>NC_141701.1:81011603-81611603 GCF_971803275.1 Cyanistes caeruleus | reverse complement strand
TACTGAGTTTCCATTTAGCAAGTGAATGATAGTTTTATTTACTTTATTTTTTACAATAAAGGAACAGAAATCCTTCAATTATTTAGGACAGTAAGAACACAAATACACATATCTTCTCCCAATGCTTTACTCAAAAAAAACCTGACAATCCATTTTTCCTCCTTTAAACTAAAAGGGACTTTTTGCATTCAAAAATCTCTTCACTAAACATTTGCAAATTGGATGTTCCTGTGGACTAGTATCAATGAAATAATCCATTATACTGTGTAATTGTATTTGATAGGTTATACTTCACACAGATTTTTCTGTCCTGTAAGCAGTGTCTTATTTCAGAGTTGTTTTTCTGAAATCAATGACTGTATATGTAGCACAAAATAATAATAATAACTTAGCACCGGTAAAGCTTGAAAAAGCTAGCACATAATGACTAATATATTTATTTCTATGTCAATGCCTGTCTGGAATTAATATATTAAAATTTAAACTTTTTAAATAATAGATATATCAATTTGAAAATAAATGTGCTCTGTGTGCTTACTGCTCCTGAGAAAAAGATATTTCTCATTTCTTTGTATTTTAAGCGCTGCAAACTTCTGATGTGGTCTAAGAATTATTTTTTCTCTACTGAGAGACAGAGACTGCAGCCTCTAGCTATATAAACTTTTACATTAGTGATGTTAATATTCTGCTATCAAAGCAACTAAGAGAGGATATGCTTTCATTGACATTTCCCTTTGAAGTGAAATCCTAAAGCTTTAATTTTTATTAATGCAAATCCCTGCTAAAAAATACCTTATCCGTGGTCACATATGAGGCACTATGAGATCTAAAGACATCTTTGCTTTCAGACTTCAGTATTAAACAGCTTCTGCCTGCAACCACACCACCTTAGGCTCTGATAATGTTGGCTTTTATAATACAGAATAGGCAGGGACTAACTGCTACTTGAAAAGGAGACTTCCAAATAAAATCCTAAACTTGTGGAAGTCACTGAAAGAATGATGGAGTGCTTTACAGAATAAGAACCAACAAAGCATTTAAATTCCAGGATAAGCTCACAAAAACAAAATTTTCTGATGTCTGGGATATGGCAAGGTTGACAGGAGAGGAAAAGGAAATGGTGGTTTCCCAATGAATACTTGCAAATTCACAATTACATGTCAGAAAGTTGTGATGTGCCCTGGCTATTTTTTACTGCTATAAAATAAAATAAATACTTATGATTTTCTTGTGGTTAAAATAAAAGTAAAGGTCAAAGACCAACAGCTAAATCAACATTATGTAAGTGCACAATGCAGTTGTCAAAAGTTGCATTCTGTAGAATAGGGTATAGACTCACTTCATACCAGATTCTCCGTCTGCAATTCTATTTTTTTATCTCATCATGTAAAAATAGTGTGCAGTTGTTCAGGGCATCTTACCAACACTGCAAAAACCTCTGATCTGTTCCCTAATGAGAACTGCTATTGTTACACTGTTTCTCCACATTTGCTACTCTAACCCAGATGCTACTTTTCTGTGACTTTACAAATATTTTAAAATATGAAATATCATATAAGTGAAAAACAATAGAGGCAGATTGAATTTTGGCCTCTGGAAATTAAGTTTTCTTCCAACTTTATTATATCAGCTGAATTTTGCAATGACCTCTCAGCTGATGTAGATTAATCCACACAAGTCTGGTCACCCTTAAGGGTGATTGCACACAGCTGGCAGCAACCCACCATGGACTTTGCACTCAGCTTGCAACATGGACAGACCAAACATTTTCCTGATTATAACGAACAGAATTGATAAGCTGGTATTTATCCTCCCAGATGACAAGTGTCCTCCAGCATGAGTATTATCAGCTCTGTACTGGAAGCAAATAAAGTATCATTCACTTGCCCAATGGGAAGTTCAGTAACATAACAAATTGATGCTAATAAATATTTGTTAGTGTAAATTACGGCTGTAAACCACTAAAACTTTTTTCAAAGGATCAGATGCATTCAGGCCATCTGAGAGGGCTGGGTTTGTCTCTGATAGAATATGTTTTTTATAGATGTTTTATGGTCAGCTGTTGCATATATATATGTGTTTATTGTTTTACTGAGCTACACAGTTATTCTACATGAAGAAATGAGAGCAATGTGTTTTTTATTCTCTCAAGTGTGCTTAGAAAGACATTTCCCAGAAACTTATATCTTTCCCACAGATGTTGCAGCATTTTCTTCCTCTGTGATATACTTTTATACAGCACTTCACAAATGAAAGCTTGAGTCTTACAGTCTCTCACAGAAACAAGCTATTTTGAGGTACTTGCTCGTGATCTAGTGAGTGGAAACATACTGATCAGTATTTGTTTTGTAGGATGTACAATATATGCTAAAATTATCTTTGAAAGAAATGTAACTAATTCAGTATTTTGACAATAACAAAAAATCTTCAAGTGACATAGCATATACTATTTCATATATTACTGTTGATTCTTTTTCCTAATTATTTTTTTTTCATATTAATTGAACATGCATCTTTGTACTGGCTTGATCTTTTTCTTCATAAAGTATGAAGAAAAACTTTTACTTTAGTTAGTGTTGAATAAGGAATGATTGATCAAATTCTCATTTTTTTTCAAGAAGAAAAAATAAAAGCTAATTTTATTTACCTCATGGGCAGGCTGATGTAAAACTCAACAAAAAAATACCCCAAAAACACAAACACTCCTCACCCAAGAAAAGGAGATGTGGTAAAGAGTGGTCAGTAAGCATTTCCTGGCTGAAATACTGTATGTAAGGAATAAAACCTGAAACATTATCACTACTAGAAGCCACAAGTGACCAACCATGCCTGTAAGTGAAGAGATTCACTTGAAGAGATCACTGACTTGGGTAGTTCTACCTTGGCATATTGTCTCAGACTTTTGTGAGACTATCTTTCTGTAGTTCCAGCTTGAGTAATATGCTGTAATGATCCTAGTTACAAATTAATCTGCCTCCTGTAAAAACAGAAAGGGTGATTAACAAGAATAGTACCCCTCATTTCTTCCTAAATTAAAAAAACTCACACACTTGAAAGATTTAGTCAAACTCATTCAAAAGAAAGATGTCAATGCCACACCAGATTTATAATAAACACAGTGAACAGAAAAGACTTTCCATCCTTGTTTTAACAGCTATTTTATGCTGCAGCACTTATCTTGTCACTTCAATTCCTGTCTTGCTAACACGTTGCCTAGCTCTAAGCACACAGATGTATAACTGCTCCTTAAAGACCTGTGCCACTACAAATGTTTTCAAATATGGTTTTAGGAGAGGGATTTGACCTTAGCACACTTTACCAATATCATCTACAGTTCAGAGGGTGAAGTTGAAGACTAGTTAACCTTCCAGTAACACAAGCTGTTCTCACTTCTGGCAATATGTTACAGCCTTGGCTTGGTGAACAGTAAATTTTAGAAGAAAGTCCTATTCAAGAGCTGGATATATTTAGCATGCTACTGGGAACTCTGTCCAAATGGTACATTGAGTCATTGGAACAAGAATTACACAAGCTGATTTAGTGGTAAATATAAGTTAACAGTGCAAATACTCCCCAGAAAGACAGAGAGTTACTTCATATATTTTCTTCCTAAGATTACTTTGCAACTCCTGCCTGTAGTTCAGAGGTCTAGGTGTCTTTGCATAACATATATGTTATGTATGTCAAAAGCTTTAGCCAGGAAAATACTTTCTGAATTGACTGCAGTATCTACCTGCAATGATACCATTCTATAAAGTAAATTCTCATTCTCATATATTCAGAGAAGCTCAAGGAGAGCAGATACTTTAACAAAGTCAACCTGATTAAAACATACACATCCCAGACACATGAACTTTGAAACGTGGAAGATATTAACTGTTGTATTATTACTGATTAATATAGTGGGGGTGTTGATTGATGAGAAATTCAACACGAGGCAGTGACATGAACCTGCTGAAAGACAACCTATGTGTCCTGGGCTGCATCCAGAGCAGCATGGGCAGCAGGGCCAGGGAGGGGATGCTGCTCTGCTCTGCTCTGCTCTGCTCTGCTCTGCTCTGCTCTGCTCTGCTCTGCTCTGCTCTGCTCTGCTCTGCTCTGCTCTGCTGAGACCCCACCTGCAGGGCTGCACCAGCTCTGGGCTTCCCAGCACTAAAAGAGATTTGCTGGAGCAAGTCCTCCTGAGAAGGGCCATGAAGATGATCAGAGCACCTCTCCTATGAAGGCAGATTGAGAGAGTTGGGGTTGTTCAGCCGGGAGAAAGGAAGAGTCCAGGGAGAATTTACAACAGCCTTTCTATCTAAAGGGGAATGTACAAGAAAGCTGAAGGGGGATTTTTCAGATGGGTATGTAATGATGGACAAGGGATGATATTTTAAACTGAAAGAGAATATACTTAGATATTAGGAAGAAATTCACTGTATGAGTGTGATGAGGCACTGGAACAGGTTGGTCAGGGAAGTTGTGGTTGCCTCAGGCCAGGCTGGGTGGGCCTTTGAACAATCTGGTGTAGTGGAAGGTGCCCCTGCCCATGGCAGAGGAGTTGAAACAAGATGATCTTTAAGTTCCCATTGAACCTAAACCATTCTGTGATTCCATGATCTAACACAGCAAGTTAGATATCAGGTGGGCTGTTCAATATACCTAACCAAAACAGAGACTTTCAAAAATATCTTTGCATGCCAGTCTGCTTCAGGTTGTTATCTAATATGGGTATCTTTTAAAATATTAGATGGGCTATAAGTGTGCATTTTCTACATAAATGGGAATTTCACCATTTAGACATTTACATTATGACTTCTGCATTCTTTGAAATTTGGAAATGGGGGTATGTGTGTGATATACAGTTTATCCTTATATAGGAGGAAGATATGATTGAATGTCCATATCCATTGTCAAATTGAAAAAAATAAAAAATACACCTTTAATGACTTAATACTTTGGAATACAAAAAATATTTTGTATCCTCCTTTATAGAAAGATGAGTTCCTGTGGGGTTTTAAAATTTTTTTCTTCAACTTTGGTGTTATCAACAAACAAATTCAAGAGAATACAGATATTATTTATTAAATTTACTTTAATTGCTCTCAGCAGACAAAGATAATTTTGATCACATCTATGCTGAACACTTGTGAAGAAACCTAAGAGATTGACAGGAAAGCCAGAAAGCCAGAATATAACCAATCATTTTTATGGCCTGAGTTATTTTGCTGAGACAAGGAAGAACAGATATATGTCTTCACTTGTGTTTGAGTATGCAAAATTTGTCTGCATAGATTAGGAAATCAAGACTACAAAATTCACACTTTTTACCCCTTTATGATTTTGTGCTTGATGGTATAGTGGAATTTTAAGAAGAAATTTCAAAATAAAATCATAGTTCACTGATAAGTCTACAATACATCTATGATATTATTTCTGTTCCTTAAAAATAAGCAAGAAAATGTTTGAAGAGGTTTTTTTTTTTATTTTCTTAGAAACAGTTTGTTTTCCTTTTTGAATTTTTTTCTCTTGATTATATATCAGACATTGCTTGTGAACAGAAAATCAGTTAAAATTGCTAAATCTGTTTCCCTCTATTCTTACTAAGTATTTGGACTATTCAAACTCAGCTTTCTGGACACCTGCACAAATCTGAGTAACTATAAATTAATTTTTTTTTTTTTTTTTCAGATAAGTTTTGGCTAGTGAAAAAGCCACCATGACTAATCAACCACCATCATGACAGATTGAATTTACAGTGAAAAGTATTATCTTATCATCATCGTCTCAGACTGTCTGTGTTTGGTTTTTATTTGATATGTGTTCCAAGAATTTTCTGTTAGGTTTTTAAACCTTTATTTTAGTCTAGCCAATATTCCTATAGCTATTAAATCCACAGTTTTGAGGTCAAGTTTGAAATTTTACTTGGAGTCCTTGCTTGTTTTTGCCAGGCCAACTTTGTACTTTAATCATCATTAGCATATATTAAAAAAAACAGAAATAAAGAGGTTTGTGAAGAAATAAAATTTACTGATAATTTACAAAATGTAAGCCAGAAAATAAAAAACCCAAACAACTGGAAAATTACAGCTGAGTGAAGTCAAACTTTTGGATGAAATTAATAATTTCATAGAAGTTGAAAGATCTAGAGTGCTTTGACACCTAATTGCCGCTTTCCTAATTAAATTTAAATCAGGAAGAGGAATCCAGATTCCTCTCTTCTCAGGCAAATATCCAACAAACTAGACTACTCTGATATTATCCCTCTCATTTAGTAGTATATCTGCTACATTAAGCTGCTTAGAATGTGCTTTGATTCAACTAAATTTTCATTCCTCGGTAAAGATTTTTTTCTATAAAACACTATCCATCTCACTTAAAGTACTTCTTGGCATACTATGGAATTGCACCTAGTTGATGGCTTCAGCTTCCTTTTGATCTTACCTGGTCCAAGAGCCAAATCAGCAAGACTTAAGGCCTATTTTCTTGCATTTGAATCTGATATTTGAGATAAATTTGAGAATTTCAATCTGATATTTTTTCCCTGATGGTTCCATGTTAACATTATCTCTCCAGATCTTACATTTTCTAATGCTGTATAATCACAAAACCCCACCATGTTTCTATAGAATTTTGATTTATGTCTTATGAAGTGTGCTATGAAGTTTTGTTTTGTTCTAGTTTGCTCTTAAACTCCAACATTTTAGTGTCATAGAAAACTAAAGATGGTAGTTAGAAATCTATGTTTGAACTCTTGTAAAATGTCAATTGCTTAGTCAACTGAATGGTTTGGGTTTTTATTGATTTGCCATCAATAACACATGCTAAAATCCATTCAAACAGCTTCATGATAGGTCATCATGCCTCTTAGAACTCAATGCTGCACAAAACGGAGTAACTAATATTCCTGTCATATTTTCTCTCTTATGTAAGTGTTAAAAACAATCCTTCAAAATTATAAGTTTTCTGAGGTTTAAAAAACACACTGTTATCAATGTAATTAGAAGTTAAAGAATTTTTAACTTTATTAATGACTAATATTACATAGAAGCAAACATTGCAACCAAGCATTTACTTTTCCTTTTTTAGATCAGTCAACAGAGTTTTGTTTGCATCATATTCTAATATGTAGGGGTATATGGGAAGATTGATGTTAAGTTTTAGGCACGCTTCTTAGCACATCATGAAGGCTGGATATCATTGAAAGCAGTTAGAGGGTAAACAAGACAAGAATAGCTTGGATAGGCTGCTCTGCAATTGCAATTTTAATTCCCACTCAGGTGATAGCTTAGATGCATATCTTTTAGCAGGTCAGGGAGGTCACTAGTATTTATTTTGGTTTTTTTCTTAGTTTCATTGATAAGAGTAGATCCTAAAGGTGTTGTATATCAGCTTCAAACCTCCCTTGATGTTTCATCCCATTGATTCCAGAGGAGGGCTCAAATCTTTGGGAAGCTAGAAACTTGCACTTTATTGGTAGGATGCTAAAGATGAATGCTCTTTCATTGATTGAGATTAATCATACAGAAGCTCTATGGATTTTTCTATCTTTTGTAATTATACATAACACTTTGAGATGACCTTAAAACTAGGAGAAGCCTACTGTAATCACCTACTTACCACTAGCATTTAAATAAACACAAAAAACTTCACAAAGCTCAAAATTTTCTGTGGATTTCCTTTCAGAGGTGCAATGGGAGCAGTGAAATACTTTCGTGATTTACATTGTACTTAAACTCTATCCTTACTACTATATGCAAATCCACTTCAGAACACATATTCCAGTTGCATATTTAAGGGATTTTGAAAATTCTTCCGTGTGGGGATGAACTTTACAGGCAGAATTAGACATGGGTAAAAATTTTTATTAACTGCAGACAAATCCACCACGTATTGTCCTTCCAAACAATTACAGATTTTATAAATTTTTTTACATGCAATGTTTCGATCATGTTGATAACTCAAATAAAAATGAATCTCAAAACTGAATTGGCTCAATTCAATATACTGGAAAAATCTTGTTTTCCTGTTTAGCTAGTCACTGTATTGATGTATCTTTTAATTAAAATGTGACAACCAAACTATTTCATATTTGATCAAACCATTTCAACTTTAAAAGACAAATGGTATAAATGTTTAGTGCATTTTGTTTGCATACAACCTAAAATGATTTTTAAATAATCCTTTTCCTGAGATATGTTAGCTGCTACCAAGTCAAAAACCCTATTTCTTGCCCAGTTCTCAGTTTAAAGGTCTGACTTGTCTCAAGTCTGACTGAAGGCAGCAAACAATGAGCTCTAGCAGGCAGCAACTACAGTCTATTGAATGGTTTCAGTGTAATTTAAGGTAAAATAAAACAATATAGTCATCACTTTTCAATTATTTTTTTTATATGTAATTTCTGACAAACTAAACAAAACATTCTAAAATATTTTCTTGTTGGAAACAGAAGCTGGAGAGCAAAAAAGTTGCATAGGGCTAAAATGAGTAAAATTGATAATGGAAAATGACAATCAATTTCCTGAAATCTAGTGAAAATAACAATGCAATTATATGGGTAAAAGATAATTTTAGACTACAGCACGAATATTTAAGTAAAAATGATTGGGCATTTCTGTCCATATTTTCACAGCTGGTGATTTATTTTCTTACATGAATTTTTCATTTTATGGCACCCACTTATAGAATCTGACTTGTCTACCACAGCCCAGAATACACACAGAATTATTTTTTGGCAGAATTTCATACATGAAAACCAAAGGAAAATATTGTGATCATTAAGTTTTTGGTAGGGCAGAAAATTCTCCCCTGGCTGATTCTATACGATGATGATTTCCATATAAAAGCAAAGATATTACTATTATCTAAATTATCATTTAGTATATATTCAATTGCTTCCACAGCCTTGAAAAGTAGAAGGATGTACCCAGTTTTAGCACCTTTTAAAAATTAAATTCATCAGCTGTGATAAGAGCATGACTGGAGATTTGCCACAGACCACTGAAGCATTTAACAGGTATTCCACTAACCTTTCTGCTCCATCTGAACCTGAGCAGCCTTCTCACAGTGTGATCAATGAAATGAGCCTGCCATTCCTAATGACTGCTGCAGGGATACAAAGTTCTGAGTCCTGCAATACTACAAACATCAAAATATGGCACGTTTTACCAGATATCTTTGAAGACACTTGTGGTATGCCATCAACTGAGGTTTTGCATTTCTACCTGGCAAACTTTCTGCTGTAAAAAAGTATGGGCAATGAACACTAAGTAATTAAATTATAATTAAAATCAAGCACTAAATACATCAGTGATGAACCCAAATTTTTAAATTATTATGATTATTAAAAAAGGGAACCCAAATAGGTTGTAGAAACCTTTTGAAACTTTTGGATAGGAATTCATTATACCATTCCCATTTTTAGCAAGCTCAAAACATTTGTAACTGAAACCTCATAAAATTTTTTTCCTATCCATAAGAAAGCAATTTTTATACCTTCAGTTATGCTTGCTTCTCTTCAATTGTGTAAGATTTTTCCATGCACTTAGTTATTCAGGCCTCCTTGAAGTTGATGATATAATTTTGCATGGTTCAAGGGAAAGAGAACTTGGTCTTTTCATAAAGCAAAAGAAGATGAAATAGAAGAATGAAGAATATGCTTTTGTTTCATTTGATAAAGTACTACAGATGAAATAGTAAACACCACTGGTTAAAGATGATTGCATCTACAGTAGACTTCACAGTCAATAGGATCATGGAGAGCAAGTCCAGAACAGGGCCATGAAGTTTAGCAGATACCAGGAGCACCTCTCCTATGTAGACAGGCTGACAGAGCTGGGGTTATTCAACCAGGAGAAGGGAAGATTCCAGGGAGATCTTATAGCAGCCTCCCTGCACCTGAAAGAAAGCCAACAAGAAAGCCAGAGAGGGAGATTTTACAAAGGCATGCAGAGACAGGACAAGAGGTGGGAGCTTTATACTGAGAGTAGGTTTAGTTCAGATATTAGGAAGATTTTTTTTACTGTGATGTTGGGTGAGGCACCAGAATGAACTGCCCAGAGAAAGTGTTGCTGGCCCATCCCTGGAAGTGTTCAAGGTCATTTTGGATAGGGCTTAGGACAACCTGGTCAAACCTGGTCATGAAAGGTGTCCCTGCCTATGCCAGGGAGATTAGAACTTGATGATCTTTAAAGTCTCTTTGAACCCAAACCATTCTATGATTCTATGATTTATGATTAATACTTTGTACTGATTAATCCACAGCAGACTGGGTGATAGATATAATATAGAGACATATGCAGTTACAGCAGTAGAAAACATTTTACATAAACTTTATTCCTTAGATAGCAAAGAGGACAATTTAGTACAGAAAAACTGACTGTATATTTCTAGTATTTTTTAATTTCTTTTTTATTTCTTTAATATTTTGTTTTATTTTAAAAAAGTCCAGGATGCTTAAAATTCAACATGTTTATTTTTTTTATCTTTAAAAATGGTGCTATTGACATTTTACAATAGAAACAAAGTTACAAAGCATAGTAAAACTCACAAACATTAAAGCATCAATACAAACAACAAAACATAAAGAAAAACAATAATGAATACCAGAGGTTAAATCATTACATAACTTTTGTCAATTTTTCAAGAGTACCTAAATTATTTTTCAGGTTTAATTCAAAGTCAATATGACTTTGTTTCTCAATGATTAAACACTTTTAAAATTGGAGTTCACATCAATGACAAATAATTGGACATGTTTTAGAAATTAATCACAATATCTTGGCATTCAAGAGAATCAGCAGATCACTTAGCCCAGTTGTTTTCACACAGCTTGAAGTCAGAATTACTGAGGTAAACTGTTTCTGCATGTGTTTTTTAGGTTTTGGAAGCATTAGACCATTTTTCACTGTCTCACCATATCTTGGTTTCTGACCATTGTTACCTTACACAGTGGTCCCGCAGGATCCGTGACCTAGTTCACAGCTGGGAAGAACCCAAAAAAACACAGGCAAATCCTCAAAACTGGGACGGTTCTCACCTAGAGCATCATACAAAACGTCTGCACAACTGGACATATGCATGCACAGAGAACAGAGATTTATAAGCTGTGAGACCTAACTCATCATCCATGAGTGTAAGCTGTGCTCAGGGCTTTCAACAGAAGGTCACTTGTGACATTTATTTGCAGTTCCCAGCTCTGCCCCACTTCTGTTTGCAGAAGTAGCCGCCACAGGTGAGCTCTCTCACACAAAGCAAAGGTAAGCTAACATCTCTGAGAGTTTGGCACACATGAGCCAAAATTTCCAAAAGGAAAATGTTTTATCGAGTTCTTTATTTGTACTTCGAGTATTTACCATACTCTAAAAAAACAGGAAAAAAAAATAAAATGAAGCAGTCATATGATGAATGTTGTTTTGTTTTGTTTCCTGATACTTCCTGCACAAGTCAGTAAGTTGATAAATATCATCCTGGTGTGCTCTGATACACCACTCTGGTATTTTTAGAGATGTAACTTCTTAGTTTCCCTATCTTTGCAAACTCCCCCCTCGGTATTTGCTAAGTGGTGTTCACTCTTGTGTCCCTTAGCTGAAATTCAGAACATAAGAGGGAGAATTTTATCATATTTTATATATATTTTAAAGTAAATTATTTGGTATGGGGAAGGACACAAAAATAAGAAGTTGATAGTATGTCTAAAAGGTGAGCCAGTGGCCATGTGTTTGTGCAAATGTACCAGGTCTGAGAAGGTGGATTTTTATTATGCAGATTATGATTACATGCATAGTTTGGAAGGGCAGGGAATAGACTTTATGTTTTCTGAGTGAGAGCAGCTCTAGCAGAGGTTGTGGCATTGTATGAACTAAGCCCTGTGCAAGCTGAAACATCTCAATGCAGAGCTAACAGCAAGTCCAGCATGAATTTATCCCATCCACAATCCACTGCTCCAAAAAAATTAAACTTGTGTTTTAATACAGTGCACATTGTCTATTTCCTCAGTATAGCTGAAAGGTTTTTTTTTTTATTGTGCATTTTCTGCTACATGCCACTTTGTTAAACACATATGGGTTTATTGCCTTGTCCTTTTCACTCTTTTTACAATTTCTCTTTAATTCCTGGTTTTAATTTTGCTTTTGATTTCCTAAAAGAATTGTTAGTTCAAAAACTCTTGAAGAACAATAATCACAATCTAGCCCAATCCTCTGTAACAGAAGAGAGTTCCCTACAATTTAATTTCCAAAGTTGCCTCTTATTCCAAAGTTTCATTTTGAAAAAGTTTTACTGCATCTTTCAGAGTACCGTGATTTGTAGCTTTTCTTTGGATGTTTAGCCTAATTTTACTTCTATTCCATCACTTCATTCTTCACTTAAATCACTTCTGTTCTAGCACTTCATTATGTTCTCCTGTGATTCTTAACACAAATCCATGCTTTCATTTGATATTTATACCTTCCTAATACACAAAGACTTATATCAGTCTAAATCACCATTTTGTGAAGATTTAAATATATTTTTTCTTCGTAATTCTTCATTTGTCTTTTCTTAAAACACCTCAATAACTTTTTTTGCATTCTTTAATTTCCCTCTAATTTGTATGAGTAGTATTGAATTGCACATATTTATCTCCCTGTACTTTCCTGGTCAGTCACCTTTTCTCTATTAATATTAGGATAATAGCTGGTATTCTAAAGGAAAAACTGAAATTTAAAAGACAAAAGCTTCTCTTTCCGAAACGTCAGAAATAACAGTCATGACAGCTATAAGAGGAATTCAGCAAATTAATTGTTTGTGTAGTTTAACAGGAATCCTAAGAGGGCAAAAATATTTAGCTTTAGCTTTGACTGGAACATTGTTATTTTATATTGCTTTTTTGTTGTTGGGTTTTTTTCTTTGTTTGTGGTTTTGGTTTTTTTACTTTAACATGTTTAGATAAGCTGGAGTAATATTCTCAAAATGAAAAGTTTATTTCTAAAGCAACCAGAACTTATTCACTCTTTGCTCCTAATCAATGCTCAAAGGTTAGAGGGCTTTCTAACACAATGGAAGAAAATTAAAAGCAAGAACAAATCTATCAGTCCTGCTAAACATTGCACTTATAGGTGCTAATGAATTTATTCCTTTTTTTCCTGCATAAAATGCATATTTTCAGAGCTAGGTTATGATTACCTAATTAAGAATTCACAAATGTGCCATGTAAAAGTGCATAATTTATTCCCATCATATTGAAGGTCTGGGAATTTTGCCATTGTATTCCATAGGAACAACAAAATGAGTACTTCTGTGTCTGATATGAGAGATTCATTCCTTAAACTGACATAGTCATAAATCTAAATTAGAGCAAACTGTGCAGTCAGGTTAATATCTAATCAGTCTTTCAGCTTGGGACTTCAGAGGCTTGAAATGTTGATTACTTAATAAGGCAAAAATATCCAAACCTTTAAAGGCAGGTATGAATGAGCTTTGTTGTCAACCTACTTTC
Source organism: Cyanistes caeruleus (assembly GCF_971803275.1). Classification (NCBI taxonomy): domain Eukaryota; kingdom Metazoa; phylum Chordata; class Aves; order Passeriformes; family Paridae; genus Cyanistes; species Cyanistes caeruleus. The sequence continues at coordinate 81,598,144 of NC_141701.1, read as the reverse complement.
CTCTTTGGAAAACAGAAGTTGGTGTTGCCACTAATCTCTGCTTTTTTATGTGTTCCAGAAGGCAACTTTGGGACTTTGATGACTTAAGGGGGTTTTTGTCACGTTAGAGTTGCCAACAGCTGCCTTAGTGCAGAGCCAGAGAATGAGGCAGACGCATGACCAGATGGAAGAGTAATCTCAAGGGGATTGACTTTACAAGAAAAAAAAATTAAAAAAAGAAAAAAAAGAAAAAAAATAAGTAAAAGAAGAAAGAAGTATCTCAATATCTCTGGCTTCTGGCAGTATGACCAGAGCAACATGAGCTTGCGTCCTTCCAAAAAACCCCATCAAGATTCCACATATAGTGCAATGGCAATAAGCTCATGTCACGGGCTGTATTCATTTCTACCTGGAGAATGACAGTATGTCACTCTTCTTTATTTAATGGTGACAGAAAAAGCAGTCCGAGAATAATCTGGAGTTCAGGCTTCTCACTCTTCTCCCTTCTTCTGTTTCACATATGCTGTAACAAATTGGCTTTCTGCACTATGCCCCAAGTGCCTAATGTAAAATAGAATCAAGCTGGAGAAACTGAATAGGAGACGTTGATGTCATGCCCAGGGGCTCATATTTTACAGTTATCTTAGTATTTGTGACCTCCTTAAAACTGAAGACTTTCTTGTTCAAACTCTAGAAGCCAAGTAGGTAACAATATGGAAATCTGGCTTTAATCTGGCCGGGAATACAAACATATCAGAGATATGTTAAAATTTGTCCTGTCCATTATGATTTTAAACAAACACTTGCTTCTACTGCTGATCTTCCCACTATGTAATAATTTACCTTTAAAATTTTCACTATCATCCCTCTGCAATATGTCCAGCATGATTTTTTTTGATAAATTACTGCATATATCATGACTTTGAAACATGCAATGAAATACACAGAAGATGCATCCACTTTATGTCTCTGAGATTAAAAACATTTTTTTTATTTTTATTCCTTTTTTTTCCTCTCAGAAAGAATATAGTTGATATTCTTAGGTATTTAAAAAAAAATAAAAGAAAAAGCATTAAAAAATGTGGGGAAGGAAAGGCCTTTTCCCCACTCAGAATCTGAAAGTTCAAGGTAGACTTTTCAATCATTTATTTCTGATTAACATATTCTAGCTTAGATTTTATTCTAAAGAATACTGCCTCTTGCAGATATTATTTAGGAGTCTTGAAATTAATGGAAAATACATTAATATCCCTGGAAGTATTCAAGGAACAACTGGGCATGGCACTTCATGGTTTAGTTGGCATAGCGGCATTTGGTCAGAGGTTTGATTCAATGATCTTGGAGGTCTTGTTCAATCTTAATGATTCTGTGATTCTATATGCTAATCCTTGGGATAAAATTCTAATAGTTAGTCATGTTAAAGTAAATCATCTACCTCTGCTCTGAAAATTCAAGGTATATTTTATTGCACCCATGATTTACCTGTTCTAAAATGAATTCTACTTTTAGAAGTCAACCCTCTCTTAGATCAATCTGAGAAAAACCGTGCAGCAACACCTCTTAGTTATGAACAGTCAGTGAGAAACTGTCATGAAATAAAGCATAGCTTTCCCAAGAACCTCAGGTTCTCTGTGATAACTCATCAGAATAAATCTGAAACTGGCTGGGACTACACAAGGAAGTTAATCACCTTGAACCTCTTCTAGTTTTACAACAGAGGTTTTGTTGTTCTTTAAAGTAAATTCCCCTTAAAAGTGGATGGAGAGTTTGTTTATATTCATCAACTGAATGATAATTACAGCAGGGGCTGCACAGAGAGTGCTGTGAATTAGTGAAAATGTGCAGAATTTGTGCACTGATAGAAATGTACAGCTTTCTTGCTGTAGTGCTGTTTGACAAGACTGCCAGCATGGATCAAGAAAGATGCAGAAACCATCTCATTTTAGATTTCAAGTCTGTGTTTCTGCACACTGGTGTAGATTATTGGTCTATTGAGAGGAGACTGAGAACAGCCCTCCTTTCTGCAACTGGAAGAGATGAGGAAAACCTGTCCAAGAAACCCTCCTTTGTGAAGCTGGGGATTTTAGAAGGAAAGAGAAAGTTGAAGTTTCTCAACTATGGGAGGGATAAATTGGAATAATTAGGTCTTCTGACTGATAGTAAGAAATTTAGCTTAATGTTATCTTGACACAGAGTACAGCCATTCATTCCAGAACCTCTGGTTCACACCTGATCTTTTTTAAGACAAAGTAAAATTTATCATATCTTACATTTTACTAGAATACCTAAACTTTTTTTTTTTTTTTTTTTGCACATCACAGAGATACTTTTGACATACCTGACACCTTTTACTTCAACTTGTTCTTTTGTTTCTTGGGTTGATTAAACTCTATGCATTTTTCATCTTAAAAAGGAATAATGCTACATCCAGTCACCATTTGAAAATTTAAGTTCAAAGCCCAGTGGATAAGACACCAGGATCACTTCCATCTAGCCTGGTGGTATTTAAAATTTATTTTGACAGTTCCAAAATATTCCAGCTAATTGAAATGTCACCCACTGCTAGATGGTGCACAGAATTTAACAGTGGTTATTTTCTACTGAACTTACATCTAAAGAGAATTATAGATGTAAATTAAATAAAAATGAAATATATAAAAAAATTTAAAACTTAATAATAGTAAGAGAGAAAGGGAAAAGGAAAGAGAAAGAGAAAGAAAGAGAAAGAGAAAAAATTAAACAATACAATTCTATTTGGTTTTTTCTGTTTCTTTTTCCTCTCTGTTTCAAATCACTAATAAAAAAACACTTCCCTACTAGTAGGCCAGAAGAGGAATTTAATTGTTGGACCATATCTCGAAGATCTTGAGATAGATGGTGGAGGAGAAGTCAATATGAGCCACGATTGGGCACCACCCATCTCCCCTAACACAAAGGAGCTGCCAACAGCCCCAGCGTGCCTGAGGACTGAGCTTGCTGCTGAAGGAGTCGGGATCCTGCATGAGGTCAGCATTGCAACCCGGGACAGAACCAATGCAGATCCAACATGGAAGAGCCATACTAGAAGGAATTTTCAAGGCACTAGATAGAGGTTGCTCGTGTTTAAAAACTCATTTCAACATAGGGAAACAACACAACTGTGATTCAACAAAATCAGGGATGTAGGAAACTGCCTAGAAGTGTAATAAATGTCCCAAAAAGTAAAAATTAAAAAAACCCAAAACATTGGTAATGACTGTCAATAACTGCCAACAAAACAACAGCAACTTGATAAGTACCTTTTAAACCTAATATTCTAACAGGTCAGGAGAATGATTTTATAGTCTGTATTCAGTGCACCTGATACAAACTTTCTTCTCTGTCAAAGACAGCAGACAAAGCTGTAAGAGAATTCAAATGGGTCTCATTGCATGAGCAAAAATGTTTTTTGATATCCAGGTTTTCCTCAGTTGCTTTGGTCTAATTGGAAAAATTGATAATTTTGGTCCTAATTTGACATATTTTTAAATCGCTTGATTTTTTGAATAATCCAAACTTCTACCATTTAAAAATACATTATGGAAAGGACTGGTTGATTACCAAACCTAGTATTAATACTGACTTCTAAAAATTTACAATTAAAAATATTACAAATAAAAATAAAAACTGAATAAATAAACAATAAAATTTATATTGCATCACATAATTTGATATAAAAAATATATCAGTGAAATAAAAATTTAAGGAATCACTTGATTGTTTTCCGTAGGAATGAATATATTTAAATCCCTTTTATCTCAAGTTTAGATTTTCCATCTAATGAATAAATAAAATGCTAAAAAACTAAAATAGAAACTGTACCCATTATCAAGCAGACATAACTGTTTATATACTGTCTTCTGACTCTAGTAGATTAACTGATGTCACTGCAGTAGAATAAATATAAATTATTGTAATCTGAGAAGATTTACAAATGAAAAATCCCAGAGTTGTAAAAATACCATGGTATCTGTGTGATCTGTTAGTGCACAAATATTTTGGATGCTGCAATATTAATATGTCTCAGAGACCCCTCCTGTCAAAAAAATCAGATATGTAGTACTGTCTGGTGAAAAGCCAGTAAAAAGATTGTTTATGTCTTCTTATTTAATTGCTTGTAATATTGAATCAATATTAATCATACTAGCTGGCAAATAGGTAAGTGAAATCAAGAAAGTCTACAGCAGAAACAGCAATATAACATTAAATTCATACAGCTGCAAGCTTGACAGCAGTGACTGCATATTTGAAAATCCATTTTGCTTCCTCACATATGCATATGGTTACAGCTTGCTTTTCAAATAAATCTGATCAACATTTTGTGGTATTTGAACATTTTCCCATCTGGTGGATTGTTCATAAAACTCATTTTCCCTGATTTAGTGAGGCAAGGAGCACACCAGATTGAATGGTTTTAGATTTGTATTTGGAACTTCTGGGTTTTTGCAATCCCTCATATGTCCCATAATCCATTCCTAATTTTCCAACAGATTAATTTATGTTTTAAAGCTAATAAGCCAGGTGTCATGGTACTTGACTATTTTTTGCTTTATTACGGTGTTTTATTGTGAAGGGTCATGCTCACTGTGTCTCTGTGTATTTTATACCAAAAGAAGAAATTAATTTAATTTTTAGAGGCGTTTTACTTCTTTACCATAATGCTCAGTCTTCTAAAATGAGTCTGACTATCCCCAAAAGTATTAATTAGTCCACATGCAGCTCTTGCTTGCATGGCACAAAATACTGCTTGCAACTCTAATGATCCAAATTAAGTAATATTTTTTAAAAATTAAATTAAGGCATTAGTATTTCCTGTACTGATTTTTACTTCAACAGTCTTATGCTTTAATGACACCCAAAAGCTGGCACAGTGCAGCAATTAAGGCAACATGGGAATATCTTAGTAAATATCTCAACAACACACCTGTGATAAGTTGCAAACACCCCTCTTATCACTAGCAAGTACAGTAATGCTGTGTGTATAAACCAGATATTTAGTGTTCAGTTCAAACCCTAAATCTGCCAGCTAGTTTATAGAAAATAGAGAAATAGATGAAACTTATCATCTTGAAATATCCACATTTACATGGTGCATGTCTCTTCTTCTGAAGCTTGATCTAAAACATTTTCTTTAGTCTGAGACTGGTCAGCCTGAGCTGACACAATATTTCCTGTCATTGCTTTTGTCCTCAGTAATGTTCTTTCCATGCATGTGGTATATTTCTGCATTTCTTCTTGGCTTCACTCTACACAAGACTGACAGTGCTGTCCATGCTGCCAGCCTCCCACATGGCACTCAGTGATTAGAGCAGATCCAAGCAGATATCAGTGTCCCTCATTGGATGGCCTACACTAGGTGCCACCTTTGCATTATTAAAACATCAATCATGGTAGAACCCTTGCGGTGTGCAGGATTCTGCTGAAGCAAATGAAGTAAAATTAACTTCTCTGTTAAACCAATAGAAAACATGCTAAATTTCAGTATTCTACTACTATTTCACAGCTATTACTTCTTTGACAGAATTTATAATGCTTTCCTTATTACATTATGCAGTATTTAAAACCATGCTCTAATATTGCTGGCAATATTTTCTTTAAAAAACCATAACCGTCATACATTTCCAGCTGCTGTACATCAGTTCTGCGTAAAGGACTTCAACATTTTAATAGGAGAAGTCTCCCTTGTATTTTTGGCAAATGTTCTCTAACTTATTCCTCTCCAGATCAATTAATATTGCTGGTTTTCCATATTTTCACTGAGTATTGCATTTGACTTTGTTCATGCAGCAGGCTCCAGCAGGTTGGATGTAGGGTACAGAAGCCTCATACAATAAATGCTTTTGAATAAAACTCTCTTGCTCAGTTGAAAGCAGCTGGATGTATTTAGTGGGTTTTGATAGAAAGTATGACTGATATCACCCCACGTTTTTAAATGAAAGAGATAATGGCAACGATGTCCTCTGTCAATCTGATTGTTGATGGGTTGTATAAACTGTGGTGTGAGCATAAAACAGATTGAGCTTCACAGATATTGCAGCTGGGAGAGAGACATAACAAGTATATTACATACAAGCTGCTGTGTCAGACACTTGGTTTCTCAGATCAAGCAACGTGGACATGCACTCCACAAGAATTATAAATACCTAGGAAATTTAAAGGATTAAAGTATTGATGGGTATGGATGCCCTGAAGACTAATCTGTGAGGCAGGTTTTGGACTAGTCTTTTCTGTCACTTGGGAACATGCATGTAAGTAGCATTTTAGATATCAAGAGTCTGTATCTGTCCCAAAATCTGATTTTTGAGGAGATCTAAACTTCTAGAAACTGTTCATTTGAATGAATTTTATTTCATGGCAACTATGTGTTCTATTTAAGCACCATTTTATTTTTCCAAACTTTAATAGACTGGTGATTGTAGGAAATGTTTAGCTGGAGAACAGTTGAAGGACAGATACCCTTACATCTTAAATCTTGCTTATGAGGCAAGATAAAGCTTTAAAGAAGAGAAATAAATCCGAAAAAAGGCAATAAAAGGTAATTTAATTAGAGACCTGGCAACAAAAGTATGGTTTTTATAGCATCATCTACTGATAAGTACTCTTTCACCTTTCTCTGCATCAGACCTTGCCTGTTTTACATCCAAGAATTTCTTGGCACCACTGAGCAAAAACCTCATACATTTAATATAGACCAAGGATGAAGGTAGTTTAGCAGGATTAAGTATTAGCACATCAAAACCACTTGGAGTATATTTCTTCCATTCATAAAGCAAATTAATGCAGGTAGTCATTATAGAAACAGGTATATTAAAACAGAATCAGGGCCATACATCAAACTTCATCTCAAGGAACATGCCTTCATAACAATATATTACTTGACCTTCAGCTCCAAATATTCATTAGATATTTCTAGCTGTCATTCATCCTAAATTAGTAAAGTATACAAAGTTATTTAGTCTTGTGAATTGGCATTGTCTGAATTATCACCAAAAAACATAACACTATCTCATTGAGTGTCTAATCCACTTTTCCTAGATAATGATTCTCTGCACTTACATTTTGCTTTTCAAAGATTTCCACAGAGTACTTTGCAGTGCTTCCTCTCCACATAGAGGGAAAGGTTAGTTTACACGTGGGAGATAATGTATGTACAAAATGGACAGGCAGTTAGGTTCTACTGGTGAAAGCTATTTATTTCATAGGATATTTTTAGAAGTTTTAAAGCATATGACCAAGGGAGTTTGTGCAAGTATTACAAGCTATGAAATTCTTTCAAAGCAGCTGGTGACAGGTAGATGTCTGGTGAGGAATAAAAGCACCCTGTTCACTTCACCACCATTTGCCTTACTAGGCATTCTAGAAGAAAACATGATGCTGGTCTCCCACCTTATTTTAGGTGGTTACAGCCTCAAATCCCCAATTAAATGGATCTGTTTGGCACACAGGGGACTTTTTTGGCAGCTAAAAAAAGCAATATCCAATTCTTCCAAAGGAATGTGGAATATTGTTTTCATACACTTAGAGATGAAGAATAAGTTGTGTCTAATAGTTTTGCAGGATAAAAACAAATACTTAGAGCAGACAGCCATGTCTGTTCTTTCCCCCATGATCCAGAAACTCCTTTGTTTCAATCAGTGCTCGTAGTGATCCTAGTGTATTCCCCTTTCCGGCCCTCCTTATGGCCACACATCCTAACACCCCTATTACAACCTTTGGTTTGGAATTTTTCCACTTTTAATTAACCCAAAAAAATGTTATCAAATCAACGGTGTTTAATGTGGACATACTCACTTTGGAGTTGGGCAATGGATGAGTAGGCTGATGACCTCATTCATTGTCAACTTTGAATAACTGTGAAAAAACTCGTCAAAATTCTTGTCCACAAGCCCTCTGAAAAGAAATAATAACATTTTTATCAAATCTATATTACATGTGACTCTTATTCTTCCATTCAATGATGCTTTAAGGCTTGTAATTTCGGAAAAAGTCAGTTATATATAACCACAATCTTAATGCAATACAAGAGGTTCCTTTCCTTCTAGTTTAGGACTGAACCCATGGGAATATAAATCTCAATCATAATAGTAAAGCAACCATAAAATGTTCAGTACTGTACTAAGAAGCAGACCCAAACTGATATTCTTCATGTCTTTCTGGATGATCATCTCTCTAGAGCAAGTACTCCATGTCTCCACAGCATGAGAGCAAAAGTATGTACCTATGGACATGTAGGGTGAGGGTAGAGACATTATCATTAATTACTTATGAACAGCAGTGAAAACACTTCAAGGTTGTTTGCTGCCTGCAGACTTGTCAGTTTCTCCATGTAATGTATCACAAGGGAGAGATTTTTGAAGAAATACCAGCATTTAAAAAAAAAAAAATCACTATGATGTACGACTCTAATCTCTGCTTTGCAGATGTTAATGCTTCTGCTTTTGACAGTAAAAGAGAAAAAAAAAAAAAAAGAAAAGATAACTAAAGTAAGAAAATCTGGTCAGTTCATAGTGCAAAAGTAATAATATTTGTGTTAAAGAAAACATATTATATAATTTGAGCAGATGGAATGCTTTGCACACCCCACCCCACCTCCACCCTCCAAAACAGATATTGCAAATCTGAAAATTTTCACATTAAGTCAAACCTTTTTTAGGCTTCTGCACACGGTCCAAAAGTTGTGTCATATGTGATACTTTCAAAATGCTAAATACAGGAAAAGTGCCTTCCATAAAATGCTAGATGCAATGCTACCCTCTGCGGATATAATCTCTGTTTATGCCCATCAGAAGCAAGCTTGCTCTAATAATGTAATGATTTTGAAATCTGCTTATATAAATAAAGAAATGCATTTTGAATTATGGAAATAATTTGGGTGTATCTTAATTCTATTTTAGAATAAAAATGTTTAGCCCTTTTGTTTTGTTCACTATTTTAAGCAAATCATGTGCATTTGCCAACATGGATATGTGCTGCATTGAAGCCAGACCATTCATGTTTTTCAAAAGGTCACAAAATATTAGGGCAAAGTTTGGTCCCCTGTCTTTAACTGGGTCGAGATTTCCACTGTGGAAAAGGAAATAAAATACAAAGGATATAATAAATACATTAAAAATGACAAATAACTGTAGTACCTACTTACTTAAAATGGAAAATGACAGACTAATAATGATCTTTGTGAAGGAAAAGGTTAAAGGGGAAATACAACACATGCATTGAGTAAGCAGGCAGAATGATGGAAAGTCTCTGTCCCTTTGTTAAATGAATATAAAATTAAGTGTGTGGAGTAAGGAAAAGCAAAAGAATTTTATCTTCATGCACTACAGGATCCCTTTTTTATGTTTTCTTTCTGTTCATTTGTTGTTTTCCCAATCCCAGCTTTTATGGAGTCTAAACTATATTTGTCGATATATCAAATGTGGGCAGCTGTTTGACTTATTTTTTCACAAATTAATCTTAACTGTGAGAAAAATTTTTCCTCTACTCAACTCCAAGTTAAAAGTATTTTCTCACATAGACAAACATTCAGGGGACACTCAAATCCCCAAGTGTGTAAAATGCAGGAAACTGAGCTGGTTTCATTGATTTCATTGATTCATTTTGGAAATATTGTACGCACCTTAGACATCTCTCTTAGTATCGTTCATTAGTATCATTAGAGGTGATTTACAAAAAAAAAAATAATTTAATGCTGAAAATATGGTTTAAAGATAAACCTGTAAGTAATTCCTGTAAAAATTTGGCTTTGATAATTTTCCACTGATAAGGAATCTGCTCAGCAGTTGATATTTCAAATTATATAATTATATAATTATATTTAGTTTTTCTATCAAATTGTACTCTAACATCCTTTAAAATATGGGAGCATTTTCCTCCCATGTGACAGACTTGGAAGCCATTCTCTGAGTGAATACTTGCTAGAGTTTTTTAATTCTTTTTAACCTTGCAAAGGGTATACTGCACTTGGTAATGTGAAATGGATCCCTTTATGTCACCAAAACCTAGACAATCATCAAAAAGGATTTAGCATAGTTCCTCTTTTATACTAATTCCTCATCTTTGCCTAGCTGATTTTCTCTGTTTCTGCTTTTAACTATATCAAACACATGAGGAAGATAGGATTTTGACAGATTGAGTAACATTGTAAGAAGCCAGGGTGTTACAGTTAAAGATTAACAGGGTGGAAAGGGAATAAGGGTAAAGGCAGCTACAAAGGATTTACACATTAAATAAACCTTGCTACAACAGCTTGGGCTTCCCACACATAGTATAGTGCCAAAAAAACACACCTGCATGCTACAGGTACAGGTAAATCCAGACACTCAAAAGCATGAGGGTATTTCTGACCACTTGGCTGCAATACTGTTACCCTGCAACATATTTCCACATTTTGATATACCTTTCTACTCCCCTTCAGGAGCTGTGAACAGTTTGTACCAGAAAAGTGTTGTGACACAAAAGGCTTCATTCCAGTAGAGCTACAAACTTTCTAAGAGAGCTTGTACAGCAGTGAAGGTCCATGTTCAACTCCACTCAATTTTGGGTTGCTGACTGCAGGGTTCTGTAAGTGAAGGCTGCTGTTATTGTTAGCAAAAGGAAACAGGAGCTCCAAGAGCACAGTTTAAACCAGCTAAAGGCAGAGATTACAGCTGTTGTGCTCTGTCATGGTGTATCCCCAACCAGCAGCCAAGCCCCACACAGCTGCTTATTCACTCCCACACCAACAGGATCAGGCAGAGAATCAGAAGGGCAAATGATAGAAAACTTGTGGATTGAGATAAAGACAGCTTAATAAGGAAAGCAAAAGCCACACACACAAGCAAAGCAAACAAGAGATCATTTCACTGCTTCCCATGGGCAGGCAGGTGTTCAGCCATCTCCAGGAGAGCAGGGCCCTATCACATGGTTAACTCTACCTCAGACAAAACCAGCACACGTTGGTTTAAGGCATAGGGTTTGTGCCTTAAAACTCAGGTACCTCACTGCCAAGTCTTAGGACCACATTGAGCTCCAGAGCTTCCAGCAGAATGCAGAGGTTCTGTCAGTCACAAAAAAATTAGTGGCTGCAGAGTGGGGATGCACAACAACCCAAATGCCGGAGAAAGAAGGTGGATAAAGCAGGAAACAACTCACACAGGGATTTGACCTGAAAGAAATTTATCCTATTCCTTCCTTATCTCAAGCAACTTACCAGGGCTGCAGAATGCCTCCTACTTATACTGTAAATATTTTGGATCCTCCCATAAAATAAAAAAACAACTAGGTTTTCCTCTGTGAAATTAGGAAGACCCTTTTTTTAAGTTTCAAAACATACATTAAACAGAATAAAGTACGACTAGCTCTTCCCCTGTATTTCGTAGTTTTGTAATTATAATACTCCACCAAGATATGAAGACCTAGAAGTCACATTTTCCATTTCCTGGAATGAGGATTTAAATCTCAATCTCTGTCCTTTCAAGAAAGTTCCTAAATCAAGTGTAATCTCTGCTTCTTGGGAAAAAAGATCACACAAAGTAATTTAACTTTTGCTACTGAAGCTGATTCACATTCTCTGCATTCTTTAGACATTTGGAGGGAAAGAGTGACAAAGCTAGAATAAGAAATAATGTGATTCTTTAGCCTGATGAACGTACATCTCTCTTGAGACAGTGGAACTGCAGATTATGGTCCCTGCTCTTACATAATGAGTTATTGGAGCATGTCACATTTCAACCAGCAAAATCACAAAGACAGCAGGACATTTTATTAGGAAGGAGAACAAAAATGTTTAATCTCTCAAAGTGCAACATCTGGTGACTATTCCCTATATTTTCTGATGCTGGATTAATATCATCATACATTCAATGCGGGCACATTTGAACTGTAATCCAATTAGATAGTGAAAGTATTCTGGTGCCACTTAGCCAAAATACCAAAATATTGTTTTTGTTTGCAGTCATAAGCTGCTGCATTTACTGATACTGTGTCGTTGTACCAATCTTTCTTTCACCATGGTCCCATCACTCTGCAGTAAGCAGCAGGAGGGTGCTAATCCTCTGCAATAGCACTTCATTTTTCTCATTACAAAAATTGGCTCCACTTTCCTGGCTTGGGCAAACCCAGTGTTGCTCAGACCTTGGGGGCCACAGATTGGGAGCAGCGAGAGCAGAAGAAGTGCCAACTGCAACAGCAGATAGATATTTTAGCAGCAGCTGTCTGGTTGTGTATGCTCCTCCTGGATACACAGTTTAAATGCTCCAGCTCAGCCAGCACGAGGTGTTTGCCCCTCTACACATTACAGAGCCAAGTAAGAGTTGGATGATCTTTAGAATGAAGAAACAAGCAGTGTGAAAACAGCTCAGCAGATTGTTAGCATCTTCATTTATTCTCAAAAGCACCGAAAGAGTAATCGGAGGAATGATAGAATAGTAGAAACATAGGTACAAAATTATAAACCAAAATCGTAAACCAAAATCATCTTAAAATCACACCTTTTATTTGTACCGAGGCTTTTTTACAGTGCACGTGACTGATTTTAAGTTTTCTATCATATCTAGGAAGAAAGCAAATTTCACTAGCCTGGCTGTGACAATAAGGAAACTGAAATAGAGAAGTTCATCTTTCATGAGCAATTAAATGGCACAAAGGGAAGGAGCAGCAAAGTCTCTTAACCTACAGCTTTGTGCTCTAACCACTGGTCTATTCAAGCAACTGAATGGGTCATTTGTTCCTTAATTTATTCCATTTAATTTATTCCACTTCAGTATTCACATGCAGCTTTGTGTACAGAAAGAAATTAAAACCATGAATTCCTGTGAAACTGCTCATTAAATTTGTGTAGGTCTGGGAAGGTCCTGGGCTCCCTCCACCTTGATGTCTGAGCACTTATACATTTGATCCCACAATCATAGAATTGGTTGGGTTGGGTTGGAAGGGACCTTTAAAGGCCATCCAGCCCAACTCCCCTGCAATGACTGGGGACATCTTCAACAAGAGCAGGTTGCTCAGAGTGCCATCCAACTTGACCTTGAATATTTCCAGGGATGGAACATCTATGATATCTCTGTGCATCTCTGTGCAACCTGTTGTAGCATTTCATCACCACCTTCATTGTAAAAAAAAACCCTCCAAATTTCCTTATATTTGTGTCCCTTGCGTTTAAAACCATTACCCCTCACCCTGATAAAAAATTTGTCCTCATCTTTCTTAAAGTCTCCCTTTGAGTAGTGAAGGGCTTCAATGACATCTCCTCAGAGACTTCTACAGACTGAACAACCCCAATTCTCTCAGCCTTTCCTCACTGAAGTGCTCCATCCCTCTAGCCAACTTTGTGGTCCTCCTCTGAATCCACCTCTACAGAACAATGTGTTTTTTAAATAATAATAGTTCATAATTGTGATGCAGTGACACTTCAGGTAATCATCCATTAGTTCAGGTAATTTTATTTGATTTCCCTTGACATCTTCTAGACCTGTAAAACAGGATTTCAATTAGTAGGAATAATTAATTTTTCTGCTTTGGAATGAAAATAACAATATATATGTCCCTTATTAATAAAGAAAAAAACCCCACAATACTGCCATTCATTGACTTGTAATGGCTGTTGGTTTTACAATACTTAGTTGCTAGTCTCTGGTCTAGACAATAGTCTCTGGTCTAGCAGTGGAAATTCTTAAAGTTTTCACATGGAGTCCATCTCAAGTTTAACAACTTTTGCAGGGCTTAATGTTGAAGTATCAGCTTTTTCCACTAATTTATAACTGGAACATAAGTATTCATAATCAACAATTTCACCTCTTCAGAAAGATGTTGCTTCTTAATCCTTTGTTTTCCAAAGCTCTGCAAATAACTGTGTTTAAGTTCTGCAGGACAGCATAACAGTTGAGCTCTAACAATTGGTCTAAGACATCTAATAAAATTTCCCAAAATTTTTAGATAGGAAAAAATTAATGAAATGGCTTGGAATTTGTCCAAGGTCTAACATTAACACTCTCCTTTCATAAAGGTACCAAGAGTAGTATTTCTGAATTTCAGTTTTATGTCCTCTTCCAAGCATGTGATCCCAATAAATTATAATAGTGAACTTATCACTGCTTCTTGGCATTGGTCCATGCAACAAAGATTCTCTGTCACTAATTTCTTCATGAACTTAACAGAGTTCTTGCCAGAGTTCTCAGCTGGAAATTCTCTTGGCATTTAAAAAAAACCAAAACAAACAAACACAAAAACAGTAATTAAAAATGAAAAGTTGAAAATAAAATAAAATAATGAAAAAAAATTAAAAAAAATGTCTAGCAGTATAGTTGATGTAAAACAGGAAAATGAGGAACTTATAGGACTTTATAGTCTCTCAGGCAAATTGAGTTTAATGTGACTGTCATGCAGTGCTGACAGCCAAGTTTGTCTGAGTTTTTTTAAGAGTGCAAGTTTAATTTCTCACAACATCTAATCACCACCTCCCCCTCCAAAGTTTAAGAATCCTCAAATGACATCAACCAACTTCCCCTTTTTAGATGTTATCTATAGTATATTTTCAACTGTGAAAAAAGAAAAACAAACAGTAAATCTGAATCAAATTTTGATCTCTCAAAGAGTATCTACTGACTGTCCCCTGATCATAATAGACTTAATAAAGGATGTGTCTTTAAAGAAGAAAACAGAAGGGAGAAGTATATTTATTACTTTCAGGTCAACATTAATTATAAATTTTCAAGAATGTTGTGGATTTAGAGGCGATTAGAAGAGAATTCCATGAGAAGCATGAACAGTGTATTTAACCACTTGTTCAAATCAATTTTTTAAAAAAAGTTCAAAATACCTTTTATTTTCAAAAGTATATTTCAAGATGGTTTCTATTAACAAAAAATTTACAGGAGTTCTGCTTTCCTGAAAATATTTTCAGAACAGAAACCAAAGCCCTTGGGGTAAGAACAATAGATTTGCACAAAGACACATAGCTTTCTGATTCCATATCTTGAATTTTTAGTTTTATCCTTTCCTGTTTAATGGAAAAGAAGACACGGTACTATATTGTCTTGGTGAGCAATCCCAGGTGATTAATTAAAACTTTAAAATCATTCTGCAACCGCAATATCATCATGAAACAGCTCATAAATAACACCTTTTCTGAAATATAATCATATTAAAACTTCTTTAGGTACGTGGAGTGACAATTATGGCTTATTAAAAAGTTTGTCTGATGATAATTCCTTAGCTAAAAACATGACCCAGAGCTGCTTTTGAATAGTTATTAATTATAGGATTTCTTCAAAAACCAAAAGCTAGCATATAGCTCTCTGGATTCATTCAGAAACACTGATATCAAATTATTTTCTCCTCTATATCACTAATGGGATTTTCTTATGCTGCCTTGGGTTCATCTGAATGGCTCTTTAAATTCCAAGCCAGTCCCATCTCATTAACATGAGTGAAGTCATACCACTGCAGAGCAAAATCTTTCTGCATGAAACTTTTAGAGATTTGATATCTCTCTTCTGCCTGTCCATCATGGAGGAGTTCTTCACTGGTTATCGTGCTAACCTGTCTCAGTTAAGGTATTGTCCTTTTCATATCTGACAAATAAAATTAGCCCTCTGTATATGTAGCCAAGGCCATAAATATGAGTGTGAAAATGTATCATCACCCATTTAGTATCCAAGCTACTGTTTTTAACTGGTCATGTCCTAAGCAGACACTCTTCAAACCCAACAGTGTTTTCCTAATGCTGCCCCAAAAAGCACTTCCTGTATGTGCTGGTAAACCCACATTTGCCATTTTGCACAAAAAAATAAAATATTTTTAAATAATTAGTTATTAGAGTACAGAATTACTGATGTGGGGGAAAAAATTTCTTCCACTTATCCTGTTTTTCAGTGTGTTTTACCTGCACTGATAAATATTTGAGGTAATAAGCTGGAAAGAGGACAAAAAGAGGATAATCATATGTGCAAATATCATACGGTATTTGATGGCATTGAACCTGTACGTCAGGAGTCAGAGATGCTATTCCAACACAGCTATTAACAATGCCTGAGACACCCTTACTCTTCCCAGTGTGCTTTCAGCCACAAGCCTCTTATCCTCACTTTGCCAATACAGTGATCTTCTATCTCCTTCCTGAAATGACAGCATTAATGGCACAAATACGTAAACTTTACTGGCAAATTTTGCAGAATTAGGAAACTTGCTCTCACGTGTGCCAGGATGTTTTGCAGAGCAATTTCTTTCCTCCCTCCCTGTCTGAGGGAGCGGTGCTGCTGTACGATGGCTGTGGCTGCGCAGCGTACCGCTGGGATCAGAGACACGCGGGTTCTGCTGTGCATCTCACGCGTTGTCGTGGAAAATGCACCATGCAGGAAACCTAAAAGAGCAGCACAGGGTTGTCTGGCAAAGCAACATTGCTCAGGAAAGGGAAGGTGTTTGAAAATACTGGTACAGCTGGCAGATAGTTCAGCAGGACATTCCTTATTGATCCACAGCAGCACGTCTGTCAATTTAACATGTACATACTGAAAGGCAAGCAAAACTTAAACTGATTAGAACCAAACTCAGAGAGTTGGTTAGGATTAGATTATTGGCTGTTAGTAGGGACTGACATGCTTTGCACCTCTGGCCAAATGATAACAATTTGTTTCAGAAATTAATAATATCTGAGAATTTCTCATGTCAACTGAATTAATTTTTGTAAGTCAACTGAGCCTATCAATGAGAGAAGGCAGGGAAATAAAATTTTACTGGAAAACTTTTCTTATTATTCTCTAGTTCAAATAATGAGGAAAACATTTGACTATTTTGGCTTCTGTGCAATTATGTTTATTTAAAGAAACAGAACACTACCTAATTATGTATGTGAATACTTGGCACACATAATTACCACCTAACAGGCAAACTCTGTTTGGGTTTGTTGGAATGCCAATGGGCTTTTATTAGTTCAGCCCATCATTCTGTTGTGAAATGGAAATGAAAAGTGGAAAATATGTTTTCCTTCTCAAGGGATCACTTCAGCTCCTTTTTCTCTTTATTTTATCAGACTTCTTGTTGCTATGGGGGTCTTGAAGGCCTATTATTAAAACACCCTGCAGTCCTAAGGGAAGAAAAGCAAGCTGGTGCTGCAGATGGAAACAGTGTGAATGGAATAAACTATAAGCACTAAGAAATTCCAATAAATGCAGCAAAATCTATGCATTATTCTCTTTTGTTTCCAAAGTTCATCTAGAATATTCACCTTTTACCTTTCAATTTTTTTTTCTGAATATAAGATAACTCATAGCATCATTTGAATATACAAGCACCAAAATAAAAACAAGTTATCTGTGCTGGTCCTTCTTGGGTCTCCTTTTGCACAAAGCGAGCTAAATCCTCTCATCTACGCCATAGAGAAATTTAACCTGGAGCAGGAATGGAATTAATATAAAATACACATTACAGAAATTACATTTCCGTAGCTCTTTCAGAAAAAGAAATTAAAAGATACCAGCTACACCTATTGGTAGTTAAGTACTAGTTTATCCTACAGGTTAAGTCTATTGAAAACTCATATGACAGTAGTTTTTGCAATCATTTAATCATTATACTTAAAAACTAAAATCTGGAAAATTAGTAAGATAATCACCAGGATCTTTTTTGTAATTAATTTTGTAAGAATGAAAACTGATAGAGATTACATGTAAGTTTTCTGGAACTTAATTGCAACTGAGAGTATGAGCACTGAGCATATTTTATTAATTTCTTCTTTAGTTGTATACAATAAATTTTTAACATCCATGCACACTGAATAAGATGGTGATACTGAACATCAAGTGAGTCAAGTAGCCTTCTAAAAATTGTGCAAAAGTCAGCTTCTACAAACTGAATACATCAGAAGAAGCAAAGACATTTCCTGTATTT
The DNA here is from genome assembly GCF_971803275.1 of Cyanistes caeruleus. Classification (NCBI taxonomy): domain Eukaryota; kingdom Metazoa; phylum Chordata; class Aves; order Passeriformes; family Paridae; genus Cyanistes; species Cyanistes caeruleus. Next base: position 81,580,285 of record NC_141701.1, on the reverse strand, counting down.
CACTGACAGCATCTACATGAACAGAGAGTCAAAGATTATTTTGTAATGACAAAATGATTCCTGATTGACTGTAGACCTAAGAGTAAGACATTTCTGAAGACCAGGAAAGAAAGCCACAGCATAAATTTGATTTTCTCTGGAAGAGAAAGAGCTTATTTTGCATGAGTTTTATTTTATTTTTCCATCACTTTTTTTAAATTTCAAAAGACACTAAGGTTTAGACTAGCTTTATCTTGGAAATATTTCATTTCTCATTCACATCTTTGTTCTTAGCTTCAGCTCCTCTCCTCTCCTCTCCTCTCCTCTCCTCTCCTCTCCTCTCCTCTCCTCGAGTCTCCTCGAGTCTCCTCGAGTCTCCTCTCCTCTCCATTTTATTATTTTAATTTCCTTTGAGAAACTTGGAAGCTAGTTTTAATTTATCTCAATCTTCTGCTAAGAGATGCTACCTAAAACGCATTCACTGCCCTCAGCTGTGTTGGCTGTCATAATAGAGTGCAGAAAGATTTGTGGAATTTTCTAGAAAAATTATACAAATCCATGCACATGTATAAGTACATGACTTTTAAGGTACTTCATTATGCATCAACAGAGGCAGTACTAATCTGCAATAGATGCCTTCATTGACTTTATTTTCGAGATCATTCAACTTGAAAGGTAAAATAAGCACAGCTTTGCAAGCCTTCTCCTTAAAGTGCCTGAAATATGGGTGGCCATCTGGACCATAAGAACAACAAAAATTATATTATTGTAGCTGACTTAAAAGACTGGAAGAAGAAAATAAAAAGTAATTTGTGTCTGGCCAGAATGAATAGCCTCTCAGGATTTTTTGTGATTTTGGCTTTTTGAGGGAAACACAGGCATTGGTAAAATAATACAATAGTTGCTACACAACTCCCAGCTCCATTCAAACTGAGGCTTCAGCATTAGGTACAATACTTCCCATCCCACCCACCACATATTCATGCATACTTTATTCATCAAATCCTGATATGGAAATGTATTACAGATTTTGTTGCAAAGTACCTTGTGCAGATTTATAAGTAAGTTTGTTCCACTCTGCCCTGACCTACAGAGACCTAAATCTTTACATAATAGTTTTTGGTTTCATTAAATTGAAGTACATAAATAGCTGCAAAATGGTGTAATAAACATATTGCTCAACTCTTTCCCACAGGCAATGTCCAGTTCTGAAGCCTTCTGTGAAGGAAAACTCTTTCCTGGCTGACTGACAAGTGTTCAACATGAAATTGCTTCCTGAGAGTCATAAATGCAGTAATCTTGCCCCAGAGCCTCATACATTATGCTCACAGTACATACCTGTCATTATATGGCACTAAATGCATCAGAATGAACTGATTTCATTAACTTTCCTAGATCTAGATTGGAATGGATAAAATACTCTGAAGCCTTTATCACCACAGAAATGGTCTTGAAAGCTAATGTTTACATTAGAGCTTCACAGTACCAGTGCGTAGTGCAAGACTCAGGAGCCCCTTAATTTATTATTAATTTGCTCAGAACTAATTAACACTTGTTTTAATCTAATTCTAACATAGCTTAAGAGAAGCAATTAATGTTTTAAAAAAAGATGTTATTCAAGAAAGCAGAGATGGAGGGTTGAGAGAAGGTCAGTATAGGGGTGTTAAAGGGTTGTATGCACCAGAATTTTTACATCATTTTAACTTAAGGCTGAAGAAAATCCTGCAATTTCTGCAAGTCTTATGAAAGAAAAGCGTTCCAAATATAATTGTAGAACAGTAGGAAGTCTGGATGAGGCATTGCACCATTTATTATTTTACCATTTTGGACACTTTGACAATAAGGCAGAATTTAAAAGGTCAATAGTTCTAGAAGCATAGGTTATTTCATTCATCTGAATTGATAATAAAGGTAAACTCTCTCTCTGGGTAACATGAATCAGTGATTCTGTTAAAGTTGTTTCAACTCCTCTCATGAAATACCTTCTTTTTCAAAACTTGTGTGAAAATCTGGCTGAGTAGAAATTGCAAATTGTCCTAAAATAGTTGAGTCTTTCCGTACTGTGGCTACTAACGTACACAAAAATCAACACTTTTTATTTATGCTTCAGGGCCTGTTCTGGTGCAGGAATATTGTAGTTGACATTCCTTTCTGGGAAATTCTTCAAACTCCATAAATTTATGGGAAAACCATATAATATTCAGATGAATGAAGTGCCATTTTATGTTTATATACTAAGCCATTACCATTTTTTCTTAGCATTAGTGAATTAAAGTAGAAATTAAAAAAATTAAATAATAAGCCTCATGGCATCTCAAAATTCAAAAATAACACAAGAAGAATTATACAAATGTAAGGGACCTCTTCATGATACAAGTTTATTTACAGTGGTAATAACAGATAACAGGTAGCTACTTTAGAACTGGAACTGGTCAAAAAGTTCTAATACCCATCTGGCAGAAAGAATTCATCTTTCAAAAGCTATTCAGCTTGTCTCTATATGATGTGACCAGCACCTTACAAAGCTTTTCAGCAGAAAAGATAAATATATACCAGAAGCTTACACACTGGTGTTTACATCTTTGAAGGGACAGAGGGCCAAGGTTAAGCTTTTAGATATTAAGCTTACATTTCAGATTGATATGCTATCCAGTAGGCTATTGAGAACACTGACATGACTTTTCTCACCTAAGAAACTATCCTGCAGACAGTTTCCTTGAAATCATGTTTGTCTGCCAACAGGTATTACATTTTGTTGAAACTTCCCAATGCATACTTCCCAAATAATGTTAAACTTCCTCTGAACAATCATGTTGTTAACATATTAACAAAAAAAATCAGAAACAAGAGCTCTCATTCAAAAGGAAAGTCTACTATTTCAAAACATGCTTCTATTATGATTTAAAAGGTCAAACTTTAAACATTTATATCAATATGTGTAGAACAACAGTTTAGACAGACTGCAGTTCCATTTCATTTTACTTACACTAAAACACCATAGAACTGAAACTGAAATAAAACTCAAATATTTTTCATTAAAATGGGAAATTTCAACAGTATTGAAACAAGTCAAACAATGCAGTTTGAGGATTCAAATTGTAATTTAATTTACAATTAATATTTTTCTGTGAAATATTTTTTATATGGGAAAAAGTTTTGTTAAGGAAAAAAAAAACCCAGCTATTCCAACTTTTTTAAGCAATTTTCAAGTTTTACTCGTGATTAAAAAAAAAATGGCACATTACAAGTCAAATGGGAGCAATAGTCTAACTCAAAGAATAGGCAGTCAGTATTTAGCAGGAGATGCAATGATGAAAATGCAAAGGAGGCTTATTGTATATCTGTATATTGAAATTAAATCTCTGCAATTTTTTATTTTCACCAATGTTTTAAAGCAACCATTTTATATATGCTTATTTGAATTTCATCCTTGCACTTGTCACTAAAAATACAGGTAAGATAATGGTGAGCGTTCTTGGGGGACAGTAATTGCTCTTAGCTGGGTAGATTTGGGGTTATCACAAGATGTGCACGGGAAGTCAAAAGGACTCATAGCATAATGTGTAGGTCAGTGGTTTTGAAGCAGAAAATCATAAAACAATGTAAAGGACATATAAAGCAGGTGATCAGAAAACAGAAATAAGAAATTTATGTGTTGCACACCTGATGATCAAACAGAACAAACAAGATAAAATGATAAAATTATCAAAGGTCTGTACTTCTTCATTTACTATTAAAAAAACTAAATAACCCAAAACTTAAATATAGCTTAAATATTTAGAACTGTTATTATCCTGTAGGATGTATGGGCTTCATTTCAGATGAATTTAATGCTGCAGCATTTATTTTTTTTCTGGTAGGCAACAAAAGTAGAAACTGTTTATTGTGCCAATACAGATGACTTTTCATTATTCCACTTTTCTCCTGACTAGCACATTAAAACACAGTTTTATCTTTAGGATATTTATTTCTGTGGATAAAGATGAGAATAATCTTTAGCCTCATAATAAGCAGCTCTACTATTCCTTACATTCTGCTACTGTGCTTCAATAATGCTTTCTCTTTGCCTCATTGTCTGAATCTTACAGGTAAATACATTAAGCTTCTAAGAGCCTCATGATGATCCCTGTAGGGAAATAAAGTTCTTTGTGCCAAAACTTTTGAAATGAACACTTAAAATGTTTCGGGCTGTTGGCCTTCTTTATCAATGCCCTAAGTATCAATTTGAATGGATTTATGACTATCATTTGAATCATTACCAGTCTCAGTAGTGGTGTATTTATGAGCTAGTTGTGCTGCATTTTAACCACTGACTAATAAAAAATGGCACTCATTAGCAAGACTCAGAAAAGAAAGAACAACATTTTCACTTTTTTTTTCTTTTCCTTTTGCCACTCTTTTATTAGAAAAAAGTAACCTGTTATTATTTGTTTCTGGTTTGTTTGGGTTTTTTTATATTTCAGTATCTTACTGTGACAGCTGCTGGTTTCACATAACCATTGTTTCTATTTTTTGTTTCTTCCAATTTTCCTATAGCTAAATTTCATTAACACTTTAGGAAATGTGAACATTTTCCTTCCATCTGCTAAATGGCTTTTAAAACCCATTTACTTTGATTTAGCAAACCTGGAAACAGCTGGCAAAAATGATTTTTATTAAGTTCCTCAGTTTCATATTTACAAGATATGTGACTTTCGTATTATTTCTTAAGTTCTGTAATTGGTTTCTATTTCTCAACTGTACAATTTCCTTCTAAATGCTAATCAACCAGGTGGTCAGATGTTTAGTTATCATTCTGCACATTAACCAGTTTAATGTGTTTCAGTTTAAATGTCTAGAGCTGATGATTCAAACGATGTGCATAAAAACTGTAAGAATGGTTATTTAGTTTTCAGCCATTAGTTTCTTCTTCTTCTTCTTCTTCTTCTTTCTAATTCTGAACTTGATTGTTATGATTAAATAACCTAAGAAAAGAATGTGAAAAATACATTCCCTGTCCTGAATGCCTGTATACTAAAATGTTGATATTTTCCAGCCTCTGATGTACCATCAGGGTGAAAGAATGTGTGGTAGAGAATGTTTCATGACCTTCTCATTAGCTCTTTCTGCTCAGTTTTGGATGTGAGAGCCTATATGAACGACTCATTCACATTTAGCTTGCTCCAGTTCTATGAGGGGCGGCATTCTGCAGGCAGTGAAAGACACTAATTTGTTTCTGGAGTGACAAGTCCATAATCCTGGTCTTTCAGAGCTGCAGAAGATATGTCCATGAGTGTAAATACATTAACACAGAAAATTTATCATTTTGAGACATATTCTTGTACCTGATAGATCTGTTTAGCACTGTACTCTGACACCAGAATTTAAGGTGTGAAAGCAGATTGTCAACAGAATAATAATTAAAAAAAACCACTCAAAACCAAAACCTTTCATATCACTTTCCCACTGAGCTGCCCCTAGCTGTACTAAAACAGCATCACTGAGATGCTTTGTATCAAGCTGTACCTGATGGGCTTTTACAGCATCATGAAGATATTTCAGATTGTCATTTTGAGAATGTGCAATTAAGGATCAGATGTCCACAGAGCAGTGCCAGGAAATAAGATACCAAAGATAAGGCTTGAGTCACTGGTATTAAAAAAATTTCATCACTTCTCTGTTTAGACCTTTTACACTTAAGTAGGGGCTCTATGTTTGTTTTTTTTTATTTTTCTATGAAAATATATTTCTCTCATCTTCTTAACAAACTTAATTTGTGATCAGTTTCATGCAATAACTGAGTTACAGGTAAAAAACCATACTATAAGCATTATCATTTAAATAAACATATATAAATCAGAAATTCGTCATAAAATTGTGGTAGTGGTATATGCATCATCATGATGTTCAATTTATTCCCAGAGAGTCCTTCATTATCTCTGGTAGATGCCATTGGCATGAATTGAGTCAAAGACTTCCAACACCTTTGGGAATCCAGACTGCACAGACAAATCTTCACTGACTTTCTGCAGATGAGGTTAGCTTCTATGAAATGAGGGAAATATCTATGTTCCAAAATAACCTTTGAAAAATGTCACTAGACACTCTGGCACAGAAGGCTGACTAATTTGAGTGATGTTTCCAAATAAAAGAGTGAAAGACAAGACTGAGTAATGTCAGGACAAGTTTTGCAATATTTCTAAATAGAATACTGATAAACAATTGTAAATTTAGCTATTGGAAAAGTTCCACACAGACACTGAAACCTCCATTTGCTCCACTGAACATGAATCCATAGATTCTTATGAAGTTTTCAGATAGTAAGAATAAATCTTGCTGAAATAGTATTTATGTAACATAGACAGTGGTGTCCTACCATATCTATGTTTGAATTATGCACACATGAGGTACATATTCCACCAGAGTAAGGCCTTAAGTCATTAAACAGTAAGATTCTGTCAGTTACCATGAATTGCTAAACCTTCATGGACACATCTGTCAAGTCATATCCATATCTTTATGTGTAAGTAATTCTGATACTCTGAAATGCACCAGTTAAATTTCATGCACACAAAGCTGCATGGTGAAGATCTTAATGGGCTAAGTTACAAATAAATATCATGCCTTTCATTGTCATAATGAGCTACAAATACATTTGTCATGAAAAGCTTCATTTAGCATTTAGTTGTTTATTAAATGCTGACTGATGGTTGAAAAAAGATTATCTGCATTTCACTGTGCTGTTGTCAGTAAGGCAGTGAGCTTAACCCTGTGGGGTACAAAACAAGCCACAGGGACAGAGGATGTAAAGCTGGTATGGCCAGTAGAAGTTTAAAAACAAAGTTTCAAATTTGTGCCCAATCCAGGTAACAAGGGATATCTCTGTTTTTAACAAAGGAGTAAAGAGATGACTCGTCAGGGGATGTTTTTAGAGTACTTTAGTACCCTAAATTACAGTAGTCAATTTACACTATCAGGTCTCAAGTTTAGGCTGGCTTTATGTACATGACAGAAACCAGCTGAGGATGGCATAGAAGAGCATATGAAATAAAAACCTTCTCACATCTCCAAAACCAGAAGAACTTCCCCGTTCAGGTTTCTGAATACAGGTATTCAGAAATACCTGAAAAGAGGGCAGAGACCAGGAATTAATCAGAGGCAATCACGCATCTCACAGCTTCTCATTCAGGTTCCCCTCTCCTCCACAAGCTTCTCTTTGCCCCTGAAAAAGCAGGAGTTGTAGCAAGAAGTGTGTGATCCTCCATCCAGTGCTGCAGACCAGCAGTGGTGCTCCTCTCCATCCCCAGCTCCATCGTAAGGAGAGGCACACTGCTCAGGGCAAAAGCGCCTCACCAAGCTGAGATGTGCCCAGATATGCCTAACAACCTGAAACTGTTCTTGAAATACAATATCCTTGGTGATAGCCCAGGTGACCCAAACATGGGATTATCTGAGTAAGCAGTTCTTAAAGAATGTCACACATTCTTTTTCTCACATTTCAACACACAAAGGTCATTTATATTCCTTGTAAGGATTCAAACCATGGTCCTACACGTCTTAGCCCCTCTTAATGCCTTGAGTGTTCTCTCTGGGCCAGCAATATCAAGCATACTATTCAGAGCTAGGTCTGTTGCTCAAAAACTGGGTACACACCAGCAATCCTCATTTGCTGTGTATGAGATGTATGAGACATGATTCAAGAAGCCTGATAATCTGGGGCCAGAATAATCTTAGTGTTGCCAAATGCAACCACATGCAGTGAATGCATTTATGAATGCACCATTTTCTGTGGTTTTAGTTTCTAAAATAAAATCTAGATTTAGGACTAGATATGGGGCTCTCTCTCATTGCCATGGAAAAAAAGATTTTCAGGCCTGGCAACCAAATTGTAAAAAAAAAAAAAAAGCTAACCCGTACTAAATAAATAAATTAAGATCAAACTGTATCTCTACTATGATCTTTGTATACACTGTGAATGCCAGTCTCACACAGTTTTACAGAAGAATGAGACAAAATCAACAGTCTCTGAGGTAGCAAAGGATATAGCAATGCTTGTATTCTCTGTGAATACTGGGAACTCCAGGAGCCAGAAGGCAGAAGTTTTCTAGAAAGCTGTCCAAGAGAACAAATGCTGGGCCTTAGAGCATAATTAAGGAAATAACTACTTCTGTCTGACATTCCTCATGAAAGAACGTGTTATGTCTTATGCATTCAAAACATGCAATTAAACAAAACACATTTCCCCTTTTCTTGTTCCCCAAATAAAGTAATTCAAAAACCATTGCTTTGAATTGCTGGCTGTATTAGCTAGCACACACATCAAATATTCAGCTGGGAGCCTGTATGAACACAAATGCTTTAAGCTGCACTCCAAAAGTCAACTAAATGTAAGAAAAAAACCCATCTCTTCGTAGCTACTATATATATGATTATGAATAATTCCCAGGCAGTTATTGAAAGAACATTATACATCAAACCTCCTTCTTCTCTATATTTTATATGCTTTCAACTGCAAATAAAGGAAAGACATCACATTGAGTATTAGCTGCATTGTAGGTATCTAGTATGCATTGTTTGTGGAAAATGCCTTCATCTTAACTTTGTAAAAGTTAAATTTTAAATCCTGTGAGACAGATATTTACAAATTGTTTTTTATCCTGCTCTGTTTAAAGCATACTTAGAATACAAGAACAGAGTATTATCAATTTTTCAGCATCACTCTAAAATTAGTTTCCTTATTATTCCTGCTCAAGATTACACAATACTATATGAACAGGAAATGTAAAGTAGTTCCACTTCTTATAATGAGACAATAGTGAAAATATTTAAAATTTCATTGATGTATGTGTTTTGCAGAAGAAAATACCTCAACAAAACATATAGCATAAGATGGTTACTTTGTCTTCCACCTGCAGTTTGATTCATTGATTATGAAATGCAGGAATAAGAAGGAGAGCAACCTTGGTGAAACACACGCTCATATGGGTCTCCTTCACAATTCCAAATCTCCTAAGAGCAAGATCTAGGGCATCAAGTAGGTGTTTAAGATAACAAACTTCAAAAGCAGCAGGAATGGATGATGCATCTTGACATAGCATTTATGAAAATGTGCCATTCCAAATTTCAGTGTTTTATGATTTTATTAATTCCCTCTCTTTTGAATCCTCTATTTCTTATAAAGGGATTTCTCTTCTTTATCTTGTAATCTGTAATATATCTTCTACCTTCCAGCTAGGCAGCAATAACTATCTTATATATTGTCACAACTTAATTTTACAAAAAGTCTGTTTAAATTAAATTAGCATTTTTTTAGACAGCACTAAGTATGCAAACTTTCAGTCACAATTTCAAATGTACCTGACTAATGAGACTATAAGAATATGTATTTATGCTTAAAAATACTTAAGTAATAATTTAAGGAGTAGCTGTGCTCCAAAAGGTTCCTTGATGCAGAAAACTGAAAGACCCATCATTCAAGGGTGAGAAAATGAGAACATCCTGGGAAGCACATTTACTGTGAGTTTCTAGGTAAAATTTAACCCATTTAAAACCATGCTCATACAGTTTCACAGATAGAATAGATGTGTGCAGTGAAAGAAATTTCAATCCATACTGTGCTATTGTTGAAGTAAATTTGTAAATTAAAATTGGAGTTTCAGAACAGAAAAGGCATTTTTGGTAAATTCAAGATGAAGAGAACGTTCTGGTGATTAATATTACTCTATGTCATTATTTCTTTACTCTCTTCTCCATACTATATTTGATGGGTAAATAAAAAATGTCAAGATTTTAGACAAAAGTGAATAAACTCAGGTTTTTTCCCTAAAACAGAAAATGCAAGCCTTAGCAGCAGATGTAAATGTGACTGCTGAATTTTTTATTTCCTAAAAATTAATAAATTTCCCCAAGAATTTTTCAAGAAGGAAAAGGTTTCCTGTATAAAACTCTTAACAAACACCTTAGAACCCTGGGGAAGTATTTTTGTTTGTTTTTCCTTTCTAGGTCAGTGGCTAAAAGTAACACAGAAATTTATTGTTTGAGTGTCTTCTTAAAATTAACTATGACATCCACTTTTCCTGAATACTACAAGGCAAAAGCTGTTTGACTTACCAAATCATGTGTAATGTTAGTTACCATGATCAGAAGGAAGGATTTTGTGCCAGCTGTCTAAATTTATACTTAGCCATAAAAGTAATACTCCAGTATTACTTTTCCTCTCACTTCAGTGTGAGGTAGACAGCTGTACACTTGGCATTGGATGAGTGAATTCTTAGGACTCCTCTGCAAGATTAATATTTTAATGCTCAGTCACTGTATGTTCTTTAGTTTATAAGAAGCCCTTTGAAGATCAAGATTCTATTGCCTTAGGAAATGTACAAACAAACAAAGTCTATGGCATAAAAAGATGAGCAAAAACAAAGGACACAGCAAGACTTAGCAGTCTCTAGCAGAGCAGGTTTCTGCTAGAAACGTGAACAGAACTCAGTAATTCCAGTACATGGCTAGACCATGGTTTCATATTTGCTAAACTTCTAGGTAGCAAAAAAAAATTGCAAGTATACAGAAGCTCACTCAAAAATCTTAACTAAGCATCAACCTCTCTGTCCTTTTGTAAAGGTTTCAATGTCAGTGCAACAGTACACCTCTGCACCTACCTGCTGATGGCAGTGCAGACAGTTTTCTGAATTTGGCACCTCTGTGCAGGCAGCTTCAGCATGCAAATCAAATGTAAATTTTATGATACTTTGATGCAACTGGCTTTGATTTTCAAGAAGCCTTCAAAAGTTTAAATGAACCTTTTCTGCGAAATGATGCCAGTTCTTAAAAGAACTGAGATAAAGTAGTTTGAATTTCCAAACAATTACTTTTTCTTTCTGACTTACAGGAGGAAAAACTTGTATTTTCTAATTGAGGAGTTATGCACACCAATGAATAAAATACTCTTTTTTATCAAGAGCAAGATGGGTAAGATTATGTTAATTGCAGACCTATGCCAAGATATTGACCTTGCCCTAGATGACCTGCTTTTGCAATAATCACTGCTGCTACATCTAAAGAACCCACACAATAAATAAAGAAACTGACCACAAATTATTTTTTGGCCTGTCTCAGATTCAAAGTCAAATATATTTTCTTAAATTCCCTATTTTTGGTGGCATTTGGAATACCACCTTCTTGATTATCACATACCACTTGAGATTAATCATTTAAAGAGGAAACATTCTTGTTTTAAGTTAAATGCAGCTCAAAACACTATATATTTCATATTGTCTCATGACCAAACAAAAATAATGTATTGAAACCTCTTCCTCAGTTATTATTACATTATATAATTTATTTTTTGTTTTTAATAGAGACTTCATATCCCGTAAGACAGATACAGACAATACCTTCCAAAAGAGAAACATAATGGAACCACTCAAAATTGAAAGTCCAAAATAAACTACTCAGATTATGGCATTTGTTCATGCCACTTCAACTGACAGAGAATTTAAATAAAATATAGTGTTCTTACAGAAGAAAAAGAGAATTATAGTTTCGAGTAAGTTGTTTTAGTGAATAATTTGGTCATGTCTCATCCAATCTAATGAACAATAAAAGATGATTTTTAGTTATATTTGAAATCTTTATTTAATTACATATCCAAAAAAAATCCAGATGTCTCAGGACAATATTTTATCCGTATGTTGAAAAGCTTGTTTGTTCCTTTTGTTTACCTATTAAATAAAGAGAAATGCCGCTGCTGACCTTTACTTTTTTTTTTTTTTTTTTGAATGATCACTGATTATATTAACCATTATCTGATTTACAATTCACCAACTCACTAGGTTCTCCAGAATTTCTTAGAGGGGATCTATTTTTTCTGTTTGACAGTATTATCAGGACACTTACCTTTGCCTCTGTATTTTTATCTGCAGCAGATAATATATTGTGTCCTACTTCTATTGTCAAAAAGAATAGCATTGGCATAGTCATTAAAACTGGTGAAACTGAATGGATTTTTCTACAATTACATTATTTTTCTATAGCGTACCATTCCATTTCTGGCTTTAATCAAACATACAAGGTAATTATACATTTGAAGTTACTCTGAAAACAAAGATTATCCTTTCCATGAATTATTTATACCAAATATTACACACACACACAAATGTGTCTTGACAATAGCTTTGTTACTTAACCTCTTTGTAATTTTTTTAACACTTCTATAAATCCAGTGTAAATCATTACTACACAAGAGTGGATTTCAGAATATGTGACAAACATAAAAATGTGCACAATTTCTTCTGCTTTTATCTGATGCTTTAATATTATTGAAAAATGCAGCAAAAAATCACTTCCTAGAGCTGATAGGAATGACCATTTCATTTTGTGTCACTAAAAGCTCATATGAAATTTGTCTTAAGGTGTTAGGTGCATTAATTTGTTAAATCTAAGAATTCAGACACATTTAAAATTATGATATATGTGCAATCTTACAGGAAAATGTGTTAATTTTTTACTACTTTAGTAAGATTTCAACCAAATTTAATTTCTCAGCAAAGAAGCTTGGTCAAAAACACATGGTTTTGTTCACGTTAAAAACCACTTTATGCTCTTTTGAAAAGTGGCCCCCTTCCACAAAGTGGACCTTACATTACAGAACAGTCAATGTGGCTATAGTGTTTAAATAAAAGGTTCTGGGAAATACATATATATATGCATACACACATGCACATACACATATATATATATACACACACACACATATATATATCTGCAAAAAATAAAAATAAATTTGTTGCTATTAAAAATAAAAGTGTTGCTATTCAAAAAAGTTGAAAAAGCTATTATTAAAAGTATAAATAAAAATGTGGTGATCATTTATTGATACTTTACTTTAAAAAGTCCTGCTTTTTTGTCATTCATCTCCAACGTTTTCTTCTGGTCTGAGCTAGTTTTATATCAGGGCTTGCTACAACTCATGCCAGTTGGTGTTGTGGTAGAGTAACTGGCACAACACTGGGGAAAAACAGGACATGGTTTACACTAGAGAAGAAACTCAGTATAACTCTGGATGTAGGAATCAGAGTCTAAGTCTGGTAATAATAGAGAAAATCAGCAGAGTTAACCAAATACAAAATACTTTTTAAACTACCTTAAAAACCAAGCAAATGAAAGATTTTGATTCCTCATATACTTGAATCCAACCCCTAGCCTTTGGTGTTTTGGTAGCCTGTCTAATGATGAAAAACAAGCATAAAAGTTAACTCTGACCTGGTTAGCAAGCATGAACTTTTCTTTGAGGTCTTCAAGTAAAACAGAAGTTTCTATGCCAAGGAATTGATGTTTCTTACTTAAATTACCTGCTTCATCTCTTCCTTAGTATTTTTTAAAACCCATTTTACCCTTAAAGATCCTGGCATACTACACTATGTTACTTCGAGGTGACATCAAATTCTGGTAGCTTGGCACTTTAAAACATATATATTTTTACACCATTCCCATTCCTTTATATTTGGGGGATTATTCCTGTTACTGCTGAACAGCTGAATTTTTTGAATTGTCCTATATTAGCTGAAAAAATCTCTCTGTTGCTGCAGGGTGTTGAATGTACAAAGTGTCATTGCATTTTTGTGCAGATGTTCTGTCTCCTTTTTTTTTCCTTCACAAAAGCTTCCATCTGAAACTGGCAGAGATAGGAAGCTGCACTTATGAACCATGGGGCATCTGGCTGCTACTTGGTGCATCTCTTCCTTGCTGTCTTGTGACTAACCCTATTATTTCCCTATCATGGAATGGATGATGCAGGGTTATAGCTGTATAGTTCCATTTAAGTGGAAAGAGATCATTATGAGAGTCAAGTACTGAAGGGCAGACTGTAACGTAGGTACTAAAATTTGGAACCAACTAAAAACGTTGAGCTTAGTGAAGGCAGCCTCAAGCTCACACAAATTCAAACCCCAGTAAAATGGAATCAACTTTTAGAAAACAGTTCTTTTATTCTTTCCTATGCTTTTGTGGTATACTGCTTCAATATTTTAGATACCACGATTTTTTCCATTCCGTTTCAAAAAGCAATAGACACAAACTTCTAAGTTGTCTTCTTTGGCTTTAACAGCAACCTTAGGAATGCCAAAGTGGAACAAATTCCCATCGGCCTGGATTGTGTGAAAGACAGAGGTGACAATCTGTTGGCATATTCATATGAGGTGTGATTCAACACTAATGCAGAGTATCAGTTGAACCTCTATTTGAAAAAAAAAAAAATCCATTACAGCATTGTTCTCTGCTAGGTTACTAATGGCTGCAAGTAAAAGATGATTTGGAAATAAACTGATGATGGACAAGACATAAAAGAGGACAAAAAGAAATTTTTAACTCAATCTCTCACATGAAGATAAATTTAAAAATTCCCAATTGAGCAAATTAAAACATGTCTTAAGCTGTGAAGTCTTCATTGCATTACTAGTAGTTTTACATCTAAAACTAGAGAAAGATTTTCCTAAAATACTTCAAAATGGAAACAATAAATCTTATTAATTTGGTTTCAAGTCTGACAAATTTAATTCCTAGATGAACATAATGAAACAGGAAATTCTATGTTAAGTTTCTGGTACAAAAAGGTACAAATCACTTCTTACTTTCAGGCACTGTTTCACTCTTCATGTTCACATGTAAATATAAATAGAGTAAATGACTACTTAGTAAGGTTAAATCTCATTATTCTTCACAGGATTCTGTCATACATTAGTCTTATGTCAGAAGTCTACACAGTATGTTCTCTTTCAAAATTTCTATAGAACCCTGTATCCACCAAAAAGAAAAAAATAAATCTGCTCTCCTTCTTTACTGCTGTATAATAAGGTCATGGTGCCACTATTAAATTCTCTGTACAAAATTAATTCTGCTGGTTTGTCAGAATTTGTGCCATTTGTGCTGGATAACCTGAAGATGAAATAAAGAGCTTGTGATGCTGTCCTGGTGCTGCAAGAAAACTGACAGTGCCAGAAACATCCCATTTGTGAGAAAACCACCCATTAATATTTTTTTAATTATTAAAAGAGATAGACCTTTTAATAGGGAATCACCATACAGACCATGTGGCTTCTGTTTTTTTTTTAACTCAGAACTCTGAGGTTTACAGGTAGATTTAGTGTAGTGTTGAATAATAGTTTCAAATAACTGACCTCTGCAGGTAGCAGATGAGAAGTTGTGGTTTTAATCTCGTAAGAAGTTCTCTGTTCTCAAGTCCTCTACTGTCTTTAGTGGAAAGTAAAGTTAGTAGCAGAACACAAGGAAATAAGCACTAAAATATCTTAATTTTGCAAGTGGCTAAACTAAATCTCACAGTCCAGAAAAGGAAATATTTCCTATGCAGAGACTTCTGAAATCTTTATCTGTATACAGTCTCCAACTTCCATCTTTCCTCTTTAAACAGGACATTCAGCTGATGATGGATAGTAACTGAAGAGTTCAATGGATAATTCAAGTTCAAATGGACCACAGATCAGCCTAATATTTCAGGGCTTTAACAAGTCTGATCTTGCATGTGTTAAGGACTAGAGAATGCATAAACTTGTCACACTGCATCTCAGATCCACTGTTCTGTGGCAGCTACAGCCCAGACTGCCATTAATTGCTACATCCCAGCTCCTCTTTCCCAGTGAACAGTAGATCCATCTGTGTCACCCTTGGTTGTGCCAACCAGTGTCTGTATGATGAAGTTATCCTTGTAGCCCTCCAGAAATCTCCTTAACTTTTCACATCTCAGCACACTGCCCTGCTAGCTGATGTCTGGGAGTCTTGAGTCTTCAATGAACACCAGTGTCTGTGATCCCAAGACTTCCTAGTGCTATTTAGCTTTTCACATTTTTATCCTGACCTAGTAGGCTGCAGAAATCTTCTACTACATTCTTGTCCTCCCTTATCTCTTCTTAGATTCTGATCCACAAATGTTCACGAGACCATCATCTGTTCCATAGAAGCACTCTAGGCTTCTGAGCTAATCTTCTTACCAGAATGCAATTTCCTCCTCTTCTCCCTGCCTGTTTTAGTGGTGGACTGACTAGGTGGTGTTAGGTTAACTGTTGGACTCAATGATCTCAGAGGTCTTTTCCAACCTAAACAACTCCACGATTCTTTCACACTCCCTGTGTCTTTGTGTGTTCTCCAGAGGGTCTGAGAGCTGCATCCCCTCTCCAGACCTTCTTGGGGCCCAAGATGGCACTCTGCTGTGGTCCTTCACCACTCATGAGGAATGAGCAGCTTCTGCCCTCTCCCCTTGCATGCTTCTGCACAAAATAATGTATTTGTTGGGTACTGCTGGGAGCTGATATCTGGGTTGGCAGGCAGTGCAGGTGTCACTAGCACCAGTTGAAGGGGGATTATCCCTGACTCTTCAAGAGTCAGCTGAAGACAGGAGGGTAAAACATCCTTTGACCACAGTATCTGATGGACACTACCAGAAACAGGATCTTTGCTAATAGAATCAAAAGCCTCTTTAACAGCTGCACCAGCACATATCAGCACCATGAGAACACGCCCTGAGGCTCCCAGAAGTTCCCAAGAGATCTGGAAGTGGAGTCACAAACCGCTGTGCAAACCACTGGCACTGCTAGCAACATCTGTTTACGTTGCATATTTACTGAATAAGGTTACAACAAGGTGTAACTAACGGATGATCAAAATTATCATCTTTCCATCAAAATAGACAGTGCTATAGAGAATAAATTCTTTGCTGGAAACATTGCTTTTTTTTCCACTGTTTCAAGATCTAAAGGAAATATTTCTTTTATCTTTTAAACTCCACTGAGTTTGACTTCACTTTCAGGTCAAACATTTAGGTGAATAAAATACTTTATGTTAATGATTTTTATTAAATAGGATTATTAGATATTTTCTCATCAATAAAATGTGCAGCAACCCTGTAAAAAATTAACTTACTAATGCTGACCTTTTGACACATCTTAATTGAATCTTTTATTACTGTCTCTATTTTGTGAATATTTTATCTGTTTGGCTTGATTTTGGACAAAAGAACATCTTCAAACACTGAACTTTCCTAAGGAAGTCTTCAAGCAGTGAACTTTCCTAGTAACACTATTACAGAGCATTGAGCATCTTCCCAAAAGTACACAACTTGGAGAAAAGGAAGTAAAATATGAAGAGCAAGAGCCAAGAAGAGCCAAGAAATCATTCAGAAAGCAGATAACAAAACAACATTTGCCTATGTACAAAAGTTGATTACTGCATTGCAAAATGATAAATAAGCACATAGAGTGTTTGAATACGGTTAGTGGTCCTTTCAGCAAGGAATACCATTTTTAAAATTAAAATATAATTTATGATATTAATGAAACTATTATGTACAAATTAATAATTAAATTATTAATTATTTTGGTTAATAATTTTGGAAAAGATGTCAAGAATGCAGGGTGTTTTCATCCTTCAAGAATATGTCCAGAGTACAGACAGACAAGGAAGTACACAAGGGCAAACCAGGAACTGATGAAAAACAATATTTTGAAACAAACTAGATTTGTATAATTTTGTAATTTTAAAAGGTATATTGAACTTCCCAGCAATGGTACTTTCAATGACAGCATACTCTGAGACTTAAAATTTATGCCTTACATTCTTTTCTATGTCACCAATCAGGTTAGCAACTGCAAAAAAAAAAAAATCTAAACTATAGTAGGAAGTTTGTTCCCCTCAGATAACCTGTGCAGAAATAACATTTCTATACCCTAAAAATAATCCCATGTGACAAAATATGTGTTCACATCAGGTAATTTACATCATAAAGACTATATAATTTAAGCATTGTTATCATCTCCAAAGGATTCCAATTACACCTTCCTAAACTTTTGCTGAAATTACCTTTTCTTCCCTAATGCATTTTGCCATTCCTTTTCAGATATTTCAGGTGATAGTGACGCCTCAGCAGGATTTTGCAAAAAATGTTTCTCAAACTAGTGGCAGATTTTTGCACATGGAGTTAGAAACAGATCTGTAAATATGATGGCTGTATTTTTCTTAAACAAAGTTTGGTTTTGTTGAGTTTTTTTCTCTCTGCATTGGCTGCCACTACTCTACATACAACCTTTAACACCAGGCTCTCATATTCATATTTTCTTCCAAGTGTTCCTTCTATCCTTTACCAGAAGGTAGATGTCAGGTGAAAACACATTTTTTTCTGATTCCATATAAATTGATGTCTTGTTCATTTCATAGTGGTATACTTAGCTCTTAAGCTGTTCTTTCCTTTACAAGACTCACACATGGACTTAACCCTGGACTTCAGGAGAGGCAACTTTGGCTCGCTGGAAAGCAGCTCTGTGGAGAAGGACCTGGGGATTCTGCTGGACAAGGAGCTGCCCTTGCACCAGCAGTGTGTCCTTGTGGCCAGGAGGGTCAGTGGTATCCTGGGGTGCACTAGGAAGAGCATTGCCAGCAGGTCAAGGGTGGTGATCCTGCCTTTCACTCAGCCTTGGTGAGGCCAAATCTGGACTGCTGTGTCCAGTTCTGGGCTCCTGGAAAGACATGGAGCTCCTTGAGAGGGTTCAGTGAAAGGTTCTGAAGACGATTATAGATCTGGAGCATCTCTCTTATGCGGCTGAGGAAGTGGTTTACCCTGGAGTAGAGAAGAATGAGAGGGGATCTCATCAATGTATACAAATACCTTAATGGCAGCAGGCAAGAGGATGGGGCCAGGCTCTGCTCAGTGATGCCCAGCAACAGGAAAAGAGAAAACAGGCACAAAATGAAAGACAGCAAGTTCCATCTAAATACAAGGAAAACTCCTTTACTTTGTGGGTGATAGAGTACTGGAACAGGCTGCACAGGGAGGTTTTTAAGAACCTTCCCTGGAGGTACCCAAAAACCTGCCTGGACATGATCCCATGCAACCTGCTGTACCTACTTTATCAGAGGGGTTGAACAACATGATCTCCAAAGGACTGCTCCAAGCTCCACCATTCTGTGAAACAGCTCAGGTCTTCAGCTGGTGTATTAGTGACACGTATGTATTCTGGAGCATCTGTCTTGTGAGGCACTGCAGGAGCTGTGCCCATTTAATCTGGAGAAAAAAACACTCAGAAGTGATCTCCTTAAAGTGTACAAATACCTCAAAGAAATTTGTCAAGAGGATGGTGCCAGACTCTATGCAGTGATGCCCAGAGGCAGGATGAGGAACAATGGCCATAAACTAAAACACTAGAAGTTCCACGGCAATGTGAGGTAAAACTTTCTAACACTGAGGGTGGCAGAGCACTGGAACTGGCTGCCCAAGGAGGTCATGGAGTCTCCCTCTCTGAAGAAATTCACAAGCCATCTGGATGTACTCCTATATAACCTGCCCTAGGTGACTCTGTCTTGGCAGGGGGGTTGAACTCTATGGTCCCCAGAGGTCCCTTCCAACCCTAAAAAATTCTGTAATCCTGCAATATTAACAGATTTTAGCAAATTCACAACATTGTTAGCAATGGAACTGAACTATTTAATGCCAAGCTTTTCACTAGATGGCTTTGCATACAACTAAATAGATAATTTTGATTTTTTGAATGGCAAAGCAGTTTTATTTTTTTTCTCACTATTAGTGGAAATATTTACTACATATGGAAGGGTCAAGCTCTATTCATGCAAATTGGCTGCAGGATTTGAACCCCTAACATTCTCTAAACTACTGTCATATTTTTAATACTATAAGTCATAATTCAACTCTATCAAATTCAGTTGCACTATACATGTAAACAAGAGTTGAGACAGGCTCTTTAATAAACTGAAATTTCTATTCCCATAATTAAAAAAAAAATTGACAATTGATTTAACATCAACTATCTTTTTACATAATTATACCTTCTTCTTCCTTTACACCAAATACAGCATGGATTTCTAAGTCTACAGAGATCATTATTCACTCCTATTCTCACCTCAGCATCCTTATATTTTTTAAATTTCTGAGACTAAAGCAGCAGCTAGTCTCAATGTATCATTTTTCTTATGCTTTCATAAACATAAGAGAAGTTCTGTGATTTTCATATATATTTTGTTCAAGCTCTGAGCTAAGATTGGATCAATTAGAGTGATTTTCCTAGTTAGACATAAATATGTAACAACTCTAATCTCTGTTTAATGACATAAATAGCTTATATTTAGTTCTTCTGAAAATACTTGAGAAGGTTATGCTATACATAAATGCTCTATTTCAATCGTTCTTTTTCATATACCTGCATTTGAGATACATCTCCACTACTGCTTCAAGTTTCACAGACCCCTTTGTGTCAGACACTGTTATATACCTACATGAAAAGGAAGATCTGGGTCCCAGATGATTTGCAATTTGAACATAAGGCAAAGACTATACAAGGATATGAAATGACAGCAACATATATTGAAACAGTAGAATAGTAGACAGCAAGACAAGCTTTGGCCACTTCTAATAGTGTAGAGTTACCTTACAGGTTTTTGTAGACATCTCAGAAAATTTTAAGTGATGGGCTAGCCCTATGGCAGATTAAGGATGAGGGACATTTTTAAAATCTGTAAAAGAAGCCTTTACTATAAAAATATTCTAGTTAGCTGAGCTGTCTTCGCTTCTTCCATCAATTTTTCAGCAAAGCTCAATTTGTCAAAAGCTTTTTTGTTTGCAACTTGTAGATCTAAGCTTAGTGTAGCAGCTACTGGTCGGGAACGAACAATGTGTATACATTTGTGCTGGGGAGAGTCACTGATGCTTCTCCTCATCAGCAATTTAACACAGTTTTCCTATTCAAAGGACACAGCTCTACTACAACTGCTGCTAGAGATGAAGTTGTAAACACTGTAGTTTAGCAGTTTCAAGGCTCACTTCTGTTCCCATGCAGATTAACCCAAGACCTGAGGAGAGCAACTAATATGAGCAACTACTGGTGTTCTTCTTTCAGCAAAGTAGTTGTAGATTTAGCTTGTAATGATATCCATGCTTAAGTCCCGAATTTTGTCCAGCAAATTTTACATAAACATCAGTCATACTGATAAGGTGATTATGTCTTATCAAACTTCCTTTTTTCCCCCCAGAAGTTTAATGTAACCATTAAAATAAGAATATAATTCTGTGTTTAGAATAAATCTTTAGCTACAGCTAAATTATTATTTTATATGTGTATTTTTTCATGTTTTTTTTTTAATATTGCACACAGGTAATTTGGAGCAAAGTTTAATAACATTCACTTTATAAATCCATATTCATATACGCCTTTTCTACAAATCTCTTCTTTGTATGAATTTAAAGTGGGGAAAATGGGAAAAAGTCCATTTTACTTTTAATTTGCACTGTTAATCCAAAAGGCTTCTGAACTATAAGAGTAAAGGATAAATTCATGGTGTAGTTTTGAATTTATAAATTAAATGAATGAATGAATGAATGAATGAATGAATGAATGAATGAATGAAATGATCCACTGTCAAGATGTGAGTAGCATTTAACTTTTTAATCAGAAATTAAATAAAAATGCTGCCAAACCACTTAAATAGTGTATTTAAGAAGTCTGTGCTCTGTTACAAGATCTACCAGGTCAATTTCTGGGAAGTTGGAGATTTGACTAGGCAACACCCTGCAAAAAGACACAAAGTCCCAGACAACCCACAAAGCACATAGAAGGGTTTCTCAAGGTAAATACACGCCCAAAAGCCAGAAAAAAAAAAAAAAAAAGATAGGAAAAACCCCCTTCCTTGTAAATAGTGAAGGAGAAATCAAAGTGCCAGTCACGTTACATATTAGAAAAGAACAAAACTCTACAAACCTACACTGCAGAACTGAAGGATTCAATATTCATGTTCCCTTAGATATTAGAGAAATAAATTTTTTCTGCAAAATCTAGGCTTGATTTAGGAAGTCCACAATGTTCAGTGTACATTACATTTCCTACAATTCAGGAAAAGAAGACAGAAAATGATTAAATTTTCCATGGTATTCAAACACTGAAAAACTGCCTCTTGCACACAGCCTACCTAGCTCAGTCCCTAACTTCCTGCACCTGGCTGAGTAGGATCAAACACAGGCACCTTGCTGCCTTCAGATGGCCTTGCTACCCAAGGGAGGGATGATGGAGTTAGGTGAAGTTGCAGATATTTGATATCTCAGGTCTATCTACAGCTCTTTAGCTTTGTCTGTTTGTTTGTTTGAAAAATTTCTGAAGCTTTAATTTCAGCCAGACTGTTGTACCACACCTCTGTAGTCAAAAATGCTACGTAGCAAACATGAGTTTTGGGAGCAAGGATATTTCCTCTGAACTTTCCTGTTACATGCCTCTCTCAATGTTTTGTCTTCAGTGGTTTTGCTTTTGAAATATGGGAAGTGGTCTAAAGTCTAGCAAGCTGCAGTTCCAAGGATTCTGCTTTTACAGCTTTATGATTTGCCTTGAATAAGGTATACTCAGAGATGCTAAATAGGATCTTCAACCTGTTGAACATCTCAAGATGCATAATGAGGATCACAATATCTCATCCGTAGCAAACACCCCCTTATGAACAGAAAATTCTCAGCATCACAAAAATTGTATTTATTATTTACCTGCATCTTCTGTTTGAGTCAGAGGAAAAGAAGACAGTGTCTCTCTCTCCCCCTCCCTTTCCACCTGCCCCTTAAAACGACATTCATTTTTCATCACAGGGCAGAACTGTCATATGCAGAGCTCAGAAAAGGAAAGAGATGAGTATAAACCACACTGAATTCTTAGTAACCTGGACTGATCGAGAACTGTGTTTCTAGCTTAGTCGTAGCTTCCTTTTAAATAAAAAGACAGCTTAATAAAAAAAAAAACCAACAAGTTTGAGTCAAATAATCTGCTAAAATACAGGTGCAGACAACACTGCTTTTCCTTAACCCTCCAAATCTTATGTCTATTTCTAGCTTTTCTCTTTATCATGATAAGGGCTTTAAATTATATACTTCTAACACCTTTCTAATTTTCTACTTTTTTCCTTTTAATTTCCTAAAGCCAAAACTGGTTTTGAACTTATCTATCTGGCTTATCTCATTATAACTGTCTGATTGGAATTATCTTCCCTATGGCTTTGCTAAACCCATATATTACTTTGCCTCTGGGAATCTTTGGTCTAGTATCTTCTTTTTTTTTTTTTCCTTTTTTTCCCCCCTTTCTTTTATCTTTTTTTTTTTATTTTTTTTTTTAAATTACCTTATGAAACAGATTTAGGAATGATATTTTTCTTATCACCTGAGAACTGAAGTTGGCTTTATCGTATGTCTCACTGAGTTTGCACACAAATGGCATCCTTACAGGCAACAATGAATATAAATAAACTTCTTAAGCACTCAAATATCTTGCATACTAAAGCAAACAGAACATTATGTGTTTGTTTGTTTTCTGAGTGAATGAAACATCCATAAAATTGACAGCAAATACATGGAGCAGATTTATGTAATTATGGCTTGAATGTCAGACAATAATGTAATCTATATTATTTAAGTTGGATTAGCACTAATGCCAATACATTTATCAGCCTTTTCCCTTATGACTTTGTTCAGAAGTTACAGAAGTCAAGGGAAAGAAATTTGCTGACGTCAGTGAACTTTGAATTAGATTCAGACTGTTTACATGTTTTGTCTGCTCTGGTACCTAAGAAAGCACTCTTTTCTTTTTCAAAGCAATAGGTTCTTTCCTTCACAGACTCCAACTCTGCATACTGTCAGCATAAAGATTAAGCAGCTGACAGCATTTCTCAAACCATGATATTATGCTAATTTCTGACGCAACTGAAAGCAGGCTGCATGAACAGAAGGCTTTGTGTTGTAGATCATCTGTTTGTTTGCAAAGATATGTTTTTCCTCAAGTGACCAGTGTGCTGAATGATGGTTCTCTTGCCAAAGTTTTGTATCCTATATAAGTGGCCGAGATTATCATAATAAGTGGCAAATATGAGTAAAGTGTTTGTGACAGAGGCATCTGACCTTTTAGAAACACACTAAGCATCCACCTTTTGAAAATCATGTTACATTTAGAAGTATCTGTGGTTCAGTCACTGAAAAACCCAACAATCAAACCAAAACCAAAACAATAAAAGCCGAGTTTAGACTGGCAAGTTACTATATATTTCTGCAAGAGACGGAATGAATGTCACAAATATTAATTGCCATTCACTGTTTACCTTTTCAAGAAACAAGGAGCAAAGATCCACCATCTGGATATGTACATGACCAAAGGACATGCACATGTATTTCCAGAAATGGAAACAACCTGGATAAAATCTTGGAGACATAACTCATATTTTATAGAGCATATCATTGTATTCAGTTGTTTACGAGATGCAGAATGGCATGACAAATGAGGTGTGACACAGCAAGTCAACTTTAAAATAAAACAAAACTCTTCTATTTCTGGATCTGTTATTTTGGATTATGTCTCAACAAAACAGATCCATAGGAATGGAATGATAAAATATTCAATGCATTTGAAATGTCAAGGGTTGTGACAGTTCAGCTAGAGTTAAAGCCAGGTTGAGGTAAGTTTGGCTTTCCAGCTATAGAATAAATTTTAGTTCATTCCTAACTCCTAATTATGGTTTAGTGTACCTTCAAGAAGCTGAAAACAATTACAGACATTTATGGAAACATATTTCTGGTCACTTGCATTCACTGTGTCCTCAGTAATGAAGACTAGGGGCTATTCTTGAACATATTAGTTTTGTGGAATCAGGTTGTATACAAAGAACATACAATAACATTAGAGATGAGAGAGATTCAGTTTTTAACTACATAACTGATATATTAGAGCAAAAAACATCAGAAACAACCAACTAGTTTTGGATGTTTTAAATAATGTGATAAATATTGCCCATTATGTTTTTTAAATTCTTATAGAAACCGTGACACAAGTAAATACTGCTCCCAACAATTTTTTACATAAGTATCTCTGATAATGGCATAAGAGTCAAGTAATTCAATTGAAATTATGACTATATTATTGTAAAACCAGTTTAGAACTACAATCAGCTGTAAAAAATCTTAGAGGCACTTCAGGGTAACTACGATACTGCATTTGATCTGTGAAGAGTAATCAAGAGTGTGGAATGTTTTCTCTGCTCTCTCTTGTTTTCTTGTCTTCATAAAAGCAAATATAGAACATAACAAACATGAGTATCAAAGTACAGCACTATTCTTCTAATATAAAAATGCCACATTTGAAAATTGATACTTAATTATTAAAAGTAGTTGAATCTCTTAGAAGCTTTTTCTCTGCCACACTCCTGTGAAACTGGATGGGAGTCTTGACCTCTCTCTCATCAGTAATAGCATCATCCTAGGAAGTGTTTTAAGAAAAGGATATATATTGTCAGAGGAAGTCTGTTGAGAAGGAAACCCTGATTAAAGACTGACTGTACTGAGAAACTTGAAAACAGATGCCCCAAAGTGGGCATGGTTTTTCTGGGTTTCTGGATTTTGTTTTGAGATTAAGGCAAAACAAGAAAGAGTTATCAGGGGAAAGTCAGATCTATATCAAATCTTTGGTATCCCTTTAATAGAAATGCATATTGCTGACAACATCAACAATCTGATTTATCAATCCACCTAGAAAACATGAGAAGTATTTATAGAGAATATAGAAATTCCGCAAGAGTGGACAGTGACAGGAAAGAAGGCAATGAGCACAAGCTGATTCAGGGAAAGTTCTATTTGCATGTAAGAAACAAATATTTTCACCATGAGAACAGTTAAACACTGAAATGGGTAGCCCAGAGATGTGATGCAATCTTCCCTGTCAGAAATATCAAACAGTTGGCTTGACAGAGCCCTGGATAACCTAATCTAAGGTTCTGCTTTCAAAGGGAGATTACACTACATGATCTCCAAATGTTCCTTCCAGCTTAAAATTCTCTGTGATGTTAAAAAAAATCTACCTTCACTGTTATCCAGGTTACCTAAGTTCTTTGTGATGGTATTTTTGGTTTCATGTTTCAGTAGTTGCTAAACTACCACAGTTACAAGAAACATCAAGAGTAATCTAGACCAGAAACCTGGTTTAAGGCAGCATCAGCTGTACCCAATATCACACTGACAGTCAAAAGCACTGTTGCTTAATATTAAAAGCCTTATTTGACCAATACCTTGCAATTATTACTGTAAGGAAACTGTCATATTCCTTGCACCTAACTTCAGGCTTTCTCACTGCAGTTTAAACCTATTACCATTTTTTTTACAAAAAGCTGTTGGTGCAATTCTTATTTTATTTTTCTTAAAGGATTTTGGATGTATTTTATAATGTCCTTCCTCTGACTCATTTTCAAAGTAAGAGACATCTTCATTCTGCCTTCCCTGATGGGTGCTGGCCCTGGATGTTTAAAATAGGAAAGTGTACAGTTCTCTCCATGGAGACAGCTGTCATAAAAGACTTGGTGCATAGTGCTGTCCTCCCCCCACCTCTTCACTGGAATCTTCGGGAATTAAGCACATAATACTGCTGTAGAAATCTGCCCCAAATATAGTAATTGTACAATGCAATGATTAGATTTCTTTGTTAACTCACCTTTTTGTCTGTGGGACGTTTGAAAAGGGATATTTTCCTGTGGCAAAATTTGTTTCTTAGTTTTATCTGGGTATAGTTTAGGCAGTGTCAAAGCTGGTTTCTGAAGGCTCTGAAATCTGAAATAAATAATATTTTAATGATAGGGAAACAAAGGAAAACTAAAATGAAAGATTACTTAAGTTTTGTTCCAAAGCTGTGTGACCTTTTAAATAATCTGCACACAAATTTTTATTCTTTTCCATTCTTTTTGTTTCTTGTAATTGTGAGTAAGTGGAAAGAACCCACTCCAACAGTTCACAGTCATTCATATATATAAACATTATCTAATGTAGTGTTAGCAAACTCAGGACAGAAATATTGCTGTAAAGTACTAAGGGTTGCAAATGAGTTAATCTGCTGTAGAACTGAGCCTGAATACAAATGTAAATCCTTGTAGGCTATTCATAGGTTTGAGCTCAATAAGTATTACAATTATTTCTAGGCATTTTAGCCTATATCTAATTGTAACCTTGTCTAATTTTTACTGTGCCATGAAGAAAGGTGCAGAAAGTATGACCTAGATTGAATAGTTCAAAGAGAAAAAACACACAAGGGACACACTGATGTTAGCATCCTAATTAGAAACTGAAACAGTCACACAGAGATGAAACATTTTTGTTCCATAATAGAGAAATTGTTCTAAGCATACCTGGCAATGTCATCAATCACTATCTCTTCCATGGAGAAAAAAAAAAAAGAAATGGTTTATAGTGTTCAGAAATATCAATGTTTTACCTTACTCAAGAACAACATTGGGACATATCTATTAATTTTATTAGAGATCAGAAACAGAGGAAGAACAAACTAGACATGTAAATAAGATTAGAAATCGTAGTTAAACTGAGAGGAGACAAGAAAAAAAGTTTTGACACTGAATATTCATATATGCCAATGTAAAACATGAAAACTAAATCCACACAATTCATTGGTTTTTCAATCTAACAAAAACTGACTTGTACTATATAAAAATATCCTTGATTGTGAAGGGTTACTAAAATACTTCAGAAATGTAGCAACTATGAAAAAAACACAATTATTAAAGTGGAGAGAACCACTAAATATGATTTGCTCTATGTCTGTCAAATATTTGGCATCCTTTAGAACAATTGCAGCTTTTCTGTAGAAAAATTATCCAGTGGGTCTCTACTCTGCCTCTGCACACAGCATGCCCTATGGTGAAATAAAAATGTTTGAGGTCCATTACTACAAAAAGTGATCATATTTAATGTAAGTTGCTACATTAGAATGAAACGCGAAATATTCATGTATAACAGAAAATATTTTCCTCCTAAATCTGCATTAATAATAGCTGGGAGAATAATTTCCTACTGCCAATTGTGACACAGCAAAACACAGAAGCAGTATATCATTAATACTAAAACCTATGGTCCACAGACAACAGAAGATTATGCAGAGAAAGAGCTGTTGATCAAATCAGGGTAAACATTCACAGCTGGCTGGATTACATTTCTTCTGAGATTGTTGCAATAGGTCAAAATCCTAAAAAAATTACAGCAAGAAGAGAGAAAAAAAAATTAAAACAGATTGAAAGAAGAGATCATATTAAATAAATAAAAAAAACCCTACAGATTCTTTCCAAGGAGACTGCATTGCATCTAAATGATTTTTGCATAATTGTAAGACTAATCTGTGTGTTTATGCCTTTCAAAGGAAAGCAGGAAATAGGGGACACAGAAAGGTTCCTGAAGAGATAGTTTTCCAAGTCATCCAAGCCACTAAGAAGTATAATAAGCAGAATGAAAGAATCTTGTTATATGTTTATGTTTTATCACTGAGATACAGGCCTACATTCAGGCATACATATTGTCCTTCATGGAGTAATATATTAAGTGGTGGAAAAGGCACAATGACAAAGAAGAAAATGCAGAGCAGGAGAATATTCAGAAAAAGAAACTGACATTTCTCTAGAAAATAATGAGTAACTGAAACTCTGCAGTAAATGTTAGAGATGACTTTTAAGATGTATAATTAAAAACAAATAGTTCCCATACATTCCTGAAGCATCTCAGCAAAAAGATGTTGGCCAGAAGAAAGTTCCAAAAGGCCTCTGATCAGCCAGTGACTCACACTATTAAAGAAAAAAAAAAGAAAAAACTTTTTCAAATTGCTCAGAGGAGGGAGAAGTGGTTAGAGTCAAGGAAAAAGGAAAATAAGCCAAGAACAAGGGACTTAAATGACTTATTGGTCCAGCCGTTGCCTCCCAGTGAAAATGTCAACTAGGCTTCCAAATACCACACAGCTAAAAAGTCTTTAATTCCCATTAACACGGTTCTAAACCTCAAATATACTAATCAAATGAGGACCAAGCCTCTCTGAATAGTAAACTTTCTTTATGACGCACTTTTGCTGCTCTTCATCTGTGCACTGGGGAAACTTAGCTATTCTCTGTATCTTGGCATCCTGTAATTGTCCAGGAGGTGCCCAGGTGCTTAGAGCTGTGTTGACAAGCTTTATGGAAAATGCTCCTTTCTCATGTTTCAAGAAATTTGTACAGGGTGAAGATAGACAGTGAGAATGAAACAGAGTTTCAGCACCTGACAAAGACAATAAGAACACTCCCAAAACAATAATATCTTTTGAGAAGTTTACAGGTAAGTATAGAAAGGAGGGATAATAACTATGCCAGCTTTCAAAAAGAAAACAAAAACCAAACAAACAATAATTTTGTATCTTCTACTAATCTTCTGCTTTATGAATCACCCTTTTTAAAAAATATTGGAATAATTAATTACTATTTTAAAAAAAGTCACTGCTTATAAGACCACTGGGAAAAGAAGGCAAAAAATATTTTCATTTTTTTTGTCTTTCTATCCAAAAATCTTTTCAGTTAAGGAGGTGTGGCTCTGTTTTTAATTCAGTGTTTTACTATGAGTTTTATTTCACAGTTTTGAACTGTCATCATATAAATTATAGATACATTATTAATATTGCATGTATATTACTCTAATATTACACATTCATCTCATTTATTCTGAGTAAGTCATGATTTCATGGTTACACTTCTTCACTTTGTATTATTTAGTTGTAGAAGTAAATAATGGCTATTAAGAATATGTCCTACAGTCCAAGTTTACTACCTATTCCAGTTAAATTATCACTTGATAGCTGAAAAGACTACTAAAAAATACCATGCTACTAAAGAAATTAGGGCACAAGAGAAATGATATTGCCTTTATTTACAGATGAAACTTTACTTCAGACTACTACAAGTTATCTGGAAATAACTAAAGGTAGCTTTTAGTCCTTCTGTTTCTCATCCTCCTTTATCCTGTTCCAAGCACGGTAATATTAACAAAAGTCATTCTACTATTTCACTAGGAGTAGGTTTATAAATATCATAATTTTACTTTACTTCATGGTATCTAATAAACTCACAGCTACATGGAAATTCCTGGATGCTTCCTGAAAAATTGGTGAGCTTTCACGTACAAACAAGTTACTTTAATGATCAATTAATCAGCATTTCATAGAGCTACAGTAGACACTGAGTTTATCAACTGAGATTCAAGAACAACTTAGTTACATATCTGACCAAAAAAAGTCCAGGTACATAACAACAAAGCATGGTTCCAGCCCAGAGGTTTCAGAGAAGGCAAGGAAAGAAATAATATTACAACTTGTACATCCATAAAGCACCCAGAAAAAATTGCTTTCATGGACAAAGTTAAGAACTGCATATTTTGTTGAAAATTACATTTTTTTTTTCACTTATCAATAGCAAAGCTATTCTCAGATTTTATAAAAATGTAAAGTATTTGTATTATTAACCCCAAATCTTTCTGAAGTGTAAAGTCTTGTATTAGTCATACCACATTTAATTTTTTCCTTCTTTGCTCTCACTGATATTATATTTGTATACTAAAGTGCACATAATGCACAATTACTAATAAATAGGCCACAACCAGTAACCAAATAAATCTGCACCATTCAACCCAACATAAACATGTGACCTGGATCACACTGTCAGAATATCCATTAAATCTTGTCCAAAAAGGGCTCTATATAATGTCAGTGGTGTCTTTTCATTTCCCTGAGAATCCTAATGTCAGGTAATGACCCTGAGAACCTGTGACAAATCTCACCCTCATCAGCCTTGAATAACAAATAAATTGCAAATGCACATTCCTAAGGACCTGCTAAGAAGAATTCCCTGGCCACACATACAGCAGATGGACTAGGGTTTGGCAGTCATTTTTGGTGTCTGGCGATCATTTCAGGTGTCAAACACAATATTGTAGAGTAAGGATATCAGACCAGTAGGCTCCAAGCAATTTCAAGGACTTTTTTCTTGCTTCCATCTATTGGCATCAGTTTTATTTTTCTTTTCTACTAGTCCAAACAAAGTCATCTTCCTCACTTGTTTGTTGTTTTTTTTGTCCCTATTTCAGTGCTGTCATGCTCGGAGCATATGATTTGAATTAGAAAGCACAATGTCAAAATACCAGTAGGTACCTGATTTTTCAGTGAATGTTAAAACTGGAAGTTTAATTCCTTTAACCTCATCAATCCAATACAACTAATTTCTACTTATTAATTTTTAAAGTTTTAACTTTTTTCTTAAAGAACACCAGTAAAACAATATTTTGATAAGGCCTCATAGCACAAAAAAACCAATAATGAGCATAGAAAATATTATTATATTGTGATAATACAACCTTTATCCTCACAATGTTCTTTTGCTAACCAGAATCATTCACTGATTTATTTTGATTGCTGTATTTATAAATACGAAATGCATGTGACTTTTGACCCAGGACATCTAAAAACCCATTTACTCATGAGCAGCAATGAAAATGACCCTATAATTTAGAAATTTTTAAAGATCGGGGAAAGAAACTAAAACAAAACTACATTTAATAAATGAGATGGTTGAATCACTAGGGAGCTGGGTAGCTGAATGATTTCCAGCCCTCATTTAACATGGATGAAGCTCAACACAATGCTGAAGCTATAGCAATCCCAACTAACATAATGAGAAGCAAGACTGTCTCATGTTATATTCATGTTATTCTGTTTAATGAAAAAAACTCACACATTAGGAAGCAACCTGCAAGACGGGTACTACTCTCATTTTAGGCTTATTGAGTAGGCTGCAGGTAAAGAAACAATTACAGGTACAATAGGACCTCTTTTTTTCACAGTTTATTTTTCCAAAAGTTCACCTGTGAATGCAGCATGTACTGAAGAGAACAACAAGTAAAAAATATAACCTGATATTATTCATAAGGTACAAATGAATTTAAAAAATAAGACAAAATATCTGGATGTTCTTCTAAACTAAAATAAATATCTCAGCTATAGTTTTCCTCAGCCATCTGCTGTTCCACGTAATATTAAATATTTTCAAGTAAATCTATTTGGTGAATACTTAAGGAATTTGACCCAAGAATTCTATGTACCTAATGTATTCTACAGTTTTTATCAGTACAATGAAAAAGGTTCCATTAAATGTCTATCAAATATGCTAGACACTCCTGAAATCAGAACAGGAAAAAGAAGTATTTCTTCTCAAGTTGTTTGTCTTCCATCCCCAAGCCTCTCTGTTCATAGAGCAGCTCATGTGGTACATGCTGTGCTTTAATAAAAATTAACTATGACCTCATTAACAAAAGGAAAAAAACAAATTTTGCTTTAATAAAGAAGGTCATACATAAGATTTTTCAACAACTGTTTTGGTAATGGTACTTTTTATAGTCCTTGGAAAACTAAACCATTTTGTGGATTTATGGTACTGAAGGGCCTGTTGCTCATGAAAATTAAAAACAATTTCCACTGATAATAAAATCTCCTGTAAAAATACATTATATGTCACTCGTATTTCAAGGTAAAAGCCAACATCCAAGTTCTAGTGCCACCTTACGTAAACTTCCTTGCTCCACCTCCTGTGGCTCCAGATTCCATGCAGTTTGAGACACAAGCCTGAAAAACAGATGTATCTTTTTCATGCTACCCATTATGGAAACTTGAATGAGCTTTTATTCCTAAGAAAAACACCAGCAAAACCCCTGATATCCCAATTAATTTCAGTGCATTTTCATCACATGCTAAAGGTGGTATTCTGTTTTGAGGTAACATTAGTGGGATTCAGTTGCCTGAACACTAGCCCTCAAATGTCTTTTTAGGCATCCTAAAGCAAATGAAACTATTCACCTTAAACTGAGAAGAATTATATTTCCAAGAAGAAATTATTTTTTTTCTTTTCTTAAAAAAAAAGAAGGAAACAAGGTTGTGTGAAAGTTTCCTGAATTCAGATGTCTATCATCACTTCAGGATAACCCACCTGGCCTTTAGTTCTTCCAGAATGGTGCAAGCTGATTGTCATACCTGTGAGCTCATTCAGATTTCTCAGGAAGCCAGTGTCTCTATCTCATAATTTTATCTTTTTTTATGTCTCCATGAAAAACATATTTTTGAAAATTCTTTGAAAAAGATAAAAAGGAGTTTTGAACTATTTGAAATAGCCAGCCAAACACTAAAGCTTAGCAGAAATGCATGTCATAAAAGAGAATATTAAATGGGCATAGATTTAATGATTTAATTTCTTGAAATTGTGAATAGAGGTTAGATCAGTAATTAGGAAAGAGAAAATAAAACTTTAGGCTATGCACTTCCAGTCAACTAAAACTGAGAAATTTTGTTTCTTTAATTCTGTGTCTCTCTAAGTCAATGGCTTTCTGAGGAAGTCATAATATTGGTTCTTCCAAGGTGTACACCTGAAAACAGGATTTTTATGTTAGTATTTCATTGCTTCCTTCTTATTTTCTGGTTGGTTTTCGGTTTTTGGTGTTTTTTCCATTAACTAATACCTCAGTACCCTTACAACACCTGTCTACTTACTTTACTAATGTCGAGCTGTAGCACCTACACACACTTCATGTGCCTCACCCCCCGTACGTCCACCTGTATATATTTTCACAGCTTTCCCACCCTTTTCATGGAAGTAGAAGAGTTGCTGTGAAAATCCTGAATAAGGAAGCCTAATAAAGATGGAAAAAGTTTCCCTTAATGCACTGAATGGGGTGAAATAAAGGATTACAAAGATGTAAAGGCAAAGCAAAGATGGAAGAGAAGCTGATGCCATGGATTTGAAAAATGTATGCTTAAAACTGACAGAGATTACAACAGGTTTATTGTTACTGCAACTTTATTAACTTCACTGTGGTTACATCAGAGACAAAGAACCTACATTTATTGCTTTTTAAATACTTGGCACTTTTTAAAGGTGTCATTATTTTTTAGCCTACTGTGACTGTCATTTTTGAAAGATGAATCCTTATGGGAATCTACAAGTGATCCATGTACGAAACACTGCTTCAGCATGAATCATCCCTAAACTGACAACTCACACTGCTGACAAGATTTTAGTGGTTGCTTTTTCACCTTTGGTGGTATGTTTAAGTAACTAAATAAGTGAAGCAATTCACCTTTTTATAACTTCATAAAAAAAAATTTCTGCATCTTCCTGACTTCCTGCAATTTGTAAAAGAAAATACTGATATCGAGCCTATCAAAATTCAAGGTGCAGCTGAATAGGAGCAAGGTATATGAAACACAGGAAGAAAACTTTTGGCTCCCTGTTCCACTCCTCTGTTTAGCCTGACAGTGAAAAGGAAGTTTGAAGTCAGTGGAAACATAGGATTCTTCAAAAGCTTTCCTGTAGGAAGTAGAAATAAACAACAACCCCATAACTTCAGAAGCATAACTTGATCATTTAATGGAAAGGTATACGATACATAATTGTAAGACCAATCCCCATAGAGTGAACAACCCTATATAAGCCACAAGTAGTATTTATTTAAAGCCACTGGAACAGAAAACAACTATAGTCAATTATTGCGTAAGAAATAATAAATACAATAAAACCAGAAATGTTTTACACCTTTATCCTTTTTCCACTTCAAGGAATGTGTCCTAATTTCATATCCACATAGTCTTCTAAAATTATTACAGTGAAAAAATTGTAGGATATACATCATACATATGCAGTGGATTTTTTGCAAGTTTTAATTTTGTTCTTTGCAGTTCTGTTTGCAGAGAAAAATCTCCATAAATAAATATTTCCTAGAATAAAATTACATTACAAAAACATTTAGCTCATTTGAATTCAGAATCACATCCTAACACTTCAGGCCTGCAGATGTTTAGTTTTGAAAAGAAGCCATTTGCCCATATAGTGTAATCAGTTTACATGTGTTGTTATAGTTCAGTCATTGTTTGAGTTGATGTCTGACATAAACGACTTTACCCCCCTCTGCAACATTTATTTATTTTTTTTACTATTTATATGATAATACCATCATGGCAAGATCATTCACTGCTCATGCAAACCTTTCCTTTCATGATGCTTTGAGAAGCATTTGCATCACTTGCATTTTCCTCTTTTTATGTAAAGATTGAATATCCAGCTGTTACCTAATTAAGTCTGCCACAGGCAAAAATCTGGCTTTATGTACCTGCAGAGAGAATTTCATGGTGTTTTAATGACTAGCTATAGATTGAGCAAAGTGACTCAAGAGGCAATGCAAGCAAAAGCTTAGCTCAAATGAGTGCCAGAGCTGTCAATTTCCAATTAAGAGACTTGTTTGTCTCTCATGACAGTGAACCACCACAAATTACTTGCTTTAGCTCTGCTGGTTAATCTTTTGCCACCTGACAGATGGAAGTAAATCAGTTGACTTATGTTAATCACTTCCAGGAAGTGAGAATATTTAAATCTTGGCACATTTTTGCATCTGTGAGGACAGCATTAGGAGATATCACAACAGCAACCCATTATTTATAGATAAGGTGTCATTTCAAGTGTGTATGTTAGGGGGGTTGTGGTGGAATGAATGGCAGGGAATATGGGGAAAATGAAAGGCATCATTTAGCTTTTTCTCAAAAGCTCTCCCACTTGAGGAGAAAGCTTCTGATTGTTCCTTTCTGGCATATTTA
Source organism: Cyanistes caeruleus (assembly GCF_971803275.1). Taxonomy (NCBI): domain Eukaryota; kingdom Metazoa; phylum Chordata; class Aves; order Passeriformes; family Paridae; genus Cyanistes; species Cyanistes caeruleus. Next base: position 81,544,829 of record NC_141701.1, on the reverse strand, counting down.
TGTTTTTACAAAGCTGAACACAATTTTCAGCAAGATCAATTTGTTATCATATATATATATATATATATATATATATAAGATATGAGTATATGAGTACAAGTCTCCTGAGGAGTTTTATAGCTAGCAACAGTATCTGTGAGTAATAATTAAATACACCTTTACTAAAAATCATAACATAAGTATGGCACTACGAAAAAGAAAAACTGGGATTAATTCTCTGCAGAAAAATGGAGGATAATTTTCTCTATTATAAAAAAGGCTAAATAATATTTGAAAAATAATGAAACGTCTATTAAGACCTTTGACATGTAGCTCCAAAAATCTAAGCTGATGACTTGATGAGCCTTGAACTAATGCCTGGTAACACCTGACAATGTGAGAGCAAAGTGCATTTCAAAGCAATTTTAATATGATTCCTAGTTTGCTTCTGGCAATTTTCCTATTTTAATACAACTGTATAATAATGTGGAAAGCAGCTTGGATTTCCATGGTACCTCATCATTCTCCTTGTGACTGCCCTTTCCACAGGATTAATACTACCAAAATTGCAGTAAATTATTTGATGGATATGGGCTTTCAAACAGTTTTAGTTAGTTTAAAATCATATGTGATATCATGTAATTTAGGATAAAAGGTAATAAGAACATTATTTAAATTCATTCACACTAAAAATTCAAACTTCCACAGTTCAGGGCAGGACTTAATTTGGAAAGGAAAAATGCTTCAGGAGAGAAAACGTTTTCTGGGATATGCCATCAAGGGCATTAAGAGGTGCTTAAGAGGGCGTGCTTAAGAGGTGTATCTTTAAATATATAAATAGAAAAATAGTTCTGTAGTTATAAACCACAGTTTGCTACTTAGATTGCAGTCAAGTAAGCAGGTGTTACTTTATCACTGGCCATTTACTTGACCACCTAGAGCTCATGAAGGATGATGCAGACTGAAACTGCACCATCCCTTTGTATCACCAACGCCTTCCCACTTACAGATACATTTACTCACTCTAGCTCCCTCTCTGATACAACAAACTGAGCTCCACTTCATTGAGGTTGCAGGATAGTAGCACTCAGTGTCTGGATTAAGATTACAAGGATATTAACAAACTCAAAACTGTTCCTGAACTTTTCTAATTTATTTTAAATCACTTATCTTTCTTACTTGCCCCCTTCGGAGAAGGTTATTTTCTGTGCTTCATGGGTCTCAAAGTTCTTCCATCGACTTCAGAAATCCTTGTGGATATAGGTAGTATTATCAGGAGTGCTGATTTAAAAGACAGCATTATTGCATTCTGAATTGCATATGAAATCACACTAAGAATTCTTATACTCTCCTATACTTCCCTATATGTTTTTTCCTGACAAAATTTACAATCACCTTTAAAAAGGGTGCATTTTCTTCTGGCTCAGAAGTCTAACTTGCTTGTTTTCCTTCTATCTACTTTCAGAATCACACCGTGTTAATTATCATTCATGTTTGCAACAGCCAGCACAAGTTCCACTTGAATGGATGGAGGGGATTCTGCAGTGCTGTTTAAACAAAATAACAGGCCACAGGAAAACATGGTACTAAATATCACTTCCCAGGTAATTAACTGTGTCTTGAGTGCTCCCCATCAACCTTCTTTCATGTTCTGTTGATGTTTTCCTTGCACGCAAAATGTTGTGTCTTTAAAACATAATACACCAAATTTTGTTTTACATTGCTGTTTACTCACAGACACACACATATTTATAAAAGGCTGTTCTTTGGCTTTCTGCCTACACAGCTGATTTTTTTTTTTCCTGGCATATAACATATGCAAACTGTAAAAAATCTCTCACATTCAGAAAAATCAGTTAGACGTGAATAGCAAAATTACAAAATAAACTTATTGATGACCTCATTGGCTTTCAAATTGCCAAAAATATCTTACTGCTATACCTAAGCATATACAGGTCATTGGATTCAATCAGAACATATAAAAAATATGTAAAATACTACATTTTGAATATGCTAGAGTTGCTCCCCTGAGGTTAAACACAAAGTTCTTCAAAATTTCCTTCTCTACAATGGAAAGTATTTCATTGGTTAAAAGGTGATATCTTAAGGGGTTTTTTTTCCCTTCCAAGTACCAAAAGTCTCGTCTACTTCACTACGTTTTCCAAATAAGTTCTGTTGAACTATTACAAACATCCATATCATATCTATGTCCTTAAATTCCAGCTCCAGTAATTCAGAAAGCTAAGAAGGAAAGATAATACAAAGATCCACCAATGCTGAGCTTTCAGGTGGAGTCACCAGATGGTATTCTACTGCATTATATTCAACTTAGAAAGCTGCCATTTAAAAAGTATGTAAGTACAAATCCCAGTGGAATATCTGATTATTAGGATTCATGAGTAATTGGGAGAAAAGAAATTACTAAACTGAAAACCTGGAAGTCTGCCAGACTGAAGGTGAGAAAATGACTGAACTGAAATAAATAAATAAATAAAATGAAAATGAAAATATCACCTAATTTACATGAATAATGTCATAATAAAACATAATACAAGGGGTTTCTCCATAAGAATAAAACCAGCTTGTGTATTTGATTTTTTCTACTTTATTAATACATCTGCTTGAATGTCTGATAGCTATATATACTAATTTTTAAAGGTAAGAATTTTGAGTTTTAGCTCATTTCTTTTGATATACATATAGCATACTATAACCTTAAGCCATTTGAATGTTCATGTCATAGCAAGATATAGGAGAGCAAACATGTTCTTTAAAAAATAGTGGAAAAAACATAACAGAGGAACTATGATATGATTTCAGCTTTATTTTCTCAAAGAAATTTTTCTTGACTTGACAAAAGGGAATTAAGTATCTTGGATGTACAATTCATTTATAAATAATTCTTGATTGTAGTGGCTAAAAGTTTCAATACTGACAAGCCTAGTAATATATCTAGTTAAAGAGGGAATGAAGCTCAGAAAACACTTAAAAAATATTATTGATAATGCAAATACAATATTTTATCTTATAAAAAAGTATAGAAACCCACATGCTAGAAATAATAGACATATATATATATACATTACATAAGAAATGTAAAGAACACAGTAGTAGCCACATGAATATACAGCTGTCTCACAGAGTAAGTTTTGGGGGGAAAATATTAATTATTTCAAAAACTTATTTTAAAATATTTGTTAAATTGTTACCTTTAAAGTCATAAAAGTTGAAAAATATCTGAGGCACTTGGTGTTAGGGGTTAGGTGTCCTTCCTTTAGTTCTGGCTCACCTGCGAAATTTTTACCCATTAGTTGAGGGAAACCTGACTGCGGGTACTTGGTGGGTTTCTCAGCTTGAGAAACTCAAAGAGTTCTTGCTAATGATGTAGTTATTGTTGTTTGTGTGCCTGGTTATAAATACTGGTAAAGAACTGTTATTCCTATCCCCAGATCTCTGCCTGAAAGCCCCTTGATTTTGAAATTAAAATAATTCGGTGGGAAGGGGTCTACATTTTCATCCCAAGAGAGGCTCCTGCCCTCCCTAGCAGACACCTGTCTTCCAGAACCAAGACACTTGGGCCACAGTTTACTGTAAAGTACAGTCTGATTCTCATAGCACTGGAAAATTGGAAATTCACAGAATCTGTGTTACTTGTTGTTGAAATGGATGGCTTTTCAGCAAATGCAGGATTTTAAACCAGCTTTGCAGTGAAGAAGGTCAATATATCATTACCAAGCTTTTAGGTCAGCTCTTTTTCAACATTGCTGCTTCACATTTTATAAGAAAGGAGTTTAATTCTGTTATAATCATGATTTTGACTTTGATGAGAAGAAAAGTACAATGCTGAGTAGACTACCAAAAAGATCAGAACTGGGACCTATTTTCATAACTTAATAGTTTTTTTAAGAGCAGTATGGATTATATGAGGTCAATCTACTATTTTTAATTTTTTTTTCGCAGATAGATTTGAACAAAAATAAACAGGAAGCTAACACACCTAAACTATGCACATATTTTTGTATTTTGGAGTAGCAAGAAGCCTGACTTCAATGAAATTGTTTTAATATTAAAGAGCAGCTGTATAACAGGATACACCTAGTCAACACAGACCACATAAATATTCCTACACAGGAATGTATGAAAGCAAGGTGAAAAAATGCCTATGGTGCATGGAACCGCAAGAATTTCTGTATTATTTTTTCTGAATAAACAGTCAGTTAACAAGTAAGTGGGAAAAAGTAAAGAATTATATTTCTGTATACGCAAAATTTGGTATAGCTTCATTAAAAATAAATTTTAATCAAAGGTAAGAGAGCATGAAAATTGGAGGAGACTGATTTCTCTTTATAATAAAGTACAGACAATTGTAAAATATGATGATTTTTCACAAATACATTCAGCTATATACAATTGTTTCAAGGCAATCACAGGGAATCAAGACAACAAAGCTCATTTAATATCCGTCCTTCATTCCTAGGACCCATACCAATGCCATTTTTAAGGGAACATTTCTATGATTATTTCAAGAGTTCTATGGTTTGTGTCTCTGGAATCTCCTTCAGTAATGTATTTTGACACACTGATCCATAATAGAATGATTTCTGCATTTCATCCAAAGATTCCTAAGTAAAATTTAGTCTCGATACTCCTTGTCCTATTTGTCTTAGTCACCCTAGAAACTTCACCAACTGTTTGCATCAAAAGAGTGCAATATTGTTACTTTTTTTTTTGGAAAACAGTAAGGTAATGGGATGGACTCTTCCTTAGGATAAATAATAGCAATTTATCCAAAGCAGTCCATACTTATGTTTGCATTGGTAAAATAAATACTTCCACGGGCCACATTCAGGCTGTGAAATTCAGTTTCTTGCACAGCGTAACTGTTGGTATAGCTTTCATAGTTTGGCCAATACAAATTTTGCATTTTCCAAAACAATTCTGAAGGACACAAAAGGAACCTGGTAGGTGCTCTAGATCTAATCTTTCTCTTCTGAAGGGTAGGAAGTGGTATAATGATGTGATAAGAGCCATTCTCTGCCAGTTGTGTTTCCTGACAGAGACCCTCTTGCATTTGGTTCACTAGAACACATTTAGCCTGATCACTGCTGAGTCACTGCTTTTTTCAAGGCTTACTGCTTTGAGCTATGCATTTATCCAGGCTTTCATAGTAATAGAAGAAATGGTTCAGCAGACTGTGATCTTTTGAACTGCAGAATCAGAGCTTTCTTGTAGGGTTCAGAAAATGTAATCTGAAACTTGCAAAACAGAACAAAATTAAGAAAGGCATTCCCTCAGTACAGATTTTAATGAATATAATTCTATTTTATTATATAGATATATAGGTATAATTCTAGAGACATGGAACATCGTTCATAAAACTGTTGTTTCTATTTACATTTTTTGACTTTTTACATTTGAAATTAAAAATTTTTAGTCAAGCAAGTGAAAAAAGAGTTCCTTAATATTTTTTAATTCAATTTTTTGCTTAAATAATATTTACTCCACTAGGTAATTTTGTCCATTTAAAAGAAATAATTCTACATACAAGTTTATCTTCCACATCAATTATTATGATTTTGCTCAGCACATACCTCTAAACTCTCCCTACAATAATGTCTTAGACTTTATCTCCTTGTAAATTACTGCAGAAACCAAGAAAGCAATAAAGAAGTTGCAATCAAGAAAGAGAATTTGAATTAATATATATAATAAAGTCAAATATTTAAAGGAACTATGACCTAATTAAAAATATCTATCTTGAAATGTTTTTCAATTCCAAAAGTAGAATTCTTTTATGTTTTTGCATATTAGAGTCTGAAATTTACATTGAAGAGAAGCTTTCAATTTGATATGTAAAATAGACTTTTGAGTATTACGTAAGATTCACTTAAAAAAAAGGAAATGTTTTATAATTAGGATAAATACGTAAGCAAAGTGATCATTGACATTAAAATTTCTCTATAAGTTGCGAGTGTTTCCTTTTGCAGGAGCACAACATATTTCTTGATGCCAACTTAATTTAATTGGATGCTCTTTGATACTGCAGAGCAACTGAAGTGTTCTTAAAGTGGAAAGCTATATCACAAAAGTACAACTAATATGTTTGAGAAGTTCATTTTGGAAAATATATTTTTATTAAGGAGAGAGAAAAGCAAAAAGAGTATCTTTCAGTGTCACTGCACCAGATTAACAAAATAAGAGAAAGTGTAGGTAGGCAGAGGTAATTCAGAATACAAGTAAGCGACCCACAGTAAAACTATCACATCTTTATAAGATTTCAGAAGTATTTCTAATCACAAACAATACCGTCTGGAAGAGAAAAACCCCAATATCTATAAAACATTAAAAAAAAACTTTATTCTGGATTAATATTTGAAGATATCACTATTATATGGAACTGCGGATACAACTATAATTCAATTCCCAATGAAATGGAAATTAGAGTAACCTTTACTGAAAGAAAAAGTAATAAGCATTAGGAAAACATAGCTTTGGGACAAAGTGCTTCTGTCACTCACAAAGGAAAATGTTCAAGTATGGTTATGCCTCATTTAGTCAGGACAGTTAAATTTAATATAATATAGAGGTATAGTAGACAAAATACAAAGCTTGTAGACTTTTAATTGAAGCTATCACTCAGAATACTCCAATTCTGGATATGCATATTGCATAAATGAATAATCAAATATTCAGATTTTCCAGTCGTTTGAAAAGAGCTCCAGGGAATTCATTTCATGATCTTACAGTGTTGATGCTGAAGAAGGAAGAAAGTGCAGTGTCATTTAGTCTCTGCACAGACTGAAGGTGCAAGAAGTCCAGTTTTGGGAGTTTTTTTCACCTGCCAGAAAAATGCAGGTGGAATGGATGGAGAATAAGGATGAACACAAATCTACATGTTCCAGTCAAAAGAGATTCAATAACAAGCATTCATATCCTCATATTGTCGTCTCGAAATCTGAACTGAAATCTTTCAAGTTTCTTCTCAGTTTTATATTTCTGGATTCTACCCCACGACAATCAATAATCATCATAGACCTCTGAGTGCATTTTTCACTCCAATTTGATAAAAAAGTATTAATCTGACATAAAGGGAAACTGTATATTTGGGGGGAGGGAGAGGGGGGATTACATTCTTTATATTTTTGTTCAGAGAGGCATTATTATCTTATTAAAACCTTATGTTCCCTTAAGTGACCTGGTGTTCACTTTACGAAACATCGTCAAAGGGAACAGCACAGTGCATGAGGGATCCAGACTGCTTTTAAACTCCAATAGTCAGAGTTCATGATAACAAACATTGTCAAGAAAGCACCCTTATTCTTGAAGGTATAACCCACGGCAGAACTGGATAACCCAACAAATTTCAGAGTTAAGGAGATGTTCTCTAAAAATAGTTTGTATGGAACAATTGACAGCCTTGTCAGGGAAGAGGTTTGGTGTGACCTCAATGGAAACCATTTCATATATAGAAATGAAACTGTCCCCTTGACTGTGAATAAAATCACACAAAAAAAGCATCCAGTATGTAAAACTTAAATTCCTTATCCTTTATGCACAGAAGAATATAAGAGCAGGATGTAAGAAGGGATATTGCTCAATATAAGAACAGTCTTATATTTAATCATGGCCAGGAGACCTACGAACAGGAAGTTTCTTTCTGTTTGAAAGCCTGTACGTAAGTCTCAACATTAAAAAAGCAGTGAAAGCTGTGGAACTAACCCAATGCTCAATGAATTTAATCAAATTTATGTCTTCTGACAGAACTGCCTCGGCTGGACTCTAAAATGGGTTAAATTTGTATTCTTCAATTAAGCAAATGAATTTGTCATATCCCCCCCATTTCAAGACTATCTTGAGAGCAGACTATCTTGAGAGCAACTGCCTGGAATTTTAAGTGAAAGAGGACACTTTGGACTTAAATAAAAATAAAAGGGTGAGCAGCTGGGGGAGGATATATATAATGAGTAAAAAAAAAAAGAAAAAGGTACATATGTAATTTGTAAGGAGTTGTGTAAATTACAGGCTGCTTCAGGAAACACATTTTATATTCTGTCAGTAGACTGTGTCAAGCACATTATCAGAGAGCTTCTTGCTTCTCCTTATATAGTCTTCTCTTGGGTATACAGTGTAATGCTCAAGTGCCTTCCTACAGCTATTCTCTGAAGTAAATAATATATTTTTATTTTCAATCCTGTAAAATAATGTTGTGGATTTGTGGGAGCAAACTTGCTTGTATCTTCTCTTTTCTCTAGAAAGATATAACAAAATATATAATATTTTGGATTTTCTCAATTTTTATTCAAGTTTTTAACAATTTCACTATTTCAGGTATATCAAGAAACCTCCTTAAACTCACTGAAATTAAGGAAGGAATGTTGGAGAGAATTAATATTCTTATTTTATATATTTCCCCAGGTTAAAAATTAAGCTTAGGCATAAAATTTATATCTTTATTTCAATCTGTATTATATAAAAATACAGATATAGAGTTTGTGGTAAGAAGTCTCAATTACTTTCAGAATCCTGAATTATATGATTCGCTATCATTTCCAAGGCTCTAAGCATCTATTTAGGCTTATCCGAAGTCTTGCTCAAAATACCTCTAACAATTCAAAAAACAAAAAAACAAAAAACCATGAGCAGGACAGACAAAAAATGCAACCAAATAAAATCCTCTAAAACCACAAAGTATCCATGATTTGTTAAAACATAGACTGTATGAATAAGTCTCTCATGTTGATTCTTTAGAGGTATACTAGTATTTGCTGCATTTATTTTTCTCATATTTATATATATTTATATATATACACACATATTCTTCCTTCTATATATATAGAAGGAAGAGTTTCTCATAAAATCATTCTAAATAGAAGGACTGAGTTCAGTGAGCCTAGTTTGAACATGTAATAATTGTGTACATTATATTTTTTTCAAGGAAACCTATATATAAAACTAGTTGCATTCTAGTTTGTGAAAGCAGTATTTCTGAAAACTGAAGAATAGATTTTGACTAGAAGTAGAAAATAATTTCTGCATGATAGTCTGCAAATAAACACTTTGTAATGTATTCCTCTTTCAATTTAACAAGTAGTAACAGCCTGTCAAAGGAGCACAGACAAAAAAAAAAGATTGCAAAGAGGTGTGAAAGTTTTATCAAACTTCAAGCACCGTTTTGATTAATTTTAGTATGTATGGATAAACTTTCAAGCACAGTATTAAAGACAAAAACTGCCTGGAACACTCCATTCTACTTCCCCTTCACACCAATCCACTTTTTCTAGGCCTTTCAAACAAATATTAGTTTTACATGCAACAACCTTAAGCACTTTATAACAGGATCTTGTGAGCAGTGAGGGCTGGTTATTGTTTCTGTTTTAAAAAGTGGAATATCTGTGTGCTAAATGAAATAAAGGGAACAAAATGCGTCATAGGAATACTTTTGCATTTCCTGGAAGTCCAGCCATCATATGAGTGGAAAAATATAAAAGTTGTTATCAAAAATAAGTTCCAAACTTTCCAAAGATGACTTAATCTTTCACTTTCTGCTGCTGCATGTATCCCCATTCTGCTAACAAACATTCCTGCAATACCAGGATACAATATGACCTCTGTGCTGTATGCTAAAACCGATATTTCTGTATGATATGACCTTGGACTGGCAAGATGATGGAGCAGATCCTTCTGGAAACTACTTGGACACATGGAGAATAGGGAGGTGATTTTTGACAGCCTACATGGCTTCACTAAAGGCAAATTATGCTTGGCAAGTCTAGAAGGCTTCTACAACAGGCTTAAAACACTGGTGAACAAGAGAAGAGCAACTGGTGTCATCTACGTTGACTAGTACAAACCATTTGACAACACCCCAGATAGCATCCTTGTCTCTGTACTGAAGAGAGATGGTTTTAATGGGTGGACTACTCAGTGGATAAGAAATTGTCTGGATCCTTGCACGGGATAACTGAGGCCAGCAGTTTACATCCAAGTGGAGCCCAGTGATGAGTGGCATTCCTTGGAGGTCAGTTGTGCAGACCTCTGCTGTTCAACATTCTGTTGGTGACATGGACAGTGGGACTGAGGGCATCCTCAGCAAGTTCACTGACGACACCAAGCTCTGTGGGGCCATCAACATGTTGGGCAGAAGAGATGCCATCCAGAGGCACCTGGACAGGTTGGAAAGGTGGGCCCATGCAAAACTCATGAGGTTCAAAGAGGCCAAGCACAAGGTCCTGCACTTATTTTGGGGCAATACTGAGCATAAATACAGGCTAGAGCATGAAAGGATCGAGAACAGTCTTTAGGACAATGTCTTGGCAATACTGGTGGATGAGAAGATTGGCATGACCCAGAAATGTGCATTTGTATCCCAGAAAGCCAGCTGTATCCTGGGCTGCATCCAAAGCAGAGTGAGTAGCAGAGCAACGGAGGAGATTCTGCATCCCTGCTTTGGTGAGACCCCATCTGAAGTTCTACATCCACATCTGGGACCTTCAATATAAGGAATACATGAACCTGGAGCAAGTCCAGAGGAGAGCAACAGAGATGATCAATAGGCTGAAGTACCAATTCTGTGAAGACAGGCTGAGAGAGCTGGCATTGCTCAGCCTGGAGAAGACTTTGGGGAGGCCTTGTAGCTTCCTTCCAGTACCTGAAAGGGACTTTCAGGAAGGCAGGAGAGAACCTTCTTTCCAAAGGCAGGCATTGGTAGGACAAGAGGAATGGCTTTAAACTGAAAGGGGTAAGTCTAGAACAGATATTAGGTGTTATTTACTGTGAGGGTCTGGGGTGGTTGCCCACAGAAGCTGTGGCAATGTTCAAGGCCAGGTTGGAAAGGGCTTTGAGCAATCTGGTTTAGCAAAAGATGTCCCTGCCCATGGCAGGGATTGGAACTTGATGGTCTTCAAAGAATCCTTCTAAATTCCAAACCATTCTATGATGGAAGTAGCAGCATTAGACATTAATACCTGAATAAACCTACAATCATCTATGCATGCTAATTCTCTGCTTTTTCTTGAAATTAAAACTACTAATTTTCCTGTTGAATTGTTTTGCTTGGAATTTCTCTTTGAAGCGCCACTCTTTTCTAATGCAAACAAATTATTTGTTTTTAAAAGGAACAAGTATTTAACTGTTTAAGCTGGTTTGCCACAGTAAAACAAAACAGCTTTCATATATTTGGTCTCACAATTGATACATAATTCATCTAAACTCAAACTCTTGAAAATTAAACCCTCCTTTGGTGATTTAGTTGTAACATTTTCTCACACACAAAAACTCCAGTCTTATGTACAACTTATGGAAAACTTTGTTGGGCAAATTCTACCAAAAACAAGACAGTAGGGCAGAAAATAGAATAATGGTTCCACAGAAAAATGTATTTTGCAATAATTTTAAAAAGAGTTTGAGAGGAAGGGCCAAGTTTTTTTTTAAAAATTAATTTTTTTTTTACTATAGCTGACAAAGTAATATTTTTTTTTCTGATTTCCTCACAATACTGATGATTGTGCAACTTCTTTTTGTGATCCATTGTGTATACCATAAAATTTCGTGTTTCAGAATTACAGCTCTTTTTATTTTAGGTGTGATTTTTTGACTCAACTACGTACTTGGATGATCCCAACTGCAAGCAGCCCAATTTAGTAAATCAGACGTAAGAAGAAACTAAACAGACTACGCTCCAAGCTGCTTCTGCCACATTTTAGCATTGTGTTACACGCCTACTACAGAAATGGTGTTAAGAACATGCAGGAATATTGAAAAAATAACTATTTTCTCTCATGTCAAATGTCTCTGGGAACAAAACTGCACTCCATAACCAACCTGGTTAGGATACTTCCCTGAGTCTCAATAAAGGGATTTACCTAAGAGATATCCAAACAAACTACAATATTGGCTACTCTCAACTTGCAAATTATATGCAAAATATATAATTTCTCCAGGTTTGATTTTTTTTTCTAGCCCCACTTTAACAAAGGCAGTTTTGAAGGTGTTTGAGACAAGTCAGTAGAAACAGATGACTCTAGATTAAATATATATATTGCTATGTTGCCCAAAATTGGAGCATAATTGCACTATTTCAAATCACAAGCTGATTTCAGTTTCAGATGAGTGCTACCAAGAAAAGTGTCCAGCTGTGACCTCTGGGTTTCTATGCTGGCTGTTGACAGGAGCCAAACCTTCATTAAAAGCAAAATGATTGCAGCAACTGAAGAGTTATTGCTCTGGTGAAACAAACAATTCCTGAGTTGCAGAGCTGAAATCTTGTGCCCACCTCCTGTGAGGCCACCTGGCAGTTCTGCCAGCAGCCTGGGTGTCCTTTCAGTCTGCAAGTCAACTTACCCAGTACTGCAGCTGCTCAAATGTAGGGCTACTACATCAGCTCCAGAGCCGGCAGCTGGAAGCACTGGATCCAGGCAATGCAGAAAGCATGTGGGAGCACTTCCCCAGAAAGCTTCCAGCAGTCCAGAAAAACTTTCTGGGACCTGGAGGAGAAAAAAGTTCTGAGTTTGTATTTCCTGTGCCGACACTGATCCCAACATGATACAGGAACCATAAACTGTTTTTATCTATGACTTCTGTGTTAAGATGAGAAAAGTATTTCAGTCAGGGTATTCTGAGAGAGATGCTAACAGTGGAAACAAAGCTTCCAAATTAAAGAAAGCTCTCTACACACTTCCTTGAATTTCCACAGCAGTATCTTGCTTCCTTTCAAATTGCTACATACACATGATTTTCTTAAAAAATCACATTGTGCCTCTTTTAAATGCAGCAATAATACTGATTTCTGTCCATTGCCATTTCAAGTATTGAGTCAACACAGGGTTAGGAGCAAGACTTTACCCAAAGAAGAGCACCAAAAAACATTTGTATTCCCAAACAGACTAGACACTAGACAACGTGCACTATCATTCTAAAGCAATAATTAAGCTAAATGTATACTTCCACATATAGTGTTTCTATTAGCATGCTGGCCTGCTTAATTCAAGATGTGCTATACCATGAACATAACCAATATTTTTGAGGAACAAAGTTACCCACTTGCACTGAGTGAAAAATTATTTAATAACAAGTTGATTTCAAAAACCAACTTCCTGATGATACAAACTTCCTGTCTTTTAGAATGAAAATATTTTTTTTTCCTAAAACCAGAGAGAAACAGGAAAAACAGGTTATAAATGTGAGGCAGAAAGAGTCTTCAGATTGTTCCATATTCTTTTCATATATTTAGCTGAGAAACAATACTGTTAGACTTCAAAATTTATAAAACCTGGACATAGATTTCTAATAGGAGAACAGCTGAAAAAAAAGTAAAAAAGCATCATAAGGAGGCAGTTTCTCAAGAGGCATCAATCTAGTATACATGGAACAAAGCGTCCCTGAAATAAAGGTAAACAGCTTTATAAAACATTTCTAACATAATGTGTTTCTAGTTAAAAGCTGGTTAAAATAACAGAATAATAAAACTAAAAATAACTATTTCAAAATTCAAAAAAAAGTGAAAACTACACATAGAAAAAGCATTAAATATTTCAAAGTGAAACTATTTATCTTTATTACTAATATAGAATGATATTGCAGCCTGCCAAAATTCATTAGGTGGGAATACCATTGTGACCAGTCCTGAATTTTTCAGAACTGAGGATGGAACAAGCTGGTATGACTGTATGCATTATTGATTGCTAACTGCATAAGGCTTTGCCATCACAAAGCTTCTCTGTTCAGCACCAGTAGATTAAAGAATAGCCACTATTTCTTAAAACTATTTCTACACAAGGTCACAATACCATCCTACTAAGGCACACTGTCATCAAACACCTTTCTCACAGCTGTGCTTTAGATTTGACTAACTTAGTCTGAATTATAGCATTTGCCTTGGAGAGCTTCCTGTATCAGTAAGCAAAATTGTACATGTTCTACATTTTGCCTGCAACACATCAAGAGATCTGGACAAATTCATGCAGTAGGTCTGCCCTAGGACTATTGTGAGAATCAGAAGCATCCTTACTCCAACTGTGGAGCTTTAACTATCATGCTTTATGTGAGGGATACCTCTCAGCTCTGGCAGGTTTTACATCAAGCCCTAAGGATTGTAGAATGGCTGATGACTGTAATTAGTGTTTATTGTTTGTTGTGTACCAGCAGCATGCTTGGAGCAAAAAACAAAATTAAGACAATGACTGCTGTAGAGAGAGGAGAGGCAAAAAACTAAACATAGCAGATAAAGAAATGAAAACAATACAGATCTACCACTCTGACTTAGAATCCATGCAGTTACAAAAATAATAAAGTTAAATAATAAAATTGCCTGCAGGCAATCTCAAAGGGATTTAATTATTTTTGAATTACCCATCTTGGATGAAAAATCATTTCCAGAACCAGGAGAATTAAACATTCTTTTGACCCTGACATGAACTACATTTTAAAGATTTCTTTTTTTTTTTTAATACGTAGCTTTTATGTAGCACAGTTGTGTATCCCTGCTTTGTTTATTAAATGTCTAACATTGCATCAGTCACTAATTATATTATGTAAAACACATTTGTAAACAAAACATGAAGTTGTGATGTATTTAATAATAAATACAATAAACTGTAACCAACCATTAATTGTGAGTTATGATACAAGGTATTTATATATGAGTATGTGTGTAGGAAGCCACTGCAAGTCTGGCTAGAACTTGGACTATTTTATTCAGTTCAGCACCGTACAGCAGCTGCGTCCCAGGTCTATCTGTTTTTAAAGATAGCCTCAGATTGACCTCTATAGATGCACACTGCAGTAAATATACATATTGCTTTCTGTGAAGTCCTGAAGGCAGCTATTGCTTGCTTCATATCTTCCAGATTCAGGCTGCATTTTTCCTTCCTGTAGCTATAACATCCTACATAGAATCCTAATTTCTTGTTCAAGAGTAGAAGAGTTCTACATTCTTGTGTAGCAAAAACACACTCAGCCTCCCATTGCTGCTCACCTCTGTGCTGATTCCCACAATTCTGACCGATCCAGAAGTGAGGAGAGTCATCAGCAAGGAAAGGAAGAATTTCAGGATGTTTTCAAGAACACTTGAAGGAATTTAGTTTATTTCATAATGAACAGGAATGCTGTTTGAGCAAGTCACCACAGCCAGCCTTAGATCCCTAGAGTGATGCAGACCCTTAAAAGTTTTGTATTATAGGAAAAAAAAAATCTTAAAAAAGATACTCAGTAGTAATATTACCTGTTAATCCACAAAACCAACAATTTTTCTGTAATGACACAGGAACGCAATTTTAAGCATATATACAGTATTTTGAGCATATGCAGGTATTCTTAGGTTAAATTACCTAAACATCTGCTTAGTTAACTATTACTAAATGAATGGCTTAATTGCTTACTTTAAAAAGTCAATGTTTTGAGATGGGTCACATCAAGAAAATACTAGCAGAATGATTTCTTCTGATAGTTCTGATATTTTAGTAATAAAACTTTCTCTGCAAAATGTGCATGTCCAACAGTCAAGAATTACAAATTGTCAAGAACATACATCCTCACAGAAACTTAGGTATTTCAGAACTGGGCCAAGAGTAAATTAACAGTAGCCTTTCATGATGGCTTCTGGGTAGAACATGGAAGATGCAGAGATATAAAACTGAAAGATTATTACAAAAATTCTTCCAGCTTTTTAAAAACTTAATTAAAAAAAATACCCAATCCTTTGTTATTAAAGGTGTAAAGTAAGTTCAGTTCTGATGTTATTAAATATGATTAATATACCTATGTTAAAGCTACTGATTTGAGCCAATTTTATTCCAGGAACACTGACATATTTTTAAATATTATATAGAGAAAGTTTTTAAGTTGCCTCTATATCTCATTCACTACAATCATATTACAATATGATAACATAGTTACATTTAATTATAGTGTATAGCTTCACACAAGATGAATCCAAAAATCTTAAAGACACATGTCCTCTCTGCCTGCAGTAAATACTGTACTGCTAGACAGCTAAATTGCCTGTCAAATATTCTCATGAAGCTTTGATAGGCACTTCTATTTTATGATAAGTTTTGGGGTTTTTTTCCATTTTACTTGCATTAGAAATACCTTAGCAGAACATGAAACTACTTTAATGGTCCCTGTCTTTTATCTCACAAAATACTCTGGCAAAAAAAAAATAAAAACTCGTATTTCCTGCAAGGATTCTGAAAAAAAGTTCTGGGTGCATCTTTATTTGGATGAAAGACCTAAATATATATATTTAAAGTTATCTTTAAAAATACGCATGGAAAGCAACCTTAGAAATTTCTCAGAACTGTTAAGGCTAAAATTTCCTTTCTGCATTCTTTAACTGAAAAGTTATTATCTACAGCATAGAAAAATGTAACTTGTTCATAAGTGAACATGTGACTTCTAAGCCAAGGAATAAGATTTACAAAATTTTCCTGGTGACCAGCAGCATCTTCCATGAACATAAGTCAGACAAAACAGGAAAAAGCAGCATTTTATGAATAGCCAAAAGCAGACAGTGTAGGGGTCTGTGCCTTTTGGCTCTCTCTCCTTCAGCCAGATGACAGCTCCAACTGGAAAACCAGGAAACTAGGGAAGGGAACCATCAATTAAAGTAAACCAGAAGTCTTTTCTAAAATTTGTGCTATTGTCAAACAATCTACACAGACATCTTATCCTTACTACCTGAAGCATTTGAAGATTTGCATTTGAAAGAGTATTACCATCAAGGGGAGATGGGTGAAATTAATACATCCTTCAAAACATTAAGCTATTATTTTTCTATTTGTAGTTGATTCAAGATTAGTTATTGTAAAAAAAATAAAAATTAATGTAGCTAATGAGGTATTATTTTAATATTACTATAATTTCCTTAGAAAGAAATGTACTGTTCATATGTAAATGAATTTTCCAGTTAATGAGTAAAGCCTGTCAATCAAAGAAATCTGCAAAGGGAAAAATTATGAATAAAAGATTTTTTTTTTTGCTCTCCTTTGTTCTTTAATTGCAGGGGAAAAAAGCATGGCTATTAATGTGTTATTGTCAAAAGAATTCTATTTTATGAACAATTATTACAACAAAAAAAAAAAAGTAAATAAGACTATCCACAAAAACACAAATGAAAAATGTTTTAAATACTGCTTGAAAAAACCTATAAGATTTTGTGTGGAATGACTTATCATCACTGTACCTTAACATGCTTAAACAGCACAGAATGATATTTACACTGAAAAACATACTAATGTTTCCTCCATCATCTCAATGACAAGTAGATGAGGAAAAGATTGCTTGAAAAATGTGTTGGGGGTGGTGATCTTTCTGCTGAACTTGTAATTGAGCAATAATATAAAAGTGCTGCAATGTAGCCCAATTCTCACTTGATGTGTGATTATAATGCCTCTGATAATAAGGGTTAATAGCATTTTGCTGAAGCATTTCAAGTAGATTTGCAGCCATTTTCATACCAGAACAATTTGTTCAGAACTTTAGCAAGTGAATACATTCTTTAGGAAATGTAGCAGCAGCTTTTGCATTTTTGTCCATCTCTGCAGTATGGCTTTCCCTTTGTTTCTGGAATCAGAGGTACGATAGGAGGCAACTCCTTGGTCTGCAGGTAAACACAACCCATCATCCTTAGAAATCCTGCTGAAGAAGTCCTAGATTACTTTTTACTAACAGAAAGCAGAGTGAAAATCTCATGTTCAACAAAGCACATAAACCTTTCTTTTTAAACATGCAAACAATATTATTAAGAAGCAGAAGTTTATTGTGTACTGTACTCAGATGCAGAGATGCTAGAGGCCCTTGGGGAATGGAAATCAGAATATTTTGTACTCTACAAGAATGAAAAGCATAGTTTTCAAATTGCAATGTGGTTAAGTTCAATATCTTCCTTTTGTACCTCTGTTACTATGATAATGGGAATTAAAGAATGAGAGAATGAAAATGAGATTAGAATAGTTCTGATGCCTTATCTAGCATAATATTTCAGCATGTCAAAGGACATCTGACCTTCTTGCTCATGATCAAATTTTTAACTGCTGATTTAATAAAAAAAAAAAAAAAATCACCTTCTGGCCTCAGAATGAACACTACGTTGTTCATTCAAAGATTTTCAATTAATATTCAGCTTATTATCACTGTATATGATCATTACATAGAAATTAACAAATTATTAAACTTTTTTCAGATCTGAACAAAGTAGACATATTTCTACTTAAGATTTGCCTAACAGAAATAGCAAGCCTGACACTCTGAATTAATAATACATCCTCTGTTCATGCTGACTCAATCAAGTGCATCTGGGAAATACCTTATTTTCTGTGATAACCTATGAGCCTTAGCAATTTATTATACCTTCCATAGGAGCATGCTTTGCAGCACTTCACATGATATTTTGCCTGTGAGTAATATCCTCAGTGAATCCTGTATCCAATTTCAGTGTAATTTACAATGATGCAGTTTATGCAGAAATCTCATGAATTTATTGAAGACTCCTGAGCAAGAAAGACAATTTTTTGGGGAAAGTCTAAATACAGGTAACTACAGATGCAGTGCAATCTATCAAAAACCAACACAGATTCACCAAGGGTGAATCACACCTGACTAACCCAGCAGCCATCTACAGCAGGACACACCCCTGAGAGCATTTTACTTCAGACATCACAGCAAACACAGTGCCCTTGCCTATGTGAAATCAAGGCACACATGCACTTAAGGTGAACTCTGATATTAGAAATCATTAATTCTAGTAGAAATTATTCATGGGAATTACTTCTTCTTTCATACAGCACTGGATATGCCCTGTAATCTGGGTTATAAATATTACAAAACATATTTTGGAAATTGTAATAGCATACTGCTAATTAGCAGCACCAGCTACAGTCACACTTCCTTGCAGGCACTTCTATGGAGGGAAGGAGGATGAGACTAATGATATAACCATTTATGAATTGCAGTGTCCAGCTTTTGCATTGTGATTACTTATTATTCTCTTGATTTATGTGAAATGTAGTAATGAAAAAATTAGTAAATGCAGGAAATGAGAAGAAGCTAGCAGCAGTGTCCACCTGTGATCAGAACTAGGAGGGGTTTATTAAGCATTCTAGTTTTAAAATATTTTCCAAAGTAAATCACTCCCAATATTTAAAAATAAGTAAATAAATAAACAAATAACAAAATAAATAAACAAATAACAAAATAAATAAATAAATAACAAAGCAGGTCTGGTAATGCAAGTGAATAATTCTTTTCTACTGTCTGCTCATTTCATAGAGGTCAATGAACTAATATGTGGCAAATAATCCAGAAACTGAGATTTAGATTTTATTTCTATGTCTAGAGGTATAATTTTGATTAAATCAGCCTCTGGGACAAATGTACGAAAGATTTTCCTTTGATTACAACTGAGCCTCACATAAATTACAAAATTAAACTAAGAATGCTTCTCATGTTCAGTACTATAAGAGAAAATTTGATACTTCCTTCAGAGTAACAAGTTTCAGAAATAACATCAATAATGGACCAACTGGGTTTGATCAAAACTGATTAGTTTTTTCCAAAACTTCATTTCATTTCTAATACCTATCTTTTTTCAGAGGCTGGTATGAGATTGAGAGATACTAACAATTTCTGGGTTTTCACACAGAGACCCTGAAACTTGATTTCTTCCTGGCACATATAGGGAAAAATTATTTATATATCTATATAAAAGTATAGTAAATAGTATACCGTAAAGCATGGAGGAATTTAGTATTTTTGTTTGTTCTAAGCACTTTTAAAAATACACATACATTATTACTTCAGGTCATAAACCAATCAGCTTTGGAAAGTTCAGCAAGGGTGTGCCATTTTGTAATGGTAGCTACCCTATGTCCACTGTTCTGCTGACATCAATGTTTCAACATGAAACAAAAGTTACTCATTTTTTATATAATTTAGAAAATTTAGATAATTTTTAGATAATTTTTTAAGATTTTTTTTTTCCAGCTCCCACACCAGCTTCAGTGAAAGTAAAGCACGAAGTGTAACATTAGCTGCTATCAGACTTACGGGATGAAGCAATGTTCTTCACAGATTGCAGAAGCAAACTGACAAGAAGGGCATCCTCCACAGGATTTGGAGTCAAGGCCAAAACACCCTATGCTTAAAACCCAGTGTTCAACTTCCATCCAGGATCTCTTATCATAATAGATCACAAAACATAGCCTGTTTTACCTTTTCTTAATCTATTAACGTACTTCTCATTTCTGCATCAGGACACTATGGCAGCATTGCAAGTCTTGGCAGATAGAAAAAAAAAATCTTTTTTAAACAACTCTTAAATTCCTATAAGTGTAACCTAATATCAAGCAGCATGTATTTTTATAAGCCTCAAAGAGAGATGTAATGTATTACTAAAAACATTTCAGGTAGTCATTTTCTTCTCTTTAAGAAATAAGTACATGGAAAGTGATGACGGGAGGGAGGGAGGGAGGAAGGCAGGAAGGCAGGAAGGCAGGAAGGCAGGCAGGCAGGCAGGCAGGCAGGAAGGCAGGAAGGCAGGAAGGCAGGAAGGCAGGCAGGAAGGCAGGAAGGCAGGAAGGCAGGAAGGCAGGAAGGCAGGAAGGCAGGAAGGAAGGCAGGAAGGCAGGCAGGAAGGAAGGCAGGCAGGAAGGAAGGCAGGCAGGAAGGAAGGCAGGAAGGAAGGAAGGAAGGCAGGAAGGAAGGCAGGAAGGAAGGCAGGCAGGAAGGAAGGCAGGCAGGAAGGAAGGCAGGAAGGAAGGAAGGAAGGCAGGAAGGAAGGCAGGCAGGAAGGCAGGCAGGAAGGAAGGCAGGCAGGAAGGAAGGCAGGAAGGAAGGAAGGAAGGCAGGAAGGAAGGCAGGAAGGAAGGCAGGAAGGAAGGAAGGAAGGAAGGAAGGAAGGAAGGAAGGAAGGAAGGAAGGAAGGAAGGAAGGAAGGAAGGAAGGAAGGAAGGAAGGAAGGAAGGAAGGAAGGAAGGAAGGAAGGAAGGAAGGAAGGAAGGAAGGAAGGAAGGAAGGAAGGAAGGAAGGCAGGAAGGCAGGCAGGCAGGCAGGGAGGGAGGGAGGGAGGATCTATGTCCTCCATTTGACTTGATCTTCTACTATATCTTTTATTCATTTTTTATTTTACCTGAGCTGGGTAATTTGGAGCTGGAAATTTTCCACATTTGCCTCTCAACATTACCAGAATCAGACTTGATGTTTTCTGGATCTAAAGTATTGATTTAGACACCATGTTAAATAGATGTAACAACCAATCCAACTGTATTTAGGAAGTTATTAGACTGTTTCCTATATTAACATATGCACACATAAATTATTTTTCATTTCATGGCCAGCAAAATGAGAAGTTTATAAATCACATTTATTAGACACTTCTACAGCCTCAAGTTGATGGGCACAAATTCAATTTTATGTTAACTTCCTTGAGCAGTTAGCGCACAATTAAGATCCTGAAGAATTAGACTGGTGGTAATAACAACATATGAGAATTTGATCTAAATCTTGGGATTTAACAGCAGTCTGTGAATGAGTTTGTATGCAGCTTATCACCACTGGAAACCAGCTTGATATAGTAAAACCAGATCAGAAGGAAAAATTAGTTAGACACTGGATATATGAAACATTTTTACTTTCCTATTTAATCATGCAGTTTCCAATCTACTGCATTTCAGTTAGAAATTTTGCTTCACAAAACAACTAAACAAATACTCCTACATATATTTAGTACCTTAAACATCCTTGCAGACTGTGAATGAACCTAAAGAGAGTAAATGAGGAAGTCTTTGTTATTGTAGCTGTGATTGTTTTATGATCCAGCATTAAAATATTCAGATTAATGAGTAAATACAGAAATACAGAAATACCAAAATACTGAAATAAAGAAATGTTTGTCAGAGAAAGAGAACAACTTTGAAATTCAATGTTTACTTTTCTAAGTTCCCCTTTTATCTAAAGGCAATGGTTTTGGACATCTTACAAGTAAGACAGTGCATTTTAATTCTAAGAATGAATTGTTGATAATAGGGACAAATAAAAGTATTAATTTTAAAAATATACATAAACCTTGATCCACAGTATGCTCCCATTATTCTTTATTCTTGGGTTAACTCACAAATATAGTATTAAAAAAACGGTCCTAAATATAACCTTGTTCTGTATTTTTTTCTTTCCAGCTGCAGCACAATTGTGGGTCTCTGATTGACACATTGATTTATTCCCAGCAAGGGTCTTATAATTAATGTGACCTTTTGATAAGGTGGGAGATATGGGGTGAGACAAGTGCTCTCAGGAGAGCTATTAGCAACTTCTGAGCAATTGCTAATATTAGAGAGTTATCTTTTTTTAATATAGTTTGGAAGATAATTGACAAACCATGATAATGAGTATGTATAGGGAAGGAAGGAAAGTATAAAAGAGGTGCAAGAACTGTTAATTACTCAAAAAGAGGTGAGATTTCACTACTGGATAAACTGTGCACTTTGGGCTATGGGCTATTGCAATTAACAATTCCAATAAAGTGGAAAGAAAGAAATAGTGGGTCTATATGGTCCAGAAGAAAAAAGAGTAAAAAACTTTATCTATCTTAAGAAGTCTTAACTCTGTGCCTTTACATAGCCTAGCAGGTGGTTTTATTTCTTCTCATCAGATGGCATTTGTACCAAGGGAGTTTTCTCATTTCCCTTCCCATCTGGTTCTGCACAAAATGATATAACATAATACTGAAATGACAAAGTTCCACTAATGTTATTTGAATACTAGTTGTATAACTAACCTTTTATTTCATAATCAAGATCCAGTAACCCAACATGACAACAAAACAAGAATTTGCACTCTGATCATTTTTGAAACAAAGGGTAGAGATTAAATTGACCTATCAATACTCAGAATTTGTGACTTTGCATTCAAAAGGATAAGACAATAAAAACAAACTTGTATATTTAATGGATATGCATATGTATATTATATATACATATTTAAAAATGCTTTGTTTACAATTAACAGAAATATATATGTATCTAGAATGTGAATTATCTCAGTGTGTGCAGAACAGCAGAAAAGCCTGTGGGAGCATAAGTGAAATGCCAGCAAATGGAGAAAAATGGTTCCAATCCTGAATGAAACAGTATGCTAAGACTCTAGCTGTGACAAAATTGATAATCTAAAACAAAAACTAAAAACCTTCCACTCTCCATTGTGTATGGCTTTTTGAATGTTCTGACTGCCTGTGCAGAACTTATTTTCTCATTTGCATGTTACAGTCTATACCCCAAAGGAAATCATTGGGCAAAACTTGTCTTTTTTATTTAACACATCATGATAAAATTATGAGATTGAAGGAGCAGCAGAATTTTTTAACATTTTTTTCAACAGTAACTTTTCCAGTCGTGGTGTGCAGCCAGTAGCAAGAGGCAGTAGATTGATAATACACCAGAAATTATCTGGGAAAAAATTATTTTGTGCAGTGAGGCTTTATGGAGTTGTACGCAAAGCTTAGCCAAAAGAGGATGAAGTAAGGGAAATTTAATGGCAGATAACACTTATGATGCCTTGAGAGGCTGACCTAGAGCAGAGACTAGAGACAGCTAAGAGAATAAAGTAGGTATTTATTAAAAGGCCTTAAAGGATACACCTTGGGCAGTACAGGAGCCCAAGATGGACCCAAAACAGTCACAAAATGGATGATAGGTCATGAAGTCTCACACTTTTGTAAGTTTTGGTCCATCTGCATATTGGGGTTAACTGTCCAATTACAGCTTCATGTTATGAAGTTCCATTCTCCTTGTTCGCTCTCTTCAGTTCTCTGTTATTTATGCTTTTTAGGCCTGAAGCCTGTAATAATTGTCTTTGGCCTCAAGCTGGAAAAGGATTTTTTTTGTCTACCTACCCTGTGAAGAAAGCCTACTCACACTTAATATGAAGCTCAGAGCTACACACCTAGGCAGCACAGAATATAAAAAATATGAAAGCTAAAACTTAAGGCACCACATCACTAGACAGAATAAAGTCTCTGATAATTTCAGCACCCATAAAGTAAGACTGATTCATAAGACTCTCTGATTAATACTTTCATTTTGAAATTATTTGGCAGACTGCACTGAATTTCTGCCATTTCAGAAAATTAAAATTGAAGTCATTCTCATAAGTTAAAAGTAGCTGTACAGAAACAATTAGTATTTCTCTGTAAGGCATCATTTTAGTCTTCAATATTTTAACTAGAGGTTTTAGTCCTTGTGCATTTTTTTTACCTACTAACACCTTTTCTTTTTACTGAAATACTTTTGAACAAGATGGCTGTCATGATGAAAATAAGGACAGAAAGGGCAAATGGAAAAAGAGACAGTATAACTATTGTGAAATTATTGATTTCTAAAAATCTCAACCTGAGCCTTTCATAATCTTCTATAAAAAGATCTTTTAATAATCCGTTTTTTAGCCTACCTCATCACCTCTCCTCTCCCCACACAATCTTCTTTTCTTAATGTCTTATTTAGAGAAAGTAAGGCTGCATCCATCAACGCTAACTCAAGCTGGTTGCTACAATTCCAGCCTTCTGGAACAGGTAAGGTATTTATCAATTGATTATTGAGATGTCAGCTTTGCACCCAGAATACTAAGTTAAAGAAATGCAACAACAGGCAAGAGTTTGAGGAGAACAGCTAAGAAATCTATCAGGGATGCGATCATCTGCCTTTGAGCAAAATCCTAGAGATGAATGAATCTATGTACCCCCATCATGCAGATACAAGGGAGCACAACAAAACACTCTACTTGCCTTGAAAGCAGGCAATTAGCATCAGTGCTTCCAAGCAGCCTTTTTCAGCAGAACATGAAAGTGGTCATGTGCCATGGTGAATCATTATTCCTTTTAACTGCTAGTCAGCATTGCACGCTGGAATGCTGCATCCAAATGCAGCACCAGAGATGGGATTAGTACATGGTAAAATGCCAAATTCAGACACTAATGTGGCCTGCCAGCAATTGTGTCATGCATGTCCTTTGCAAGTAAACAGTAATGTCAATCTGTGGCAGGAAAAAACCTGTGAAACAGAGCTGTGATTTTTCTGCATTTTATGTGTCTCGTTTCTCTTCTGCATCATCATCAGTAGCTGCTTTCCTTGAGAATTTTTTTTTAAATTTTAAACCAAGTGAAAAAAATGTTATCAGTCCTTACTTATCACCACATGAAAGCCTGAACATATTTTCATTGCATGTTAGTTTTTCAGTAGAAAGCTAACACACACTTCCCAAGTGGACTTGGTAAAAAGAAATAGCTGAGCATCAGTGTTTTCATATTTTTCTCACTTTCTCAATATTGAAGCCCATTTTACATGTCAATAAATTAAAATAATTTTCCCCATGTCAAGTCTTTCTTCCCCCTGATGGTGAGTGGTAGGACATCTCACTATATTTATCTTGACCCACAGGCTTTCCCATCTTTCTTCCCCTCAGTGCTGTTGGGGGTGGGCAGATGAAGACAGCAGCTGGATGAGCATCTGGCAGCCAGCAAAGATAAACCCACTACTGTAATGCCACTACAGGCATTAACTAAAAATTATGTGAAAACATCCCCAAATGTGTACAAATAGGTATTTAAACATCATAGGTATTTAAACATCACTATTTTTAGATGCTTTCCTTTATTTATTTTTTTTTTTTCTAGGTTGGATGCTTGATTATTGCACTTCCTCCTGTGTGGAACATTTATTTGGTGGACATTGCATTAATACAAAAATCTTTCTTGGACCCTTTTTCCCTTTGTTTTTCTCTGAGATGAGCCTCATTCAGATAACGCTTCCTTCTCCCAAAACTTCCTTAAGTTTCATCCTCCTCCTCTACATGAGTGCTAAGAAGCAGGGGATGGTGAACACCTCTGCTAAACTCAGCAAGCTGATGTAATGTGCACAGAGTGCAGCTGGAGCCACAAATGGTGAACAGTTAGCAGGAGCTCCAGAGACCTTGATGTATGTGCTCCAGATCAGAGTCATCACTCATGGACACTGAAAAGGGCCCAAACCACCAAAATATAAATCAATGCATAACAGCAATAAACAACTGCTAATGCATCACCAGTGGCTCCTGGAGTCTTACAGAGAACAAATCACAGAGACATTATATGTTGCTGAAACCGCTGTGTGAAACAAAGTTGTGCCTGTTTGCAGTCACATGTACATGTGTTGCATTAATAAAGGGGAGGGGGCTTCTCTCTTCTTTAATGCCTTAATTACTTTGCTTTCAGTATTAGCTTTTGCAGGGAATAAAGTCTGCATCACTTGATACTTATCATTCTGCGTTATATATACATGTGTACATTAATTATGTGCATGTATTGAGCATATATATATATATGTATATATATGTACAAGTTAGTGAATAGTGAAATAACTTGTTTAGATGAGGCCTACAAGTGTCCTGTCTACAATGTAAACAAAAAATCCAACCCCCAAAAAAAAATTTTAAAAAAATTTAAAAAAATAAAAAAAAAGAAAGAAAAGGGCAAAGAGAATAAAGCAAAGTTTTAAGAGGAATAGTGTGTGTCACTGTTGCTCATTAGCACTGCTGAGGAGTGCCCTGCCAGCACAGCCATTTTGCTGTTGGCGTTCATGTGCTGCTGTACCGCGCTGAGGCTGCAGCCTGCTCGCAGCCAGCTGGGGACTCCTTGGGCTGTGCTCTGCTGCACAGTGTAGATGTACCCTCAGGGTGTGGGCTGCTTATTCACATTTCCTAATAAGTGCTAATCCACTAATAACCACTCCTGCAATTGTTCCAGAGCAAGCAGTGCACATCCATTCTGCAATATGCTTCCTTCCAATTTACCCCATGGCACTCCTAGATGTATCAAAATCTAGTCAAAGCAGAATAACAGAACATAGTGGAAATGAGAAAGACTAGGAAGGTTTTGGGTTCTTTTATTCTCAGTGGTTTCTTCCTTCTGCCTTAAATGTTTATTTGCAAAAATTACATTGCACTATATTTGTGTGAGTACGTTCACCGATAAAAATATTCCACTGAATACCGAGCAAAATTAAAATACATAACAGCAAAAGAGGGCAGGTGAAAAGATCAAAAGAAAACAACTCCTGACCCTTAATTCATGTTTCTTGAATCCACAGCAATTATATTATCATGCTAACACCGTTGTCATTAGTATTAATAAGAAAACTGCTCTATTTAAAGATCATAAGACATGCACTACGAATGCATGAGAATAAGATTCCTAGGGGGTTAATGATTTTAGTTCCTAATATGCAACACAATTAAAAGGTACTCTCTAGAAATGGGAGACTCACCCTTTTCAAAAAAAAAAAAAGCAAGAAAAAAAAAAAAAGTAAATTTAAAATATTCAGCTGCAGAAAATAAGGTTTAAAGCTTTTATGGAAAAGGCTACAGCTTTCTGTCATAGATGGTATAATTCAAACACAAGGAAAGTGGGACATGGAAAGAGAGATCATCAGAGTTCTATTCCTCTCCATCCTGCCAAGAATATCAACATCTCCTAAAAAAGTATTCACTTATTCTTAAAAGGCCCTGCACAGCAGTAGCAGTATTAAACTCTTAAGATTGAGAGAAAAACATGCAGACTCAAGAGGAAATAGAAGAATGTCATTTGATAATTGCTTGTCACTTCCAGAATACTTTAAAATAGAAAAAGAAAGGGGAGAATGCATTAGGCTCACAGAATTGTAGGAGGCACCAATGAGTTTTTTACACAAGCTTTTTTCCATTCATAATGAGTAACATACCAATTTCTATGTCTGAAAAGCCAGCATCAGACTATTTTATTATTGCAAAACCAGAAAAGGGGTAAAAAGGGGAAGAGATCACAGAAGAAAGTCAAAGGCTTTAAAAGTTGGAGATGGCAGGAAAAAAAATAATAAAGAAGACTTGACAGCATATGATAAGGAAGGGGGTAAAAACCAACAAAATATGCATAAAATCTATCTCTATTTACAGTTAAAGGCTACAGCTATCTTATAAGCACCTGAGCAGCCTGTCCCTCATCTGTGAAACACTGTACAGAGCTTCAGAGACTGAAGCATTAGGAAATTTTCCATGGAGGATCGTTACCTCACAGCACATAAAGACCCCTAGAAGGAAAATGTAACATTTGAAAGGAGGAGATAGAAGGGGGTAGGATATTTGAATCTTTTGCTTTGTAGGTAGGGAACATTCAAAGACACCTTACATATCTACAGTCATGAGCCTTTTACACCAGCATCAAGAGAAAAATCTTAAACTGTTACTCATTTGCAGCAAAACTTATTCAAGGCTCATTTTGAAGTCTTTTCAAAGTATCTTGCTCTAACAGACCTCATGTTTCAGACATGAAAGCTCTGCCTTTTCTCCCCCCTTGCAATCACGTATTTGAGAAGGCTGTCACCACCTGGGTATATTGCTCTCCCTCCCACCCCTTTCTGCTCCAATAAATGCATCACTGAGAAACAAGTGCTGTGATGTCAGGCTGAGTCTGTTATCTTGAATAGGGTGGAGAAGATATCTTAGTGTTTTTCAAAGAGAGATGTCACTACTCCTCCCAGATCTCATCACCTGACAACTTGTGACAGGATGTGCAAAGTCCAAAGCTGAAATGGTTAATAACACAAAATTTACTCTGAAACACAAACACAGGCAAATTCCACTTTCTGGGAACATCCTTAAATGCTTTCCTGGCAAGCTCAGAAAAACATCATGACATACTCTTTTGTACTCAGGATAACCAGCTTCTGCTAGCCGTAAGGACTTTCTGCTAGCAGAAAGGGACTCTGTTGGTGGGAAATGGAGCATACATAGGCAGGAATGCATTCTCCCTCACAGTGTCTCTCGAAGTCTCTAGTGTCACTTAGATATTTTTAACAAGCTGCATTCAGGAGGCAGGCTTAGTAGGTCAGGCTTAATAATGTGGCACATAATTAGGAACTGTTAAGGTTATATTAGAGTATTCCTCTTCATAGGATTCTTATGACCCTCTAATTACATTCTCGCTTGAATGAATTTTAAGAAAAATAATTTCTGTATTCTGCTGCATACCTATATAATACAGTGTTCTGATTCATTAAAAGTACTGTGTTAGCTTTTGGCACAAGACCATGCAATTCTTCCAGCTTTTAAAAACAGAAGACTATGAAAGAAAACTTGGCTAAAAAGGATCTAAAGGCAGCAGCCGGTTGCAGTCCAAAAATATGGAAATTCTAGGGTTACAGTACTTGTTAAGGAAATAAGTTACAATCCAGAACAAGAAAGACAAACACATGAAACATCTTGGTTTACTTTCACGCCCCATTGAAGAAATAGTGAAGAATACAAGCAGAGATACCTGAGCAAACTGCTTACCAGCCAGACAGCTAAAGCCCATCCAGACTAGTTGTAACACATGGAACTGTGACCACATTAATAATGCTTTGGATCAAAACTATAGAGTTTATTGCACTATGTGGACATGTTGTCTTTGATCTCCTCTATTTTGAGGTGGCTTCTAACTTTGTTACACACTGGTGTACCACGTTGGATAAGTCACTGAAATACAATCACAAAAGCATTCAAGACACTACAGCAGTACAAAATGCACTTGCTTTTTGGCAAACTGTCCAGCTTTTGCTTCTTTCTTGTAATGTTCTCTCCCTGTGCTCTTAAATTCTGTTCTCTACAATCTCTGAGACTTTCTAGGCGATCTGAGAGATACCTGGAATGCAGTAGTATAACTTCCTAAGCAGGCAATAGAAAACCCTACCAGAGGGGATGCGATATGGAATGTCATGGTCACCAACACAAGTGAGCTAATGGATGACATCAACACTAGGGCTGGCTTGTGTTGTAGTCATGCATTGGTGGAATTCACAGACTGAGGGATATGGGCCAGGTGAAAAGTAAAGTCAGGAACCTGAATTTTTAAGAAAGCAAAATTTCAGCTTTTTAAGGGGCTAGTCAATAAGGCCCGCAGGGAAACTGCCCTCAGGGGAAAGGGAGAAGAAAGGAGCTGGCAAACGCTTAAGGATGCTTTCTATAAGGTGGAAGAGCTCTTGATCTTCCATGTAGGAAGTCAAGAAAGGAAGACAAAATATTAGTATGGCTAAATTGAGACCTCCTGGTCAAACTACAGGGCAATAGATAAATGCAAAGACAGCTGAAGCAGTAACTAGTATCCTACAAATAATATAGGGATACTGCCCAGTTGTGTATGGATGGGATCAGGAAGGCTGAAGTGCAGCTGAAGGTGAGCTTGGCAAGGGATGCAGAGAATGATAATAATGGCTCCTATAGGTATAGACCCTCTGAGTGTAAGGACACCTCAGATTTTAAGCCACCTCAAAAACCTCAATACATATAAGCCTATGGAACCCAATGTGAAACACTCCAGAACCTTAAGGGAATTGGATGTAGTTGCCAAACCACTCTTGGTGATATTTTAAGGGCCACAGCCATTATGCGAAGTCCCAGTGACTGTAAAAAGGG
Organism: Cyanistes caeruleus; assembly: GCF_971803275.1. Taxonomy (NCBI): domain Eukaryota; kingdom Metazoa; phylum Chordata; class Aves; order Passeriformes; family Paridae; genus Cyanistes; species Cyanistes caeruleus. The sequence goes on along the minus strand of NC_141701.1, from coordinate 81,514,409 downwards.
AAACATTTCACTCCTTTTTAAAAAAGGTAGAAAGGAGGACCCCAGGAATTACCAGCCTATCAGCTCTGTGTGTGTGGAGATCATGGAACAGAACTTCCTGGAAGCCATGCTAAAACACATGGAGGACAGGGAGGTGATTCAAGAGAGCCAGCAGAGTTACACCACGGGCAAATCCTGCCTGACCAACCTAGCAGCCTTCCATGATGGAATGTCTGCATCAGGTGACAAGAGAATCATAGAATCATTTAGGTTGGAAAAGACCTTTTGAGATTATTGATTCCAAAAACACTACTGATTTAATCTGTCTGGACTTCAGTAAGGCCTTTGTTCATAACAAAAGCCTTCTCTCTAAACTGGCGATATATGGATTTGATTTATGGATTAGGATAAGGAATAAGGATAAGGATAAGGAATAGAATGGTTGATCTTTCTCAGAGACTTATGGTCTAGTGTCCAAGTGATGGATGGCATTCCTCAGAAGCTGGTGTTGGGACTGGCACTGATTAACATCTTCATCAATGACAGAGGGATTGAGTGCACTCTAAACAAGTTTGCAGATGACACCAAGCTGAGTGGTGTGAAATGCCTGAGGGATGGGATGCCATCCAGAGTGACCTGGAAAAGTTCTTGAGAGAAGTGTAATCTGTGGGTGAGACTCTTTGTGAGGTTTAATAGGGCCGAATGTAAGATCCTTCACATTCAGAATATTCAGTATCAATACTGTGGGATGAAGAAGCTGGGGAAGACTTGGGGTTTCTGGAGGATAAGAAGCTAGACAGAGGCCAGCAATATGTGCTGGAATCCCAAAAAGCCGTCTGTATCCTGAGCAGCATTGTAAGAGCAGCGTGGCCAGCAGGGTGTGATTCTCTCCCTCTGCTCTGCTCTGGTGAGACCCCACCTGAAATACCACTTGTAGCTCCAGGGCCCCCAAGAAGGAGGTGGACCTATTTGATCAAGTCCAGAGAAGGGCCACAAAGATGGTGAGTGGGCTGGAGAAATACGCCTATGCAGACAGGTTGAGAGAGTTTGGTTTGTTCAACTTAGGGAAGAAAAGGCTGAAAGCAGAATTTTTTGCAGCCTTTTAGTACTTAAAGAAGACCTATGTGAATGACGAGACAGATTTTTTAGTTGTACCTGCTGTGATATGATGAGAGGTGCACCTTTACATTAAAAAAAGGTAGTCACACTTGTTCTACTCTGCTCAGTGTAGGGGAAGTTGGACTAGATGACCTTTAAAGGTCCCTACCAACTTAAACTGTTCTATGATTCTGTGGTGCTAATCAAGTCACAGAGTTAGTTCATCATTATTGACTCTTCCCACCTCTTACCAACACACTCAGGCTGAAGGAGCTAGTGCCCAGAAAGGCCCAGCTGGTCCCACAGAACTGAGCAGCCTCTGCCTACAACCAAGGTTTCAGCTGGCCTAGACTCTCTTCTCTAAAGGAAGAGAAGTTCTCTGACTGAGAACAAATAGACAAGTGCCAACCACGACCCCACAATATATGAAATATTGAAGATATTCATATCTGAGATTAATCCTTTTCAGGGTCCCAAAGGAATATTACCCTAGAAGCTTTACTGACAGATTATCAAGAGTGAAGGTGAGAGAAGTAGTAAGTGTCAAATAGAAAGAGGGTGAGAAGAAATAATCTAACACCCCACATTATTCCCAGAGGTTGATGATGATTGTAAAAGTATAGGGCAGATGAATAACAGCATTGTATTAAAAAATGCTAGTTCCTCTGAGAACTAAGTGCTTAGATATTGCCTCATAACAGTGATTTCCATTTCTGATCAGCCAACAATTTTTGCCCTCATTATCTGTTCACTACATTTTTCTAATATGTTATTTTCTACCTTTATATTTGTTCTCACCCTCATAAGATCTTTCCACAAAGGCAATTCCCAGTCCTTCTTCAAACCTCTCCATGCAAACTTTTCTTGATTTGAAGCTTATAAATATCTTAGCAATAGCTAAACAGGTGGTAGCTGGATTCAGATGATTATACAAATATTCTCTTTCATTTTTTGCGCTCGTCTGTGTCTGACTTTCAAAATTTCTTGTGGCAAGGATAATCTTTTAGAGAGTTTGCAGACTGTTCAGCACAGTGGGGAAGTAATCTCCAGGCTAGAAAAGCTAGAAAACTTTGCAATGCAAAGAAGATATAAACCACTGTCAGAGTACCAGGCACTGCTCTGCCAAGTTCTGGCCTCAGTTGCACCCAGTTAGGCTGCAGAAGATTCATGGCATCAGCTGGATGTCAGCCACCACACGTTATCATCCCACCCTCTGTAAACACCGCTAGAGGTGATCACTAAGTGTCTGTATGACTATGTGTAGCGATTTCTTTCTCTTTTCTTTGTAACTAATAATCTTGCTACTACTAGCTCCAATTAGATAATCAACAAACACATCTCTTAACATTCTTTTTTCCTTTCTAGGATTAGAAATTACTAATTCTAGTAAAATTTGCCTTACTGAAAGTACTAAGCCCCAAACAGCTGGAAATATCATTTTACCTGTCTAATGACATTCATAACCTTTGTAGAAGTCATTCAATTGGTACTGTTTGAAGAGGTTTGTCACCTGAGGATCTGGGTCTATTGCTGTATTTTGATTTTCTTCCACAGTGTCAACAGCTGAATAAAATGATGAGGAGGGTTAGAACCAAACAGTCTCAGTAGCAAGCCCTGCTGATCTAAGTGGGGGTTTCTTGGTTTAACTTAAATGAAAAAGCCTTTAGCCTTTTAAACTCTGTGGTGAATTTGTGGATGGAGCGATCCCAAGCAATAAAGATTATCAAAAGGAATGCAAATGAAAACAATATCACATCATTAGATCTTAAGGTATTAAGTTAATTAGTCTTCAACTCATAGTAACTATAATATAACCATACAGCTCTGCTGCAATGGTTTAATTAAACCAAATACCCTCTAGATTTGAAGTCTTAATAAGGATTTAAAAAATAAATCAAGGCCAAAAAGTTTCAAAACTCTAAAAAAATAATAAAACACAGGTGGACAGTGGTTCAAGTCTAAAAGGAAGACACAGGAGAAAGAAGTCACCAATTTTCTGCATGTCCAACCTATGGAACATGGAAAACTAGCTATGTTTGAAGATATTAAGTCAGTTTATGGTCTTTCCTTACTTCCAGGTTCCACAAGAAGAAGTTCTTCACACTTTCTTAGAACATGAAGGAATTTTTGATTAAAATACAGCAAATTAAAACCTTGGTAATATTAAGAGAAGTGAAAAAATGAAATTACAGATCTTCTAACAGTGAATTCCTTGCTCATTGTGGTTAACTGTGTTGCCAACATTTTTTAGCTTTTTCAACAGCACAATTCTTTCACTGTCTTTTCCAGACAGAGATAAAACCAATATAAACTAAATAAAAATTTCATCCCAAGCTAGCCAGAGCAAAAGACAACTTGAGACTTCTTGGACTAAGACAGTAAAAAAAAGCAGGCAACTATGGAAGTCACACAAGTTGGAACTGGGAAGCTTGCTGTAAGTACATTGATCAAAAGAGATGTGGCAGCTACAGGGCACAGGCTATTATCTTTTACAGTCTGTTTTCTTTGTTCTTTTAATAGCAAGTGGATAAAAATCCAACTCATAAGCTCCCATATGTTCAGCCAGAGAAGAGAAATATGCTTCACATTGATCTGTTTCTGAAAAAGAGACTTTTATGCTCTACCAAATTCTTACACATTATCCAACTGTTATGAGCTCATTCAGATACCTAGAGTGATACTTCAGACACAGTCATACAGAACTATATATATCAGCATACAGAATAATGCTAATGAAAATAATAAATGTCAAAAACTCTAAGTGTGACTTGAAATTAAATCCCAGGTAGCACACAAAGAGAACTCTCTCCATGTGGTCAGGTTTCTTTTTATTACTACCACCAGGAATTTGCAGCTTATACCTGTAGCTTGTAGATACAGAGCTAAAATGATAAATTATCTATTTCAAAATGTTAAAAATATTGGCATGTATGATATATATATATATCCACTCAACCTCCTAACACTTTTAATACTATATTCCAGAATTGATATGTATTCTTTATACAAACCAGTGGTACAACGTACATGTCACTGAAATACATATGTCCATCTTTCTTAGTATTTTATCTAATACGTTTTCTCAGTACATGGTTTTGAATGGGTTTGTTTGTTTGTTTGCTTGTTTTGCTGGTTGTTTAGTTTGGCTTTTTTTTTGAGAGTGGGCTGGGGTGTGTCTTTTTTTAATACTAGTATTATTTCTTTATAAATCTTACTACATATTTTGTCAAATTCTGCAACTCGTTCTTTGGAACTACAACAAAATTAGTAAGTTTCTATGGAGGTGTAAACGTCTATTTAGGTAGAGATTAGGTGCATTTATACAAGACACAACTGTGCGTTGCACATTCTTGTATTGGCTTGTGAAGGAAGCGGTACAAAGATAGAAATGAAAAAGCTGTAATCATTTTGAAGGAATTATTGTAGGAAGAAGGACAGAAAACATACCAGATTACCCAGATTCCAGATTACCCAGATGTATTTCATCTTTTCTACAGTATGGACTTTGGATGTTTACTTTAAATTTTTCATAAAGGCTACACTTCTGTACCTGCTAGCTGTGCATGGACCCAGTTAGAAAAGGATATCCTCACTCTGCATCAATCTAAAATTTTTTGGTTTAATTCTTTTTTAAAACAGATTTTAAAAGCATTGTCCAGTCTATACAAGGGATACTACTCTTAAGAAAATCACTGGATGCTTTTGTTGCCTTAAGATTGTGCTCAATAATCCCCTAAATTTAAAACTAGTGACATTTAAAACTTCATGCTGTTCTACAAAAAGTATCATTTATCCAAAAAAAGAACAATGCAAATGGTCTGTATCCCTCTGGTGCTGTTTTCTTGGAAACCTTTTTTTTTTTTTTAATTTTTAAGTATTCTCTCTTTTTGCCTCACTTTCACAGACTTCTTTTGTCCACCTCTCCCTAAATACCTTCTTTAGAAAAGAAGACAAGGAAAAGCTGATATCCACATCTGTTATACAGAAAGCACCGTCAAATCTGTCTTCCTGGTATACAGATAAACAGTCTTCATTGCTACTAATTGATTTGCATGTAGTAGTTGGAAAAGATATTTTAATAATTGTCTTTCCAAACCCAGAAAAAAAATTCCCCTTACTTTTCTTTTATGAAATTTAAGCTAAAAAGAATACTTTTAATTTCTTATCCAGAACTTTAAATTACAGGGATAAGAAGCTAGGAGAAATTCATTATGTTTAACTACTAAGAGAAATCAGTACTGCATGTAGACTACAGCTCTGCATGCTGATGAATGCTTCATCAGAAGAATTATCACTTAGCAAGATGGCAAAGGCAATATATCAATTATCAAAAATATCTGTATTCTAATCTGGTGCTTTGCATTATTTAACATTTTCTGACACAAAATACATCTTAACAGCCTTCTCTATTCTCTGGCCATTAATCCCCTGAGGTAGAACACAAATGCCAATGACATAGCAAAACACTGCTGAGATTAAGATTTAAATGAAAATCAATATTTCAGTTGGCTGAAAAACTAACCTCTCTGACTTGCTGAATGGTAAGACTAAAAATACAGTCCGTGGTTTTGTTTCATGTACAAAAGTGTGGGGTTTTTTTCTTCCCAGTTATTTCAGATGAAGATCTTATGAGCTGAAATAGGAAGGTGGGGGAAAAAAAACCCAAAAAACGAAACATGAAAATTGTTTTCAGTTTTACTGAAAGATTAGAACATCTCTAGGTCAAGCATCTCTCACATTAGCACTACCTGACAAGCTACTTTTGCTGAAACTAAGTTTGCATGCATAATTAATTATTCAGGCCTCTTCTTTCTTCTTTCTTGAATGTTATTTGGATGCTAAATGGAGGAATTTATTCTTGCATCCTGGTTAACATCTGGGGAATTACTATGAAACTGTAATTATTTTAACTAGCTAAAAATCTTACAGATCCCCATGACTGTCACTCCAATTTTTACATGGCTAGCATGACACTGTCTTCACTGCGAAGTAGAAATAACAAATCTTTTTTAGCTTGTAAGAGCTTTGGAGTCTATGGCTGAAAACCCAGCAATAAAAATGAGATTCATATGACCCATCTCAAAACTCCGCAGAAACTTCCTTGTAACACCCCTGACTGTAGACAACCTCTTGTGTTTGCGCATGAGTTTGACTGGTAAAATAGTGGAAAGTTCGCTATACCTACATATGAGAATTTCTCCTTGCTTTAAATTAAGAAAAAAAAACCAGCTTCATCAGATATCTGTGGGTAAAACCTTTGAGATACAACTGAGATAGTTTAAGTCTAGCAGCATAAATTGTAATGCACCCTGTATGGGAACACCCACAACTGTCAAATATGATGAGTCAGGGCAAGTGGTACTAGTTTTAATGTTAAAGTTTCTCCTCTTGTGATTTCCTCTTTATTACTTTGTGTCTAGGAACAAATAGAAATAGGAAATACACTCCTTGAATACACACTGCAAGCTGAAATATTTAGGTTAATTGAAGGTTTGACTAACATGAAGCAGCTTTCTGTAAGAGTATGACATCAAATTGTACCGTGCTACCTCTGAATGTAGCCTGTGGGATAAATGAAAGCTTTAATTAAAAAAACACTTGAGTAGGTAAGTGAATGAGTTAACTTCTAGCAGATCACAGTCAATGTGAATGTTTTGGCACCAGTTTAAACTTTCAGATGTAAAAATCTGATGTTGAAATCCTGCTTTAAAAAAAAAAAAAAAGAAAAAGATTTCTGGGCCTGCCTGAGGCATTACTTTGATGCTATGAAAATTTTATAAAGCATTGTAGATGTGCACAGAAAACAGTTGATTTAGACCTCCAAATAATTCCAAAGCCTTATCCTGAACACCGTCTCCAAGCTTCCATTGCTGCATTTCCTCCTTTATGTGAGACAGAGGCCCATGTAAGCTAACATGAGAAGTTTCTGTGTCAAATCCAACTACAAATTCCAGCATCAACTCAAAAGCATTGCACCCTGAAATGGATCTCACAGATGTAGTTCTGGATGCTATGATGGAATGTCCTATGAACATGGGCTCCAAATATTTTGTTTTCAACTAAAGTTTGAGTGAACTTCAGTTTATATTTGCCCATTCTAAAAATAATTTCTCCTTGCTTCTTCTGAGGTAACATGTACTTAATCATAATAAAATGTGCACAAGAAAACAATCTCATTTATTTGCTTTCAAACAGTTTCAGTTGTTGAGTCAGGATGACATCACTGTTTTAAGCAGTATTTAGTGTACAGACTACTGACTCTCCCACTTTTCAAGTAAAATTATGTGGATTTAGCAGAATGAAATCCTGTACCAACACATTGCCCCGAGAATCATCAAATATCCCTCCATGCTCAAAATTTTGTTCCCTTTTCCATCATATGCAATCATAGTACAAGTAATTTCATAAGCTTTGAAAAATGCAAAGACTGTTTTAGCCTTCCCTAACATATGACAGAATATATCAAAAGATTTATATATATATATATATATATATATATATATATATATTCTTCAACACCATTAGGGGAGCAAAGTGCTTTTCCATAAACACCATACAGAAAGTACACGTTAAATTACATCCTGACCTAAGAAAATCACAAGTAAAAATTCCCTTGAACATTCTGCTGCATTGTCCTAAGAAGATATTCTTGCACAAAAATTACATTGACTTTCCATAATTTTTAGTAAAGTAATAGAGGCAGATAGCAAATCAATAAAATATTAATAGCTAGATGTGAAAGACAGACATAAATATATGCAGATATTTATGTACTCACAGCTAACTAGAGAGATATTTCCCATAGAATTTATTAGGGGTTAAAAAAAAAAAAAACCAAATATATTTTTGTGATAATACAAAAGAATTGAGAACAAAGGTTGAATATGAGAAAAATTTACTCACTGAAGGAGTGGTTGAGCATTGGAGCAGGTTTCCCAGTAGAGTCACTATGAGCTCCTTGGAAGTGTTCAAAAAAATGACTGGTCCTGGCATTTAGTGCTATAGTTTAGTGGTCATGCAGCTATTCAGTCAAAGGCTAGACTTGATGGTCTTGGAGAACTTTTCCAACCTTAATGATTCTATGATAAAAAGTACTTCTAGGAATCATTCTGTTAACACTGGTATTAGTTGATTTTAAACTATTGTCTTTATTGTCAGTTTGTTGCACTGAATACAAAGAACTCTGTTTCTACAGTGATTACTTTCAATTTTTACATTTTGTTGAACTGAAAATTTATTTTTTCTCTAAAGAATTTGTTATTTTATTTCCATTACACTACACGGCAGAGGATAAAGTCAGTTAAAGATTATTTTTTACTTTTCTTCATCTGGGTACTATGGGCGAGTTTATTGAATGAAAGAACTCAGTTTCCTGGGATGCGCTTTTTTACATAGTCAAGTTTTGATAAATCTCTCACAAGGCAGCTCATTAGGAACAGCTCTCTTTATGTATTGTCCTTGGAAAAAATGCTATATTGAAACATAAGATTTCTAAATAACAAAGATGGATACTTAAAATAACTCCAATATGTGATAATGTAGACCATTCTTTTATTTCTTGTCAGTAATAACTTGAGATGTAGTGATGAGGAAAAAAAAGTAAGACTAATTTCAAGGTTTGTAAGAATTTATCCTCACATCGTCATGTTCACTCATTCATACATACTTTTTTATTTTCTGTCCCTACTGTTTTGTTCATTTTCAGACCCCCCAAAATAAGAAATTCTAATAACTTTTGAAAGGAAAATCACCATCTTTCAGTTAGGAAGCATGTGATTTCCAACACTAAGTCCATCTCTCTGGTGTCAGAGATAAGGTCCATTATGCAGTTGCAATTATCCCAATTGTTAATAGTAAATGCTGGACTCAAATTCAAAAAATCAGATGGTATTCCAACTCTTTTCTACACAGCATTTCAAATATTAACTTTACTTCCAATAGTTTTCTACTGTTTCTAAAATACTAGTGTTTGGTGTTCTTAAGCTCATTTGCTTTAAAAATAAAGGGGAAATGAAAAAAAAAATAAAGATAATTAAGATAACAAAAACAAACAAAAAAAACCCCCAAAAAAACGAAAAAAAACCCAAACTGATGCTTGTTTTTCCACTCTGTATTTCAGCTACTTGTAGCACCCCAATCTGTCACAGAAGAAGAATGGCACAAACTCTTCCATTTATCCTTTTGGGCAAGTAATGTGTGTTGTCTTCAGGAGAAGCTGAATCTGGTCTACAATAACTCATCATTTTTGATGTGGAGTACTTAGATTTCCATGTGAGCAACTAAGCCCTGTCAGGGTCTGGAAATTCACCACTCTTCTTACTCCTAATCAATGAATTATCATTTGCTGATAAGTTTTATATTGCAAGTTCCAGAAGAAGGTTTTCTGCTGTGTGAAAGCACATGAGCATGCTAGTAGGGCTCCCCAAACCATGAAATACTGGCTATAATATTTAATTAATGTTCCTCTTCCCACCTTCTGATCATAGTTCTCAACCTTGATAATTTATTAATACATATTTGAGGTAGTTGTGGGTTTGGGATTTTGTTGGTTTTGGTTTGGTTTTTTAAAATAAATCTAATTACTTGTAGTAAAATAACCTATTTATACCTGCAAGCAGCAATTGTTTGTATCTTAATAACTAACTTCATTGGTATTAAAATAATATTTTTAATAATAACCTCATAAAAAAAAAATCATCTTGTTCCAAAGAAGTTCACAAGCAATATCACATTATTTTCATTGTTAAGGATAAAAAAGACTAAGTAACTGTTCCTATTATTTCTTAAAACAAAGTTTCTATTAGAAAAGAGTACAGTTTTTGAAGAACTACTAAAAAAGCTTATCAGCTTAGTAATTTATGTGACTGGGATGCTTGTATTTCCAGAGTCTTTACTTTAGATTTAAGCTAAGATTTTTTTTTTTATATTTGCATGTGTGTATTTCGCTTCCTGCTTCCTCAATTGCAATTTCTGATTCCCCTAAGGTGAACAGTGAAAAATCATAATTTAAACACATAAATATATCTGAAGTCAGACAATAGAGTATTTACATAATTTGAAACAACAAATACAATGAGATTATACAGTACATGTATTTTAGATTTCCTCTGAGTAAGGATCATTTTCATTATATTTTTAAAATTTTTCTTTCTGTTATTTTCAGTTTGTCATCACAATAAAATGTTTCTTGAGGAAGTGCATTAACTGTATGAAATGGAAATGTGAAAACCTAGGGGCACAATTCTTTTCTTAATAAATATGACTGTGTTGCCAATATGGTGTAGAATTTTTTGCAGCCAGAAGTATTTCAATTTTGGTCAGTCATATCCTGGATAAAAACTTAAGCTGCCTGATTTCAACCCAACCTTTGAGGCAAGCAGGCATTCTCAATGACTGTTGCCACCCTGGAGAAGTAGGAGTATTTAGCATTTCTCACTCTCTCTCTCTGGTTCAAATCTATCCCTTGCTTGTAAAGTACTGAATCCTAGTACTGTAGAGACCTTGATGAACCTCAGCCTAACTAACTCTATGTATAAGGTTGGCATGCATTTTTATAAGCTGGGCTTTTCCATGTTCCCAACAGCCTTTCCAGACCCAGGTGTAATAACTTTAGGAATACAGAATCCCTGTGAATTCCCTGGCTGATAAAGTGAGGTACTTGGCAGATGATGAGATATATACTAGAACCCTTATGGATTTATTCAATTAAAAAAAATATCATGAGATTCTTACTAAGGTCTGTGAGGAAAAAAAAAGAATTCTATTTGGAATAAGCAAAAAAGTTCTTTAGTTTTAAAATCCTTAATATGTTCAATACATGGTAAAAAGATTAATATCCTTCCTGCACTACAACTGTTTTGTGCTTTTAAGTGGACTGCAGAAAAAACAACACCTGCTTTCTAATTATTTGCAGATCAGATGAACCTGTCCTTTCAGACAGTGGGAAAACTTTGACAAATTCCATTTCATATCTTAGATGATAAAACAAAAATATAAGTTGGCATTACAGCCTCCTCCTTGCCCAAAACTCTAATTTGAAAGAAACAGATAGATTTAACAGTTCACCCCATGGATTTAATCCTGTGGATGTGTTGATGTTCACACATTGCAGCAATGAATGACCTTCATTAGAACTAGGGTCAGAAATTTTATCTTTGTCATGGAGTACATGTGTAATACCACAAAAAATGTGAGCAATACCAAAACTAGGGTCTAGTACTGCTCATAAGCAATTTGAGTTCCCAAACACCTATGCTTCCCCAGAATCCATAACTCTAACAGTACTCATTTCACCAACAGCTTCTGTTAGAGACTATGTAGAAGCTTTATTTAATCAACAAAGTAACCATCAAGAGTGTTATTAAGAAGATGAACATTATTCCTTTATTAGCTGAAGAAATGATATCCACAGCTTTTGACATTCACAATGTCACCTGCAGCCGAGAACGAACCTTTGTTAACACATTTTTTTGCTCCATAAGATGCCAAATTATTCACTCCTAGTGAAAACAGAAAACCGTACGTAGACAGAATAACCAGAATTACCATTGTGGGTGGCCAGTACACCTGAACCCCATAATGAAATCTTACTGATAAGATCCCACATGCTTTCACCAATGCTGTTCTTCCATCTCTTTGCTCAAATAAAACCCACTTTAATTTTTCCATCTCCACTATGCCCAAATATTTTCACATACAACCCATGTACTCCCAAGCAGAAGGATACAAAACCAGAAATGTCATATGTTGGTTGCACTGTGCTGTGTTGTTCTAACAGGCATCCAGGCACAAACTGTAAGGTCTTCTGTTAATTACTTACCTGAATGTTGCTTTTGGAAATGAAAGAAAGAGTAGTTGAGACTGGCTGAGAATATGCAGCAACACCCATGTGATCCTGGCAAGAGAAGGATATAGCAAGTCATTCCCCCAGCTTCCTGAAACTCTGTTTTTGTGTTTCGCAACATAAAAGACTCAGGTCTTTCTAATAGGGTCTGCACCCAAATCTACCCGAAAGTTAGATAGGGTGGGGTTTTTTAACTTCTTAAAGTGAAACAAGCATGTATTTGCCTCAAATATGGAATAAGAATCACAAAACACACTCTTATATTGCAGACTTTGTGAAAAAAACAGCCCAACATGGACTAATATAATGTATTCACATGGAAACAATGATGTGGCCTGATTCCTCAAGATTTTTACCAGGCACCTCTCATTTTTCAGTATCGACACTGGGAATGAATCCTTCTGCTACTCTTCCAACACCAATAATATTGACTTCCTGGATATAAAGTCATATGCAATGTATATCATTTTCTCAGGTAATTGTGTAGGCTGGAAAACACTGTAAGCTGACTCATCAGAAGGAGCTTTCTGTTTTATCACACTGGTTATCAGATCTGCATGGTACATGTACCATGCCTGGAGAGTAGAACTAGGTGCGTGACAGGAAAAGACTTACACAGCTCCTTTTCCTCTCTGCTGGATTGCTTCATGCTTTCCTACTTAACTGACTTGTAAACCCACTCTTTAAATAGTGTCAGGTTTGTGGGAAAAGAGGAGGAGCAGAACTAAAGGGAAAGTCGACACCAATTCACCCCCCTCACCACTGCCTCTGGCATTCCATGAGGTTGAGTGTGCATCTGCAGCCACACTACTCTGTTTCTCCTACATGTTTATTGCTGCACTTCTGCTCTGCTGAAAGCTGCCTGTGGGATGGGTCACTTGGGTTCTAGGACTCGGTGGTTAGTGGGAAATGGACGGTGAGCAAATAATAGGAATTTCTGAAATAACTCCAGACAACTTTATTAAGAAACATCATCAACATTCAAACTAACTTCCCTGAAAGATCTGTGTTTTCTAAGTGTATTTGTCCATGATTTTGTCTACATCATTTAGCTGCGTATCTCATAAACCTCCATTAAGACTTTGATAAGGGATGAACAATTTTTTTACAATGGTGGAGTTGTTTTTAAAGTAGAGTTACACAACTTCTTCACCTGACGAGTTCTGGGTAAGGGAAAATAAACCTATAGGCAAATGGGAACAAAGGGCAGCATTACAAAGAAAAGAGAATATATGGATATATAAAATATCCTTTTTACTGTTAAATGCAGAGAAAAATACTTAAAATACTTTAAAAAATTATTATTAATAATACTTAAAATACTTAAAATTTTCAGAACTAAGTAGACTATTTATTTTCACTGTTAGGAAAAACTAAACTGGTAAATACAAAATAATAATGGTGGAAAAAATAGCCCTTTTTCTTTTTATTATTTAAATAAGCTCTTCTTAAAAACTGGATCACAAAAGGCATTTCTTTTGCATTCAGTTACCAGCATAATTCTATAGCCACAGAGAAAATGTTTTGTCCCTTAACTCCAGATCCAAATTAAAGACGTCAATTCAGAATCACAATAAAGCCTGTCTTGCAAGCATTTTGTTTAGCTGCAAAATATCCAAAATATATCTTTGATGTTAAGAAGACTTAGATTTTGTTTTTTTCATTTCATGAAAAAAAGTAATTATTATATACTACTATTTTAGAAAACTATTATCTTTCTAGATCTCAGTAGATTTTGTTTGGATTTCTATATTGAATCCTAGTCACATGCTGCTAATACTGGTTTCAATCAGGAGGATAAGCTCAGGCCCTTAACTGGTCTGAATGCCAACCTGAAAAATTAGTTAACCAGTCTATTAAAATGTCATAATTTATTTTAATTCATTATATACTGTGTTATACTGTTAATTCTAATTTAATTGTTTGGAATACAGACAACAGACCTGTTTCTTAACTCAATGGAAATCTGACACCTAGTTTTTTCCTCTTTTGAACAAAACGGTCTGAGATGATTACATAAATTTCTCTACTGTTTTTTTCCCAGTCAGCTTAAAATTACCAGAATCTTGAGTACTTAGATCAGTAGGTGATTGCAGGAAGATAAGGGAGACAGCACCACAGGTGATTTCCTTTACATCCACAGTTCCATTATTATTGGCAGAACTACTCAACAAGTAAAACTGATTATCACACATATATTACAAATAGTTTGGAGTGAGGAAGAAAAAAGTCCCTGAGTTGCAAATATGAAGGCTAATATTTTCAAATGAATCCTGCCTACATAAGTCTTCATGAATTTTTCACTTCTTGCAGAGTGATGCAGAACATATTCTAAATTATATGATGGCAAAGCACATTCTCCCCATACAGAAAACTTGCAAAATTTTGCTTATGCTTTTAAATAATGTTTTAATACATCTTTGAACATTTCTATGAAGAAAGTAGTAGGATGCAAATATGGATATACATTTTGAGTCCAGAAAAATTAGGCAATGAGCTCACGTTAGCATACATGTTGATAATGTGATGTACCCAGCTATGGGATTGTTTTCTTTAGAATTAATCTTTTACTGGATCATAGAAACTTCAAGAACATCCATTATAGTGGTATTTGATTTTTGAATAAATGGAAGCCCTATTCCATTTACCCTTTTTTAAAACGGCATGAGAGCTATCTGCAGAAAATAAGTTTACATTCCCTTTGTGACTTCTCTGTCCTACCTATGAATTTAAAAGGAAAGTTTATCTTTTTAATTTTATTCTCAGAAATAGGTCACAGTGACTTCTAGAAGGCTTAGCATTAAGGAATCTCTTTTCCTTTAGGAGATACAAATCTTAATGAAGAGAGCCAAAAATGTCTTACTCTTTAGAATAGGTTTATTACTGATTTATCAGTTCATTATCCTCCTAATTTCCCCATTTATAAATCTGATTAACTCTTGCACTATCCTCATGTCACTGTCTATGAGATATTACATTAAATCCTCTGATGACTTACTAAGATCATTTCCCTGACTTTCCTGAACTCTACAGATATTTTACATGCCCTTAGGAAAAAAAAATTATAAAAAATACAATAATATAGATTCAAGGCAAAGGAACTCTAAAGCTATTTAAGACTATTAGTACTAAAATCTTAAGAAAATCACTTTAAATAACAACAATGTTCATGTATTCCTAGAGATGTTAATATATTAGGCCTGAATCTCCCTCCTCACTACATTGGTATTAACAGCTATTTAAAGGTAATGTTATCAAAAGGTGTCAAGTGTTCTTCTAATTTCATATCCTCTTTAGTGTCTATATTTCAGGAGTGGAAGAAGGGGAAGAGGAAAAGAGATAATGATAAATTTGCTTCAAAGACAGTGATATTTCCTTTTGACCCCCTTATCTTCCCCCTTCCCAGTTTTATAACATGATTTGTTAAAACTAAGTCTCTTCTAAGAGGAGACAAAAGGGTAAAATGTCTTGGTGAACCAATTCAAATACATTTTAAGAATTCTTTATCATAAACAAGAAAAGACATTATGGTGCACCTCGCATATTTCAGAATTAGGTCTAGTTTTTCATCCAAAGAACTTAGGTTGCTACATTAAGCCTAAACAGCATAAGAAATTAGAGCCTTCTCCATTTATTTAGTTTCACTTCAGGGATGGTAAAGTGCTTTGCTAGCTTTTCCATTTTTGCCATTCTGAATAATTAATTGTTTTAAAGGCCATTTACATTTTCTGATGTATTTAAGCAATACTTAAAATTTCATAAATAATAAGCATGCATAATTTGTGTTTCAATTACTGAATTTATAATCTCTCTGAATGCTATTCAATGCATTACTAATGTACTTTTTGCCAAAAATTTCTAAATAGATGGCTTTCTAATTTATATTATTTCCCCTGGAAGTACATATCTCAAGTTTTTCTTCCTCCTATAGCTGGAAATAAAACGAATCTGCTGGCTGCATATATTTGTATTTCACGATTTATAGCTAATTACATTTATAAAATGCAATTATAGCCATATTTTCCACTCTATAATTACAGAGCAATTGTTAAATATAACTTAAACTGCTTCAATAGTCGTTAGAATGGAAATTAGTAGTTAAAACTTCCTACAGTGAATCTGGTATATTCTCCAAATAAAATCGTGCTAGTTCTTAATCCTTCCTAGTCAAAGATGACATCCCACATCTTTAGGCTGTGGGTCTATTCCACTTAGAGAATTACTGGAAGTAAAACCATAAAAGCCCAATGTCCCTACTGGCACGCAGTTGTGGTGTATTCCCAGCCAGCAGCCAGGCCTCACTCACTCACTCACTCACTCACTCACTCACTCACTCACTCCACTAGCAGGATCAGGGAGAGATTTGAAAGACTAAAAGTTAGAAAATGCATGATTTAAGATAAAGACAGTTTAACAGGGAAAGCAGGAGCTGCACATGCAAGCAAAGCAAAACAACACATTCATTCTCCACCTACCAGGCAGGTGTGCAGCCATCCCAAGGAGAGCAGGGTCCTTCATGAGTAACAGTGACTTGAGAAGATAAACACCATCAGTTTAAATGTCCCCCCTTTCCTCTTTCTTTCCCCACATTATATACTGCCCATGATGTCATCAAGTCTGGAATATCCCTTTGGTCAGTTTGGGTCACCTGTCTTGGCTGTGTCTCCTCCCAACTTCCCAAGCACCCTGAACTTCCTCTTGAGAGCGGCTGTGTGAGAAGAAGAGAAGGCCTTGGCTCTGTGCAAGGCCTGCTCAGGATAACAAAACATCTCTGTATTATCAACCCTGTGTTCAGCACAAATCCAAGACACAGCCTCATACCAACCACTGTCAAGAAAATCAACTCTACCCCAGTCTAAGCCAGCCCACATAGGCTGCAAATTGATAATTTTTTGACTAAAATACTTAAACCATGAGTTTCACAATAGTTACCATGGTTATTGATAAAATGGTTATTGATAAAACTAATTTCTTAAATACTCTATGGTTATCTTCTTTCCCCTTCAATAATTTCAGCTTGCCCTCTTTTCTCTTCATGGTTTTGAAAAGTAGCTGTTTTTAAAAGTAGTTGGAGGTATACCAAGAGACCCAAGGGGTCTCTAAGTCCATTATACATCTGTTATAAATATAGTAAGACTGATTTAGTAAATGTGGAGAAGCAATAACTTACAGTAACTACAGTTGTCTTGTACCTATACTGAGGGAGCCACAGTTAATGGCAGACACTACAGGAACTTGACCTTGCTTAGGGACATCAGATGGAAATAGGATGAGATCACATGGGGTTTCTACTACTGAACCACTCCTGAACATCTTCATCAGCTTTCTGAACTTAGACTTTTCTACCCTTTTTTTTTTTTTTCTTGTTTTGTTTTGGGTTTATTTGTTTTGGTTTTGTTTTGTGTTTGTTTGCTTGTTTTTTAATTATTAAACACTCATACTGGTATTAGTGAGAAAACGTGAATGCTTATTAGAAATCAGTCAGGAACCTCCAGGGATCAGGTACATGAACATTTATAGTGAAAGTACCATCCAATAATTGTAACAGAAGGCCTTTGGCAACTAATGCTTAATTGCTCTGGTCTGTTTGAATCTTCAGTGAACACTGTTTCCAAGTAATTCTCTCAATTTAAAATAAATGTAATTGCTAACAAAGCCATATGCAACCTGCACAGTGAATGGTTCAGTGATTAGTGACTAGAATTTCACTTAGGCAACGATTCATAATGGAAGCTCAAGCTATCAAAATAATTCTGATTACACTGCTCAGTACAAGGATCAGGCTTAGGCTGAGGGAATTAATTTGACTTCTGTGAGACAGAGACTAATAGAAGTTATTTTTACTGATGTAATTTACTATTGTCAGATATTCACTTTATTGCAGTTATACAAGAAGGCCAAAGGTAGCTTCATGTCAAAAAATAAAACCAACTCTTAATTCTTAAAAACAAGCCCCCCAAAACAATCTACCTATCATATATGTGTTATACTAATATAAGTTAATCTTCAAAGTAAACCACACAATAAGACTTAAATTTAGGGGACCACAGCACACACACACACAGAATCACAGAATGACTTGGTTGGAAGAGACCTTTAAGATCACCAAGTCCAACCCAGCCCTAACACCGCAAATAAACCGTGGCACTGTGTGCCACATCCCATCCTTTTTTAAGCACATCCAGGGATGGTGACTCCACCACTTCCCCTGGCAGCTGATTCTAGTACCTTATCACTCGTTCCGTAAAAAACTTTTCCCTATCCAACCTAAATTTCCCTATTTATGTAAACTACCTTATTTTTGAAGTTATTTTAAAACAAAACAAAAATGAACAAAGAAAACAAAGAAAAAAAAATGCTTTGAATGTTCATATCTCATCAATACCTTGTAGAAGACAACAGCATACCCTTCACTCACATGAGGTATCCCAGTTATGCAAGTCTGAGAGAGTTTTACTTTTTTCCTTGTTTTGTCTTCCATTAAAAGTGTTGACAATGTTGAGAAGCCTCAAAAAAGGAAATTAAATTATGTATTTTGTAATATACCATAACCTTAACCTTCCACATCCAGCTGGAAAATATTAACCTCCAGAACAACAACAATAATAGAGAAAATAATAGTAACAACAACAAATCATATATTTGGATGTCTCATTATTTCAAGTTTAGTGGGTTATGTAAAAGAAGCTGTTTTTTTACAACTGCAGTATAAGTCATTCATACAAAGATGATAACATAAATTGATACTTGTAAACTAATGAAGGCTACCTAGACAAGCTTTTCACCCACATACATTAACTCATTACCCTGTGAATATTCAATAACACCGCTGAACATAATATTCATACAACTATACAAATATGATATATCAAAAAAATGAAAGAATATGAGAAGTGTTTTTATTACTTATGACTAAATATTTGTTCTGATGTTTAATTTGCATAGATGACTGGAGTAAATGATGGTTATGGAAGGCAAACAACATACACCAGTACAGTTGGTACAGAAACTTCCCAGATTTTTGTTTCTGTCTCAAGTGGAAATACAAATACACCACCCCATGACTGATACCTCTCCCCCTAAAGTTAATGCAACTTTTAGACATCCAGAATCAACTGTGTCCAAAAATAGAAATTGCATTATCTTACACAAGATACCTAATAATAAATCCCTCACAATGTGCATTACATAATGTAATGTACTTACTGAGCAGTGTTTCAAGTATTCAAGCAAAATTGGTGTTTGAATGAATACTGAATTGAATTAAACACTCGTCCTTTAAAGCACAGCAGTGCTTGGGGACAGTACATTGTATCTGTGTTAGTTCATATGTGTATTTAATGGGAAGGCCACGGCTAGTCTAAAGACCATTTGAGTCACAGAAGGCATAAGAATTTGTACAATTCCAGTATGTGCCTTCCTTTACACATGTGTGATGGCTTTAACCACATTTAGCACAGTAACAGAGCCAAGTTCACAGGCCCTTGTTCTTCAGTTCCTGAGCAGGCTTGAATGAGAACATACCCAGCCTCTCTGCCTGAAAAAAATTGCCATAGATAGCTGTATGAGAGGCAGCTGAAAGCTATTTCGCCTTTCTGCAGTGATGCAGCTGTTTCAAACCAAGCAGGAATCACAGTTAACTGATAATGTGCTCAGAAGTACTCTGCCCACCTGTTGCCTTGTTAGGGAAAGTGTTTAGCACACTGGAAAAGAGCTATTCTCCCTCAAGACTTTTAATTATACGTGGTGTTAATTATGAGTACAGTTTGTATTCAACCTTTCTATTTCAGTATAAAGTTACATCAGGCAAACGTTCTCTATTTGGCAGCATCTCAATTATGGTATAGACAGACTGACTTCTTGAGAGGAAAATAAATGGATAAGAGCATTAGGCACAAGAAGTAAAACACAGATCAACAAGTCATATTTACATAATTGTCAAATCAGCTTCTGCCAGACAGTTGAGTGAGTACTTCCTTAAGAAGTCCCTTTTGGTATCTTTCACACAGATCCCTGCACCTTCTCAATGAGGTATGAAAATATCAGATGCCTTGCACAAGTTTGGGATGTGAACATGCAAAGTAAGGTCCAACCCAGTGAGTGTCACATTTAAATGCACAGTTGTCTGAAGGAAACCAAACACAATTTGCTGACTCTCTAACTCCAAACAACCTATAGTAATAAGGTAAAAGTGAAGTGAATGGAAAACCACACAATTAAAAGCCAGTGTCCATAATAGAGACTGAGGAGTCCTGCAACTTTATTTGAATAAAGGGGCAGAGTCCACTGGGGCACACACAAACCTCTCACAGGGTTTTGGAAGGTGCAGCCTCTGTTTATCCTAAACTCCCAGCCACATGTTGCCCTGTTCCTTTCCCCATCTGCTGAGGTACTCAGAAGGTACAGCTTTCCTGAACCACCTACCACATATCCCCCTTGAACCTACTATTTCACCCCAAAGTTCAGAAGTTCAGACTTGTGCACACCCACTTGTCTGTTTCAGGAGCCAAGCCGACTGGGCTCTGCAACAAACCTGCTGCCTGAAGTTATTAGTGACACTGAGACCCGTTTCAAAGATGTTAACACCCATCCCTTCACCCATTGAATTGTTTGTAAAGACATTAGCACACATCTTCCCTATCAGAGTAGTTACCTACTCATACCATTCCATGGTGCATGATGTAACTGAGGAGAGCAAGCACTGAACATTGTCATGCGGCCCCTGGTGTAGGGTGGCTGGGTCTGTCCCACACCAGGCACAGATGATCCTGACTGGTTCCATTGGCCTCACTGGAGGGCACAGCTGAGCCCCCCACACATGGGACAGCAAGGGTAATGTGCCAAGGAAGCTCAGAGAATGAGGCAAAGAGGCTGGCTCTATCTCAGCGCTATGGGAACAGAGAGCAGCCTTTGTTTTAGACAACAGCTCCCCACATTGCATGGATTAGCCAGAGATGGCATTGTCTCACTCAGCTAATCAGACCGTACAGGGAGAATGAACACAACTTCAGCCAGCACAAAGCACAAGTCCCAGACAATCAGCAACATAATTTAAAGAAATCAACAGGCTTGATCTGGTTTTGGACCACATATTCCCTCCTGGCATGTGGGGACACCCAGTGTTGGGAGAGTGAATGTAAGACTGGCAACAGAAAATACATTAGTATTGTGTTTGAACTGTGTATTACTATTGCTGTATTTTGACAAGTGTAACTTGCAAGTGTTGTGTTTTTAGTACATGTTGTGTCACTCTGCCAAATCAGAAATCCAGTGTAACAGAACCTGGGAAGAGCTTTTGACTACAGCAGTCTCACTATCCTACTCAATTTTAATTGCTAGTAAATTAAATTATTTTTCCCCAGATTGAGTGTGTTTTGCCCATGACAGTAAATGGTTAGGGATGTCTCTGTCTGTACTTCACTGCATGAGTGTCCCTGTCCTGTTGAGGAGAGCAGCTGAGTGGGAGTCTGATCAGCACAGGTCAGCTCACCTCAGGGACCTCCACTGAAAGAGACAAGTAACCAACTACTATTTAGTCTTGACTAATTCAATTTCAGAATAAAAGCAAAATTTTCTAGTTACAAAGAGAACAATATGACTTGCAAACTAATTGTGAAATGATAGTGTGCACCATTCAGCAAGTATTGTTAAGTGACCTTGTTTTTGCTGTTGAAAATCTATTACACTGTAAGAGTTCCACTGCTTTGTACTTCAGTTCTTATAAAGGAAAATGTAAATGAGACTGTAAGAAGACTCTGTACTCACTCCAGAAATGAAGAGAGCTAACAGTGAAATATCACTGAATTTCTTCCTTGCTCAGGACCCAGGGATATTGTATCTGACTACTCAAAATGGGATTATAAATCATGCTGTAGAGATTAACTAGCCCTTACGAATCATTCATTGCTTTAGAGCATTTGTCTTCCTATGGATAAGATTCCATAAGTAACAAGACTTACTGGGATGTACATGTATTAAAAAGAAAAATGCTTTAATGCACAGGTTAAGGTGAATGTTCACTCTAACACAAAATGACATTAATGCTACAAAATCCATATCAGTCTAACTTACATCTAAAATTCTATTACTACATTATTGATTAATCACTTGAACTTTAAATTTAGTTGAGAATGATCTGAATGATTCAAATACTTTATCCATTTGTTTTAGAATACCTTGCCTGTCAAAATGAAGGGACTGGAAGGTGTTCTTTACTTGAGACATAAAATTCTCTTTTACATAGTTGCCTATAAAAGTACATGGTGCAATCTTAAATTTATGTTACCAAATCAATAGGCATTGGAATAACAATCAGTAATATCTCAGGTACTTCATACTTCTTTCAAAAACATACTTTCTTATAGCAAATAGTTTTATATTGTTTTTATTTTACTAATGTAACACATATTGATGAAAGCCAAAACTTTCTAATGCACTACTAGATCTCAGCTGAATCCATATTCAGTGCTTGCTAAAACTGAGCATCCATAGCAGAAGAACATGTACTACCAAACCAAGTTGCAAGTATCAACTGGAAATTGTTCTATTTTCTTTTTTCTAGCCTATCTGCCAAGAATCTCAACCACAGAAATGATTTCTCTTTAATATCTCTTACCTGTCAATTCCTCTATCTAGTTAGTAAAACATGGTATCATCTAAACAGTATGTGGCTCACTAGGTCCAAAATCATAGAGAGAAGTAAAATATTTCTCCTTCGTTGAACTTTTATTCTGTATTAAAATTAGGAAAGTTGAAGTGTATGGATTTCAGTTGGGTCAAAATTTAGCCTGATGTGATTCATACAAAGTAGGATTTGTATGAAGGGTTTTACAAAAACTTCCTTGATTGAGGAAAAAATCTTCCAAGCCCAGCAATCAGATAACAGAACAAAATTAAGCCCAAAAAGTAAGGATAACTAAAGATACAAAAGTAAGTATGCAATTTGAAGTGTTGTGCCACCATGAAGATAGAAGGAACAAAATATAATTTAAAAATATTTTTGAGGAATGCTTTTTAAACAGAAAACCAAATGAACAAATAAACTACCTATTGGTGTCATGACATCATCTTCCTCTTAGGTACAAATAAAAAAACCCAAACTATCAGTCAAGAGATCCTAACTATTTTACTTGGAAAACGTCAAGAATTGTTAACTTGATAGTCAGTCTGGGTGGGCTAAAGTTTTTATGCTTCCCCTGACTTGAGTAAATTGCATATATTTCTACTTGTGAAAATAATTTGCTGCATTTGGGTTTCTTTTTTAATATAGAAATCATTCTTAACTTTGCATACAGTAGAAAAGACACTGAACTCTAACTTATACTTTTTTACAAAGATAAGTCTGCAATGTGCACATGTGCAGAGACACAAGTGAAAGTGTTTGTGTCTTCTAAGATACTGGATGTATAAAGTAAGCAGCCTGTAAGATTTGTACTCAAATATTAAATTTAACTCTTGATGTCATTCCTTTTCAGACATGTCTGCCATTAACAGTGAACAATTTTTCCACCCTCTCAGCATCTGAGTGTAAAAGCTTTCAGTCAGGTGATCAGGAAACACTATAGTTACTAAATGACCACACCCCAAAATGTGTTTAAAATCAAATGATGCCTCATATTGATTGAAAAGATTTTTTTTTTTAAATTTGCAGCTATTGACAGTAACTGAAATTAAGTTATTTAAAAATTCACAAACTGTGGGGATAAAGCTTTCTGTTGTCTTGCTAAAATATATCTATCATTTATCTTGTAGGTGACTAAGTTATTTATCTGAAAAATACTGTTTCAAATTTATGTTGAATGAATCAAACCCCATACATTTAAAAAGTTTTCTCTACTGCAGTGTGATATTCATGCTGATAAGAGATTCACCTAAGGGAGTCACACTTTGTAAGCTTCAGGGAGAGAGGATTTATTATTTTGCCCTCTAGCAGTAACTTTTATATGAACTTCTCTAAAAAGATTGTACCCAACATATTCTTCCCAATGCATCACAACCAGGACTACTTAAAGATATGATTTATCTTTAACTGACTGTTTCAGCTAAATTACATTACCAGACTCTAGTTATCTTTAGGACCAAACACATACAATGTTTTGTTGGTTTTTTTTAATTTATAAAGCAGTGTTATGAGAATATGTACAGACATTGCTTTGATTGTACCTGATACATGCTCATAATTTTACTTTCAGCTAAGATTTCATTCTCCTGATGATTAAGTTTAACTGAGGGTGGAGAAATAAGAAAAGCGAAATCACTGTCCTGAAAACAAGAAAGGGACAAAAAGTGTTGCCAATGCAAACAAGAATTTAGGAGCTGAGCAATTTGGCACCAGCAATCATCACAGGTGAGAGTGAGGTGATTTAATAATTATACCCCAGGCCCTCATGGGCATACAGTCAAGAGCCAAAAACAGACAGCCTCTAGGTGACAACCAAAGCCAGTCAACCTAGCCTACTACCAGTGACTAATTAAACTGAGGAATCCTGGATTTCACAAGGATTTTGGAACTATCTACAGCATAACAGCAAGATGAGAGTCAGTATTTCACTAAGATAGGAATAAGAAAGCAGCTGCAGTGCTAAGCAACAGAACACAGTGCTAGGCAACAGAGCAGAGTTTGATGATTTGTGCTCCAATTATGTCTATAGTTGCCTCCCAAACATGCAGAGTGCTGAAACTCAAAATTTCTCCTACTTTCTGTATTTGATTCTTTTTGTCTTAGCAGAATTAAGTGTATAGTGGACAAAAAACATCATCTAATGCTAAGGCCAGGAAATGTGAAAGAAGGAAACTAACAGAAAAACTGAAAATAACCATAAATATGATTCACTGACATGTAGTATAATTCTATCTTGGATATTATATCAAACACCTTTTCTCACACACACACACATAAACACACTCACAAAAAGGGTACTAGGCTTTTTTGAGCCAAACTTCACAAGAGAGATACTTCTTCTGAGATATCTCTTTAGCGAGATATTTCTCCAGAAGGTAACAACGGGTGAACAGCTGAATCAGGGATGTTAGGAACTTCCTCCCAACAAAAAGGTTTATTATCTGTTGAAAAACATCACATATAGGATTAAACCATATGTTTATCTCCTGTAGTTGAATGTAATTCAGTCACAAATTTCTATAACTGATACTAGACTAAACCAACTTTAGGTTAATTGGGTCTTCTGGACAAAGTTATGACAATTCTATAACTTTACAATGCTTAATCGCCATTCACGCTGGGATTCAGCCTGAAAACTGTCTCTTAGTATATTTTTTGGTGTCTGTCAAGCAGCAATCAGTTTATAACATATCTTAGGACATTAATTCTATGATAAAAGCAAACTTTTCTATGAAGAATTAAAATACAAGTGTCTTCCATATGTATTGCTGCATAGCCAATATTGTAAGCAATGGACCAGAGTAAATATTTTTCCTGCTCAGAATCACAAAATCAGAGTTATCCTCCAGAAAAGGAGACATTACTATAAAGCTGGACTGTAAGCAAGTCTAAACCCTTATTTTATATATTTCTTTGATATCTTTCATTCATAAAAGATAAAAGCAGGTAAAAAATATATTTTGACTGCAGTTGGTGCTGACAAGAGCAAGGCCAAACAGAGTCATCTTTATGTGAGGCTGGCCTGTGCAAACATATGGACTTTAGTTATTGACACTTGTGCTGAAATGGTAAATCTGCTATTTAATTTCTTGGCTTGATTTTTATAAAGTATTTGTTTAAACATGTTTACACAGCTAGGGCATAATTATTTGCTAGCAAATTACATCTCTCCAGCTCTTCTATCTTATTTTCATACTTGTCAGCTCTTCCTATCAGCGTCCTCCTACCTTTCCAGAGTACTGTTAATCCATATTAAAGTCAACCTGTGTTTATATTACACAGTATTTTTGTTCCCTAAAATTATAGGAAATATATGTCTAAATAAATGCCTAGGATTTTGCTTGTTCTTTACATTGAAGACTGTCTAATTGAAGGAGACATACAGTGTTTTCTGCAAAAAGTGCTGTTGAAATATTTTTCAATTATAATTATTTTGGTCTCCAGATGAGTTCAAATGTAAATGCCAAGTATTTTACAGAAAAAGTTGTTTTTACTTTGCTCTGTGATTGTTAGCTAACTAATCACAGGACAGGAGAACAGTGATTAACATATATTATATTTAATAAAATGCCAAGTTCATAAGGTTCCTATCATTAAGAACTCAAAAAATAATTTCCATTGAATTTATATAGTTCAAAATTATACTGAAATAGTATTAATAATAATTTCTTCTGAAAAAAAAAAAAAAAACCTGACAAAAAAGACTATGAGTCTTTCCTTAGAGTTTGTCAGCACCACAGAGGACAGAGCAAATCCATCTGCATCAGCAAAATAAGAGTATCAAAATCTTTTTTTCTAAAATAATTTGAGGAAACAAACAGAAAAAAATTACTCTTTAGACATTGGTTTTGAGGAACCTCCCTTAAAAAACCCCAAAAAAACCCCAAAAATCTCCCTATTAGTCAAGTACATGGTACAGTACTACACCCATTGAAAAATTATGGGCAGGATCAAAAAAAGACAAGATTTTCAGGGGACTGGAAATACTTGAACATAGGAAAAAAGTATTTAACATGGACACTCATTTCAAATGCAAAAAGTATGAAACTTACATTAATAAAGAAATAAATATGGGAATAATGATTCTAGACACTTTGGAAATTAAATAGTCATACATTTTCATTTACAAGAGAAATAAAACAAGGAATTAATAATAATGTAATCTGTGGAGGCCAAAATTCTTTACATAACTACATAAACATAGGAACTTAGTCCAGGTTTGTCAACAGTACTGTTTTTTACAGAAACCATTTTAAATTAAGACATATTTGAGCTTTTGAACAAAGCTTTTCCTTGCAAAGTTACTCCAGACTAACAACAATCACAAATACTTGATCTTCTTGTTATATAACATTTTATGAGAACAAGAAGCATTACTTTTCATGAATGCTATTGCTCACATGACTGAAATTTAAACAGTGTTTTGGTGGAAGGTATTAGATTTTATCCAATAAACACTAGTTAAGACCATGGAAATTCTGATCATTCTGTAAAAGTTTGTCTTGTGAAACATTATTGAGGCAAAGAAGGTATAAAGGGAGAATATTTGAAACTTAAAGAAATAGGAGTTATTTTTAGTAATATAACTGTATATTCTTTGGTCTTTTATAAGTTTATCTTTGACTAGAATTCATCAACATCTTCAGTTTAAAATAAAAATAATAAAAAAAGATAAGATGAAAATTACCAATGAATAAAACCTTTTCAGTTTCATTTTTTTTATGACTCATATTGGAGAGAGGAACTCCTGCTCTGTAAAAATGAACTCCATTACACATAGCCAACATGGTCATTGCATTTTTGCTGTGTCCTCATTAAAAACATACTAATTTCATTAAGCGAGGCAAAAAAACCTCAAACAACCAGATGAAACCAAAGTGGGCCAGGTTAAAATCTCTCAGAATAGACATAGAATAAATATTAAAATTTTTAATATTTAAATATAAATTAATTAATCCTTTCAAACACATCTTCATTAATCCATGTTCTTACTCCGTAATATAAAATGCACAAAAATAAGTGGAAGAATATATCTTATACATCTTACTTTCCTAGAACCCATGTACGTGGCTTCTGATACTAATGGGATAGCTTATCAAACACAGTGTCTGCTGTTCTTTCTTACTGTGCTTATTTGTTTCTATTCTTAATGCTTCTGTTAAATTCTGGATTCCATTTCCCAAGCTCTTTACAATATGTGGTTCAGGAAACCAAGGTACATACATTGAGGTGGACAATTAGATGCAGTGAAGAGATGGACAGAGAATTAACCGTAAGTTAAAGAAATAAACAGAAACTCATGCAATTGCTTTCTGAGATCACAGAAATTCACAGATCTTAAAATACCATATATTAAAAAAAATGCTACTTATTTCCTGGATGCAGCACAAATAGAGGGACATCCTCAGTATTTTTGAGGGTCTTTGGTGTTCAGAACTCAACAATGAAACATTTTCATTATGCTTCTAAATACTATTAAATATGGCTTTGGGTTCTCGGTCCAGAGCCAAACTTTTGAAGTTTAGATCACATTTTTCTTTAGTAAGTTATAGGCAGTTGCAATAAGAAACATGATGAATCTGATTTTCAGTAAAAGAATGACAGACATATATGCATCTTAAACTGTGTATATGCACACATTTATATAGTATATATACATAATATACTTTTTATACTTGGGTTAGACCATATTCTATGCTTTCAGGTTGGAGCACTTCATTTCAGTTAGCTACCTTTTTTTTTATTCTTAACATAGTAAATGTGTTGCTTAATTTATTGTAGTTGGCCAACATCTTACAGCTGGCCAACCCACCTTCTATTGTCTTTGCTAAGTTACTTGTTCAGAGATTTTTATTAAGTCAGACTAAAAGCAACCAGAGAATTCAAGTATTTTCAGTTTTCATTAATTCAACAAGAATTGCCTTTCCCTACTTGCAGAGTTTTTTCCAGCTTATTTGGCTTACTTGTGAGTTCTGTTATGGGATTTGGAAGGTATCTGTATTGCTTTAAATTCATTTAGTAAACCCCAAGAGAGTTTCAGAGGCAAAGCTTCTTAGCAAAGGATTGCAGACTTATTGATGAGACTAAGTTCAGCTAAAACTTTCACAACGCCTGCAGTTCAATACATTTTAGTTATTCAGAAAATTTAAACTCATTTATTTGACTTAATAGTTATCAGTTCATTTAAGTTGTACTACATAGAGTGTATATATATATATATATATATATATATATATATATACACATTGAAGACTGTATATGGACACAGAGGAATGTGTAGAGCACCTTCTGGATTACCAGAACAAAGTAAGCTAAACCAGGCCATTAAAGGAGATGTAAATATATATATATATATACACACACACACAGTTTTAATGTGGGAATTTGTTGTGTTGTTTAATCAATAGATTAGACACTCAAAACCACAATCATCTATCTAGAAGCATAATTTTAGCAGAAAACCAAATGCATTTAAAACAATCTAGAAGGTGAGACCTATATTTTTTCACAACGAGCTGAACAAAAAATATTTAAAACACCTTAAAATAATTAATAATATAAAAATTAAAATAAAATATTGATTAATGGCATCAAAAAAATAAAATACATAGCACCAACTATCTCTCTGTTGAGGTAAAAAAACTATGTGGCTACCAACTCTTAAAATTCACTAAAAGTATGAAACACAAATTCTCTGACAAAATAGGTGCAATTTCGCAATTGTCTAGCTAAAGAGAAAATATAAGTAATTTTATTTTTTTTTTTGTTGCTGTGTAGTACACACAATTGTTTTACAGTACCACATAAGTCAGTTGAAATAGTCATTAAATATCATTATATACATAGAGATTTGTGTAAATTACTCAAGATTTCATAGAAATTGTGACAGATATCCAAAAAGGTATATTGTGTTATATTCCTCTTTGTGCTTAAGGTCTCTCTCAAAGTACTGTCTTGTACCTTTCAATTCCTTTGCATATTATTGAAAAAATCTTTTTATATCTCAAGATGCCTAATCCTATATAGATAACTTATGACAGAGAAGTAAATTAAATCCTGATTTTCTAGACCAAGGGCAGTGCAGTAGAAAAATCCTTTCTCCCACAGTGTAAAACACAATACATCTTAAAAGTTGTCTTGCCCTAACCACAGACCTAAGGAAACTGACATAAAAAGAAAAAGGAGAAAACGTCTTACATGCCTAATTTGAAAACTGAAACAATGGTTAAAAATAATTCATTTGAAAAGGGTAGGCTGTAAAAAAACAACTCAAAAACAAAAACAAAATCCCACAAACAGAACAAAAGCTGTAGGGTGAGCTGATGTTCAAAACTTTTAAATTCTGTCAAAGAACTACTTTTTCCCTGTGGTTTCCAAACCTCTGGATATGCCCCATTACTTCAAAGGCCAATGTTTTAATCATAATAACTGAAACAGACACCCTGTCTCCAGGACTAGAGCTTAGACCTGATCTCAGACTTCAGGCTCAGTTTGTCTTCTGCCTCACACAGATCAGTGATATTTTGAAGCTGAAAATGCAGCTGTGCATCCTCAATGAAATGAACAGCTTTTCCTTTGAACCCTGAACTTTGAAAGTCCACGAAACAGGCACTTTAGACAGTATTTAGAACTTAAAACATTTTGTGCACATGCATTCTGTAGTCCAGATGCAGCCAATACTCCCAAAATCTTGCAAGAAGGACAAAATATGACAGACATATCACAAAAAAAAACACCCTGATATCTAAACGCATAGAAAGATCTTCACTTTTTAATTAAATAAATTATTTTTTAAACATAACTCGATAAAATATATATAGTGGGGTCTATTCTTAACCCCAGCAAGGGATATTTTGATAAGAGGATGTAACTGAATTTCCTTAAAATTACTGAGGGACTTCGGGACTTGCTGAAATTATCTCTCTTGTTTAATTTTCCATTTGGACATGCAGAGCTGAATATAAATCTTCATAGAATTGGAGAACATACTGATGGAAGAAAAAGCCCTTAAGTGATGGCTTCCCTATGGAAAATTATTCTACAGCCTAATGTATCTTCCTGTCAGAACGTTTTTCATTCTATTTAGTATAGGCTTTTCTGCTCCCAATTCCATCATATTATTAATATATATCTTAATGTACAACATTAAAACCACTTCTAGCCTTCTTGACATTTACATAATTATATTCTTATGGACGCCCTTTTGAGTCAAAGTGAAGGTGTCCCTATTTTACTGATAAAAAGTTTCCTTTATTCTCTCTTCAGTGTTTTTCTCTTCCTTTCTCTTCCCCATTAAAAATAAATTACCTCCCAGCACAATTCTTTTGTCTTGTTCAATTTCTTCTAATGTTTGTTGCAAGAACTGGAGGTGCCACTTCCCTCACATGTGATGGAGCTTTTGAACCATCCCTCCATTTCACGGAAGGAAGATGTAGTTTTGTGGAAGAAACTCCTGCACAGGCTGCCCATGCTATGGGTACAGCAGACCCCCTTGTGACACAATCTTCAACAGGTTCAACAGTGGAAACTGACAGTAATAGGCAGGCAGTCTATCAGGTGAGAAATTCACCCCCTGAACAATTTTCAGCTTCCATTCTCCAGTTTAGCTAGTTTTTCTTCTCTTACTTTGTCACTGCTCACAAAACACCAAAACACACACAACCAGTCAAATAGAAGCAAAACCAGCAGAACAGCTCTGGAATATGGAAGCGGTTTTTGATATGTGCTTTATCTTCTGGGATTCTGGTGCTTAGTAAAAGTTGTTTACTTTGGTAAGCTTTAAATGCCTTAACTTCCTCACAGGCACTGCACCAAAGAAATAAAGTGACATTTTCTAATCAAATTCTGACATTATTTAGATAGGGAGTGTAGCAAAAAATGTACATCAAAATCCTAATAATGGGAATCAAAAGTGAATATAGACTCATGCAAATTCAGAAGCACTGCTGAAGTCCTTACCTACATCAGACAAGAATCTGTGATATTCTTTTTGAAGGGCTTCTTATTTTTCTCTTAATATGTGAGATACAAAGACACTATACCAAGGTGTCTTATTAAGTATTGCTGAAAAAATCCAGTCACTTATATATCTATCACACCTATTTTTATTAGTTGTCCAATTTATCCCTAAAATCTTTGACTTTATTACCCATTTATTCGTTTAGATGAACTTGTTTAAACAACAGCTCTTTTGAAGACTTAGGAGTACTAAAAGGCCATCTATTAGGCAGTGTTGGATATATATATCTCTTAGATAGTGTCAGATCTCTGACACCTTAATCCTAATAATAAATGTTGGATATTTCCTTATTTTTTGAAGTAAATTTTACCAAACAAGATTCTCTCTGCCTAACATAGAAGCATGCCAGCTGGTTTGATATTTCTCTGAGATAAAGCATGCACAAAGAAATCAAGGGCTAATCTAACAAGGTAATCATCTTTGCTTGTGTCGTCACAAATTAGTTATATGTGGAGTACTCACTCTATGCTTTGGTGCACCTTAAAAGAGTGTAATAGAAGCCAACAAAAAAAGATAAAGCAGGAAAATTGCTGTGGCATGTATCTCATGGATGGAAATGCTCTGTTACTGGACTGTGGAAACAACTGAAGGATCTGTACTTGTTTCAGTCTGTACTTGATGCAGTCTTAAATTATGTTTTTTGAGAAAGGAAAATAGAAAGAATGAGTCAAAAAATCTAAAACAATAGTTACTGAAATGTGAACTGAAATCAGATTAAGAGAGATTTATATTAGATCTTAGGAAGGAATTCTGTACTCAGAGGATAGTGAAGCATTGAAACAGGTTGCACAGAGAAACTGTGGCTGCCCCATCCCTGATACTGTTCAAAGCCAGGTTGGATTGGGCCGTGAGCATCCTGTTCCAGTGGGTGGCATCCCACCCAATTTATATGTGTTAATATAAATATTTGAAAGAGAGAAGGGTAGAAAAGCAGATACAGGAATTTGAAGTTCCTTTGACTTTGTGATTAGAGAGCTTTTCCTGAAGCTCACTACTGGGCCCCTGCTATTGTTCATAGCCCATAGCACTAAATTCATATCGAAACAAACAAATTAACTTAATTATTTTATGCACAAGCATAAAATAAACGAGCAACTGTTGTGGGCTGAGTATCAGTATTGAATGATAATAGGCTGCATCCAGGGATGGGAGTAACTGCTCAACAAGAAGCTGCACCATTAGTACTACAGATGTTTCAAATACACCTACATGCTGTAATGTATTTGATAAAATTTAACTCCAAATTCTGCACTGCTGTTTGTTTCATTTAAAATTGTTGTATAAGTTGAGATTTAGAAGAATTCATTTGTAAAAAAAAAAACTATATTGAATGTGTGAAATATATTACACCATAAAAAAATAATAACAAAAATTTACAATAAAACTTTCTATGTAATGTCTGGTTTTATAGTAAGGGTATATTTTAGATAATAAATTCTTCAATAACTGTTTTGTTAAATAGAGAAAGTAGGTTTCATATACTTATTCATCAACAAATTCAGCAAGCATCTAATTTTTTACTTATTACCATCAGTAAGAAAAATCACTCCATAAATAAATACAACTTAAGTTCAAGACAGGCTTAGGATATCAATTCATCATTTATTTATAAGTATGCTATTATAAAGTTACAGTCCACAAAAAAAATGTTCTAATTATGTTAGGAAAAAGGAGAAGTATAATGAACACTAAGCAGTATCATCTTGATAAATATAGAACAATAAATCAGTAGTGAAACAGATTTCCCTTGTGTCCAGCTCTCCAGTGGGAAGGAAACTCAGACCCTGGCAGCCATATGATGCTGCCAAGTGGGTGCTGACTTGCCCACCAGAGCTGGGCTGAAGGCAAGAGCCAGGGCAACTCATC
The DNA here is from genome assembly GCF_971803275.1 of Cyanistes caeruleus. NCBI lineage: Eukaryota > Metazoa > Chordata > Aves > Passeriformes > Paridae > Cyanistes > Cyanistes caeruleus. The sequence continues at coordinate 81,480,983 of NC_141701.1, read as the reverse complement.
TGGATCTCTTTTGGTCCTTGAGTATTTGTGCAATAGAAAAAATTTGCTCAGGGCAGAGCAGGTGGAAGCAGAGCAGCCACAAGAGCAATCTTGAAAAGAGCCCAGAGAATAAGCTGGCTGATCTCATTTTGAGCAGCTGTAGCTGTGGATGCTCTGAACAGCAACAGCAGTGGGAAGGCCAGCTCTGTGTGATCAGAGGGCTTTGGCAGTTGTGATCTCTGAACTAATTCCAACATGTCAATGAAACATCAGGACCAAAAAAAGACCCTAAGGAATTTAATAGCTTAGGGGAGGAGGGCACTTTACTTAGGCCCAAAAATAGATCCAATAAGAAAAGCAAACTAAACTTTCATGAATATTAAGAGATATAAAAATGGGTTTGGTTTATTTTCCTTCCTCTGTGTGTATCATTATTTACTAAATGGTAATTTCTTATGATAATTTTAAAATCTTTTCAATGAATAAGGCATTAGTACAAAGGAACTGTGAGCATCATCTGTAACTGTGTGACTAAAAGCACTTTTTCTGAAAAGTCACTATTGTTTATATTTCCCTTTACATAATTAGACACTACAGCAAAAATGAAAGCCAGAATTGGAATGCTCAAATTTGCATATTTTATAGGATAGAGAAGTAGAATAATTATTGCAGTGCTAGTTTTGAACAAAGACAACCTGGATTCAATTTCCTAATTGGCTTCAGGTGTCCTATTTAATCCTAAGAAAATCAAAGCTAGAATTTTAAGGGCTGACTACTGATTCGAGTAACTTAAGAAACTTTTACTAGTCTCTCCGGGAAGAGATTCAGGTCATCTGCTTTTAGGCCTTTAATTTAAAAATGTGAGGTTCCCTGTGTATGAATTTATGTCGTCATTGGAAAAAAGCAGACTTCCAGCAGGGGAGCTTGTGACTAAGCAAGGTGCCTAAATCCCACTAAAGAAAGGGATATCTGGTGCATATCATACAGAGTTATATATTTTTGTACCTGAATCATTCTCTAATCATTCTCTAATCATATATTTCTTTCCTTGTTTTTGTTGTAGTTTCCCAGTCAGATGGTGATATTTTATTATCTTGCAGTAGATTCTTGAGATTAAATCATGGACTGTTTATAGTGCTCTTCAAAAGGAAGAAAAGCTTAATAAAGCATTCAGCGAAAAGTGATAGAAGCGGTCAGGAATCTGAGAAAAAGAAATATTGGAACATGCAATAATTGGTTGTGCTAAAGAAAAGGATGAAAGAGGTTACTTAGTAAATATAGAGCAAATGAAAAATGGAAAAATTATTTAAAGCAAATGCTTGCATTCCCTGTACCAAAAACAAAGAAATATTGAACTACATGAAAATATGATAACTGGTAAAAGTATATGTTAAAAGTATACGTTTCTCATATTGTTGTTAAATTGTGGAACCCATTACCAATGAAACTTATTTTAAAAAGCAACCATAAACACAGCAGTTGTAAATCTGCTGGTTTAGGGCTTTAGAAAGTTCCTAGTGATACACCTAAGAGTATATGATCAAATACTGCAACATTACTGCAGTTTTTTTGGACCATGTTTATCCCTTTATCAACAGTGTTTCAACTCATTCACACTCTAACCCTGACCAGCTGTGACCGGCTGACATTGTTCAATAAACCCTTTTTATTTTGAGTTTATTACAGGCTAACAGCTCAAGCATAGCCATATCTAGCAGCTATGTCTGAGGACATTTAATCTGTATTTATACCTTTAGAAACCAAAATATGATCAAACTTTGTCAGTACAATAGCCCTTTGTCCGTTCTGCAAATTTCATTCACCTTTTTCTGTCAGATACACCAGCGTGAACTGCACCACCTTTAAAAAAAAAGGTACAATATGTCCCAGACACTAAATATTATGGATATGAATTTTTAAATATTCAGCATTGACTCTAAGCTTAATTCCAGCCAGATTGAGGTTGACATGAGATCTGAAAAGGTAAAAAAGGTTTTGATATCAGATTATGGCTACATCCTACAGCCTTTCGCTTCAGGCATACTCCTAGAAAGACAAGGGTCTTTGGAGCAATAAGATGAGACACAGCCATTACTGGGAATCTAGTTATGAAGAAGACAGAGATGAAAGATGTCATCAGGAACTGCATGGAGTCTGACTTGCTTGCTTTGTGAAATAACAAATTTTACGAAGCATTTCGTCACTCGGTCCCTAGCACCTAAAAAGAGAAGGTACACAAAAAAATGTAACATAGAAATAAATATAAAAAGGAGCATTTGAGTATGTAAAATGCCTGCAGATGACCTGAAGATAATTTAAAGGCATAAGACCTAGACACAGACATTGACTCGTGCTTTCTCTTTATTACTGCATTTCACTTTGTCCCCTTTTTCTATTCCCCAGGAAAAACAAAAAATTGGAAGAAGATACAACATATCAGAAATAGGTTAAAGGAAATACAGGAAAATAAAATAACAAGCAATATAATCTCCAGTAATTTAATTTAATATCACAAGAGGTTAAGGAGCTGCCTATGAGTTTTTATGCCTTTAATAATAAGTGTCCCTTAACCTATACAACAGAAAGCCAGGAGAGCAGATAATGAAGTGGCAAAAGGACCGATCAGTGACATTAAAGTTATTGCAGAAAGGCTAAACTAACTATTCATGTTCATACTGGTTGAAAGACAGTTTTCAGACCAAGCCTGCAAAGGAATTCACTGTCAGAGAAAAGGCTCAGAGATTTTAAAATTAAACCCAATACAAAACACAAAGCAAAGCAATCCATTGAACAACAGTCAATCAATAAGATCAGACAGTTCTGCAGCAATTTGATGTCTGTGTTCCCCCATAACACTTGGTTAAATATCAATTCCTGTGTGTAAAGCAAACTTGGTGTCAGAGGAATGAAAGATGGCAAATGCCACATTGGTATTTTAGCATTGTTTCAGAGGGTAAACTGGCACACACAGGTGTGAAAGCCTAATTTCAACAACCAACCTATCTGACAGATATTATAGAAGTTAGTATTCTAAGTAACCAACAGGATGCTGTCATATTAGGGAAGGTAATGCAGGGATATGGCTCTTCACAGTGTATTTTTTTTCAGTGAGAAGAAAGAGAAAGAAAGTTAGCTTTTCTTTCAGAAAGAAAGCCAACTTCTAAATTAATACATATTTAAATATAGAAAGCAAAAAATTGAATAAATGGACAGTTTTCACAGTGAAAAAATATTATAAAATGTGTTGATATGCTTCCATATGCTTCTTGTGAAACCTATCAAGATACAAACTATCAGCAAGGGATTAAGTAAAGTCAGAAAACAGATCAAAAATGAATATTGAGAGTAATAGCTCACATGAAAGGTATAGCTTAGGAATCCCCTTGATAAACTATTTTTTGTCAGACACATGCAATCCTCATGAAAACCTCTTTTGTGGTTTTCCTTGGCATTTCCAGTTGCTGTACAGAAAGATGAGCTACTGACACAGACTTTGACCTGGAGCAGGGCTGTAGCTAAAATTTTAACGCTGTGTATGGAAAACAGCATTCAAACCACAAATTTAATGTCTAAAACTTTGTTTCCACATTTGGCTATTTAAAGAGCAAGACAAGCTTTCACTTTCGCATGTAACATTAATAAATTCCTTAGATGTAAGATGCCTTGATGTTTGCTTTAAAAGGCACATTAAAAATATGAAGTGTTCTGGATCATCCAAGTGCTAAAAAGGATTCCTTAATTCATGTATATTGTGAAATAACACTGTTAACAGATAGTATCACAGAACACATGCACTGAATTCTTGATGTCTGAAACCTATAGAAGTGCGAAGAGTTTGCATGTCAGAGAAAGAATACATTTTAAACTGTACAAAGTTTAAACAATGCAAAGTACAATTTACTACTAGTGTAATCTTAGCAATTTAAAAATGTTATATCAAGCCACAAGTCCATGTCTTTTGATCTGTAAGGAAAAATTTAAAATATCTATCCAAAAGAGGTTTTTCTGCACTCAGATTTGAGCAGATGCTAGATATTTGCTGAATAGAGATGGCAGACAGGTTATAGTCAGCTTGTGGGTTTACAGTCACAGCTATGAAGTTATTAATATCACATGCTAAGGAGCTGAGCTGGCTATCCTTCTCTAATAGTGAGTTATGATCACTGTAATGAAAAGCAGCCATATCTGTGCAACAGTCCTCACAGACATGAACACATTTTACTGCTATATTGCATCAGAAGCATTCATGTTGCTGATCTAAATATATTTATATACTAAACTTTGTTTCAGAAAAGTGAAAAATACCACTTCTGCTTCAGCCTATAAACACAGTCAATATCAGTAATGGCAAAACAGAAAATTTGCCTAGTTCAAGTTTACCCAACATCTTCCTGTGGACACAGAAATTATACCTTTTGATTCCCTGACTTTACTGAAATCACTAGCATAGATTTTTCCTGCTGTTGACACCAGAAAGGAAATAAAATTCCTATGATAAGTAGATTTATATAGATAAATGAATTGGGCTATGACTGTATCTGTTCACTTCAGTAAAACCAAAACCAACAGCCACAGATTCTTTAGCTAGTTCCAGGCTCACTGAGAAGCCAACAGGTGATTTAGAATAATTCTTTGTGACATATCAAGTAAAACTGTGTTTTCCTCTAAATAATCTTTTGAATCCATCTGGCATTAGTGGAGACTTTCCAGATGCCTTTTAAATACACATTTTAAGATTGAATTGTTCTGCACTGGTTTGCATATGCTATGTCAAAAAAAATAAATATGCCCATTCTTCATCACTGAGGATTTTAGGTATTGTGGTCCCCTGAACTGATTCCCCAGTGCCTCTAGTTTATGATGTCATTCTCCACTAATTTATTGGATACATCCGTGAAATCGAATTTAATTTGATTTTTTTCTCTATGTTAAGACAGATATAGATTTACCATAAATTTTTCAAATGACCAAATGTTAGGGAAAATATTAGAAAGTACAAGATTTCTAGTCTTCCTTTATATGTTGCAGAGGAGCCATACTGCAAGGATGAACTGCTGCAAGTATGGGTAATATATAAAAAAAACAAGCATTCACTGTCCTCTGCTATCTTTCAGTGACATTTGCTAATGTCTTGCTTTCCTGGTCTACTTGCACACTGAGAGACCTGATTTACAAAACAAAGATAAATGCAAGGGTCTTAAGAAAAAAGATCGACTTTTAAAAATATGCACAACATAAGATATCTTGGAAGCTAATTTTTTTGTGATTCTTGTGTAAATTTTAGAGCATTGCCAAACAACTTTCATCAAGTACAAGAAGCCAGCTGGAACAGGTTCTGGAATTTGCTTTAAAAGACTTCTCATGCATGTTGTAAGATTCAATGTGACTCTTGTAAACCACTGCTTATTTCTACACAAAAATCCAGCTTATCCTGCCCATGTTTAACAAGAAATTATTTTGCATAATATATTGTATTCTTACTCAGACTTTACTCCATGCTTTCAGCCACAAATTAGTGTTTTCAACACATCTCAACATTATTCACATATTTCTTTCTTCAAGTCATTAACTGAAAGCAAATGAGAACCATCTATTCATTTATCACTTGTGCTGAAATTGATAGGACAGACAAATAAAACCCCAAAACCCTGTTTGAATGTAGTACCTTAAAAGGTGGAGAAACACACAGTCAATAAGCTTTTCAAGCAGCTCAGGGCATCTCAAATAGTTAGTAAATGCAAGTAAAAAAAAAATGTTCCATACTATCAAATCTTAAACAAAACTTTAATGACTTGGAGGCAAGTTGTTTTGGTTTTTTTCCTTTCTCTAGGTCAGTCTGCTGCTCAGATTTAGTTCAGCTGATTATAGAACTACAGTTTTAGTATAACAGTATTGACAGTTTAGCTTAACTATTTCTATATCAAAGCCAAATGTGAGGTGTAAAACTGTGAATCTGGACAAGCACATTTTATTATGACACTTAAAATCCACAGAGAAAAGGTTTCTCCCATAATTCCTGTGTTTTTAAATTAGTTTTGAAGATCTGCTAGAGCAGCAACTGTTGATGCATTCATTGGCATTCTGGAAAGCGAAACAGTCATTCTCTGCTGCTGGAAAAAAGCATCTCTGTGGATTCTTTCCAGTCTGGACCACCTGATATATTTCACATTTTATATACTCTATGAAGAATGACATTCATATGAATGATAACTTTACCCTTTGATAGTCTAATCCTTCCAAATGCAGTCACACACTTCAGCAATCCCCCCAAGGAACAAAATGAGGAATAAAAGATACCACTTGAACAAAAATGCAAAGTGACAAATATAGCCATCATTTGTCAGAGCTAGCTATATCATAATAAAAGATTTCTCAAGAAGCTGTTGTGCCAAGTTATTAACCTCACATGGTTACCACTCTCTAGAAACCTTAGATTTCATTCCTGAATGGAATGAACCTCCCACCACAATCTATTCTACACAGGCAATATTTTTATACTCCAATAGACTCAGAACAAAAAAAAAGTTTCATCTTTTCTACTTTATTCATACTACCAAGAAAAACTGTTCATTATGGAGACCTGATTGCCCGAGCAGCATGTAATTCATTACTTATTGCCTTGAAAATCTCAGTTTATTCCCATATAAACCAAGATATAACTTCCTAGAACAGTGACTTGCTGTTAAATATGTTGGGCTAAATACCTCCAGAGGACATAGAAGCTTTGCTTGTGCTAGTTTACTCTGGCAGATGGAGCTTTAAAATATTTATTAAGCATTCACTGTACCCTTGCTGTGATGAAAGAAAACCTAAGCATTTCTATAAACGAGCTGCTCACCTAAGATTGAAGAGAAAAGAAAGGTTAACATATCTCAGAAACAGAACTATTATTCCAAGATTAAAGGCAAAAGTTCATGAGACAAAAACCCCAACAATTATACCATAACATTACAACAGCTTACAAGTTTTTTACACAGATAATTGCATATTTCATAGGAAGAATTTAAGTATTTTATGTTGACAGAATCGATGCTATAGTTTCAATTTGAAGGATATGCTAAAAAAGATATGCTAAACACATGGCCTTGGAAAAGTATGAAACTTCTAAAGCTAGTTAAGTTAACCTCTGGTTCTGTACAAAGAATATTTCATGTCTGACATGTAAAAGAGAAAAAATCCTTTCTTAACTATTTTTTGAAATGTTCACACTTAACAAAAAAAGAGCATGAATAAAATGTTATTTTAAAATAAATATGAGTAGTTGCTAATCTCTGGATGGCTCTTCCATAGTCAGCCAGTTACCACAAGGGCAGACAGAGAGCACTGTAGAAATTTCTCTTTCCGCAGCTGAGTGCAGCACATCGCAGAGCTACAACCCAGCAAACGTAAATATGGGGCTTTGATGGGCCCTGAGGCTGAGCACATACTTACTGGAGGAGAAAATATTTAAACTAAAGAGGAATAGATTGGTTAGCAGGTGGCTAACCAGCATGATCCCAAACACAACCACAAACATTTCCTTTTCATAATTTCTCTCTCAATTGCAGATTTAAACACTTTGGAAGTTGGACAAGATGAAGTGATTTTATATTTCATGGGATGGCTATCTGTAGTTGATCACTCTGTGTGTCCACAAAGCTCTGGGACATGATCTAGAAATGCTGTTACGTATTTTTCCACGGAAAATCTGAAAATTAAAGTGGTGATTCTGTCAATCCTTAGGGGCCTAATTTACAGTTGCAGATCCAGGCTGACTTGGCAGAGACTTCTCTTTCATTACTGAAGCAGAAATATATGTAGGAACAGCTGTGGAAGAACAAAACTAAAATAGAAAAGTTTTCGATGAATGTATTTGCCCACATAGGCACACACAGGCTTGTACATAAACCATTACTGCCAGCATAATGAGCACTCCTAATAGAAAACTGGTTGGCATAAAAACAGGCCTTCATATGTATCAATAAATTTTGACCTTTAACTTAGTGTTCACTGGGAAAGTAAAAATTCTGTTTGATACAATATTTTGTAGTTTCAAAATGTATATTCATCACCCACGGAATGAACAGAATTAAGCATTTAGAGAAGTGCTAAGATACTTGATATATTTTTAAGCACATTGCATTAAAGGCATCAGTAATTTCATAAGTTTTACGTTCACGTTGTTGCCCTAGACAGACAGCTGATCAGACAGTGAACCTTTAGAATGTTGTTATTACTTTCGCATCCGACTCAAAATATAAAAACCATCTTCCTAGTCCCTGAATATGCAACCTGTTTGAGCAACATTTTGTCTAGAGATAAAAATCACACCTCTGAGGACAATTAGAATAAAAGTAGAAATGGATTTAGATGAATCCAGCATAGGTTATGTTCTGTTTTATTCACTAGAGAATGCTAAATCAAATCTTTCACAGTGTCAGAGAGCAATTTTGGATTTAAGCACAGAAAGGTATAGGTTTTACACAGGATACATGCCCCAACAAGTTAACTCTCTTGGGATTTTTGGACATTGGATAAACAGAACATAAATAGCAAACCACATTTATTAATCCACTTGTTTCTAAATCTCAGTGGGAACTCAGGGTTCACCTAAAATATGTCTTGACTAAATGGTCACACAAGTTTGAAACAAATAAACATTTTTTAAAATATAAAATATGGCTAGAATATCTGAAAATATTTTTCATTACTTGTACAGTATTTTCAGATTCCTTGAACTTAATTTAGCATGCATAAATTCTATAAGCCCACCTCAGCACAGATAATAACAAATATCAACATAAGGTAGACTCTACTAACATAAGCAATTCTGTATCACAGCTTGTAACCTGCATTTACAAGACAGCAAGATGCTGATAGGAATTGACTCTTGGCCAAAAGAAGCCGTATTATTACTTTCTAAATATTGATTAAAGAGAACAAGACAAAGAACAAACCACAAGTAAATGAATGTTTGAATGAGCAAATTGATACTGTAATATGAACAGGTACAGTTTGAAGTAAAGTAGAATTCAGAGGTTTCTAAAGTGACATTCAATGTCAAATAGGAAACCATGTTAGAGAGTAGTTTGACTTGGATTTGTTTCAGGCTTTTCCTTAAAGCATAACAAGTTAAGCCTTTATTTCCTATCCAGGAAAGCATGGGAATCTGCATCCTTATTCATTCTCTGCTGTTTCCTTGAGGCAACACAAAGTTAGGACTCTCTAAAAAGTCCCTGCACAATGGGCAGAACTTACTGAGGAGTGTTCGTCTTTTTTTCAGTCAATGTGTATTTATATACAAGAAGTGAGGGTGACAAAGTTCTCACCTACTTTTATCAGCTGCACAGAGTCTCTTTCTCTGAAGCACTGAGCATGGTGAGAATTACAGGGAGTTGCAGGTTGGTCTCAGCTAGGAAAGAGAACACCTGGAACTTGCAGCCAGGTGAATGTGTCTGGGAACAATGAAGATCAGTGCTGAGTTTGAACCATACCAGGAATAATGCTAATTTCCAAGAAACACCAGGTGCATCTGTTGATTTGTGAAGAGCCTCAGCAGCTGAAAAGTGGAAGAATTAGAATAACTTTTCAAACGCTTGATAAAAAGGCCCCACAAAATATGGAATGTAAATGGCAAAACATGTCTTTGGGAAACGGATATTTCAGTCTTGTCAAATTCTGGAATTCTCATCTGTAATAAAAACCAAAACTGAATGCCTCTTTAAAACATCTACCAAAATGCTGTCAAAGGAGACTGGAAATGTTAGGATCAGCTATGAATTGCATTTCAACAGCAAAAAAGCAGTTCATCTGTGTGTTTCTGAGATAATTTTGCCATAGCAAGTTTTGCATTCCTAGCTTTGTTAAATATCAATAACTTAAAGCTGGATAAAATTAAAATTACCACTGGTGTTACAGCTATGCCTCATAGCAAATGCAGCTAAAATTTACAAAATAAATAAGTAAATAAATTCCGTTAAAAGGATATAGGTTTTTTTCCCATTTTAATACACCTTGCAAATATAAATTCTACCACAACAACAAGAATATGAAAAAGTCTCAACAGTTAGGACATAGTTTAATTATTTCTACTTAGTCCAAACATGCATGAGTTTAAATTCTGAAAAAAATACAAAAAACCAAAACAATCTCTGAAACTACAATTTGAGTGTGGCACAAAACTAAAAAGTCATCCAAAACCCTCTCCATGCTCCTCTTATTCCTCTGTTTGAAATGGGAAGAGACAGTCACCTGGAATCTACTCTTTGTAAGGAAAACACAATATGTTGGCACAGGCAACAAAAGAAATAGTAATATTACTAACACAAAGAGAGAATAATCCCTGTCCTTTAATGTGCCCTACTAACACATTATGAGCTCATGCCGAGATGTCCCATTCCTTCTAATTTCAATGGGAATGAGGCACAATGTGAAAGTCTGAGGTACAAATGCAAAGGCACTGCCATCTGGTCTGTAAAACTATTTAAAGTATTTTCAACTTTCAAAAGTGAATGTGGTAATACTTGTGAAAGGAAGAAACAGTTCTGAAAGGGCTTATGGATATTTTGTGGACTTTCAAAACAAATTAACGCTTTTCAAAAGTTGAATTAAATTTACATTATAAATAAAAGGACTAGGTTAAGAAAACCTAGTGAATGAAAACTGAATGTAACAAAATTGATGTTGCAAATCTAGTAATACATTACTACTAGTGTGAAATCATGTCAATGTCGTGCTTTTATTCCTATGAACTCTGAAATTCAAAATAGGCTGTTAATTTTTTTTTGACAATTAACTTTCATAAGAGGGCCATGCTTGTATTTCTGCATCTTAATCACTCCAATGCAAAAAAATCAAACCAAACTAAACCAAAAACAAAAGAACCCAAAAAAACAACAAAAAAGCACCAAAACAAACAAAAAAAACCCCCCAAACAACTACATAGTCTGCTTATTTTTTCTTAACAAAAAAATGAGGGTTTTTTTCCTAATTTAAATTTCTAAAATATTTTGAAAAACTTAAAAAATATCTTTATAGAAATATTATTGACTGCATATATATGTTTCTTTATAGATCCTATTGAACATTGGCAGTTTGTCCTCAGTTGTTCTAACTTTGTGCAGAGCTTCCTGGGAAATCCAAAAATAATTTGTTCATTTGTCATCTATCTAATTTTTTGTCTTTCAGAATTTTTTAAAAATTGCATTGTATGTAATAAAAATGTATTGTATGACTAATCATAGTAAACACATTAAACATTGTTTACCTTGTTTACTTCTGCCTTGCTCTCAGCTGTCTTTTCCCCTAGCAAAAAAATGAACAAGTTTTTTAAAAGAAAAACCTGAACTTGTCCTAAAGAGTCTGAGTTAATTTAAGGCATCTAACTGATCTGCTTAAGGGTTTACAATCAGTCAAGAGAATACCTGTAGAAAGCAATTCACCCACCAGAGTTCCCAGTCTGGCAGTACTCAGATCTCTCCAATGACTGAATGCCTCAGTTCATCAAAATTAATCTGTGCCAGTTGTATTTGTATGCTCCCCTCCGTCCTATATGTATTTTAAAATAAAATTATAAAATCTATATAAATCTCTAGATAGGTTCCCTAAGGTAGTTGACGTGGTTAGATTTTAAGCCAAGTCTTGATATGTCCTATGTAACTTTTACACAACTACTAACTACCACAAAGTCTTGTTTGAGTTCATAATCAAGTCTCAGCTTTGTGCACTGCTTGCTGTCTGGATTGGCCAGCCTAGAGCTAGATAAATGTATAAACAGCATCCTCTCATGCATGACAGGGTCATGGCCCACACACTGCAGAAACCCATCCATGTGCTTAGGCCAGCCTGTGCCTTCCTTCTTGGCACTTAATGCTGTTAAAGGGCACAAGGGGATCTTGAAAGTCAAGGGCAGGGAAAAAAAAGGCAAATTTGGCCACTTCTCTGCATAACTGAAATTGTCTTTCTGTCTGACATGTGGAAGATGAAGAAAGTAATGACATTAGTACTGTCACTTTAATAGGCAGCACACAGGAAATTATATGTGCAGAAAGCCAGCCAGGCTATCAGAACTAAACCTATTAGACTAAGACATCATCCTCATTTCAAGTACTGTCTCCTTAATTCATGCTGAGTGCTTAATGGTCACACCTAGTTACAAATTACCTGTATGGTCCAATGGAGACAATTAAATTGCTAAGTAGTATCAATGTTGCAGCATGTTAAGTCTCTTGGAAACTTCAGAAAAGTATTAAAAATCCTGCACATCTAATTCCAAAAATATCTATTTTCATCCTTTTTGTTTATTCCATTGTTTTCATTCTCCTCACCTGTTTATTTTCTTAACTTTATGAACTTTGAAATAATAGTGGTAACACAGGAGCTAAGGAAAAAACAATAAAGGATGTTTGGTTTTGTGGTTTTTTTTTTTTAACCATGAGGATATTCACAGGAGTATTTTAATTGAATAAGATGGACTTGAATCTAATTGTTCTATAGTAAATACAAAACAAGTCCACCGATCACAATACCTGAGATGATTTTTAACTGCAGAAGTGGCAGGGAGAGCTCAATCATGCTAGAAATGTTGAACAGAAGCATTAATACTTTTGGAATAAAATCTGGACACAGGGTTGTTTGCATCATGGTTTATCTCCAGCTGGGAAATAAACACCACATGCCTGCTCACTCACTCAGGAAAGAACCAGTAAAAGTGAGGAAATCTGTGGGTTCAGGTAAACACAGCTTAATGAGGGAAGCAGAAGCCACGCACACAAGCAAAGCACAAGACGTTCATTCACAACTTCCCATGGGCAGGCAGGTGTTCAGCCGTCTCCAGGAACACAAGGCCCCATCCCAGGTAAGGGTGCATTGGAAAGAAAAATGCCATCACTCCAGATTCCCCTGCTTCATCTTCCCCAGCTTTATATGCCGAGCATGATGTTTTATGTTCTGGAATGCCCCTTTGGTCAGGTGGGATCAGTTGTCCTGGCTCTGTTCTCTACCAATTCTTTGTGCATCCCCAGTCTCTTTGTTCTCCAACAAGGACCTCACCAAGGGTAGGGTGAGGAGCAGAAAAGACCTTGACACTGTCGAAGCACTGCTCAGCAGTTGCAGAAACAGCTTTGTGTTATCAACACTGTTTCAGCACAAATCCAAAATCTAGCCCCGTTAAGGAAATAAAGTCTATCCTGGCTAAAAACAGCACAAACCCAACATCTTAGTGATGAGACAGAAAACAATTTACAGGGAAACCTAGCATAAAATTTTGTTTCAGAAAAATGGTAGCTGTTCAGAGCATCATGTATTTTACTGAAGTACTAAGATTGTTAATGAATATACTTGAAAAAAAAAATGCTGCATACATCTCTTCTCTGTTTCTCCTTATATTAGCTGTTGTATTATTGTTGTATTGTCTTTCTGGAAACATGGCAACCTCCCAAGGAAGCCCTCCCAAGGAGCGCCCAAGGAGCAGTGAAGCTGAAAACTACCTCTGGATGGCATATGTTTGCTTTGATCCCCATGATGTGTGCCTCAGTGCAACAGTGGAATAGCACAGGTGTTTAAATAACAGGCCATACACATTTGATGAACTCTGACTAAAGCTGGAAAAAACAACATATAAATGAAAAAGGCTCAGGTCTACCTGGTCAGCTTCAAGGATCCAGACAAGTTTACATTTTACATAACCTCCTGATCTATAAATGTGATTCAATCAGATTGTACTGTGACACTGATTGCCAGAAGACTATGTTTCAAAACTTTCCTGGACTTGCATGTTGTGCTGCTGCTGGCCAGCTCTGTCATCCCATTTCTGCTTGGGAAACCTGAGGAGAAAATCCCTTTTGTTTTCAATATATTTTTGGGTTTTCTCTTAGTTGAATTCTAGGAACAAAACATTCATCAGGGTGAGATTTCAAGACCTTTTAAATATGGAAAGTCCTGCTAAGTTTAATATAATTCATAACAATAAGTGCCACAAGTCTATCTCAGTATTTTATGAAAGCTACTCTAATAAAAAGGAAGTTAAAATTAATTGGCAATAGGGGAAAAAGCAGTCAAGGCACATGTTTAGTTCTTGATGCTCTTCCATAGTACCAGTATAGTTATCTCATTCTTCTGCCATATGGGCATCCTTTTTGAAATGGGCAATCAATCGAGTACACACTGTTCAAAGGAGATTTGACAAGGGCATTCGGTACTGAGGTCACTGTGTCCTTCACACTCTGCAGCTATTTTCCCTCACAAACTATGCCTCTTTCATTCACAATCACTGACTAGCATGATGCGAATAACTCGTCTCTTCTGGAAGGGTTAAAAAACACCAACCAACAGCAACAACAACAAAAAAAAAAGCCTCCAATGGTTTCTAAAGGTATAGTGTTTTTTATTTTGTAATTAAGTAGTAAATTATTATACCAAGACCATAAAGAGGGATGTGTTTGACCTTTCATCATACATACATTAATAACCTGCCCTAAAAACATTACAGTGAGAAGGAAAGTTTTAGGTGGATTTGGAAATGCTACATGATTTTTTTTTTTATTTTAGTTATTTGTGGAGGGCAAAAAGAAGGAAGAAGTCGCCTGCTATCTTCAATATTAGAAACAGGTCCCAGAAGTTTTATTGGCAAAAGATTATGTATGGCATACATCTGTTCATGAAATGGAGACATTAAAAGCAAAATTATAATATATATAAACAAATTTGAAAATATTGAAGTCCAATCATGTGAGAGCTTAGCCCAAATAAAGATTTCATCTTATACTAAGAATTCAAGTGCATTGTTCTGTGAGTGTTTATCATTTACATACCCAAAAATCATGCAACTTTCTCCTCCCACCAGTCTCCCCAAAATGCTTTATGCAATCAGTGTCACTTTGGCAACAAAATAAGCTTCCACAGTTTTCTAAAATTATATCATGCATTGTCTTGTTTGTAACTCTCCACAAAATCTCTGTGCACATACACTGATGGAAATTTTCTTATTCATCTGCAGCAGCCACACTGCTATGAAAAACATAAATGATCATAGAGCCACACAGAACTAACTAGGTTGGAAAATATCATTGAGATCATCAGGTCCAACCTGTAATTTAACACCAGTTTATCAACTAAACCATGGAACTGAGTGCCACACCCAGTCCCTTCTTAAACACCTTCAGGGACAGTGACTGCATCACCTCCCATTCCAATTCCCAGTCACCCTTTCTGTGAAGAATTTCATCTTAATGTCCCACCTGAACCTACCCTGGAGCAGCTTAAGCCTGTGTTCTCTTGTCTTGTCACTGGCTACCTGGAGAGGAGGCCGTCCCCCACCTGGCCGTCCCCCACTCCCTGGCTACAGGCAGCTGTAGGGAGTGATAAGGTCTCCCCTGAGTCTCCTTCTCTCCAGCTAAACAACCCCAGCTCCTCCAGCCACTCCTCATAGGACTTGTGTTCCAGACCCTTCACAAGACTTGTTGTCCTTCTCTGAACACTGAGAATTCCAGCATCTCAACACAATAACAAAAGTAATATTTAATGATACAGATTTAAAATTATGCCTAGGAATCTGCAATATTTTTGCCTCAAAGAGAGAAATGCCAACTTTGTAATTTCATACAAGAGCTGTCTATATTTCCAATAACATTACATTTGATATGAAAATCACTAAGTGATACCTTGCAAATTTGAGATAATCTCTTGACCAGTTAGTATTAAAAAGACACATAAAGCTGATAAGGGAGGCATTAGCAGCCACCTTCAAAGTTCATGTGAGCACACAAATAAGAACTTAGCACTAGGTTCATGACAATATTAAGCAACATTCCTGACTTCTGTGGGTGAGTTTAATTAGAGCTGAACTCATTAGTTTTTAGTTTACTTGATAGCTTCCTCTAGTATTTTTAGCCACAACTCTGAATACTTATGTACACATCAGTGTTTGAGTTGGCAAAGATCACTGATTTAGCTTAGGTATCCCATAACAAGCTATAGATGTGATATGCATCTTTATTCTAACAAATATAATTATACATCAATCTTTCCTTTTCTAGAAATAGCCTGAGAAGAGAAAGGAGTAAAGAATGATGATGTAAGTTTATAATTCAAAGGTTTGAGGAAGAGTAGCTGACTTCTTTTGAACTGCTAATGCCCTTAGCAAGGCATTCTACTATGCTTTGTCATAGTCATTGTCAAGATGACTAGGATTTATTTCTTAAAAACAATGCACATCATGCAAAGAGAAAGAGTTTTGTGAAGCTTTAGATTCCTGCTAGTTTCTTCTACTAGGGCAGAAAACATAAAAGAGAAAAAAATACTAAATGTGATGATAGAGACACACATCAAAATATCCACTGTATTCCCTACAAAGGTATTCAAATAGGCAAATAAAACTTGATAGTACAGCTTAAATTAGCCAAGTTGCAAGTTATCTTTCCAATTCATGAAAACTACTAATCATTCCTTTGAATTAAATATTTAAATGCTCTTCATTATTGAAAAGCAATGAGATCATCCTTGGATTTCACCTAAGCAAAAGTTAAATAAAGTATTACTTGAGAAGGGAAGAAGTTAGCCCTAGTGAAGTGTATCTTCTGTTGTGAAATCACAGAATACTTATCCTAGAACATTCCCTTACTGGTCTTTGGGTTTTCTCCAAAGCTGGACGTGTTCAAATAAATATTTAAAACTCCCACAGCAGGGATATTTTGGGTTTTCTGCAACTTTATTTGATCAGGGACAGAGCTTTTAGTTTCTGATCCTATATTTATAAAGACATGTTCATTACAGGCTGGAACAAGAGTAGGCCATAGCCACCGTGCACATATCAATCACAATTCAGAAATCTTTATTTGGTGTACCTAAACAAGTACATTCAGATTCAGTTTTTTACTTTCAAAAACATTGGCCAAGAGGGAAAGGAAAGAAATGGAAATAATTCTTAATGGAGACAACAATTTAAAAAAAAAAAAAATCTTAATGGAGAAAAAAAAAAAGGATTAAGTAGAAAGATCAGAAACACTTAAAATTTGTATTTTTTCTCTCAGTCCCTACAATTACTTTAAAAAAACCAACAAACAAAAGGTTAAAACAGATCACTTCCTTTCTAGTTTCTCTATAAATGCAAAAAAATTCTGAAGTAGTTTTACTGGTCCCTTTATTCTCTTTTCTGTTCATCTTCTCTTTTGTGTAGAGGATTGTCATATTTTCAACAGTCATTCCTGTATCTCTCCCTTCCAAGCATTCTCTACATCCTTACAACAAATAAAAAAATTAAAAGAGAAAAAAAATCACACTACTTCTCCTAAATATTTCAATTTTGGTGGGTTTTTTGTTTTGTTTTGTTGGGTTTTTTTCAGCAATAAAATATTTATATTATTCTTGGTATGCTATACAGTCTAAGATTTTTCTGTGTCAATCAATATCCCACTGATTAGCACAGCTGTCACATCTTTGTGTTAATATTAGTTCCATACTACATAGAGACATATGTGTTTGCAGAAAAACAAATTTCAGTTTTAAAAGTATCATTGGTAGCATAGAAACTAAAAAGGGGTAAAAAACCCATGCCTATTAATACTATATTGTCTGAAGGAATTTCATTAGTGGAAAAAGCATGCCATTTATAATATAAAGTAGGTGAAGCAGTTTAGCTCCTTTGAGATGGAAAATGCTATAAAAATGACAAATATTATTTCCATTAAAAATTAATGTTATTGGAAATAGTGTAAAGCTGCAGGAATAAAACTTTCCAAAAGCCACGTGACTTCATTTATCAAAAAGTTTAAATGAATATAATGTAAAAATATAAGTAAAAGCATATTAGAAACTCAAAGTATCTTGACCAAAGCTGATCTTATTCCTGGTAGAAGATGACCAGCATTAGGTCTACAAAATGAACCTCTAAAGCTGGCATGATGTAAATGTGACAACTGTCATTTGAATTAGTTCAGAATGAAATTGATCCAAAATATATCCCCATGCCAGATACAATTGAGAAGGTTAACTCCATTCCAGCTAAAATCAGAACAGAAATATAAAAGGCTAATCTCAAAGTTTGATAGAATGACTCAGGTAGACCTTTGTCTGTTGTTAATGAGCCAAGTAATTACTTCACAGTTTAGAACTGATACCAGTTCAACAAAATTAGTTTTGTTTCATCTCACTAGATATCCCTGTGAACGCTAACTTAAATTTCAGCACAAAAGCAGATCTAAATGCATATGCATATGATAGTTTCACAATTTAGATTAAAGCTTGAAATTGCTGATCAAGACCAGATTAGAAGTAAAACATGGAAATATAAAATACTTACCACCCATGCCCTCAGTTATGACCATTTTGTCTCTACTTTGAAAAAATACTATTATTTTCAACTCAACATCATATTTTTAAGACCAAAGAGGAGGATTTTTAGGGGAAGAGCTGTTAGCCCATGTACAGCACTAAAGAAAGAGATGAAAGGCCAAGTGATACTGTTGTAAATTTAACACCTTGATGAAAAGTAACATTTTTTTATAACTCAAGATCATTGACATTTACTTCACCTTCTTCTGAACCAATTGTGACTTTATAGATTCATAACAAAAAATCACCATAGAAAACAATGAATAATATTCTCCTGTTCACTTTGAGGGATAATACAGTCATTCTTGCACTTATTTAACAATACAGTTATTAAGATGCATTTTCTTCTTACTAACTTGTTCACAATCTTGCTCTGCTGGCAGACAGCCTGTATCTTTCAAGCTTTCCTATTTCTGCATGGGAGGACTTAAAAAAAAATCACATTTGACCTGAGGAATACACAGTGACTTTTTCCTTCCAAAAGGAATAAGAATGCCAAATTAAGAGAATAGTTACTTGACTTTCCCAGCTAAACAGGTTTCTGTTCAGGGTATTCGTCTTGCCCCTTAAGGCAGAGATAATAATCAGTCATTCAGACAACTAACCTATTTTCTCAGGTTACTTCCTTTCCTGCTTTTTATCAGAACATCTTAGAAATATTTTATGTAACAAATACTGTTAAGATTTTTTTCAGGCATAGCCTAAAATTTTGTCAGCTGTGGTCATATGCCTTGAAGTGTAGGAGGTCTTCCAACAGTGTCCCAGACACTTTATCATGAGCATATGGTTATCAAATCAGTGTCTAGTTGGGAATTTTTACTTTGTGAGAAAAAAAAAAAATTGCCTTAACTCCAGAATACAGGGTTTTGGTTTTTTTTTTTATTAGAATCTACAAAATAAAGGTGCCACATTCATGTCCAGACACATTCATCTTTCCCTTTAGATATCTATTTAAATTATTTAAAATATTATCGTAGCTTGTGATGCTAAATCACCTGTCTCTTGTGCCAAGAGTACATATTTGGGGGTTTTAAATATGAGCATGTGACATTTAGGAAGATAGATTGAAACAATATCAAATCTTCTGTAAGGTTTGTCTCCCAAGGTTTGTTCAATATCTAATAAATGCTTAATGCACAAACTGAGATGTCAGTACAGAAAAACGAAAATTTGTCTGTCTTTCTAAAATACTAAATAGTTTTAAATATGTGAAATTACTTCAGCTCTCTTCTGATTAACTAATTATTTACCAAAATATTTAGAACTATTTTGTTTGCTTTGTTACATCCTTGCATGCAAAGAAGTACTCCACGATGACTACAATAAAATGAAAATAGTTCACTGGAATTGATTAATAGAAGAAATCTGGTGCATTTTTATAACTCCTATAATATTCCTACAGCAGTAAATTATGTTCTCAGCTATGTAACTATCTATCCAAAGTAATTTAGGTAACCATATGCAACCACACATTGGACCATCATCTTTGTCAGTGTGTCTAGATATGTTCCAATACACGAATAAGAGGTAAGAAACCATTTCTTCTAAGCACAAAACTTTTAGAAACCAATAAAACTCCCTCCAGATCCTGCTGTTTTATGCAAAGATTTTTCTTTAATTATGCTGGCCCCAGTAGAGTCCCAGATAGCTAGCTCAATTAATATGAACTATTAGCAATTTCTTAGAGGGAAAAGGCGGAGGAGAATAATCAGTATTTAGAACTCTCATATTGTTTCATAAGCAGAAAACAACCTACTAAAGGTGTTTCATTACAACCACTCTCTTAATTACTTTAATTAAAAAAAAAAAGTTGAACAGCAGTGGTTCAGAATAAACCATTAAAAAACCTGAACAGCTTGGCTTTTACCAAATTATCTACCCTGTTACATGACGCTTTAGCTGACACTTTACATCTTGCCAAGCATCCTCAGTGAGATTTCCCCAAAGGCTTGAAACCTTAAAGGATTCTGTGACAGCAAAAGCAATCAGCAGTGAATCACAGTTGAGTTGGCACCTTCCAACACCCTGGAAGTGTGACAAGTCCATAAGTTCCCCATGTTGCCTTGGAAAGCTGCCAGTGACATGATTGCTACTTATTGTCAGGAGATTCATAAGGAAGCTCCAATCTTTCCACCAGTTTAGAGAGCCAATAGGGAGTCAGAAATCACTCCACAAGATCTTTCAGAACCTCAATAATATTGTTTTGACTGACCTAATTAAGCCATCATAAAGCAATACTGTCGATACGGCTGATGCAGAAATATACTATCACAACACAAACATTTTCATAGCGTCTTCCTGTTAAAAAAAAGGGGATAGAGTTTTAATATGGAAAGAAAACCAGCAGTTAAAGGAATTCATGGCTTCCTCTGAAAAGCTCAATGTGAAAACAAATCACAGTATGTGTACTTGCTTTGCTTCAGTATTATAGTAATTAAATACATTTCAAGTTAAAAGTTGCACAAATTCTCTTGGCTTTAAAATACTTCTCCATCCTAGACAGATGCTGATACCTGAACTGTAGTAATTCCTTAGGGTCCCAAGTTTTTCAGCTGTCCTACTTTCCATTTAGCATTTTTGAGCAGGAAATAAAATTAATTCAATTTGAAGGTAAAAGTTTCAAGGTCCTGAAGAAACTTCAACAGATAACTCATGTTGAGTTAAGGTACCAAATGTTTGAGAGTCAGTAAAGGATATAAAAGTGAAATAGAAGATATTGCAAAATTTTTTTTGTTTTTTTGTGAACTAAGTTTTTGAACTTATTTAATAGAAACTCTGATGCAAGTACAGTTTTATCAATTGAGAGAACTTCTTTAACAATTGAAGTCAGAGTTCAAATGGCTCTTTCAACAAAATGAAAACAAAGGAAAAATGCTTGAACAGTTATTTTGTGGTACATTTTCTTTTTTTGAGGGTTTTTTTTTTTAATGGCCAAATACGTAACAAAGTCTGGTCTGTTTTAGCTTCTGCTTCAGATTCAATCCAGTGCATCAGCCCTTCTTATGTTTGTACAATACTGACATTCTATATAATAATAGGTCCAAAAAAATGTGGATGAAACCTCACCACATCTTATCATTTTCTTTTAGATTAACTTGATTGTAGAACTAGTATAGTTGGGGCATTTTGATGCAGATTGCTTACAGATTTTCCTTCCCCTTTGTGTTTTGCTGTATTAGATGCCATATTAGAAGTGTAATGTTTTCCCTTCTGAGAACATGCTTTGAAACATTTCAACACTATGCTGCAACTCCTCAAATATATTTGTGTCTTCAGTAAACCAAAACTGCAGCTGTAAGACTGTAAGACTGTAAGACTTACAGACTCTCATTTTCTTGTGATATAATTTTCCTAGAATGCCAATTTTACCTTGTTTCCCTGTGCACACCATAGAAGTAAATTATTCCATTATCTCAGTGATTTAAAATATTTGAGGTGTGTTGAAGAAAAATCTTGCCTGTGACTGTATTTGAGAGACTATGCCTAACTTTAGCAAATTTAAAAAAAAACGACTCTGTCAATTAAAAAATATTTTTCTATAAAAATACTTTATATAAGTGGTTTATGTTTGAATTTTTGTAAGAATAGGAGACACAGAAAAAAAACCCTAAATACATCTCCAGAAATCCTTGTAATTTTTCGGTTCATCTAGCATATTCAATGCTCTTTCTTAAGCGCATCAAGAAAAAATTTGATATCACTGGAATTGAGTTATCATTATGACTAAGCCCTATTTCCCTTATCTCCTTATGCCCAAACCAGTGAACAACACAATACTACTTCTTTGACAATGTTCAGTTAGTGCAAATCACTTGCAGCAGTAAAAGCATGATCATCAAATCCAAATTCTGAAAATGTATTAAAGAATGAGTTAAGCTGTTCTAATTGGGAAATATAAATTGACCAAATATATGCTTTACATAGGTGTTTTATATTAATTTGCTCTTTAATAATTTAATTAATTTACTCTTTAATAACATCATAAAAAGTATGACACATTTCTACATAAGCATCTTTTTTGAGGCCCATCTAAGCTTCTGTTATTTCCTTATATTTTTATATATCTATCACAACGCCTACAAGTAGAAATACCTTGTCTATTCCATAGTAAGATGGTTTCTTTCCCTAAACACATTATTTAAGACAAGAGAGTGAATGAATCACAGAGCCATAGCCACCTGGTTTTTTTGGGGTTTTTTTTTACTTTTAGTCAGGGACACCCTAATATCATGACAGTTACTATGACAATTTTCATCCTCTTGCTTATGAAATAGGAAATACTTCCTACATCTGGGCCAGACTACTACATGGGATAGCTTTATCTTTCCATTGTAACAAAGGGGTAACAGGACCTTGAATTAGAAATCACCAGCAGATCGTGTTTAACTGGTCACATGAATAATTCATTCCTGTTCCACAGAGGATAGATCCCAGACAAGAAATCCTTGCTCATTCATAAGAGAATCATGAATGGTGACATGTGAATAACAAAATAATAATACTTACAGATTTGTTTTGTATTTGGAAAATAATTGTTACTATTTTCACAGGTCAATAATTTTGAGTTTTGCTGATATTAACAAAAAGGTAATTGTTTAACAAGGCTGAGCTCCTGGGTGTCAAACTGAACTGAGCATTAAAACTGGTAATATCTGGAATTCACGGTCTGTGCCACGGTATCACAATATTAAATCTTGCTGTTACTAGTGTCAGAACTGACCTTTGTCCAATACTCAGAAATGGACTGCCAACTTCATTCCAAGTTGGAAACAATATTCTTTTTTAATGTTTCTTTTGGAAACAAAATACTCATCTCCTTATTGAGAATTAATAATTTAGATTTTACATGCTTTGTAATATATTTCTAAAGCATGGAGGTTTTCTAGTCTAACTCATGTTGTTCTATACTGCTGGCTTGACTGCATTTGGGAAAAGAGCATGCTTAGATTTAGAGACAAACTGCTTTTCAGGGACCAACCGAACATAGCTAATCTTGTGGTATATATCTCATTGTCAAGAAAGTAGGAGAGTTAAGAGTCCAGAATGGGCTGAAAAAATACATTTCCCTGGATATTCACAGCTATATAGATATATTTTTTTAATGTCAGTGATAATATTCATGAAATTGCATCGCAATCATGTTTTATATTTAATCAAATTGTTTAATAAATGTTAGATTGTCTGTAGATTTCCAAATTAGTAAAATACAAGAAAGATGTCACAATTATATGTTTTTAAGTATATATAAAGGTTAGCCTAAGAAAATTAATAAAAACCTCATAATAATTAGATTTTCAGAAGTACTTTTACATGTATTTTATGTGTCCTATATACAAATACATATGACAGATACAGGAAGGGATGTTGCAGCGCTTCACTGTAAAGTTAGATCTTAAATATAGCTAGGTGAATAGCTTAGATAAATCCAAATAAGTAGAAGTTTTAAATATCATAACATTTTAAATTGATTAACAGAATTCAGCCTGAAACCAATTGCAGGATCAAGGCACTTTTAACTTAGGTAATTTTCAAAAGGGCTTTTACATCTTGCCCTTTACTTTGTATTTTACACACTCTCATGCTATTCTTTAGTAAAATGAAGAAAAAAATTCTTTAATATGCCTGTGTGTTTAATATAAATACTTCACATAAGCTTATATCTAAATTTATTGGAGGCTAAATACCAGTGGAGAACCAACAGTTTTCCAGTACAAATTGTCCTGTCCTTCCCTATTAAGTGTCTGGTAATAAAAATAGGAGAATATGTTTGACAGATATTAATAAACACATCAACATATCACAGTCACTTCAATGATGTTTTTGACTAAGTTATCCTCTATAAATGCACCTGGATCTTGTAAACAGGTAAAAGGAGCATCTACTTTTAAGCCTACATGTGTTCACAATGCCTTTCTACTAGTTTTATCAGTAGCTGTTTTTGAAAACTTCAAGAAACTTAATTCTTGGGTTTTTATTGAATTGAAAAGTTTTAATTTATTGAGACAGTAAACATAAAGTCAAAAATTCTTTTGAATACATGCAATTTCTATTAAACAGAAATATGTTCAACAAGAATTACTTTGCAATTGGCTCATTTTTCAGTCTTTCTTTACTTATCCCATATTAAAAAGAAAATAGTGTATGAAAATTCATTTATTTTATGAATTAGCTCACAAAAGGAAAATCTGATTGCATCACTCTGGCAATTACTGATGTGAGGTAGGAAAAATTTATAAAGTATAACAAATAATGTATGTGCATTTTTATACACTTGAGATTAGGCCAACATACCACAAGATGGCAGATGAAGGCAGATAAAGTGTCAAGATGCAGAAAAAGCAACGTTGTGGGTTGGAATAAACAAATGTTTTTGAAATTTCCTTAACTTTTTATTATAGGAAAGAAGTTTCAGAAGATAACTTACAAAAAATAGATATTCACGTTCTACTCTTATTGTTCTTGAATAATATTTAGACCCTAGAACTACAGCCCCTCAGATTCAACATTTAGATTTAGACATACTATTTAATGAAAAACACTCTTTGGAATCAGGAAGTTTCCTCCATTCATCCTCCCAGCTGTAATTTCAGAAAAGATAATGAGCTCTCTGTGACCATCAAGCCTTGTAATGCACTGGGCACAGATTATGAAAGGCTGGCATTTGCTTATTTGATGAGAATTTTTAACTCTACCTCACCTTCCACAGAAGCATGCTCAACAGCTGGGTAATGATAATATTAAAACAATGAATTTTCTCAAATTTCCACAGATGAACTTGTTTCAACCTGCATAAAATACATATTAAACTAGAGTATGATAGCCTGTGGTTTCACCAAGTGTATCAAGTGTATAAAAAATGAGAATGCACAAGGGGTTTTTCTGGTTGATTCAATAAATACTTCAGCTTATTAATTCATTTCAGCTGCACTACTCTTTGCAGCTCTGAAATCCTAAATCTTGGATCAGTGTTTTAAAAATATTTTGTGCAAGCACAGAAAATGGTCCATAGAGTAATACCCGGTTTTTCAACTTCACTGGGCTGCTTGTCTGTTCTGGCATGGGAGAAATTCTGAGCAGAGAACAAATCAGAAATTAGGATTAAAGTGAAGACATTTTATACAAAATCATAGTAGTCTCAATATTTTAGGAACACTCAACGGAACATATTATATGAGGTGGCTGTTTTCAGGACTCCTTGTTATTGTACTCTTATGTGACCTACCATAAACCACAGACAGACCTTTCAGCTTTCAAGTGCAGGCTTGACCTGGAACCAAATTCATTGTCTCTCCTTGATTTTTTCTGCATGACACTCGGTGACTACCTCAATACCTTACTGGATCTATTTTCTGGTTCTTTCATGTAAAAAATTATCATCTTGATCATTTAATCTGAACATTTAAGAAAGCCTGAAGGACCTGGTTTGCTTAATAGGCAGTACTATATTAATATTAGTAGACGTAATTTCTTCTGTTTAAAAACATACTTGCAATTTCTAGAAAAAAATGAATAGAACTGAAAATTGAATAAGAGTAAAAACTGGATCATATCTCTGAAAATCATATCACAGCTAACAATTCACACTCATTCATTGCCTAACCCTGTGGTGGACACACACTCTAGAGTTTTTTGCCATAGGCACTGTACCCTAGGTATCTTCATGTGTTTTTTTGCCATTTCACTAATCATCCATGGAGAATTTATAGCTTTCATTAGACAACTGTTCACTTAAATTGAAAATAAAAAAGCTTCTGTAAATTAAAAGACTGAAAAACAGCAATAAACCCTTAAGAATTAACATGAATATCAGTAAAATTTACACAAAATCTCTTGCTTCAGGGATGTTTCAGGAGGTCATCTATTTTCTCTATGGATAAGCATATTTACAGAACTAGTAGCTCTTTGCAGACAGTTATCAAAAGAGTACTTTAACAAAGCTAAAGCTGCCACTTGGGGTGGTGAGTCAACTCAAAAGCCAGAAGAATAGACCAGCTTTCTCAGCTGTAAAGCATATGTAGCTGATAAGTTTTGCAGGTCAAATTAGAGATATCCGGAAAAGAGTTTACCTGCATTCAATTTACTTTAGAGCGACAGGCAGGCAGATGAGTCCAGTTTAGTCATGACAGGATATATGCAATCCCATCTTTTTCAGTCAAATAGATGCTGTGGAAAATAAATGCGTGCCTATTGGGTAATATGAAAGATAAGAATAAACTTGATCTGAATGCATAAAGTTAACAACAGTCACAAAAAATGTAGGTGGGTAGCTGAGGTTAAGAATAACTGGGTAGCTGTTTTCAGTCATTTAACAGTTACTGAGAAATAAATGTATGCAACAGGAAACATCCAAATACTGCATTAAGCAGGATCTGAGTATATAATCCATCATCAATAACATGTGCAGGGCTAGCAGGATGAAATATCAAACCTTTTGCAACATAAGGTTGTTTCCTGATTGGCTAGCAACTATATTGCCATTCAGTGTGCAGAAGGGCACGGATAAAGAACCATAGCACAAGATCTATGCTGTAAACTGGCTAAGGAAAATTCTGATGAGCTGATTGTTACCTGGTGTAACAGCTGAATGCAGGAACATGATAGATACAACCTGTTCGGATTTGAGCACTAATTTAGTGTAATATGAAATGGCTCCTGGAAAAGCAAGGTCTGAAACAGGTTCTTGTGCAGCCCTTTGCAGCTAATGGGTGGGAATGGGAGGTTTGATGTCTGTAGAATAACAGCAGTGGTGGGACACTGATTGCTAGTTACACAAGATGACTAGTGGGAAAGATATATGAAATGTGCAACTACACATGGCCTAAATTCCCCGATACAAGCTACTGCATAAACTAATGTTAAAGTGGGAGCACAACAATGTTATAACAAAAAATATATTTTTTATTTAGGACAAGCTTTCATGCACTAGCTCAGAAATTTCACTTAAACTTCAAATTTTTGCACTCTTCCTGCACCATTCTACCCCCTCTCAAAGTTGTCTCCTATTGACAGCTTTGGTTTGAGAGCTAGAATTAATTTTTCTTTTTACTTCCAGCAGATGCCATAATTTTATCTTTTTGATTAAATATTGATTTATTTTTTAAAATCAAGAATTGTAGCTTTCATAGCTTTCTAAAGGCAAAAATGCAACTACACTGAAACAAATGCAAGCAAGATTCCATGAGCAGATGATGATGAACAAAAGAAAGCATTGTCAACTGAACTCAATAGCGACAAGAGGGGGAAAAAAATTACCAAAACCATTACTTTGCCTTGCAGATCTGTTTTCTTCTGTTGTTTGCATTAATAAATTAATATTGAATGAAGATTCATTTCCTCTGCATCTCTAGATTAATTTAAATGTAGAAGCAACAGTTTCTTTCACTTATCAACAACTAGAAAGAAGGGGAAGCATCTGATTTTGCAGTTGTTCCAAGTAATTTAAAATGCAGTGGACTGTGTCCTAGTAATAAAAAAATCCTGTTGTGAGAGATTTCCCTTAATTTTCTATAATAGTCTCAAAATCTTAGAGCAAATAAACAGAAATTAAGGCAAAATAAACAGCTTTTGTGGGTAAAAGACTCCTGTCAAAAGACATATAGAGTGTTTATTGATATTGTCATTAATGGCTAAAGTATTTTAGTAACTTCATCAGAAAAACTGACTACTTTGAAGGATATCTTATAAGCTGATAAATTAGTGCCCAGAATTCTAGGGAATTTTCAGTAGGAACTGAATTTTTTGCTCTTGTTTCCAAAGACAAAGCAGTATTTGTTTAAAAAATATCCTCCCCTAGCATAGCCAATATACAAGTATACTACCTAAAAAGTATATTTAGGAAGCCTTAAGTGTTTGTTAAAGGATGGAACACAAAGTCTTCACTCAATAAGGCAGGAGGAAAAAGACATGAAGAAAGAAGAGTGAGGAAAATTTAATATCAACCCAGTAATACTGAAAGAAATAAACATGAATGAAAACTACGTTGAAATGTCATATTTTGTCAAGAAGTCTTATTTGTCATAACCTGAATTTTCAAGATATTCATGTGCTGCTCGTAAGTTATCATGCAGTGTTAGAAGCTGATATCAAAAAATGTAAGTCTACAGAAAACCTTTTCTCTATCACTTTTGCCTCCAGAAAAGTTTAGAATAAAAAGGAATTTTATTCACAACAGCTATCTAACTCTGTGAAATACAGCACACAACCTGCTTTTTCTTACCCATGTAATACTAATGAGTTCATTAAAAAAGTGTAATTGCTCCTGTAAAGTTTTAGGAGAGGAGAATTTATTGCGTGTAGCACTTAAATGATGACAACAGATGTATTTCTCATTATGAGTGCATTTATAGGAACAATCATACTGTTATTGTTGAATAGCTTTTCTCAATGACTAATAATAACATATTCTTTCATTTCATGTACTTCTATGTCTATGAAAAATGTCATTCATTGAATCAAATTTTATCCCTCACTATAAAATAAGAAATTGAGGACATCAGGGGCAACAAGAAGGGCTCCTACCACTACACCCGTGTTCAAAGGCTGAACAAGGAAAACATGGGTCTGTAACTAAATGTAGCAGGTGATTTCAGGTAAGTGGACGCAAGGAGGGATATTATAACCTGGATATGTGGGCAACATGATCAATAAAAATGCAGTTGGGACAATCAGGTCAGAGGATAATGGTAAGTGGCTTGTACTGCACCCAGGGATCAGCAAGAAGTGGAGTACCACAGAGGTCTGTCCAGGGAGGAGGCAGTGGGCTGCACTGTTGGCACAATTGCAGTTGATAGGCATGTGAAGGAAGAGACACGTGCTTAAAAAGGTAATATTGCACAGAGTGACCAAGACAGGCTGGAAGACAATAGTTCATTCAGTTCTGCAAGGATGAAATGTACCCATGGAAGGAATGAGAAATAAATTGAACAATGAGAAAATAGTAGACTGAAGTTGCTTGCACAGCTGCAGTGTGATTACAGGACAGTGAGAGACCCCAAAGGTGGCAATGTCAGGTTGTCAGGACCTAAAATCTCTGATGCCTGAGTACAGTCACTAACGCCCCTCTGGTGCCACAGATAACCTGTGAAGACATCCTTTTGATCAAGGAGATGTATACCTACCAGAATGGAGGGAGAACAGTGTGAGATTCGCTGTATGGTCTATGATAGCACACCTGAAACAGTCTGTTCCGCAGCTGAAATGGCATCATTTACCAAACTTTACAGCAGTAGGCATCTGTAGAACTCTTATGCCTCATTGGGGATTTAGTGATTAGAAGATCAACACCAAAGTACTAAATAAAGCATGCTTGGTAATCAGTGGTTTCTTCAGTTGTAGGTTTATTTTTAAATGACCCAAATTAAGAAGGCCCACTCAAGAAGCACAGGCCTTGGGCATGTACTAACAAGATGGGCAGGAACATGTGTTGGTTGTAGTTCCAGCCCAGGTCATCGTATCAACCAGTGGCCAAAAGATCCACAATATGAGGAAGAGTAGACCTCTTGGGTTACTGAAACCCCAACAGACAATGAATTGAATTCTGAAAATAAATTCAGCTCTCCTACTGTCTGAACCTGTAAAACAAAAGCAAGATTATAAGATACTGCTTGAAGTCCCTCCAGATGGGGGAGCTGACACCTGCAAAAGGCATAAACACTCTAAGTTGGAGAAGTAATGACACTGAAAATATCCTTTAAAGATGCTCAGGAGCATCAGCTGCCCTAACTACATCTGTACTGACTTCCGGGTGCTAGTTAATACAGTATGAAAATGGCTCAAAGATTGGAATTACGGTAATAGGAAGCAGAACAATTAAAATAAAATAATGGCTGCTCAGAAGAGCTATACTTTAGTAAGCAACTTAATGCATGCATCACAAACACAAAGGAACTCGAGAAGAGAAGCACACCAATAAAGCTGATAAGTTAGCCTGACTTGGCATGGGACCATGAAGGAATTTTTAGCCTGATGGAGCCCAGGAAACTACTGGGCATTCTGGCTTCTTACTGAGCCAGGAAATGCAGCTTGCATTGAATAGCACAAGCAGTCAGTGCAATACCTATGGAATGATACAACACATCCAGAAAGTACCAGTGAAGCCAGGAGTTGAGGGTGATAATACAGCCAGCAGGGCAAGGCCCCACCCCACGGTACCTGGACAAGGCAAGCAGTGCAGAAACGCAGGAGGCAGCCAGGTTCAACCAAGAGCCTAGATGGCCACTCAATTTCACAGCAATATGGTCAGAAGTCAGTCTGAGGAACACATTCAGGATCAAGTCTGGTGAGGATAACTGGGATCACACACAGCTCAGCGATCACTCGACAAGTCCATGTAATGGGACAGGTCTGAAGCCAACTTAGGAAGCCAGTCCACAGGTCAGGGTCACAATCAGCAGCATCTCTGGCTGGCAATAAATATGTCTGTGGCTGAGATGGAAACAGATTCACCCGCCAGCTGAGCTTAAATGGGACTGTGGCCCAGGCAGGGCATGTGGCTGGGAGGCCCCAGGTAAGACTAGTCAGGGCTATAAGGTCTATTAGCACCCCAGGGCCCTGATGGAGGAGGAAAGAAGTACCTTTAAATTGTTTTCAACTACAGCTTTTGCAGTGGCAATGTTTAGAACGTTTGATGACCCCATGTTGATAGATGTGTATGGTGTGAGTGCCTGTAACTTGGTTCCCAGGGAGAGATGGGGTGAAAACACACCCACTTTATCTGAATAGATGTGCACAGGGTTGCAATGAGAGATCCCTGCAGTCTTGAATGAAGAACAGAATTAATAACACGTGTATTAATATGATGATGATGTTAAAAGTAAGGTTTATAATGGATGCATATTCAAAGATGTTTTAAATATGTTCTGCTTGAGGAGGAATGCACTGGGCATGACTAGAGCACAGCAGCAGGGCCTGGAACTGCCCTTAGCCAGTCACATCCCATTCCAGCTGGCTCCGGCACTGCCCAGTGCCAGCCAAACCTGTGGCATATGGCACCTCTGTATAAGCATGACTGAGAGAGAGCAGCATTTGGGGCCAGGGGAGGTACAGGAGATGTGGAAGGGAAAACAGAATGCATGAAAGAGGACACTGTTGAGGACATGGCTGGAAACATGCTTGTGGAGGAAGGCATTCCATGACAAAGGAGATGCAGCTCACAGGTGACCCACACCAGGCCTTTAGGTGGTTTTTTGGCATGGCCAGGACCCTGGGAAAGACTATAGACCCTGCCAGATCAGAGGCAAATGAAGCAGCAGCAAGGACTGGAAGAGTAAAACAAGATACCTGGGAGTGGCAGACAGTATTACACTCGTGACCCAGCCTGTCACTTCACTGAAGAGACTGGGAAACAATGACTGCAATGCATGGTGACACAAAGGGAAACGGAGATTAGGAAGTTATGAGTACAGGTATTCTGTTGCAATCCAAAATAAAAGCCTCTCTGAGCTCCTCAGAGACAGAAAAGAATTAAAATATATTAAACCATAGATATAGAGCAGAAGTGTAGGTTTTAGTTTTAAGTAGGTAAAAATTTAGCTTAAGTACCATAAGAGTCTGTGTTAGCTAGTGAAAAGCCTTATTACCCAGTTTAAAGTTTAGCGATAATACCCTTCACAAATTCAACTTAGCTCTTCAATTCAAGTGTTCAGTATGTTCAGTTAGACATATTTGAAAATATAGTTTGCATTCTTGGATAGAACAGATAAGATTGCTCACGTAAACAGATAACACCCTATACGTATGATTTAGGTAAAAAGAACATTGCTTTCACATGTTAGAGTTAAGTTCAGATTGGTATAGAAAGTATTGTTTTAGAAGCGTGTTTTTAGCTGATAGGATGATTTATGAATTTAATGCACTGTATTGGGGATTGAAAAAAAACATCTGAAGAAGAACACCAGCTCCATCATCACCAACTGCTTTTGTGGCCCAAGATAACAGAGCTCCACACCGAGAAGCTGCTGCCCCAAACACCGGGACCTTGTACCAGAGACCTGCTGCTCAGAACTCAGGACTTTATACCAAAACTTTTAGTAAGGATTTTAACTCTCTGAACTCTCTGCCTTTGAGGCTGATGCTTTTATACAATAAATACCTTTCTAGCAACCATCAACTGCTCATGTCTCTTTGAGACCTGGAAATATTCCTGGAATCCCTGTTGAAGTGTTGACAGAATTCGAATGAGCCTTGGGAAGGAGGAGGAGATTTTATAAATTTTTTATAAGAATAATAATAATTTTTATAACTTTATAATTTTTCTTTTGTGAATTGGTAGGACCACATTTGAAACATTTTGCAATAGCTCTGCTTGAGGACATCTAGGCTGCTATTTGTTAGAATAAGGAAGTACATATTAAGCTCACTGCTTTCTTCTCCTTAAACCAAAGTCTTTCCAGCTATTAGGTAAGAAATAAAAAAGTTTTAAGCTGCTCACTAAATTTTTTTTTTTGGTCTTATCAACTGCATAAGCATCCACATCACAATTGGTGTTCACAGGCTGAATAAAATCTTAATTTAATATATGCATAGTGACGTCAGTGAAAGTATTGTCATACCTACAGCAAACAAACATAAATTTACCCAACAGTTTATCTGCAAACATTAAAAAAAATCAAACTTATTTATGGGCCTCTTTTGCCAGTAACGTTTGACAAAGTGGTAAGAAGCCTTATGTGGAATGATCACAGGAGGGTAAAATCAGGAGCTAGAATGATTCACTTCGTTTATAAAAATGTTGCATAAAAAACATAAATGGAATTTAATTTCAATGAACATAATCTTATTCCCATTCTCCATAATAAAGTAGAAAAATGATAAAAAAGAACCCTAAAAGCAGTAAATTATGTAAATCGTAGTGTCATTTTCCTTCACTGACATTTTTAAAATCAGCTTGTAGTTAGATTTGCCACTTTCACATCTTAAGTCCTAGCTACCACATATTTCAACTGGCTTGTTTACAAAAAGTCCCAAACCACTCAGATCAATCCTTTTGAAAGAAGTATGCTCCAAGCTCTATCTTTACTCATCCTGGTTATGTTTCATTTAATGAAGAATAGAAACAAAAGACACAATACCATTCTGAAAATATTATGTTAAGTTTAATTAATACTATTGTTATTTATATTTTGCATATAATAGTCATATAGAAAAATAAAAAATATTGTTTCAAATCTACAGAACTTTTATGGACAAGCTGATATATGAAATAGCTTTCAATATAAATTCATGTAACGACATTAGCTTTTATCAAATTTCTTATGCACCCATTTTCTGTTGGCTTCATCTAAAAAATAAAAGGGAAAAAAAAAACCTAACCAAAAAAACCAAAATAAAAAACACCCAGAAGAACCCAAACCAACCCAAAAACTACAGCAAAACAACCAGATATTAATGGATTCTAATGTATTGAAAGGAAGGGATAGGCTTCCTTGAACCACTACATAGTTATCTGCCTCACCTTTTATGAAAACTCACCCAGCCATAACCTTTTTTAGCAAGGAAGCCTGGAGAACCCAAATACAGACCGCTGGCATACCTTTTACAAACCATGGTTTTCAACGATTTCATAATTGTTCTTGGTAAATGTAATTAGAAAAAGGTCCCAAATACACGGTTTAATTTGATTGTTTTGTTTTCAGCTGTCAGCAATCTAGGAAATACACATTTTAGGCAGTCACAAAGCCTTTTTTCCTCCCTGTAACATTCTTATATTCACAGCTTTCAGATTGTAACCATGTCTTATTCTTTTTCCCCTCTGACAAAGGATCATCTTCTAATCAACGTTATTCCCAATGAATATTGGCCTGTCTCAGTGTCCTGGGGTGAAAATGTTTTATGGTGATGGATGTTCTAAAACCTCCAAAGTGTTAAGTGTCAGTATATCTCTGCCATTAGAAAATTTGGTTTGTTTATCTCTAATGTGAACCTTCCTTGATGGAATTAATTTCACTAGTCCTTGTACATGTGTATCAATGAACATCTTTTATGTTCTTTCTCTGCCTGCTGATGGAAGTTTTAGATGCATCCAAAAATTAAATAAAGCTCCCAATTCATAATAATACATTTTCTGTTTTCCTCTCTCGTCCTCCATGCCTGGGCTTCTCTATCCAGTCCCATTTTATTTCACATTTTTAAATAATGTCATATTTTCAAGAATACTGATTATTCTTTTATCTCCCTGGGACCCTTTATTTATACCTTTCTCAAAGTCCAGCATTTAAAACCAACTCAGTATTCCATCCAAGGCATTAAACGTTCTTAGCAGTGTGGGAGAGCTACTTCATATATCCTGCCAACTTTTGCAAAATGATCCCAAACAGATTTTTCACGAACTCACAATTCCCATGCGTGTATCCTGCAATACTCCCTCCAAGCATAATCTATGTCCATTGCTTTAAAATTATTTTAAAAGAGAGACATTAACTTAATCAAATTAATTTCAAGGATACATTTAAGTAAGAAAAAAAAAGAAAAAAAAAATTTTGAAAAAATATGTAATTACTAAATGAGCATACTTTTATTAATCTGTCAACAAATTTCATCTCAAAAACAAAAAACCTCATCCTACTTTCCTCAGACTTTTAAGAAGTTTTTATGAGAAGAGACAAAGTATGATAAGTTTCAGTGTACTGACATGCACATTTTTCAGGCTTTGAACAATTAAGCATGTTAACTTAAGATGAAGATCTTTTTGTAAATTTAACACTAGAGGCTCTTGTGCTTCAGATTTCTTCCCAACCTGCATCTTCACAGTCTTGCTTGACATTTCTTTTAACTCTGCATTGTATTGTTTGCCATTGTTAAATTTTAAAAATAGTGGTTTTTCCTCCCTTTCTGAATCTCAGTTTTGTTGTGATATTTTATACTTCTCTCGATCTGATACATTGTCACTGTTGTTTTGACACATCAGGTATACAATACCACCTGAAACAGTGGTGCTTCTGCTCCTGCAGCAATAATTTGCCTTTATGGCAATGGATTATATTGGCACTGCAATGCTTGATACAGTGTGTGATCCATTAGTGTTTCATGAGTTGTTGTTAAAGCGTCACATTTACGTTTATAAATGTTAACTCAAATGACCTTTCATTTCAGGAGTTATTGACTTTGCAAAATTGTAGTGCCCATTAGGTGCAGCAACACACCCTCCTTTACAGAGGTAAATTAGTGCTTAATGCAACTTCTACAATTCTTTTTTTCTGATTTTTTTAGTTAAAAGTGAGGAGGAAGGGAAAAATAAAGAGAAGCAGCCCATTTTTCTGCTCCATGGCCCATAACAACATCCTCTGCTTAAAAAACCCCATCCAACTACATGTTACAGAAAGCAAAGCTCTCACTGCACTAAGCTATTTCTTTGCCAAGCAAATAATAGCCTTTTAGCAGGTCCTTTTGTGACTGGACAAGGTGTAATGGGCTTAGTCTAAAAGAGAGTAGGTTCAGACTAAATATCAAGATGAAAATTTTTGCGATGAGAGTGGTAAAACAGTGGAAGTGGTACCCAGAGTGGTTGTAGATATTCCATGCCTATAAACACTCAAAGTCATATTGGATAAGACTTTTAACATCCTGACTGAGTTGCAGATGTCCCTTCTCATTGCAAGGGGGATTGGTCTGGATGACCTTTAAAGGTTTGTGTCAACCCAAAGTGTTTAATAATTCTAGAACAGAATTCTATTCTAGGGGGAAATCTATTACATAACCCTGATTATTACCCTGACAAGCATTAATATAACTAACTGGAAAGACATGGTACTACCTCACTTTTGATTTTAATACCCTGTTTAAGTAGAAGGCATAGAACTATAAAATCATTTATTATCATTTATCATTTATAAAATCATTTGTGCATTCAGGAAAAAAAAAAAGAAAATAAAGACAGGAGAGAAAATATCTTGCAACATTACCATGTTTGAGCAAGGTCAGTCAAATACCACTAATTCATGAAGCAGAAAAACCAATGATGGTGTGTTTGAAACCAATAGCACAACTGAGTGTAAATCAGACAGTCTTTTGCAGATTATCTAAATTCAAAGTCAGTGATTTCAAGTCTTTTGCCCTAAAGGAATTTTTTAAATCTTGAAAATTTTTGCAGACCGCTCTGCATCAAAAGTTATTGAAAAAACTGTGTATTGTTGCTCTGATGTACCATCAGCCTCAGCATGGAATTGCACTAGATCACTACATTCCAGAGTCAGAGCAAAATGTTAAGAAAAATAACATAAATATAGTAATAAGAATTTATTTTTCAGTAATGACATTGTCAGCAAACATTTTCATTTCTTTCCTATCTTGACCAGTTAGCCATTGTAACACTAATGTTCAGTAGCAATACATGTATTCTTTTTTTAAACAGTCACAACTTATTTCAGTTAATTATTCTAAATATTATGACAGCTTTGATCCCTCAGATCATAGAAAAGACAGAACATAAAAATTTATCAAGTTGTGTATTCAGAGCCCTTTTATGCCACTGCCCGTGGTTAAAGAAACAGCAGTGCTCTATTGAGAGTTTCCTTTCCAATTTCAGTCGCTACACATATTTTCTAACAGAATGCAGTACTCACAGACACTGGAGAGGCTATTCAAACACAATAAAAATGAAAAAGCACAAATGTTGCTGTGGAAGCACTTGACAATACCTCCCAATATAACATTTTATTGTAATGTACAGAAACCCTCCAGTACTGTGTCAATGACTGTCATTTCCAATATGCTCCCTAACATCAGTGCTGTCAATTCTAGTGACTTTGTCAAGTGTTTCATGGTAATTGGTGTGTTTCCATAAGTGTCACATCGTGGAGCAAAGGTATGGAAGAAAAAGAAAATGTGTGATCCAAGCAATTCTTAAAGTCCCAAAACCGAAAGAAAGGAAATGAGGGAGGGAAAAAGGAATAGTGAAAGTCCCTTCAAAATATAAAATTTTAAATGAAAGAAGGTCAGAAATTTAAACTACATTCAGTGTTTCATAAATATTTTTAGACTATACATACAAATTAACATTTTTTGGTTATAAACAATCAATTTCTCAAATAAACCTTCCAATTTTTATTTTTTTTTACTGGAAATAAGAATAAAATTTATTAAAATATTTATTAAAATATTAAGAGTGCCTAGAACTAAGGATTAGTTTTATATAAAAGTGGTAGATGAGCATCAGATTTTTACATCTATCATTTAAATCAAAGTTCCTGGTCCATTAGAGCTTGCAATTTGCTGTATATATATTATAAACTCATTTAAACAATTTTTTCTTGGTAGGTGAGATTTTCTGCATGGTTAACTTGAAAAGTAAAACACTTACTGTGGGGATCCACTGATCTCTGACTTCTCTCCCTTTTTTTTTTTTTTTTTAATAAACTACTCTCTACCAACAATTATTATACTACCTTAACTGTGACTGGTTCAGTAGTATGCCGTTGGCTTCAAAATGTATTTTGTTCTTTTAAAATATTTTCCTAACTCATGTAATAATCATTACCTTCAGTGTGCAATTCATCAAGCTGCATTTTAAAATGTCACTTTCAATGAATGTAACAAACATTCATTGAAGAGAGAGGCTTCCCTCTCTCTTGCTCCTCTACCACCACGGTCTTATTACACCTTGCTACTTTTCCTTGTAAGTATATGAAGTGTATTTATCCACACATTCTCTTATTTTTCAGTCTTCCAACTACCTCTGAACCACTCTCTCACAGAACTAAATTGCTTCATTCATCTATCAACCATATATAATATTTTCCATTCCCTCATGCTTTTACTCCCCAAGTTTCTTGCATGTTCCTACCAGTAACCGCTGGCCTGCACCATTTGTATCTGAGCTCCATAGAGAAAAGGAGAAGATGAAGTCACTTAGACTAATGACAGTCATGTTGATATCAGCAGAAACAAATTCAAATTAAATATATATGCTGCATATGATACAGAGAAAAAGTCCAAATTATTACAAAAAAGACAAATCAAGTGGTCAATTTGAAGAGCAACAGATAATAATTAACAATAACAATTAACAGATAATAATTAAGAAGAGAAATTAGTTTCTACCACTATGAATATATAAAGCATTTCTGTAATGGAAGTTTTACAAAGAAAAAATTCTTATGGGCAGCTACTTCCAGATGTAAGTACAGATGCAGCAATTAGTATTTTATTGAATCTTGAAGGGTCATATCTTTCCAGAAGGCATACCTTGTTTAAAAATTTTAATGGCAAACATTTATTTCATCTTATTTAAATAAAATACTTATAGGCATCTACAAAACAACAATTCAGATCATGTAGTCTAATTATTACATGGCATGCTTAATGGCTCAAATACCTAAGTTCCTAGTTTTATATTAAGTACCAGAAGCTTAGGAAAATACTTAAGTACTTCTCTAAATTAGAACATTTTTTCCCAGATAATCAGCAAATTATACTAGTCTAGGGTAAAACATGAAATATTATCATGCTCCTGTGATTAGAGGCAGAGTATAAGAAATTAACTCAAAGTCTTTAATGCAATATATTTCTCAGAATTACTTTGAGAAAATTAGTTCCCTTTTACAAATTCTCATTACTTATCTACTATAGGTCAGGTTTTTAATCTGATTTTAAAAGGTGAAATTACATTTTATTCATTACTGAGTTACCGGTTTTAATTTTTTGAACAACATTAATACTACTGCTAACTATTTTCAGTAAGAAACATTTCCAGCCTTCTGAGTAGTTATTTTGGAATACGTGTTTCCATAGTCTATTGAAAAACTGCATAGTAAGTATTTGGCCTCTCCTCACACAAATCAGTGGGATGTAGAGCAGCAGTACATGAGTTGTTATTTTATAGAAGTTGTTTATTTATAAGAACAGAGAATTTTCTATTTCTGCTGTGGCAAAGAGCTTGGTTGCATTACAACTATGTGCTTTTTTCCTTTTCACCCATATTATCTCACCTCGATTAAGGGTTACAGTGCTTGGGCCATTTTCTTATTACTCTGAAAACAACTGTTAAAGAACTATCCCCTCCTTTGGCTTTTCAGGAGGTACACCCCAATCTTTCTGACTCCCTGTCTTGCCCCTTTCACTGAATTGAAGAAACCAGCATCTCAAACTATGTTTCTGCCCAGCCCTCCAACTCATCTGATCTGGGTTTCTATTCATGCAGACAGCAGAATTAGTAAAAGTATTTTTCAGACCCTGATAGAAAGCATCAATAATTTAGGATTTGACAGCTTATTCAGACATAATTCACTGCAATGACTTTTGCTTAATGACTTTTTTTAGAAGATCATAGTAGGTTAGCTATCCGGCGATATATCAAGCACCCAAGCATTTAAATTCATTTACAGCAAATCACAGTAAGAGAGGTTCCATAAGTAACAGTAGAGAGGTTCTGAGTGAGAGTAAAAGTAAGTGAGGTTCTGGAGTGTCCCTCACTGGAGATATTTAAATTCATTTGAATCATGTGTCATGATTTGAATTTGATTTCAAATTCAAAATTCATTTTGATTTCAAATGATGCGTCATGATTTGAATTTGAATCATGTGTCCATGCATTATAGCAGATTGCCAAGAGATGTTCTGGAGTGCCCCTCACTGGAGATATTCAAATTCATTTACAGCAAATCACAGTAAAAATATTATGTGCAGCAACATTAACTCGAGAATAGAATATTTAAAAAAATATTTTATATGCAACCTATGTTCTACAACTCTCTGTTGTGTCCATGCATTATAGCAGATTGACAAGAGAGGTTCTGGAGTGTCCCTCACTGGAGATATTCAAGAATATCTGGACCTGTGCCATGTGCTTTAGGATGACCCTGCTTGAGCAGGGAGATTGGACCAGTTGATCCACTGTGGTCCCTTCCAGCCTGACCCATTTTGTGGTCCGTGATTCTGTTCTGTTAAAGAAAGAAGCCAGTCAAAAGCTTATATTAGCTCTAGGCCTATTGTATTAAGCTAGTGCTTCATGACAGTTAGGAGAAATAAATTTATTTTCTCCCTCCCCACTTCTAAAAGAAATTAACTTCTTAATGATGCTTATCAGTGTCCATAGGAAAATATAAGCAAAGTGTTTATAGCTGTCATAAATTGTCAGACTTACTACAGAGTTGCATTTAGTTGGTGAAGAATAATTGATGCTGTTTGAACAAAATATGAGCTGGGCCTCTTGCTGATCCTGCACCTGCTGGAGCAAGGCTGACACATGAAGGATGTCTGGGGTGAAGCAGAGGCCTCACAACCCAATGATGAGCCACCACTCACTCCTCCTTTGCCATGCATAACAAGCCTTACTCTGAATTTGGTTCTTCAAGAAGGTAAGGATGAGTACAAAGACTCTCTGGCAAAGACCAGACAGCCTTTAAGGTCACACTGGTGGGTGGAGGAGGACAAAATGTTTATTTTACATTTGCATTAACTATAAATTTCAACCGTATTCATCAAGACTCTTATTAAGCCCCAATAACATTAACTTTCACATCCCTAAGAATGCAAATGAGGTGAAATCAGAAGCTAAGTCCAGTTGCAACAAGCACCTCTGATCTCTGAGAAGCAGCTGGAATGCAAGGAGGTTTATCTTCCGCCAAATTTCTGTACCTTTAATGCAACCAGGACTAATAGAACTATGTCTAATTCCCACAAAAGCAGGAACACTTATCTGTTTCCCTCAAAAACACTATTTGGAAACAAATGCATGGAAAGTCACCATTGTTACTTGCACTTAGACATGCTAATAAATTCTTTAGATCTAGAATTCTTTCTGATTAAGAGAAGTCATGCTTCATTTTAGTCTAGCTACTTGCAGATACTGCAAGTGTGGCAGAATCTTGATTTAGTAAACAAGATTCCAGTTCATACTATAGTCACATGAGACTGCCAGTCAGGCATGCAGTGTGGATAAATTCAGGCTTAGTTGCTTTCCGGGGTGATTAAAGAAATTGGCTAAAAATAGTTAGCAAATCTAAAGAGTACCAGGAAAACAAATCTTCTGTCTTCTGGCACAATGTAACTTCTTCCTCACCTCCAGGAAATGAAAATGTAGTAAAAGTTTTAAATATCATTCTATTCAGCATGAACATAAGAGGTATGAATTCTTCTGTTATTAAATATTAATTAATTTAATATTAATTAATTAATTAAGCATTAATTTCTTCCAAAAACGTATTTCAGGGGAAGAAGGTATACAGAACAGACTCATTTCCAACCAGTTCTTTAGGTGTCAGTTCATAAATACCTTGTCTCACTTGTCTCACTTTCTGCTAAATATGGCCAAAAGTTTCTCTGTTAAAAAAATTAAAATAAATAAATAAATCCCACATTTCTCCACCAAAAAAACCCCAAAAAACAAAACAAACCACCAACCAACCAAAACACAAAAAATCCGAAAAACTCCAAACAAATCAAAACAAAAACCTAAACAAAACAACAAAAAACCCAAACCATTTCTTTTCTTGCAAATTGCTTCTCTGCAAATTTTTATCAAATATTACTGCTCCACTGAGTGCAGAATGACATAAAGCCTGGGGAGATCTGGCTTAATATTCATGTATGTGTAATATTTCCAGGTTCTTCTTTGAGTTACCCTGTGATTTCCAGATGCTGATGAACTGCTCTCAGTGACTTCTCTGTCACTCAGAATGCCCATCTAGTCTAGGCAGCAGCAGCCAGCCCTGGATTTCACACCAATATCTGACAATATTTCTATGATGTTGGGTTTTAGCCAGCTGTGTTGCTGTTACATCTTAGACTTACACTGGAGGTACTGAGTTCTTTCCTTTTCCTTCCATCTGCTAAAAGACCTAGAGGAGCTCAATTAATTGGTACAGCCATTCTTCCATCAAGTTTCATTGAAATTAGCCCAAGAGAATCAAAATATATAGCGAGCAGTTATATGAATTATAATTTTTCTAAGCCTTACATCCCTAAGAAATAAATTTTCTTCCACAGACAAGTTTGCATGCTTGACAATTGCCTAAAGAGTATAGTGTCTGATTTCCTGTTAGTATGCCACTACCAGGCACAGAAGTTTGAATTGAGAGAGCTCAGAGTTCATTTCAGTTTCATATTCAAAGATTAATTAAACTTAGTCACTAAATCTTCAGAAAAGGAACATGAAGACAGTTTTCTGCATATTTAAAACCTCCAGGGAGGGCAGACAGAAGTATAGATTTTTCCCTGTTTTACTGGACTAATTCCTGAAGGATAATTACTAATATTACATCTACCACTGTGTGCAGTGACAATCTACCTTTAAAAAGAGCTACTTGAACATTTTTTTGCCTAAAGAAAAAGCAGCAAGTTTTAAAATTAGTAGCATAGTCTACAGAGACTCAAGTGACAGATTCAAACCTTGAGAATGTCATGCACAGTTACACTGTGACAGTGCAAGATACTTTCACTGGCAGAAAATGAAACAGGGAAGCCTCCTGTC
Source organism: Cyanistes caeruleus (assembly GCF_971803275.1). Lineage (NCBI taxonomy): Eukaryota > Metazoa > Chordata > Aves > Passeriformes > Paridae > Cyanistes > Cyanistes caeruleus. The sequence continues at coordinate 81,438,295 of NC_141701.1, read as the reverse complement.
AGAGAGGAAAGAGAAAATTTGTTCTTAAAGTCACAAGGGAATCAGAGTAACAAAGTAGCAATGGGAACACTGGATGGGTAATAAGGGAGAGACATAATGTTAAGGAAGGGACATAATAAATGTACTGCACATACATGTAGGAATGTCAAGGAAATTACACAGCACAATATCTATGGAAGTTACTTTTAAAAAAAAAAAATTAAAATAAACCCACAGAATAAATTATCTTTCCATATTGTTTTAAAACACTGCTGAGCAGAAGAACCCCTCCACCTGTTTTCTATAGTATAGGTGTGTTGGTTTTGCATGGCCTGGTTTTTGGTAGCATTGGGGCCACAAAAGTGGCTTCTGTGTGAAGCTTCTGGAAGCTTCCACCATGTCCAACAGTGCCAATCCCTGATGGCTCTGAAGATGGGCATGCTGCTGGCCAGGGCTGGGCCAATTAGAGAGGTTGGTAAGGCCTCCGTGATAACAGATTTAAGAAGAAAATCAAAACACAGTGCAGCACTCAGTTTTAATTCCAGCCAGAGAGAAGAGGAGGAGGGGGTGAGACCATGTGAGGGAAACCACATGGAGACACCAAGGTCAGTGGAGAAGGAGGGGCAGGAGCTGCTCCAGGTGCCAGAGCTGAGATTCCTCTGCAGGCTGTGGTGAGACCAGGGTGAAGCAGCTGTGTCCCTGCAGCCCATGGGGATCCACAGGGGATGCAGGGATCCATCCACAGCCCGTGGGGAAGGTGCCCATGCTGGGGTGGGTGGATGCCTGGAGGAGGCTGTGATCCAGTGGGAGACACAGTGGAGAGAGGGCCCTGCTTCCAGGCTGGAGCAGCCTGTCCTTGGAGGGCTGCACCTCTGGAATAGTGACCCACGTCACAGCAGTTTTGGGAGGACTGCTGCTTGTGAGAGTGGAGTCGTACTGGAGAAGTTCACGGAGAACTGTCTCCCATGGGAGGGACCCCACTGCAGAGCAGCAGAGCAGCAGAGCAAAACCCCGGGTAATGAACTGACCAAAACCCCCATGCCCTGCTCCCCTGTGCTGTTGGTGGGAAGAAGGGAGGAGTTGGGGGAAGAAAAAGTCTTTCAAGGGCTTAGTTTACTTCTCATTATCCTCCTCTGATTTGGCTTGTAATAAATTCACTGTGCTCTCTAAGCTGAGCCTGTTTTTCTCTTGTAGTGTTTTCTCCCTGTTCTTATCCCAGCTCATGAACCCATTGTTGAATTTTTTCCCTTCTCCTCTGCCCTGCTGTGGCTGGGGAGGGTGAGTGAACAGCTTTTCTGGGTGCCTGGTATTTGGCCAGTGTCAAACCATAACAGTAGGTCATAGCATTATTCTTTCATGATATTTGGATTGTCAGAACCAGTTTTTGTAACTCAGTGAGCCTTTAAGCAATATCCAATTAGCTCACTGCTGAAATGCAACAAGCACAGCAAGGCTGCTATTCTTCCTATTTCTCCTAATATTCCTCCTAGTCCTTTTTTACCACCATTTTGAGTTATGATGTCTGCTAAACTGAGAGACCAGCAACCCTACCAGGTAACCAAACAGTGGAAGACGCCAAATTTTTTTCAGTGCTAACAATGATAACAAATATTCACGACTTAGAAATATTTCAGAATATCACCCTCTATATATGTGCCTTTATATCTGTCATATGGTAGGATGGGTGCTCAAAACCAAAAGGGATCTCTGATTTGACAGTCATATGTGATATGTTTCACCACATATGTGTGTGATGAAATACTATTCATCAAGCTGCTCAACTAAATATACATGGTCAGGGTACATTTCTCTAAATATTACTTTTCAGTAAAGGTTCTTACAATTTTTCTGTGATAATAGCAGATCCACATTTACACTGGAAAATCCTGCTAATATCCTTGCAATTTTTACAGGCCTTAGAGAAGTTCTACACAGCCAGAATCAGAAACTTAACAACCATTAAATAATGAAAATGTAACTACTCAGTGAATGTAAACAAGGATCTTCCTGCAAAAAGGCACACAGATGAACGTCTTTGATTCCACACATGCTGGAGCAGTTAAATGTTTTAAGATTATAATGCACTTCAAAAATATATTCTGACTCTGGTACATGGGTAAACACACATGAACCAATTTATCTTTGTTACCTCCAAGTTGCCTGTTTTTCCTGTGTGTTTTACTTCAAATTTTGGTAGTGTCTATTTTATATTGTTATTATTTCTTTTACACTAGTCCTTTAAAAAGAAGTCTTAATCAGAAATAAAAAAGTTTTAAATGTTTATTTTGATAATAGCAATGTAACTGTTTTAATGACATAGTTATTTATTCTTTTAAACTTACATGAAAATTTTGTTGGAGAGATCATAAAAATGTCCTTCCATCTAACAAGTACCATGTGATTGCAAAATAATTGCTTATTTCTGTATTTTGAAAAGAAAATAAAACTCTTTTCTTTGATTATCTGTAATAAAATGGCTACATTTACAGATCCATTGAAAATATCTGGGCCTTATATATATATATATAGGCAAACTGAAATCTGCAGCAACTGATAGCATTTCATATTTATAAAATTCCTTACTGCTAAAAAGGGCTGGAAGTCCTTGCAAACTATGCATAAACCAATACATCATCAGTGACATTCAACCACCTCCAAACAGACTGAGCATTAGTTGGTGGATAGAAAAACATGCACAGTTGGAGACATGAGAGAGTTATGGCCAAGGACTGTGGGACAACACAGTGAGTGGTCCCATTAAACACTATGGGCCCTTTGGCATCTGGAAAGAATTTGTTTGTCAAGGTCTGACAATACACCACACTGTATTAGCTCCCAAGATCAATGGCAGTGTCTGCTCACAATTTCAGCAGTGCTGATTGAGACATTCTGTGAAAGCAGTATAGCTCGCAAGATGTTGAGACAAGTGAAGCATAGATTAATAGAGTAAGGGTGAAAAACGTGCTGATATATGTGTCAGTTTAAATGGATCAATCTGTCAGGCTCAGGAGACAAAGAGAAAGCTTCAGTCATTGCCAGTGTTATAGAACAAATAGTAGATGATAACTTCTATGCCACAAAAAGTTCTAGAGCCAGTACCACCAAAAAAATGGAGAGAGACTTTCTACAGCTGTATTTGAAGGGAGGCTAAAAAACAGATAAACTGGGATATCATAAGCATTCAAAACTTTCAAAATCAAGACACCAATTGAAACGCCTAAGTTAACAGCATTTACACTGAAATTTTTCTCAAAAGCATTAGTACTTGTAAGAAATATGTCTCTGTGCAAGCCACCAACACGCTCATGTTACTTAAAGGATAAGGGGTATTACAATTATGGAGGTTACACTTAAGTTCATTTCACTGCACAAAATGTTACCTGTATTTACCTTGAAATGCTCTCCAACAGCATTTACAGAACACTGTAGGAGTTGCCCCCAACTTGGTCTGTTCCAGCATTCAAAATGTACTTAATTGGTGAATCTTATTCTACACCTCTGTTCACTGAACAAACATTTTCAAGACATTCATCAGCAGGAGGTACTCTTGTCTCTTTGAGGAACATAGTTCCATCAAATCTAGTGAAGCAAACAGGAAGATCTGTTGCTCCTGAGTTTGGTAAGCTACACTTTTACTCCATCTCCATTCCTCATACCTCATGGAATACTTCCACCACTTACTTTGTGCTAATGTTCATAGCCGGCTTTAAGGAAATTTAATTCATTAAAATGACAGAAAGTCAAGTGATCCACAAAAACAAAAAAAAAAAAACAAAAGCTATTTCCAATTAAGTTATCCACTCTAAACATTCAAAATGTTTGGTAAATAACAAAAAGGAAAGACTCATTGGCATAGGACGCAGAGGGGAAGGAAGAATTGTGATATGATTCGGCAAAGTAATGCGCTCAAAGATATTTTAGCACAAAGTGGACAGGCAACTGAGATCCAGAAAGCTCCAGACTAGTACAATTAAGAGGTAGGATTGCATGGTCAGGAGCAGGGTAGGTAGCAGAGAGGTAGGGAAAGACTATGGAAACAAGGTGACAGAAAGCCTAGCCTACTTGAGAAACTGTAAAATCACAGAATGACTCACAAGTAAACCCATTCTGACCACCTCCACACTGACCAGGCACAAGTCAGCTTTTCTTTCTTCTTTCTTAGAAACTCCTAAAGCTGTTTCATCATTTTATCCTCCCCACCAGGATTTTTAGCTCCAGCACAGCATAGCTGAAACCAACACAGTTTTCCCTTAAGAGCTGGCTTGCATCACATAGCATGAAATACAATCAGAAAACTCTTACCCAACTTAGAAATGCAATGCTAGGTACACTTCTGAATACCCCTGTCAAAGATTTTTAGCATTCAGAAGATATAAAGCAGGAAAAATGCCTGTGTCACCCAATGGATAAAGCTGAAGAAAATATGGACTTAAAAATCTTAGATGTCTGCATTAGACACACACCGTGAAGCCAATTAATTCACTGTCACAATGTTTTCATTGAAGACTGAAGACTTAAAAAAATATAAATGGAAAACAAAAGCACTAGTTTTCTTGAATTAGTTTCCTCCTCTCCTTATTTCTCAGTTTAACTATCTTTTTTGTTTTGTGCTGAAGCCAGTGCTATGCATACTGCAAGTACAGTTACAGAACTAAGCCCTTTAGACAGATATGAATTGTTTTAGACAGATATCAATTATTTAAAAACAGTGAAAATCTAAGTACATTAAGTCCTTCTACAGTTCATATATAGAACTGTTCCCACCAAGACCATGGTCTTTAAATTCTTGTTTTCTGTCCAAAGATATTTCCGTTTTATAGAGAAATTATATGCATTTAAGTATTTTGCATTTAAATGTACTAAAGATACACATTTCTTTTATTCCTAATTTGCTCCTTTAACAAATTTCAATCAAATCAAATTTCAATCTTTATGAAAATCAATCCTTTGTATTACTCTGTTCTACCAGCACATTGATCCTAACTGAGAAAAATTTACACTTTTAGTGATCCACACAAAGTTAGACTGAGCAGGGTCAGATCTGTGCTGTTCTGCCTGTCTAGCACAGCTTTGGACTCTGTGATGGTGCACAGTCCTTGTCTGCAAGACAAACTTGGCCAGCTCATTTTACACAAGGAGCCTGAAGGCACATTCCACTTGGAACCTGCAGTTGCACTGCCTGCCTGGCCTTCCCCTTATCTAACTGTGCAGCAGGAAGTCCTATGAGACCACCCTTTAGAAACAGAATTATTTTCTTGTGAGAATATTACTCAGGTTAGCTCAGATGACTAAAAGGATCAGTTTCTCTCCATGGACAGCACCTGCTCTTCAAACCACCATGGAAAAATCTGTTTAGGCTTCAGATGATGCTGCATCAACAGAGTGCTCAGCATCTGAGGAGATGAAAAACTTTCTATCTGTATTTCTCTTCTCATTCTTTCTTAGTAAAGCAGTTATCTTAAGAAAGCATTTGTGATTTGTCTTTCCAAACTGAGATACAGAAAGAGCCCTGCACCAGCCCTCTTGCTCACTTTCAGCATCACCACTGCCACCATCCTCCATTGTGGTGACACTCACCTCATGGCTCTTCTCTGGAGTTTTAAACATAGATTAAAAGTGATGCAGAGCAGTGAGGAAGAAAGACTTCTGTTTTACACACTTGGCAGAATAGAGGTGGCTTCTCAAAGAAAGTGCCTGTTATAAAGAGTGGCACAACCCTCCTAATAATATCCTCATAGCTGAGTTTTTATCTCTGTCATCCAAGGAAGTTTGTAGAAACATTGCAGACTGTAAACTTTGTGTTGTCTCTACTTGTTAGTATTAGGCAACTATATATAGTCAAAAACTGTGATGAGAGTGACAGCTTGATGTCTGGAAATTGTCTTACTGTGGAACGTTTCAGCATGGATTTGAGACAGTACAAAGACACAGCAAAATTATGATCTTCAGTATTTTGTCAGATCAGAAGACATATTTAAGTGCCCAGTATAATTCACAGAAACAAAAGATGTTAGCATTTTCCCAGTTTATAAACTTTATGGGCTAGCTTTCATTTAGTGACTAGCGTTATGTATTCTCCAACTGACTTGCTAGAAATCTTTAAGAATAAAATGCCACAAGATTTAAAAGATTCAGCTTAGTGACATCTCATGTTATTTAGAAAACTTGTGGAACAACTTTTTTTCGGGTGCATATCTATGTTTAACAAGAAGGAATTTACAGATCCATATGATGGAAGTTTTTAGAAAACTGATAAATCCTATCAGTTTTACATTTACAATAGAAAATTACTGTATTAATTTATTATCAATACACTTCATCCTAATGTTTGTTTCTTATACATTGTCAACACTTTCTGTACAAAACTGTTTGTCTGTGACACCTAGTATATAAATTAGCTGTGAGGATACAAAGACCACAGAACTGTATAGTTTGCAATGACAGATACTGTCTTGGGTGGTCTCAACTGCAGAAGTCGAGGAGATCAAACTTCAGAGCTTTTCAGAAAAAGAAGTTTGAACTGAAACAGGCTTGTCTTCTTTTTCCTTCATTCTCATGCACAATGTTTTTGTGCTGCTTACCTACCCTCCTCCCAGACAGGCTTCCAATGCTGCTTATCTTGTCTGTAGTTTAGCCAACCGTTCTTATTTTTATATTCAGCAAAATACTCTTCCCATTTCACTTGTGTTTATCTTGTTCACAATTTACTGAATTTCTAATTGTTTACTGCACTTTACTCATGTTCAGATGCAGCAATGTAACTTATTCTTTTCCCCTTTCAAGGCTATGTTGCTAATATTTATGTAAAATACTTATACATTGACTTATGTCATTGTGACAGACAGTACAAGCCCTAAGCTTTGTTCTACATTTTATTTACTTGGAACAAATTGAGAATTGGATTTCCTGTTTATGAGGAGGCAAAAAATTCCTATGAACATATCCTCCCTTACATGTACAGGAGAGAACAGGCACAATTAGCCATTTTGTTCTTTTATAGCCCAGCTGAGTTCATCAATAGCTAAACAATTCCATTCTGAGCAGTAATCAAGTAACAGCTCTTCCCTAATGGGACTGTTACACTCCTAATATAACAAAATATAACAAATATAACACTTCGTGCAAGCGACTGGGAAGTGTTAATGTATTTTTCATTCTGTAAAAGTTTGAGTTCCACTGAAAAGGCTGAACATTCAAAACTGAACTGTGAGCCATGAGGACAGAGATTTGTATCACTGGCACAAATAAGCCAATTTGGTGAGTTTGTTCTTGTGATTAATAAAAGGAGATTTGTATCCTAACAAGTCATAATTTCTTTAAACTGAAAAATCATCTTAGCTTTCTGGGAAGTTTGATGCTTAAATTCTAACCAGAAATAGACACTGCTGTGAGAAGTGTAGTTCTAGAATGGAAAGAGTAAGAAGAACAACTTGTCTTCTTTTCAAAGAGGGTCTAAATAGCAAACCTGAGTTGATTTTTCCCTATTCATTAGGTCATTGTGAATTAATGATGAAGAAAATCAGAACAGTACTTTTGCTCCCTCTCTTGTTCAGTTAGTAGAGAATTAAATTCTTATCAAATACATGAAAAGTGAATATACAGGCTTACTAAATGCAATGTTAGTTTGAATAAATCCACATAATTTGTCAGATTCAAGAGTGAACTTATCTGATAAACTCATTTGTACTGCATCCAAGCAATCTTTTCTCCAAAGCATAAAAAAAGACCAAACTAAAAGCCAAGGAAATTTGTTAAAAGACAAAAAATATTGCTTAAGACTGTGCAAGTTCACTCACATATAGAGATATGTCCCTGATAATAAAGACATTTAAAACTTTGATTTTAATATATATTCATAGAAGAAGACCATTTCAGAAAGCAGAGTGTTACATTCATCACAGAAACAAATGAAAATTAACACTGGAGACGCACTTGTTCTGATATTTTTGAAACAGAAGGACAGTGACAGTAAGCAAAAGAAGAAGCAAAATCTGAAACTGCTTCTTGGCAGCCAAGTCATTATATTCCAGGCAGATTCCATGTGCTGCAGAGGTAGCTGTCTCCAGGAATATCTGGGAGGAACGAGTGCATTCTCCACCAAAGACCTGTCATTTCATAATGTAAACAACTGACCACCAAGTCTGTGAATGAACATGAAGCTAAACATAGGGAATAGGAAGTCCAAAATACTCAATAATAATGGTCAGACATATGTATCTGGCAAGAAAAGGTAGTCCTGAACAACAGAACTGATGACAGAACAAATCCAAGGATTCTAAGTAGGATTTTATAAACAAGAACTTTCCTTATTTCAAAATTCATTTTAGAATTCTCAGTTTAATAGTACCACACCAAACCAGAATTAAAACAAAATACTAAAATAAAAGTTTCTATTATTTCAGTAATTGTTTCAGTAGCTATATCATAGCTGGAATAGCACTGATAAAACTCTACAAACAGTGATATTGAGATATTTCTTATTTTGAATTATATTAATAATCAGTATTCATACAGTAGAGAGACACCAATAACTATCAAAGTGTATGCCAGCCCAAATTTAAAGACAAACTCTATATTTAAAAAAAAAATCAAAACAGGATTCATTACTGCTGTCAATCCAATTATTTCGTACATAGAATTAAACATATGCCTTTCCAGATATCAGATTGAAATCTTGTCTGAAACAGCCTTTTTCTGATATTTTTGAAACAGGACAGTGACAGTAAGCAAAAGAAGATATTAAATATATCTTAAAGATATTAAATTATTAAATATATATTAAATATAAAGAAAATATTAAATCCTGCACAAAAGAATAAGAATCTGTTTTGAAAAGAATGATACTTTTTCCTTCCTTCATGATTTTTATTTTTTTTTTGTGGTGTGAGATATTAACTGAGTTTAAGAGAACAGTGTTTTGTTTGCATGTTTTTGTGCTGTGCTAATAACAAGCAAATCTTATTCTTTTGTTCCATGTAAAATCATCAGTGTGTGAAAGGTCTGTATCATGAAATTACCTTCACTTTTGCTCCTGGGTGCACCATTGCAAAGAGCAGTATTAGTTATATGGTGTCAGTGAGGCTGTAGCTTGGTACAAATATGTCTTTTCATTACTTGTCATTGAATCATGTAAACCAGGGAAATGAACAGAAGAAGGAAAAAGGTTTTTGACTCAGATAAAACTGCATACATTACTTAAGTAGTGCAATGAAGCATGTATTTTATTTCATTGATCTAGACATTAGAAGCATGATTATTAAGGTGTCTGGCAGGAACTTAACAATTGAAATCATTGCTATCTCTACAATGTCAGTGGATAAAAAAATCTGTCTTAAATATTTTCATATATTTATAAAAGCTATCTACTCAGACAATTTCTAAACCAAAGGTGGTGGTGTTATCCTCAGATGGCAACTAAGCACCACCCAGCCATTTGCATTCTTTCCCCTGGTGGTGCAGGAGAAAAAATCTAAAGGGTAAAACATAGTAAACTTGTGGGTTGAGATAAAAACAGCTTAACTGGGAAAGTAAAAGCCATGCACAGAAGCAGAGAAAAACAAGGAATTAATTCACTGCTTCCCCTGGGCAGACAGGTGTTCAGCCATTCCCAGGAAAATAGGGCTCCATCATGCATAACAGTTACTTTGGAAGGCAAAAACCATCATTTCAAATGTCTCCAACTTCTGCCTTCTCTCCATAGCTTTTATTGGTGAATCAACATCATATGGTCTGGAATATCCCTCTGATCAGTCAGTATCAGCTGTCCCAGCTGCATCCTCTCCCAGCTCTTTGTGCGTTGATGGTGTGAGAAGCAGAACAGGCCTTGAATTTGTGTAAACAGTTCTCATTAACAATGAAAATGTCACTGTAGTATCAACATTCTCTTCATTACAAATCCAAGACTCAGTTCCATAGTGTAAAGAAAATTAACTCTACCCCAGGCAAAACCAGAACAGATCAAGAAGCGAAAGCTTAACTAAAGATGTATGGAAAAACAGTGTTGGGAATAAAACTGGAAGATTTTGTCAGGAGGAAGGAACAGTTTCACTCAATTGACCTTGCAGCTGAGAATGCTAAAGAATTCCTGTGTGGGAAAACTTCATTTTTATACCTAATGTTGCTCATCCTCTGCCTGCTTAGAAAAGTTGAATTCTTGCAGAGACATAACACGCTCACAGACATACACAGCCTTTTGTTAGAGTGAGGCAGGAAGCAATGTTCCCTGCCCCACCACCACCTCTGCCACTTTTGATAGGATGAACTAAGCCTAACAGAGCCTGTGTCCCAGTGTGTCTCTGCTGCCTGGTGTTTTCACCAAGGTAATGAAATAAATCTAATCTTCGTATTTTGGCTGCTGTTTGATGGTTGCTCTTGGTTACCTGCATGTATTGATACACAAAAGCAGATAAATTCTTCCTCTAATTTTAATCAACAATTTAATACTAAATTTAAGATGACATAAACGACAATCTCTCAAATAAACAAGTACTTACCCTTCCTATTTTACCACTTTGTAGAAGGATCAGAGAGGACTGATAGTATTCAGGGTGAAACATCTGCATAATAAGGAGATATCTGCACTACTTTTTATCTGTCATTGATTTAAATTTAAACTGTGCATAAAAGGACTTCTATATTTCAAAGGTAAACATATCAATAACATTACCAAATTCTAAGTGGAAAGAATTTTGCAGTCTTCAAGTTAAGCATATGTGTGCATCTTGGTTACTGTTTGTCCTGGTAACAACCACTGTCCCATTAGATAAATCCAAACTTGACTGAAAGTTATGATCTCAAAACCTTACTTACAGGAAAAGATGCTATCCTTCCCCTAACTTTCAAGGATTTTATTCTTTATTCCATTAGCACCAGCCCATCAGTCCTATCTGGATTTTTCTTCAGTCAATTAGCTTCCATCATTAGCCCAAACTGTGATTTAATCAGATGAAACCAACTGTTCAGATTGAACACAAGCAGGGTGTTTTGGGCCATAACCATGAATTCTGAGCAATGACAATGAGCAGAGTCTGTGAGAACAGTTCAGGAAAACATCCATCCCTGAGGCTCAGCACTCTGCTGTTATTGCCTCTACTACACTTACTTTGACCAAAGAGAAGTCTTCTGGAACTCCAGCTTCAAATTTAAACCTTGTATCCAGTCAAGAAATATTACTGCATTCATAATAATTTAGGGACTGAGCTACAATTCAGGTCACATCAGAAATGGGCTTAGAACTGAGACCATGATCATGAGCAGAATACAGTGTCAAGACACACTTGGTAGAATTGTTATAAATTCTCATTGAGCTGAGCAAAGACATCAATCCTCATGTCAGGGAACTCTTAGGCTTTCTTGTACAGTTCCCTGACTCCGGCAATCAGCCCACTATTTAGTCTTAAAAATGTTGACTTAACAAGTCCTTATCTTTTACAACACCCTTTGACAAGCTCCCAATCCTCACAGCAAACTTCAGTACAGAGTACAGGGTAAGAATATGATACCTGAACTTTGCCAAGACAAAGCAAGGGAGGAGAGAAATAAAGACGGAAAAGAGAGAAAGAGAAGATTGCCAGTCCTTAGATAATACATTGATCCTGCTGCATGGATGGTCCAGATTTGTGGTTAACAGGTGTGAGGGGAGGAAAGGAGAGAGAAAGGGACCAATCCACTTCCTTTTCTAGTTTATCTGGTGCACATCTCTTATGTAAAATAGGTTTATCACACCATTCACATTACATTATCTGTGCATGCCCAGACAGCCCTGTAGAGCCCTCCAGGAAGTGAGCTGGGCTGAGGGGGAGTTGGTGCAGGCACACTGAGCACACACCTCAAGGTAGAAAAGGAAGATGGCTGAGAACAGCCCTGCCCCATCTCCCCAGGACTCTCTCCTCCATTAATGCTTTCCTGTCTCAACAGGCAGAACATTTGAGACAAAATCTGTTTACATACTTATGCCTGATCCTCCACATATGGACTGAGGCAGAACTGTATCTGTTGTTTATCACTTTTTGGGGGGGATAAAGTCCTGTGGAAATATTTTCATGATTTGGACAATTCTGTCAACAACACTATGCCAAATGTGGCCTCATAAAATGGACAAACTGATACAATTGTTTGGCTCCTGAGATCATATTGTGATTGCAAGTGCACTATATAAAAGAAAATGTAAGTGGCAAAGCAAGAAGAGAAGATAGAAAATAAAGACTGGTAAACAATGCAAAGCACAAAGTCACAGGAAGCACAAAAGCTTGATGTGGCTATGCTGCAATTAATTGAACTACAGAAATTACAGGAAACTTAAAAAGATTCATGACTTTCATATAACCTTTACTTTGCTTTTCTGATGGCTTTTTTCCCTTTCAGTAAGACTTATGAAGTAGTTTCTTGTAATCCCAGTGTGGGGCAGCAAAAGTCAGAAAACCAGGAATCTAATCTCTCAATGAAAGCTTCAGCAGAAAAGTGTGTTTTAAGTACATACAGCCTACAACACGAGCTTCCAGAGTTTCCTGTGTACCAGGGACATGTTATAGAAGAAGCAATTGGGAATTGTACACAAAATTTAAGAAACTGAGATTCACTGCAAAAATGTTGCTACATTTAAGTGTCCTCTGCTATGTATATTGTCAAAAGGTATTTTTTAAAAATTAATTTTTAGTGTATTAGATTTAATTAATACTTTCTCCCTCATGAAAACTCTTACATGCATTTGAAATTGTTGTCTCCTTCTTATAACTGTTCATTATTAGTAGAATAAGCATTTTGTGAATTTTGTGCAATGAATAAAACAATTCTTTTAATACCTGTGATAGCTTTCCAGAATAACATTTCTATTCCTTCAATGATTACAGTAACTTAGATATTGAGTTATTTGAATGGAGGGGGAAAATCATGGGAATGAAAGGAATTGTTTATATAATTTTATCTCACTCACAGAAAAAAACACAGTATGTTTCAGGAGAGAAAAAGAAAACAATCAGGATAAGGTACAGCACTGCACAAGCAGCTTGGAAAACAGGTGTATTCAATGAAAAATCTGTCTTATTTGTAGATCTACTTCATGTGTTTCAACTTGTCTAAATCTTTGACTAAAGGGAGAGATGTGTCCTACAAGAGAATTAGAGAAAACAGCAGAAATATATTATTAAAAAAAACTATAACCCATATTCTTTTACAGAAGAAGCAATATGAAAGACAACGAAAGAAAAATATATTCCTATCAGGGGACAGGCTTTTTGAAAGGAAACTGCATCTAGAAAAAGTAATTATTGAGAATATGATAGTAAGGAAAATTTTCATTTCCTATCAAGTGTGTTGAACAAAGAAATGTTGAACATATAAGAACAATGAAGGCAGAAATGTCACATTGGGTACCAAATATATTTGTTTAAATACAAAGTTTGTATCAGATTACTCTAAATTAATGACCTTTTTGCTTTTTCAAGTAATATGTATTTAAACACTCAGAAAAACAATATTCTGGTAAGCAGGGATCTATTTGATGTAGCCTGGGGCATTCTACCAGGTTCAGATCTTGTCTCAAATACTGACACATACCTATAGTGTGTTGATAATAGCAAAAATGCAAACTTTTTGAATAAAATATTTTTGTTATGGTCTGATTTTCTTCCCTGTGAACTATTTTAATAGACACAAAGCTATCAGCTCCAGCTGAGGTGCACAAAACAGTAGGTTTATATACCTTCCAATGACATTGAAATACAGTCAATCAATGTATCTGCTTACAGAGACATCTTGCTATTCACTGTTAAATGATAATAATTTTTTAAAAATAACATAATGTTGTGTCTTAAGAAATCTGCCTGAAAAAACCCAGCATTGTTTTGGTATAGACATCTTCAAGACACAGGTTGTAAAATTCACTTTGGGCATTAGCTAACAACTATCATACTTTCCTGTTAAAACTACTCATGTTTGCCCTGGAAAAGGTGATTTCTGCTCATGTCATGTGTGTTTTCTGACTAGGCATAAATGAATGCTTGTGAAGGTAGCCTCCTCCTATAAACTCATGCTGATTATTCATCAACTGTATCAATCCCTAATGTTATTCTCCGAAAATATGTATTAACAAAATAAATGAACAAATGCACTTTATTAGCATTTCCATGAGTAGTATTGAATACCTGAGTACGAGTCACAGCCAAGTTTCTGCTTAAAAAACATTATTATAATAAAATATTTTTAGCATTATTGTAACATACAATCTCCAAAATGTCTATGCTTTGCACTCCAGCTAGTGCAAAGCAAGAAAAAGCTCTAAAGAGGTAGTGAAGTGCATTATAAAATACATAAATTACTGCAGCTGTACAACAAAAGTGAAGTTCTAGAATTTGACTATACAAAGATCCTGCAAAAAAGATATAATGGCTATAAAATGAAAAAATAATGAGGAGAAATATATGTGGTCTGTCAAAGAACTGATGAAAGCTGATGATACAAAATACCTTTCTACACAGTGAAAAATACTTAAAAGGTCTTTAGAGAAATAAATAAAATAAATACGTAACTCAACCAAAGATGAATAAATAAATAAAAGGAAACAATAAATAAACCAAAGCAGAAACCAAACATTTTCATAATGATGGAAGTGTGAATACTTGCTAAATTGATGATAAGAGCTGTAACACTTTTTAATCTTTATATATTTTAAAGATGATAACCAATAAAGGGACATGAGACATGATACATATAAAATTGTTAAACCCTTGGAAATTAGAATGAAGGCTTTATGTAGAAAGGAGCTTCTGGACTACTGTATTGATCCCCTCTAAATAATAATTTTACACTGTCCTAGTTAGGCAGTTTGTATAGTGAACCCTATGTTTTCAGGACCAAGAAAGACCATGCTTTCCAAGAAAGACAGGAACAGCTGGAAGCAGACTGAGAGAACATACTTTATACCAGTATTGATTCAAATACATTTCTACCACCTGTCCTCACCGTGACCAAGAGGACACAACTGTGATACTGAGCAAGGGATTACTGAATAAGAGTGTCCGAGAGTAAAGTATCATTGCAAGAATTTCACTTTTATGATAAAAGAATTATTTCTTACTTAAACACATCCCTAAGGGGTATCCCAGGGATGAGTCTAATATTTTTTTTCTATGCAAAGAAAATGGGCTGCAATAACAGATTGAAATAATTGGTGTGAGCCAAATGGAAAATCACACCTTAGAGAAGAGTTTGTTTTGAGGATTGTCTTTTTATTACTCTTCAGGATCAAGAACTACAACTTTCAAATGAAGCAGTCTGACCAAAGGGGTTGAGAAATGCAGTCAGGGGCTGAATAGATAGAGATACCCCTATGAACTGGGTAAATGCCATTTCACAGTTGATAAATTTGTTCTTATAAAACTGTCATGAATGCTTTACCATTGTCTATTAGTCAGTCAGTGCAAATATAAAAAGAAATAAAGAAAACACATTTCCTAAAGAGCAGGTCCTAAGAAATATGTATGTCTATATTTAAATCCAGGAGTTTTATTCTCTGTGATATAAGGTTAAGGTTCTTTCAGCCACAAGGAAAGGGATCAGAGTTAGAGCATTTCAATGGTACGTCGGACTACTTACTAACAGGGTAGAATGGAGGGGATCCAAAATACACATTTGTTACATTCCTTTTGAAAGGTATTATGCATGAAGGATGAAATGTTAGTTTATTGTCTTACTCAATTATAATTTTGGTTCCACTTGAACCAAGCTTCTGTAGCGTCTCAATACTTTTTAAATTGAAAGACAGAATCATGTTCACCTGCCTTGTTTTGAAGTGGTGCTCAGAAACAAAGTATGAAATGGACAAAACTGACAATCAGTGGTGGCAACCTTTGAAGAGCTGGTCCCCTACTTTCATTTTTCCTGCTTGCCTCTGGGCAGCAGCATATGTGAATAACTTATTTCTTTGTCTGGTTCAATAGATCAGCATTGCACGGTAAGGGCACACAGGAGGTCTTGCTTGTATTCACTGGAAACAACCATTATATTTGAGAGGTTACACTGTCTGTCTGTAACCTTTTTATGATCAGCAAAAATGCCTGTTTACCTGGTGAGCTTCCAAAAGAAGTTTAAAAATAAGCATGTTTAAATGTGCACCAAACCAAATCCTGGGACAAAACATAAGGACCCACTTCAAATGTCACTTATAACTTTGCTTGCTGCCTTCAGTGAAACCATTCCTGGTTTGGTCCCATGTGATATTACAGCACTGTGAACTTTAATACATCACTGTGCAAGGTACTCATTCTCTGTGTTAAAGTGAATCTCCCTGCAGGCATGCTTAAGGCTCTTTTGCTTTAAGCTTCTCTAGTATTCCCCTTAAAACGTGCAGTGCTATTACCCATACCAAACTTGCTTCTAAATCATCACCAGTAAAATATAAAAGATAAAGAGACTTAAATATTATCTTATGTGTGCTGGGATATAGTCTTTTCTTTTTAAGGGTTTTGCCCTTTCCAAAATGAGATTTGACAGAATAAAAGATTTTTCAAAATGCTAAAAAATGTGGCAAAACATCTGCACTGTGCCTCTGTCTTTAGTTTCTTCACTACAGTGGAAACACTGCAGAACAGAAATTACAGTGTGTTTTTTGTTTGGTTTGGGGGTTTTTCAGGGGTTGGGGTTTTTATACCAATTACTCCTCAGAGATTTAACTATTTTTTTTTTTTAATAACACAATCCTGCTGATTGATTTTGAGAAACTAGAAGCCATTTCCAAGACTTCAAACCACAATGTCATAAACCATCTCAGTTTTGAGACAAGCATACTAAAAAGTAAATCCTTCAGGAAAATAAAACACATGCTTTACAGATTGTCTTCTTGGACTGTGCCAAGTTGTCATATCTGAGTAAATAGATTTTTGTATGCAGCTCTCTGGTGAGCATTATGAGTAGTTGTTAACTGACATTTGTCATTCAAATACTAATGAAAACTATAACCATTAGAGGACAGTGGAGATTTAAAACTAATTTAGCATTTGAGCAGCTAAATTGACACCAATCTTTGAGAGACAGAACAGCAAATTACTCTTACAAGTAAAATAGGCAAAAGGAGACTTATATTTTATGCACAGATTTTTCTACATTTCTGTGATTAACACCATGTCCACTAATGAAAACTAAAATTGAAAATACTGCTCAGTTAAATATTTGTGTGAACTGAGCGTACATAAGAGTACATATCCCTTTTAATGATATTGAGCATACAAAATAGCTGGAAATGTGATATTTTACAAAGCAAGAAGAATATTACATCCGGTTTCAGGTCCTCAGCACAGGAAAGACAACCTGTTGGAGCAAGTCCAGAGGATGAACACCAAGATTTTAGAGAGATTAAATACCTCTCCTCTGAGGAAAGGCTGAGAAAATTCGAGCAGCTGCTCAGTCTGAAAAAAAGACTTAGGGATGACCTAATTGTGGCCTTCCAGTACCTGAAGGGAGGCTACAAGAAAGATGCAAAGGGACAATTTAAAGAGCATGCAGTGACAGGGGGAACAGCTTCAAAATGAATGAGGGCAGGTCTAGTCCAGATATTAGAAAGGAGTTCTTTACTGTGAGACTCTGGTACATGTTGCCCAGAGCAGTTGTAGATGGCCCATCCCTTGGAGGGTTCCAAACCAAGCTGGATAGGGCCCTTAGCAAGCTGGTCTAGTGAAAGGCTGCTGCCACCTTGCAATTCCCACTGCCATGGCATAGTAGATGATCTTTAAGGACTCTTCCACCCCTAGCCATTCTGTGATTCCATGATAATACATGATACATATTACCAGATAAATTCTTTTCTGTTTTAGTGTAAAAGCATTAAAGAAAAAATTGACATATATTGCAAATCATTCAGTCAATTAATGTACGACAGCAGCTCAATGCAATAAAGAGGCTCCTTAAAAACCAGTTGACACCACAAAGTAAATTTTAAACCATTCTTTCAGTGAGATCATGTCCTTTACTCTCAATAGTTTGTTTACCTTAATGTTGCTCCCAGTATAGCCAGAAGGTCAAAAAACTTGCAATGAAGAAGAAAAAAATCTAATATCTTTTCAGTTTGGCCTTGAGAACATCCCTGATAATTGAGGATGGACAAACCCATTAATAAAATCTTCTGACAGTAAAACACCTATAAAACTGATCTTAGTAGAAAGATTCCTTGATTAATGTGACGTATATACTACAGATTAATCAAGGAAAGGTTTCCAGTATATTAATTCAACTTCCATCTCACATGTATGCTACTTATCATACATTCTAATGTAAGTCTGAACTCCCTAGATGTTATCAGGAGTTTGACATTTTCTCTAATTGCTTATGAGGTTGATGGAAATTTGATTTTCATGAAGTTACTTCCTAGCACAGAAAAGTACTACTTGTCTGTAAAATATTCTGCAACTCCCTTTTTCTTACTGAACAGAGAGCAGGTGTATTGTGGATGAGTGCTATCTACATGAAGATCTGTGCTCTGTTTGGGTCATTTGATGACTTTCTCTACAATCTATAGAGGCTTCATCACAAGGATGCTCTCATACGACTGTGTCATGGCATTGGTTCCCAGAAAATGAGACAGGCACAGTGACAGCATTAATGTTATTTATGTGCCACTTTACAAATCGAAGCAAGTAAGATATGCCTACATTGCACATTAGATGAAGATCTACTTTTCCCCATCATGCAAACTCTTCAACAGTGGAAAATATGATTTAGTAATGTATAAAAGCAGGATATTTAAGACTCCAGTCACTTTATTAGGCTGAGGGTACAAGCCAGAACACCAGTTTCAGTTAAAGTCTCCTATGTCAGTCGATTGCATCAGGTTTGTTGACTTTAAAAAAAAATAAATATAAATTTAGTAACATGATATATAACCTCAAATTAGAATTATCATTGTCATTTGTTTCTTGAACAGGAAGAAACAGCAGTTGGTTCTTTTTAATAAGTAACTGGCCTAAGACCCCTTCCTGAGTGCAACAGTAGCACATTTTGCTCCAGCCAATTAAATGCTAGATGCAGCTGACTAGTGTTTTTCCCAATTGTGTAGAAGATAGGACAAGAAACAAATTTTTGATTAGACAAAAACCCAAATTTTTTAGAAGTTACTTCACTTCTCACTCAAAATATAGTAACAGTGGAAATGTCTGACAATTACCTAAGTGACTTGTTCTGACAAAAAGTAAAGCAAACAAACTTTATATGTGACTTTTTTTTACTTTAACTTTCACAGAATGTATATTAAAAGCAATCAGAAAAAGGTCAGCACTAAAATAAACCATTGCAAAATTCTCAAAATTAAGAATTTCTGCTAACCCAAAGCATTTTGTTGCTTTACAGTTCACAAATACATGCTTCTTACTACTGATCCCCACCCCCAGTGAATCCAAGGGAGAGACTCTTCACAGATAGTTTCACTCCATCCCAGGTCAACACCTTTGGACAAACCAAGGGGTAGCTTTTCTTCCCATTTCCCAGCCTTTACCTTTACTTTTAATTAAATATTGCACATTACACACAGGCAAACTCTGTGCAAATACAGCATGAAGTTACACCACTCAATTTCTATCTTCTCACTACATGGAAACATCTTGTGGAGCTATGTAATGATGTAAGAGAGGCTAAGTCCCCAAAAAATTATCCAGTTTCTAACTCCATATAACATATAAAATACAAACTTCAGCACAAAGTCTGCCACAATCCCCACAGTGAATCTCTTTCTTCTTTTGACTATTTTCTCTGCACAGTGATAATTTTTCATCTTCTCCAAAACTTGTTAGCTTTCATATCCCTGAAATTCAGAAGTATCTTGAAGTTTTTTCATCTCGCTCAATTCCTTCTGACTGCCTCTCCAGCTGCAGACTGAAGTAGGGAGCCATGACATCTCCAGCATTCAATCCCAGTGAGAACAAAGACATGTTCAACTCACACTGCTAGGACTGATTTGTAGCTACAAAATAATCTGGCACTTGTTTTTGCCCACTTGGGTGCCCCTCATTAAAATTACTCATCTTTTATCTTCTTGCTTCCCAGCACTATTATCTTTGTATATCATATTCTGCAGGGTGTCCAGCAGATTGAATCCTGTTGAGTACTGCTTTGTCAGTTGTACAATTCAGAAAGACTTTTGCTCACATACACAGCTTTCTGGGTTGGGGAGACTTTCTAGAACTAAAATACTTTGATTAGCTTCCTAGCCTTCTTTGGTTCTATCATTTGAGGATACACAAGGATTTTCTCAGTTTCTGGGTCCCTCAAGCACTGTCGTCTTTCTCTACTTCATAAATCTTTGGGATGTCTGACTGATTTTCTGCAGTTTGATTTATGTGTTTTTCCTTCATCTAGTTAAAGTTCCTCAAATTCATGGTTTGAAAGTATGGAAGATAAAGGTTGTTTTCTTTGGTTTTTGTTTTGCATTCCTCCCAGTGGTTTAGGACATAGATTTACTTTATTTGCTGTCTTGTTTATAGCTGGCGGGGATCAGCTTTCCCATGCTTAGACTAAGTCCCTTTCTTTTTAGCCTCAAACAGTACTTGAGTTTCAAAATGCTTTGAAACTTTCAAAATGCTGAGGTCCTTCTTTTCCTATGTGATTTTACTTATTTGTTCAGCAAAACTCATCCTATACTAAATTATGCATTTTGCTGCTTCCCATATTGTAGGAAGGTGCTCAGATTAACCTGTGACTGATAAATTTAAAAAAAATTAATTAAATTAAATTTAAAAAAAATTAAAAAATGCCCAGAGATTTTTCCAGCTGGGATTGGAATCTGCCTGATCTTCCTCTCTCACCGTGCTGTGAAGCTCCATCAATTTTGCAATTTTGTGCTTTCCTTCTGAAATCAGTGGGTGCTGACAGGCATGGTCTACTTGGTACTTTCCTCCAGACCCCTTGTTATTAATATTTTTGAATCCATGACCATCACAGAAAATTTTCTTTTTCTATGGCTGACCCATCATTAGTTTTCTGGTCTCTGAAGCTTTTAATTCTATTTATTTATTTATTTGTTTTCATTCTAGCTTTTCCTCATGTCAGCTGTCTTCTTGCAAGAGATAGTTTCCTGTCTTGAAAGGAAAACGAGACAAGAACCCCCTTGAATGTCACAGAGTACATCTCTTCTATTTCTGTTCTCAGTAAAATAATTCTGCCCCGCTGAACTCTTAAATTTCAAGAAAATTAAAAGGGTCTTAGCTTTCTTTCAAATAAATATTATGCCTAGACATTTCCCACTGCACAACTCATGGCTTTCAACAGATATGGAATCCTCCTAAATGTATGGGATTCTCCACCAAGTCACCTGAAATTATGAGATTAGAGAGAATCAATGCCTTAAATATCTTTATGGGTATTTTGCAAAGTCTGCTTTACAAAGTAACTGTTACTGAAATGAACTGAAGCACAGTATTCAGAAAAACAACATATAAAATTACAAAATTAATAATGACAAAATCTGTTTTTGAAATAGGAGAAGGGGAAGGAGGAGGGGGAAGTGGAGACGAAGAGGAGGAAAGGTGAGGCGCGGCGAGGCGCGGCGACTCGAGGGAAGGGAAGGGAAGGGAAGGGAAGGGAAGGGAAGGGAAGGGAAGGGAAGGGAAGGGAAGGGAAGGGAAGGGAAGGGAAGGGAAGGGAAGGGAAGGGAAGGGAAGGGAAGGGAAGGGAAGGGAAGGGAAGGGAAGGGAAGGGAAGGGAAGGGAAGGGAAGGGAAGGGAAGGGAAGGGAAGGGAAGGGAAGGGAAGGGAAGGGAAGGGAAGGGAAGGGAAGGGAAGGGAAGGGAAGGGAAGGGAAGGGAAGGGAAGGGAAGGGAAGGGAAGGGAAGGGAAGGGAAGGGAAGGGAAGGGAAGGGAAGGGAAGGGAAGGGAAGGGAAGGGAAGGGAAGGGAAGGGAAGGGAAGGGAAGGGAAGGGAAGGGAAGGGAAGGGAAGGGAAGGGAAGGGAAGGGAAGGGAAGGGAAGGGAAGGGAAGGGAAGGGAAGGGAAGGGAAGGGAAGGGAAGGGAAGGGAAGGGAAGGGAAGGGAAGGGAAGGGAAGGGAAGGGAAGGGAAGGCTACAAATTTTCGGTTTAGAAGATGTTTGCATGTTTTGTGAAATTTTCAATTTAGAAGAGGCTGGAACCCATGTACTTTCAAATTTCAGGCAAGCAGTGATCCAATTATGCAGTACCATTTGGTGCTCTGAAGAAGAAACAAGAAAGTGAGATAAGCCTGGTAATTGACTTAAAGTAACAGAGTAAACATGAACATGGCATACTGATTTAAAATTCATGTATTGTAAGAAAATGGACATGTGCTTGTAATAAATTTACAACACTAAAACAGTATTCTGTGTGGTTTTCAACCCATTAAACATTCTCCTTCCAGTAGTGAATCTCATGCTTAGTTCTTGAACAACAGACATCTGTGTATGACTGCTGTCTCCATGTTACTGATTCTGTTTTTATAGCCTGAAACGACTTGCTTTAATCTCTTCCAAAAAATGACACAAAGAAAAAGCATTCAAAAATTCAAGTCTGTAGCGTATACTTGTTAGCAGCCACCAAATTGATACTGCATATATAAAAACAAGAAGACAGGTATAATTTTCCTAATGCAAGTGTCATTACTGTCTTTTTCTAAGTGTCTCTATTGCCACTGTATCAATTAATAGAAATGGTATTCCAGTGAATCACCTTGTTGAAGTATAAGGACTAAAAGAATTATTCAGATAGAACAAAGTAAAATAACACAACACAAAGAAGTCAAGTATCTGTCAGTCATAACCAATGTCAGTGCCATGATCTACCACTTCTTCCTGTTTCCTTATAATACAGCCAAAGGATATGTCAAGCAGAGGTAAAAAAAAAAAACAAAAAACAAACAAACAAACAAAAAAAAAACCCACAACAAAAAACCCTGTAAACAAGGGAAGGAAACAGAGTCTGAGGAGAGGAAAAGAAAAATAACAAAACCAAAACTGAAAAACCCCAAAATAACATGAAGTAATTAACTTCATTGCTATCTACTGCAAACTTTCATTAAATTCAAACAAAATTTAGAAGAAAAAGAAGGAAAATATGCAAGGTGTTTGGTTACTAAGAGGAAAAACCATACTTGTTTTTAAATCTTCTCATTGCATGTTTCCTATATACAATCCCTTAATGCATAATGTAACTTTCTCTATTGTGCAACTTTAACCTTATCTGCCCTGTTACAATTTGTCTCAGCATATTTTTTTAATAGGATGAAGAATGTGAGCAGTAGCATTGATCCACTTGATTTCAAAAATAATTTTGGCCCTACAGCTGATAAACCTGCAGCTGATCAAGTTAATAAACACATTATAAACAGACAGCAAGGTGCAAATGCAATCTAGATGCTAATTCTATTTATATTGAACACTTCAGCAGACAGTAACTTCAGCACTCATTCTCTCTCTTTAATGTAAGAGTGACATAGTAGTGTCCCTCAGAGGAAGGAGGAATCTTGTTAGTCGGTCTCAGTGGAACTGCCCAGGAGATCCATCTGAGGGCTCTCTTTCAGAACAAACTGAGCAGTTAACAAATATTTGTTATCAACTTGGTCAGCAAACAGGTACCCTGCTCCAACAGAGGAAGCACTGGAGAAAACATGTTCTTCAGAATTCTCAGTCTTATCCCACAATATAAGGCAGACTTGAAAGCCTTGAAACTTTTCTTCATAATTAGAAAAAAAAAAAAGGAAAAAAAAGAAAAAAAAGAAAAAAAAAAAGAAGTGTCTTTTGTCCTGTTCATTTAAATGGATACTGTCAAGTCACAGTCTACCAGGTGTTATCAGTGTAATTGAAATGTGCATATCCATATTTTTTAGACTGAATGATGAGAGGTAAAAATTAGAACACAAACTTTCTGCTTTGAATGTGAAATTTTCTGTGCCGAAAACAAAATCACAAATGAAGAGTGATCATTTCGGGAAGGTTTTGCACAAGTAAATTTCATAGCTAACTAATGAAACTTCTACAGATATAATATTTATAGCAGATTCTATTCCATCCAGTCCAGATCAGTCAGGGTGTTATTTAAATGGTCACATAGAAAATACTATCTATAGCTAAACTGCACCCAGATTCTCACCAAAAAAAAAATCTGACATGTAAACATGAAGTTTAGTCATGGCTCTAAAGATAAAACATAATTGTGTTAAGGGAAGACAGGGACACAGAAGTAAAAACACATAATGGTATGTAATATAAACTGATTATTTAGTACCTTATATAGCACTCAAAGTTTAGAAGATTTTTTAAAAAAATCTCATCACTGAAATGTCTATGTAGACTGCAAAAGTGAAGCCAGTTATTAATCAAAACCCTGACATGGCAAGCATGAAAACCTCTTTTAAAGACCAATTGAAAGGTAATATCAGATAAGCTCCAAGTGGCCAGGCCTAAGCCAAACTGCTGGACAAAGAAAGAAACCATCAGAGACTGATCACTGAGTAGCCTTTAGCATCAAGAATCTGCTGCTGTCAACAAGAAATTCTGATAAGCAATGAGGTCATGGCATGAAAAAGCTGCTCTCACCTAGTAAGGCCAGAAGCCATGCAATTACTTCTGACAGGTACTTCTCAGTAATTGTCACAGACACAGTTAGGGAAAATAAAAGTTTCCTAATAAGAGAAAGGTCTCTAAAAAAGTTCAGTAGGTAAGTGTTGGGCCATTCCACAATTCATTTGAAATACCTTGTATTTTATGATATTCCAAACATGCTCTGTATCTATTTAAACTGTTGGGATTTTCAAAAAGGAAGGCATCTTGCTGAGGTAAAAGCTTTCCTCCTGAGATGCATCTTCTCTTGTTGCTGGACACTGAGAAATTGTTAGTGGTTAGTGGTTAGTAGTAGCTATGGGTGTTACTTCACACAAGTGACACTAATGATGCTTTTTAGTTGTGTTTGAGCAGTTTTATTACGGAAATCTCTTAAAACTTTGAATTAAAGACGCAAATAGTGTGAAAATGGCAAGAGATAGAAGTGATGGTAGATGTGATCATTTCAGACTCTGCAAGGAAAGGAATACATTAATAAATGGAGAAATTTGAGTTTCTCAAAGGAAATTTCGGAAAGACTTACAACATAACACCATGTTCTGGATTTCCAGTGCATAGCTCAAGCCAGTACATTGAGGTACAGAATGATCCATAAATGGATAAACAAGAAACTTCAGGGACAGTGGAAGAAAGGGACAAAAAAAAAAAAAGATTCTGGGAAACGAGCATTATAGCAGCCTCCAAAGTAGAAGTAATGAAAAACAGTTGAATAAATAGACCTGCATTTTACCTCACTTGAAGTAGAATGTTGGGTTTTTCCAAAAAGTAATAGCAGGCTGAGGTGAAGTACAAGAAAGCAACATTATGGTAGTAAGTCTGCACTCATTTTTTGACAATATACAGAACAAAAAAGAAATTCAGAATTGGGCACTGATACCAGGATCATTTAGTACAACAGCAGCAGACTGGAGAAATTCTATAAAAATGAGAGACAAGAGCACAAGGAGTCTATAATTTGTAATATTTATAGAATCAAGAGGAAGAGTAAAAGCATTGCTGCCACAAGCAGGGAATGCAGCTTGCAGCACAGCAGCATCATAAGGAACAGTAGAGACAAAAAGGTCAATATGTCAAAAATTCCTTTGTCACTCAAGTTCTATAGCTTGCTGGCAGTAATACAAAACAAGACTTTTCAGAAGGGGAATCAAATCAGCAGGATAGGTAACATGCAGTGAGTGGATGAGGTGACTGAGGTGAGATGCTTATGAAGGCTGAGATACTGTAGGCTTTGGAAGAGACTCAAATAGTAAAGAAAGAATTACATCTTTAAGAAGGTTGTCAGCATGCAAGCTAAGGGGCTGGATGGATCAAATTCTGCAGATACTAGTGCAAATTGAATAGGATCAAACACCACTTTAAGTAACCAACATTCAGTATGGGCAGGCAGGCCCTCTTCTCCATATTCTCTTTGTTTGATCTTGGTTAGCTTCAAACTTAGATGTACAGTATTCAGACTTGAAAGTGCTACAAGAGTTGAATTTCTTTCTAGCTCAGGTTCAGAAATCTCTCTAGCTGGTGCAGAACTGAGATGTGGAGCTACGGGTAAGAAACCTATGGATACAAAGAAACTTCTCTTGCCAATGAAGCACCTCTGTTCTGATGTGCACTTACTTAACCTCCCCTTTGTCACCTATAGAACATTCTACTTAGTGGATCATGCCTTAGGCAAGCTGCTTAGTTGTTAGAAAAGAATCAGTCACTTCAGAGACCTCACCAACTTATTACAAAATTTAGAAATATCCAACAGTTTATATATGTTGATGATAGTGTAAAGTTTTGACAGTTTACTTGCACTGGAGTCCTACGGAAAGTAAATTTTCAGAAAATGTAAGTAGATTTGTTTATACAAGCCAATTGCTAATAGCAGAGTCTATCAGAAAACTGAAGACAGACAATCCTAAAATCTAGCTTTGTATTTGAAAGACAGGAATTTTAGAATTTTCTATGAATATCGTGCCTTTGTTATCTCCCTTATTTCCTTTAAGCCAATACTGACTGTTGCTTGAGACTGTCAGCTGACAATGTTGAGATGGTTTCTTCTTCACAAGACTGCTCACTATTCCTCAGTATGGGAAAACAATCATCTTCTGAGCAGCATTAGAAGCTTCTAACTCTGAAAAAAGGTACAATAACACAAATAACTAATGATGACTTAACAGAAAGAAAATCACAAATTATCCAAGTTTTTAACTTCAAGTATAGCAATTGACCTACACTAAAAGTATTTTGCCTTACTCTAAATTTGAAGGAAAAGTTCTTCATGATAAAAACAATCAAGGTGTTTCACCAAAAATGTGACAGAATGACAGCTCAGTGATTTATAGGATATTTAGTTTATCACTTGATTGACACATTAAACTGGGATTCTGTGGGGAAAAAGATGCCCAGAATTCTTGAGAAATCATCATACAAGAATAATAATAATCTTTCTTTTCTAGAGTTTTAGAAGGACACTTTGAGTCAAACTCGTCAAATTAGGACTTGATGGAGGCTGAAAATTAGTGTGTAGCATACAATTTTATTATTTTGTCTAGTAATAGATATAGTTTTGACAATTGCTGCCACCCTGAAACCAAGAAGTTGAACCCTCAACTTTAGTTTAACAACCTGAAAGACTAGAGCACTGGAATTAGTCCTTTATCATGCATTATCAGTTCCAACATTTATGTTCCAGTGCCTGACCTATCTCTTTTGGGGCATTCACCCATAAAAACACTGCTGTCACACAGCTCTATGGAGACAAGCAGATTTCTTAGGAATCCCTGGTACTACAATAACACAACAAAGTAAATTATAATAAAAACTTTATTTTAACCTAGTCTCAGCAGATTGGATCATTTCACACAATTTGTATCAAAGATCCTCTGCAGGTCAGACGATTTTAGCTAACATCCAACCTTACCTACAGATTCAGGTAACTTGCTACAAATGAACAATAACTTGAGCTCAAGGCAGGCACACAAAACTCAATCCATGGACAAAAGCAAACAAGGAGGGCAGCCCTGACCACAAAGAGATTGTGTTCCTGCCACTCCACAGCTCCAGCATGCAGCTGACTGGGATTTCCTGCTGCACAGGGCATGGCATGTGATTTTTATGTTTTCCTGTTGTGCAGTGTGTGTCATTTTGATTGTCCCAGGTATATGGACCCCGTTTCATGGATGAAGGTGTTCATGGCCAGTGACTGCCCAGCTCACAAGACAATACACCAGTGTCTAGGAGTAGGGGATCTGGCAACCACTGCCAGGTGCTCCAGAAGCTTTGTTTGAGCTCAAGCCTCCCAGCTATTGCCAGATTTCTATTTTAGGAGCAGCAGGAGCCTCTTACTGAGGAAGGACAAGCCAGAAGCCAGAGGTGATCCCAGCTCCTGATCACACAGGACCTTCTCCAACCAGGCACAGTCCCACAGGACCCAAGAGGGACCAAGCTGGGGATGAGATCCATCAACCCTCAGGACATGATGAATTCATGTCCCAGGTCTGAGGTTAATCTAGGAAGATGAATGAGAAAATATGGATCAGGAGAGGACAGGGCTGACAAACATGCAATGTAGGGTCAAGACCCACCTAGAAGACAAAGCTGGAGATCAGGCTGCCTGTAACATCAGTCTGAGCTGCCTCCAGGACACAGGCCCAGAGGCAGCTGTAGAACACAGCTCAAGCTGAGATTGGAGGCCCAGGTCCGATGTTCAATGTAGCCTCTGTAGCAATGGTCAGAGGGTGTCACAGCAGAGACTCCAGGTGACTCTGACAGCTCTGGGCCTTAAGAGCTCAGGTACGCTGTGACGTGACTACTTCTGCATCAAATGTACCCAAAAAACCCCACAGTGCTGGTCAGAACTTATGCAAAATTGCTGTGATGCACAAAATTACTTTCGCTCCTGTTTCATGCTGTTATGACTTCTTGCTGAAAAATATGGACCTATTTTGTGTGCCATTTTAACTGAACTTACGGAATTAAATTAGAACATAATAAAACAACCTATGTCTGAACCACAAGAATTTCATACACTTCCCTGAGATCATGCAGCTCGATAGATGGGACTTGGAAGGGGGTAAAACTGATCAGTGTCCAATGCTTATTAACTATTCTATCTGTGCCCTCAATGAATTACAACAGCTGTTTTTATGCTAGGAGAGAAACAACCATGCATCTATGTTTTGTATTGCATCATTTAGCAAGCAAGAAGAACAAGCTCACTACAGGTTTTCCAAAACTTTCCTTCTTTATTTTTTTTCCTAATGGAACAGCAATATGTCAGGAAAAATAACTGCTTTGAATGAAACCCACGTTTATTACCCTGATGTGCAAACACTTGATAATGCAGCTTTTATAATTCCCCTCATTTTTTGCTTTTACTTCTTATAAACTCTGTGCTTTCAAATGTGTAGAACTAGCAATAGCTAACATGCTTTGTGTTTTGTCAAGCACGTTGAATTATTTCATTGTTTGTTACAAATACAGTGCAGGTGGAAGGTCATAAATTAAAAGACTATTTTTATATAAAAATAGAGAAGTCGCACAACTGTAATTTTCAAGAACAGGACAGCAGTTGGCTCAAGTATAATCATATCTCCCAAGCCAATTTATAAGGCATTTGTTTTCAGAGTGTAACATTTCATCTGAATGGTATGATCATAAAGTAATGATGCTAGGGTTCACTTATCAGAGGACAAAAACAGTTTCACAAAGGAAGCCCTTCTGTTCTTGCTCTCATAGATGTCTGTCTCACTTTAACATCCCATAAATGTTTTTATTAAGATTCCTTCCACAGATATTCAAAGCCTTTTTCAAGCAAGAGAGAAATTTACTTTTGGAAAATCTTTTATTGAAGATGTGTGCTGTGTTCTTCTAACTTGGGGTCATTAAAAGTGGTTCTAATTATCTGTTTTCCTTAAAAGAAAAATCATGATGCCAGTTGCTTTGAAGCATTAAAACTTTTGTTTGTCCATTTGTATACTAGCAAAGGGAAGCAGGATATCCAAGAAATCCTGAAAATTGAAAATAGTGATAGAAGTATAAGTAAATACAGGCACATATAAGTCAGTGGGGATATTTTATTTAGCATAATGTGTTAAAATAGTAATACATCATTATAGTATGCATACTTCTAAACATGGATCAGAAATTGCTGTGTGATTGACAAGTAACTGCATTCTACCGACATCAAAATTTGCACAAAGTTGTATTTTTTCTAAAATTCATGTTTTGGAACATTTTATTTTTTGTTTCTATTTTTAAAAATAAGGATATATTGTTAATGAAAACTGTAGCTTACTCCTCAGTCTTTTCCAATCTATTATAATTTTAGCTGTGGCAGCGGCCTCAGGGGAGACAAAGAGTTACATTGTCCCACCCCAAACCCCTTGTGAAGGGCAGCCCAGGTGCTCTGATTGGGTTTGAGTCTCTGGAGGGTTCTCCCGTAATGTGTTTCTACTGGTCCCTGACCCTGAACTCCACCCTCAAAGGTGGAAGCCCTAGGTTCTGTCCCTCAAAAACCCCTGCTGTGCCTCTGTTCAGGGCTCTCTGTTCTGGACCTGACTTTGTTCCCATGCTGAATAAATGGTTTCATGAACGGGAGCCCGTCTAGGTTGGTGTTTCATGCTGGTCCCCAGAATCCTGCTGCTTCCCTGGACGAGATCCTGAGGTTGCTGACTGCAACATTTAGCAAAATGCTTAACTTTCTCACTTACTTGATACATCTTTCTGGCTAAATTTCAACCAGAAGCTAACTAGTTCTGGTTCTACTTGACTGCTTATTTTTAAATTAAATTTTATTCAAATATTACTCTTAGTCACTTTATGTTAACCCAGGTGGTACAGATTTATTTTGTAATGGTAGTATCCCTAAAAAAACCCAAGAAAATTAAAGCAGTATAAAGTAGACTGTCTGGGCAGGATACAAATTGTATTATGCCCCCAAATGGCAACTTTAAAAATCCTGCACAATATTTTATGGTGCTAGGAGACAGCTTTAACCACATAAATTTTCAATTTTTCTATGTAATGAAGATCAGTCATTGTCATTATTTATTAGACTATAGTCTATATAATGACTATAAACAATAGTCATTGTCTATTGAGTCTTCATTGTAATCCACATGGAATTGGGCTTTAGACGTGATCAAAACACTGTTGATAACACACTTGGTGTCTTAGGTACTGCTGAACTGTGCTTACGCAGCATCAAGGTTCCCTGTATTTCCCACTCCAGTAGGCTGGTGGTAGGCAAGATTTTGGGACAGGATACAAGCAGGATGGCGACCAAAGTAACCAAAGAGCTATGGTCTATCACAGAACACCATACTCAGTAAGAAAACCTTGTTTTTCAAAAGAAGCCATTGCTTGTGGATGAGCTCACCACTTTGGGTGGTGAGTGACTGCTCTAGCACCACTGCTTTATCTTTGTTTTTCCTTCATACATTAAACTGTTCTCATCTTGACATGCTTGAGAGAGCAATTGCATGGGGGCTTATTTATCACCTAGGATCAGCTGACCACTTACACAAAAAAGTCTTGAATAAATGCAGTCTTCATGTCATGGTGATGTGAATCTTCAACCACTGCAGTTGCTTTTATTAATTTAAGTGATTTTAAGGTAATTATTGATTTTTAAAAGAATTATTAACACACCATTTTAGCTCTCCTTTAAAAATTATTTCAGAAGTACTCACTATATCAGATAGCTGTAGATGTTAAACTTAAAAGTGACTTGTCTGTTCAGATTAATGCCTGTATATTTACTGGAATTAAATGTCAATTTATATATATATATATAAATCAGGCCCGGTTGGATGGGGCCCTGAGCAACCTGATCTAGTTGAAGGTGTCCTTGTTCATGGTGGGGGTCTGGAACCAGACAATCTTAAAGGTCCCTTCCAACCCAAACCATGCTATGATTCCATGATTTATTGAAACAATTAAACAATTTCAGGAAAAGATGCATTACTTCTTCAGAAACCATTAAGAAAGAGACATTTTTCTAACACACATGAAAGATCCTAAGAATATTTTAAGGTCATACTGTAAATGGAAATTGACTCACATTTTTTAAAAAGTAATAGAGTAGTTCATAAAAGTTGAAATAGACTTTTTAGGCCTTGGAATATCCTGTGTGAAACTGGACAGACTGATGAGAAAGAGAGATTAAAACTCTTCTGCAGTGAAAGTCAGGGAAACAAGTAAGTAGGTGAAACAAACAAATGTACTAGTGAATGCACATCTATTAGTAGATTATACATTTGCAAACTGCCTATGCAAGTGAAAGAATAACATAGAAGTTTCACATACAGCTAAAACAGAAAACTATGCTTTCCTCTTTTCATGAAATCAGGTGAAAGTGAGATCATAAAAACTTAGTGATTTGAGCGAGCAGCACACTCATTTCAACTGAATTTCAGAAGCACTAACAGAGGCTCACAGATCTTTTCAACTTGTTTCTTGAAAGGAAGAGTGAAGAATTAGTAGAGACATGTAAAAGAGCAGAACTTCTAGCTTAGATTAAAGCAACTAACATCTCAGGAAGATGAATTTTAAATTACAGACTGGAAATTAAATTATAAACCTCTCTCTGTAAAAGATGTAATGAAAAGATTCATTGAGGTGGACACTTGCAGAGTTCCTTCGGGTATTGACCTAATCAGAAAATATGTCTGACTTCTGTTGCTCTTGTTTCCGCCACCAAGCAATAGGTACGATAGTAGCAGTGCCAGGCTTCAAGTATCCCAGAAAATGGAAAGATGAAAATACAGGATTTCCTACATTAAAAAAATATTTTTTTCTACACACAGTATTTTTAAGATGCACAGTATTTTCTAAGTTTTAGAGACCTATTTCACCCTTCTGTACCAAAGCAGTGTCAGGCATATTTAACTGGATTTTTGACTTACCAGGTTGTAAACTTTAGGTGACTTGCTTATAGGTGACACCTTCTTATGCTGCCCATCTTGGAATGTTGTTAATAGACAAACTAAATCTCCTTTGTTGCAAATACCCATTAATGTCATTTGCAATCATTTTGCAGAATGGAAACATTCATATTATTTGTTGGTTGTCTCTGCTCTAAACAGAACCAGTTATTAAGTCTTGGTGAAGAATAAAACATCCCCTCTTCAGCTACCTGCCTTTTGTGAGACACTGTCCAAGCTGAGAACTTATAGGCCCAGGATATGAAATGCATCACCTTTAAAAATTGCTCTAGACTGACCAATGCAAAGAGAGACCTTGCTATATTTTTTCTTATGTTTAACTGGTGAAACAAAAGAAATAAAAATCTAACCTAGAGTATGTTTAATTTCACACAGATCTAAAGTTCAAAAGTAATTTGTTAAGGAAAAAGATTTGAGCACTTAATTTCAGCAATGTCAAAATATATTTTAGCAAATGCATTCAACATTAAAACTAATTAATTAAAATGTCCCAAGAACTGAAAAAATACCCATGCCAGTCAGAATATTTTGACTTCTTTCCCCTTGTTTTCCTTTGTTTTCCTTTGTACATGGTGACAAATGCTGACAAAACAGCATTTTCCAGCAGAAATGTTGCACTGATTCCTTTCAACCATCTTAACATGATTGTGACAGATTGCACAATATAAAAAGCAATTCTATCAGCAAAACATACTTTACGCATTACACCCACTATTTTCCCCCTTTAAAGCATCTGTCACTGCTTTTAAAGGTCACATATTTCATGTTTCAGTGTGTGGGGAGAAAAAAATATTTCCTCTTAACTTGAGAGATTAGCAAGGATGCTATACCAGCCTTGCTGTGCATTGGATAATTTCATTTATTATTCTAACTGTGACATACTGTCTGGAATTCATTTTTGTGCAAAGAAGGACTTCCTTGTGTACAATTTTTATACTGCAATAATGGAGAAAAACAAAAAAGATTAATTAAATGAATAAGGTCTCATGTTTTGCTTCTACCAATTAAAATATCTTCCTCCTCCTTTCTGTAGTACTACTATGATGCAAATATGACATGAAAAAGATCAAATCCTGTTTCTAATGTTGTGAGAAAAATACCTCTGCCTGATACCAAGCATATTAAAATTTCATCAGTCCTTGTATTATAGGCCAAAAAAATAGAGGGGTAAGCTCTAGGATAAAACTTGATTATGTCTGACAACTACAGAAAAAAAAATAAGGGACTTAAGAAGGGCACAGGTTTTGGAATAAAAAAAAAAGAAAAAAGAAGGAGGGGAAAAAAATGCAAGCAAAGGATTTAAAAGAAGGACAAGAAAAAAAAATGGCATGGACACAAACACAGGCCACTACACCTTCGAGTTGTATTCAAACCTCTGGTTGAGTCCAATGGAGAGACATAGGTGGCTTTAGGGATACTGTATGTTAATGATTAATTTAGAGAGAGGAATCTTATTCTTATAAACTTCAGTTCTACTGAATTTCAGTTAACAGATCATTTCTGGAAGAAAAGGGAGAGATTTTTCTTGTTAGGTATATCTGTTTAATACACAGTCATGGTTATGTCACAGTCACATGCAAGAAAATCAAGATAAAAAATCAGAATTACATAAATTAATTTATTTTTCAGTGTATTTAAGGAATTAATGGTCATGATAAGCTACGTTTACTGGAAAGACATGAAGGGTCTGATGTTCTCCTAAGGGTGTTTAAAAGGTCACGTTTGCGCTGCTGGTTAAGAATAGAATAGGTACTGCAGCCTAGTTTACTTTTTTATGTCAAGTGCTATCAAAGTTATTCACAGTCATTTTTTGCAGTAAAGATTATTACAGTTGTTTATGCAAGCTTCCTGAGCTACTCCAACAGTTCTTTCCGCAAAATTCAATAGAAAGAAATAAAGTAAAATTTCAAATAAAATATTTTAAATGGTGTACATATAAATCAATTTTGTTCTTCAAGAGAGTGGTATCTTGAATGTTCTCAACTCTAGATGTATTTTCGCATCCATTATCCTCCCATGTAAACTTTATTCTTTTGATATTCTTATGGTTAGATTCCCAAGGCTCTTCACTGACAAATCTGAAATGTGAATACCACGTAAGAATTTCAAAACAGATCAGTACTTTTGAAGAGAAGTGAGTTTACATGAATATCAATTTAAAGACTATAAGCTTTAAGGGTCCTGTTTTTTTGAACACATGGTCAAACCTTAACCAGTTTCCAATGTCCACCCAGCTGCTTTCAATCTTTTTCCTCAACAGGACGGGAGCAGAAAATAAAGGAAAAAGCTCATGTGTTAAAATAAGAGTCAGGGATATCTCTTCCCAGTTGCCATCATGGGCAAAACAAGCTTGACTTGAAGAAACTTATTTTAATCCATTGACAATTAAAACCAGACTTAGACAGTGTGTGCGCGGGAAGACAAATACAGAAACAATGCACTCTCAATACATCCTTCTTCTTCCCAAGCTCCACTTCATGCCAACATCCCTGACTCCTCTACTTCCTCCCATGAGCAGGAGCTCATCATCATCATCATCATCATCATCATCATCATCATCATCATCATCATCATCATCACCATCATCATCCCGAGGAGCAGGAGCAAGGCCTGCGGTGAGCCCATAGCAGCTCCTCTCTGCTGTTCCTCACGCTCTTCCCGAGCTCCAGCTTGGGGCTTTCCTCGTCCTTCAGGATAAGTTTGCTCCAGCGTGGGCTCTCCATGGCTGCAGTTTCCCTCCGGGCACGTCCACCGGCCCGCCCGGGGTCTCTCCGTGGCCGCAGGCCCATCCCTGCCGGCTCTCTGCCGGCCCCGGCCCCGCTCCCGCTGTCCCCCCGGGGCTCGCAGGGCTGTTTGTGGCTCGGTTCCCCTGGCTCAGCCCTGGCTGCCGGGCAGCGTTTTGCCCTCCCTTGGCCAGGCTTTCCCCGGGGCTCTCGCCCGCCCGCCCGTGGCTGAGGGGCTCAGCCGGGCCCAGCCCTGGGGCCAATGCAGCCGCCGGCACCGCCTGGGGCCGGGCCGGGCAGCCCCGACACGGGCCCGGCACCGCCAGAGCACCCAGGCTGGGCGCAGCTTGTGAATCACGGTGCTTGCTGCAGATCAAAAGGTACAGTTTTAGAAAGCCATGGCATTTAAAATATGCCACTTTTTTTAATGTTTCATTACCTCGAGTTCTTGAAATTTCATTTAATGTGGTCCATTTACCTGCTACTAAAACTTACTCATTATGCCTACACCTTTTTAAAAGCCTAGCATTGGGAAAATGCTCAGTGGATTCTGGAAGCCAGCATAAAGCAATGAGGCCAGCCAGCTTTCAGTGTATATTTCAGAATAATACATCTTTCTAATGAAGGAGAACCTAGTGTCAGTCTAAGATGCATCCTTTTTCACTCTTGGAAAACTCACTGTGATTGGAGTTATGAACTTTGGCACAAAAGATGGAAGTTACTTTCATGGACATTTTATAAGCACAGAGACCAGATTGTCCTCATCTTGAACTCAGTCAATACAAATTCATCGCCTAGTATACTGCAGTGAAGTGAATCTTTTATTTCTGATGTATGCTTTTGGTAGTTTAATTTTTCCTTAAACTTAATTCAGCTGGATGCTTCAAAATGTTTTCTGTCTAGTGTTCTGAGCTACTAGTTCTTTGTAATGATGGAAGTATGGAGGGGCAGAATGAACACATAAAATTTTTACTAGGCGTGCACAGTTTGGAGGTTGGTATTGAAATGTTAGGTGTGGGACATTTTAGTAGAATTTGAGTTTAGTTCTCTTCTAGTCGGAGTAGAGTTTTACCTGGCAGAATTTCTTGTCTTTGCTCTTCTCCCTTACCTTCCTCTAATATTGCTAAAGTACAGTTGGGTGACATGGTTATAAATGTGCTTACTGGCTTCCACAGAAAGTACAGATTTTCTTTTGGTAGTGAAGCTGTAGGTCTCAGAGAAGAACCCTTCTCTTGCAACTACAGCCAGAAGCACTTTACTGGAAAATCTGGTATATATTGAGTATTCTTTTCTTCTGAGGAGAACTTCTTCCCCAGCAAGAGCCAGGCAATATTTCCTATTCCAAACAATCAAGACACTAAGAAAATGTGATTATTTTTCCTTCCCCTAATATCTTCTACAAAATCAGAATTAGTTTAAATGTCATTTATGTAAGCACAGCATTTGCTTATAGCAGATTGCCACTCAGTAACTCACACAGATTGTCCTCAACTGTCTGACATAAGTTTAATATCCAATTCTACTTGGCTGCTTCCACAACCAAATGAGAGCTAAGTGTAGATTTATGTGAATATAACAAGTCATTATTGCTTTCTTCTTAGCCATCACTAATTTTCACTTTTCTTTATAGTCAGTTCATGTCCTGTCATCATCTCATTATCTTATGTTTATTTTACTGCCCGTGACTGAAATTGTTATACTTATTTCTGAAATATGTAAAGGTATTTTGCATTCACCATGTAAGATTTCCCTCACATCTTAGTAACAGAGATCTAATAGCATTTTTCTTTCAGCCATGCATAGGGTGAAATCACAAAATACCTTCATCTAGTTTTTAACTCGGTCCCCTCATTGAAGCCAAATTTTCTTGTCTTTAACAGATGCATTTATTTACCTTTTATCTCTAGGCTGAAACACATACTTATATTTCTGTGCTTCAGGCGCTGATTTTTCATCAGTGAGAAGCTGCATTTTTAAGTCACGGATGTCATATCAATAGGTAGGGACTAAAATTGTGCCAGGCAGTGGGGGGCACATAGAACATCCCTAATGCAATGGGAACTAATTCCAGCAAACCCTGGCACCAGTGCTGGAGATACCCTGCTAGGTGCCACAGACTCTTAGCCAGGCAGAGAAGGGGACATGCATTTTCAGGCAGAAGCCTGCAGCTCCTCAGGGAGTTGCAGCTCAGAGTGGGCATGTTGTCAGTGCAAGGTTTTGTTGCACTGGGAGAAGGGGGAGGGAAGGAACTGTAGTGATGGGAGCAGAGGTAGCAGATATGTGAGCCACCCCCACCCACAATGGCAATTGTCTCCTGGGAACAATTTTGGAAGCACTCCTTGCTGTGAAAATAAGGGCACATTCAGACTGGGGAGAGGAAAGGGTAAGTTTTTTCTATGATTTTTGTGCTTTACTTGACACTGACACAGAAAGCACACTTCCCAGTGCTCAAGTGGAAATGTTCCATGTGGAAGTGACAATACAGCGGCTGTGGGTAATGAATGTGAAGTGTTTAAAGGCATATGTAAATATTAGTGGAGAAGCAAGGGCCAGATTCTAACATGCCATTTTACAACTTAAAAATATACTTTCCAATGGCTTTGGAGTGTGCCAAAAGCTCTCAGGAAAACTCCCTTTTAACCTTCTTCTAAGAATTTCTGGGCCATATTGAAATACGACTGTTATGGACAGGATTCTTTCCCTTAATTTTGCTCAGCATCAAATGACATTTGCCTAGGTTTGCATTACATTTCTGCTGATCATGACATCCTGAAAAGTTGTAGCAAGAGATGCAACCAAGATCTTCTCTGTTACAAACTTGGAAATACCTTTGGTAGTTTTACTCATAGTATGTAATTCTTTTTCCCCCAAGAGTCAGTTTAATAAATGCACCGTCTGACAATAGTAGTGTTCTATTTCTGTAGTGTTCTGTTTTTGCACTCAATATTTTTTCCATTCAAGCATAGGATATGTGTTCATTAGCCATTTTTTTTTGATTGACAAGGTCTGCTTTTCCTTTTTTTTTTCCCTATGTGTGGTCAGTGAGGTTACTGAATAATTAGTAAAGTCTAGTAAGGTGCTAGTAACACTAAGTCTGTTATGAACTAAATAATACATTCCAAAATGCCTGTTCTGGTAGTGGCATAACAAATGTGAAGCTGCCATGACACCACAACAAAAGAACATGGCAAAGAAGTGTATTGAGTTTGCTTGGCAAGGTTTCAGTAGCAGGGGAGCTACAGAGGTGGATTCTGTGAGAAGTTGTCACAAGCTTCTCTGATGTCCAGTGGAGACAATACCAAAGGGCTCCAAGACAGAGCCATTGCTAGGCAAGGCCAAGCCCATCAGTGATTGTGATAGTGTCTCTGGGATAAAGTATTTTCCTTAAATAAAAAGAAAAAAATGTTACATCTCAGAAGCAAATTGTAGCCAGAGAAAAGACAGCATATATGTGGCAAACATCCTTGCAGACACCAAGGTCAGTCAATAAGGAATGGGAGGAGGTGCTTCGAGCTCTGGAGCTGATGTTCTTCTGCAGCCTGTGGTGCAGACCATGGTGAGGCAGCTGTGCCCCTCAGCCCATGGAGGTCCATGGTGGAGCAGAGATCCATGTGCAGCCCATGGAGGATTGCATGCCAGAGCAGGAAGATGCCTGAAGGAGCCTGTGAATTGGAAGTCCAAGCAGGCTCCTTGGCAGGACCAGTGGCCCTGTGGAGGAAGAAGCCCATGCAGGAACAGGTTTTCTTGGCAGGACTTGAGACCCTGTGGGGGAACCACACTGAAGCAGGCTGTTCCTGAATGACTCCATGGGGTTCCCACACTGGAGAGGGACCCTGTGGAAGGGACCTGTAATAGAGTAGTTCATGGAGAGCTGCAGGCCATGGGAGGGGCCCCACATTGGGGCAGGGGAGAGACTTCTCTCCCTGAAGAAGAAAAAAGTGGCAGAAAAAATGTGATTAACTAATTGTAAGCTACATTTCTAAGCCCCCTTGCCACAGGGGGAGGGGAAATACTGAATTAGAATTAAAGTTAAGCCCAAGAAGAAAGGAGTTTTCTAACATTTAGTTCTATTTCTCATTTTTCTATTGTTTTTATTGGTATTTAATTAACATATTTTCCTCAAGTTGAGTGTTTGTCCTGTGGCAGTAATGAGTGAATGATCTTCCTCTTTCCTTGTCTTGATCCATGAACCTTTCATTATATTTTCTCTCCCCTTTCCAGATGAGGAGGGAAGTAAAAATGGCTTTGGTGGGCACAGGTGTTCATCCAAGGTCAAATAACCTCAAGAAGTCAGGGAGGTAGTTCTTACAAATAAATTTCAGCTACTTATTAGTCAGTCTTTTCAACATCTTTGCCTTGTCAATTTTTTTGCCCCTTATTGCTCCCAAAATACCTTTGACACAAGCTTTTAAAGTCGATATTTACTTCGTGGGAACAGATTAATACTTTGGGAAAAAAACAAAACAAAACAAAACATTAAATGTAAATTGGGGGTAAAAAACCTGCTCAATGTCCCATCATCCATTTACTGAGAGACTGAAAGTTCTGTTCACTCCAACCAGACTGTTGGAGTAAAACCAAGTCTGTGTAGTCCAATGTACTTCCAGTGGACTTCTACTGGTAGGTGAGGCTTTGACATAGTGAAAAAAATCCAGAAGTTTCAAGGATACACAAGCTCTTAAATTCCTCAGAAATTTATGAAAGCAATATGAATGATTCTGGCCAGCTCATAAATATTTTGTGTTTATCTATGTTGTGGCACACTCAGAAATGTACGCCCTCCTTTTTTGGAACCACTGCTGAACCAAAGAATATTCAGATAAAAACTAATTCCTATCAAAATTCTCTTCTCCTAAATTTTATTGATCAATCATAGGGAAGAAATTTATCTGTAGTGTATATTCTTCTATAGTTCCTGTATACCCAACAAGCATACATTAAAAATAACATCAAAATTGGGTATATTTTAACTGATGCTTTACTGATCTTCCCTAAGCCATGGATATGGGGTAAATAGCTCTTGGAGAAGTCAGTGATAGTTTTTTTCCCTGTGGAAGCAAGAATTATGCCCACAGTACAAACCTAATCTTACAAAACAAAATGCTTGCTTTCCTGCATCCTGACACACAATTGAAGTTTCTGGTATAAAATAGGTTATCTAAGTTCTGAGAACTTCAAACTCCCTTAAAAATTCTTTTGTTTTAAAATAACCCAAATAAGTGGCTTAACAGCAATATGCTTTCCATTAATAACTAGGGAGAATTTATTAAAGTGGGGTTTTTTGTTCAGACTTAACAGCACATTTTGGTGGGAACTGACGTTGCTGCAAGAAACCCAGACATTTACCAGATGCTGTCTTTTTGGAATTAGAAATGAGATGCTGTAGAATGCTGAACAGCTAAACAAAAGATAAGTATTCAAGTTTTTAGTAACCCAAATGAGAGACTAGAACTTTAACTATCCAGCGGGAATCAGGGCTATAAGGAGGATATGATCATTGACAAAAATATTTATGGAGAAATATTTTGTATTTCAATTTAATTATACAATGATATAATTAGAAAATTAAAAAACAAAAAATAACGACTTACAAAAAGGAGACTGTTGGGGAAGGTGAAACAGGGAAACCTTATGAATGTGATTGTTTGGCACTAGATTGTGAAAATATGAAGGCTAGAATCAAAGTAGAAATGAAAGCCTGCTTTGAGTTATAGGATACTGAGTACTGGTTAACCAAAGAACAATAGCCTAGCCAGCTAGAGGAGAATCCCTGTTGATAAAACAATGTCCTTCTGCTGATAAGAAGAGTCCGAAAGTAAAGAAGCAAGGAAAGAACTTGTAAAGTTCTTGTAGAGTATAAAATGCAACACTGTATGTTAATATAGGGAAGCCCATAGGTTGTATGTAAATTATTTAGTGGGTGTGTCTCATGGTGATTGGTTTCTGGCAATTAGAATATTCACGATAGAAAAAGATATATTGGATTGTAACAAGAACTTCGCTCTCTTTACTCTTTACTCTTACCTCTTGCCTCTTTACTCTTCTCTCTTCCCTCCTCCCTTTACCCCTCTCCCCTCTCCCCCCTCTTAACTCTCAGCCCCCTCTCCCTGCTCCTACCCCTCTCGCCTTCCCTGCTCTTTCCCTCTGTTGCTCTCTTACTCCCTCCCTCTCCCTTCCAACCTCACCTTCCCTGCTCTACCTGGTCTCTCTCCCCTCCCCCGGAGCACGTGGACGCCAAGGCTGGTGGCGGACACGGGTCTCCCCTCCTTTTACTCTTATAATAAATCGCTTATACTTGAACAGCTTGACCCTGGAGAAGTCTCTCACCGCGA
Organism: Cyanistes caeruleus; assembly: GCF_971803275.1. NCBI lineage: Eukaryota > Metazoa > Chordata > Aves > Passeriformes > Paridae > Cyanistes > Cyanistes caeruleus. The sequence continues at coordinate 81,396,789 of NC_141701.1, read as the reverse complement.
GCGAGTGTTTTTGCATCTCCAATAGGAGACAATTTATAGCTTTCCATAGGAGAAGCAAAGGCAATATATGCAGCAGGCTGGGCCTAGATAAGACAACTGGGTGCTACCTTGGGATTTTAGGGTGATGGTCCCTTGCACGAAGAGATAAAATGAGGAGTGGGCATGATCTAGTGAGCTGAAACAAAAGCACTTCAATAAGGGAAAAATAATAAACTGCAGCAACAACCGAGAATGCAAACAAGGTATGGGGTGCACTAGAAATGTGAGGGCCAGGGGGTTACAGTAATTTATATAAACTAAGGTAGGGGCAGAGTCTGAGGGAAGGGTACCAACCAGGGGTGAAGATTAGGAATATGCAAATTCCTGTGACAAATGTAAACCGATAACAACAGGAGAAACAAAGAACTTTCTAGTAATATTAGCATATGAACTTCCCAGGTGGCAGTGAAGGTGAGTTTTTTCTTGCCATGACTACGGTTATTTTTCCCACAGCCTTAAGTCAAAGCCTCCATCGACCTCCAACAAATATATACTAATTTGAATAAAATTTACTACTTAGAAATGTACAGTTGCTAGGATGTAACAGCATAATTCTTATTCTAGGTCTTAGAGGTCAATGATACTTTCCCAAACATTAGTTAATTAAGACATTGGCATGGCACTTAAAGATCTCATCTAGAAGGAACTAATACATATGAAAACTCCTAATACAGAAACAAGAGCAAACATTTAATTTAGTGGGTTTTTTTTTTTGTTTAGTTATAGAACATAATTTGCCTGGAATTTCAGTATTATGGTAATAGGAAATATTTCAAAGCTAACTTGTCTTCATTTCTATGCCTAGCAATCTCCCTCTCGTCTGTTTCTCTTCCTCTCCTCAATATACTTTGTCTTCCATTTAAAGCAGCCATCTGCTAAAATTAGTGACTATATTACTTAATTATGCAGCATTTGACTATATTTCTATCATTACACTGTCTTCCATTAAGTGTTATGTTTGTGGCTAATGACATCTTTTTCTTATGTGTCGACAGCTCATTTTGTCAGATTTATTGTGCAATAACTCAGTATCTTACTAATAATGTATCTATTACCAAGATTAATAATTCTTATACAAAGCTGTTCACAGAAACATAGAAAAATGCCACTGTCCATAATAGCAAATTTGTAGTTACAGAATCATCCTAATTACACTTAGTTTCATTAAAGTAGCTGTGAATAAATTACAAATTCAGGCTATATCTGAGTTAAAATATGGCATGAAATTGATCTTATATTCTAGCATGATGTGCTCAGCTTTTGCAAATATCACACACTGAACTCTTTCCCTGAAAACAGTAGTAGGAAAATACAGATATTTTTGTGGGAGTTTGCTTGCAAGTTTGTTCACCTGAAACATAAATAAGTCCTTTGATAAAAATCCCTTTCTTTCACTAAATAAGTAATAAGTAATAAGTAATAAGTGATAAGTAATAAGTAATAAGTAATAAGTAATAAGTAATAAGTCTTATGTCTTTTTCCTGTACATATTCAAACATTTCTATATTTTTGAATGCATTTAAAATGATGGCACATCTGTGTAGTGAAGTACTGGGATTTTTCTCTTTTCCCTTTTTCCCCTTCCCCTTTTCCCTTTTTCCCTTTTTCCCTTTTTCCCTTTTTCCCTTTTTCCCTTTTTCCGTTTTTCCTTTTTTTCCTTTTCCCTTTTCCCTTCCCCTCTTTTCTTTTCTTTTCTTTTCTTTTCTTTTCTTTTCTTTTCTTTTCTTTTCTTTTCTTTTCTTTTCTTTTCTTTTCTTTTCTTTTCTTTTCTTTTCTTTTCTTTTCTTTTCTTTTCTTTTCTTTTCTTTTCTTTTCTTTTCTTTTCTTTTCTTTTCTTTTCTTTTCTTTTCTTTTCTTTTCTTTTCTTTTCTTTTCTTTTCTTTTCCTTTCCTTTCCTTTCCTTTCCTTTCTTTTTTCTCTTCTCCTCTCCTCTCCTCTCCTCTCCTCTCCTCTCCTCTCCTCTCCTCTCCTCTCCTCTCCTCTCCTCTCCTCTCCTCTCCTCTCCTCTCCTCTCCTCTCCTCGAGTCTCCTCTCCTCGAGTCTCCTCTCCTCTCCTCTCCTCTCCTCTCCTCTCCTCTCCTCTCCTCTCCTCTCCTCTCCTCTCCTCTCCTCTCCTCTCCTCTCCTCTCCTCTCCTCTCCTCTCCTCTCCTCTCCTCTCCTCTCCTCTCCTCTCCTCTCCTCTCCTCTCCTCTCCTCTCCTCTCCTCTCCTCTCCTCTCCTCTCCTCTCCTCTCCTCTCCTCTCCTCTCCTCTCCTCTCCTCTCCTCTCCTCTCCTCTCCTCTCCTCTCCTCTCCTCTCCTCTCCTCTCCTCTCCTCTCCTCTCCTCTCCTCTCCTCTCCTCTCCTCTCCTCTCCTCTCCTCTCCTCTCCTCTCCTCTCCTCTCCTCTCCTCTCCTCTCCTCGAGTCTCCTCTCCTCGAGTCTCCTCTCCTCGAGTCTCCTCTCCTCTCCTCGAGTCTCCTCTCCTCGAGTCTCCTCTTTTTCAGAAGGCTTGTAGAAGTGAATGATCCCTGGGCTACAGAACATCTGAGTCTCAGGTACCAATATCCAGGACAGAAACCTGAATTGTGTTAACATAGATAGATGTTTCAGAATGGATTTCACAAAAAGTGAGAGCCAGCTGGTATCTGCACATTCCCTAAGTAATCAATTTTCAGCTGTCTTTAGCTGGTTAATACAGAATTTCTGAGGATTTATCAGGATGTCATTTCTCATGCCTCACTAGACACCATGGGGATGTATCTTCCATGTGGGATACATGGTCTAGGAGTTGTTTACTATTTTAATTTATTCCAAAGAACACACCTTGGCTTGTCTTTCTTCACATTCGACAAGGGAAATTTTCTCTTCCTTTTTTTTTTTTTTTTGACAGTGTATTGGTCAGAGACTTGGCCAGACAGTAGGAGATCCAGGTTTAATTTCCTGCTTGCACAAGGAACTTGAAACACATTCTGTTATTTCCCAGGAAAGACACTTGCCTTACAGATGGTTCAGCCCTTCTGAGGATATGTAAATAGGCAGAAGAGAAGAAAAAAAAATTAATTAGGCCAGAGAGAGGAAAAAATGTTCATGGTGCTTTAGAGGGCTGAATTGGGCATGCAAAATAAATCTGTGGGATGAATATGAAGAAAGACTTGCATGCAACTTTCTGCTGTGTGAAGAAACCATAATATATACAATCTGAAATTAAAAACTGCTGGAGACTTGAAATGGTGAAAATTTTAAGAAATATTCTCTGTGCTATTCTAAACTCTCCTGTTCATGTTCTCTCCTAACTCTATTCCAATAAAGCACAGAGTTTTCATAGGCAATGATGCCCACAGGAAAAAACAATTGTTTCTGACTTCTGCGTTATCAGTTGCAAATTTATCTTTCTGGATGTATGGAAAGATATCCACTTACCATTATGATTGCAGAGAAAATTGTCCACTCCAAAGTAGTCAAAAAATTTACAAAGGGTTTATAAAGATGAAGGTAGTGGAATTGAAAGAAAAGCATGCTTAATGTACCTATACTGTCATCCGTTTCAAGTCATTCCTCTTTCCTTTTCTATCCAGATTACAAGCTTATTTTTCAACATGGTAAGAGTCTCAGTAATGTTCTCAGCTTCTGCAGGAGAGATTCCTGCATTAGAGGGATGTTAGCTTTTATATCCATGCTTTTTCTTGGATTAAATGCCTTTAAATTCCAGTTTTCTACCCAGAGTATTGATTCCTGAGGTGGCGCCAATGCTCTCACTCCCACATTATTATCTACCCTCAACTCTTTCAATATTATTATTACTTTGTCAGACCAAATGCTCTCTTCTGCTTGGCTGTTTTTGACAAACCTAACAGTTACTGCTGAGAAGTGAGAACTTTTCATACCTGCTCCTTCCAAATGAGATGGCATGTAAATGTCTGAATGAAGCTCTTCTATGCAAATAGATGATTTTTTCCTTTTTTTTTTTTTTCAATCCTTAATTTTTTTCACTCTTATTTATACAAATCACTCTGTGGAAGGAATACATCCAGGTCATTCCTATCTATAATTTGTGATTGGAAAGGATATTAAGTGGTTTGGTTGCACATGGTGCTTGGCTTCCAGTACATCTTTTAGATATACAGAAGCAGTGAATTTACCTCCTGGAACTAGAAGGAAAAGAAACATAGGGACAGTTTTTCCTCTGTTGCTAATGATTTGAAACTCAACTGTCATGGTCACTGTGAAGACAGCCCATCTAGACAGACCCCTTTGCCTATGTGTCTCTCTCTGCTTACAAATAACAAATCTAGGAAGGCATCTTTCCTAGTTGGCTTCCTTAGTACCTGCACCAAGAAGTTATCTTCAACATGCTTCAGAGCTTACCTGCACCTCTTTGTGTTCCCTGTATGAGAGTCTCAGGGAATACTGTATATTGTCCTGGAAGTTATAACTATCCCCAAGGATAAGGGCAATGGATACAGAGATATCTCTTAGTACCTTGTAAAATAATTCATCAGTGTCATAGTCCTGGCTGAATGGATGTTAGTTGACCCCTACATAACATCTGCTTTATTTGCTTTTTCCTTCCTCCTTACCCAGATGCTTTCAACCACGTACTTACCACCAGCTGCCAGCAGCGCAGAATCCCTCTCATACAGCACCACCCCTCAGCATTTCCCACCCTGTCTATCCCTCTTGAAGAGCCTATAACCATCCACTATGGTTCTTTAATCACAGTACATATCCCAAAAGGTTGTGCTTATGCCTATGATGTCACAGTTCTGTGACAGAGCCAAAGCTTTGAGCTCCTCTTATTTATTCCTCATGCTGTGTGCATTAATGTATTAATGCATTAATGTAGAAAATGTGCATTAATGTAGTTTAAATGTGCTCCAGTGCATTCAGCAGAACACTGTGCTGCAGGCTTACAGACCTTGCATCATCCCTCAAACATTGCCATGACAGCCCGTGACTTAGCTCCAGTGAGCCTGGTTTTATCCCTTTCCCCATTCAAATCTTAAAGCTCCTCTTTTGATCCCTTCTAACTTGTGTGTGAAGATACTTTCCTCCTCTGAGAAATGTGCATCCCATCTATTGCACATAGAACTAGTATTGTGTACACTGACCCATGATCAAAAACCCCTGAATGGTGCCAATGACACCAGGGATGGAGCCAGGTATAGATTAGCTGGGTCTGCCTGTTTCTTCCCTTATCACTTCCTGCAGCTGAAATGATAGAGGAAATACTCCTTGTATTCCTGACCCCTTAATGGGCTATCCCAAGGCCCTGATATCTCTCTAGATTGTCCTTGGACTTCTTATTGCAGCTCCCTGAAAAATCAATCATGGATCAGCTGAAGGTCATGCAAGGAGAGGAACTTTTCACTCATTTAGCCCAGGCCCCAGACAGGTGGCAGACTTCCTTTAGAAGTGGGTCTAATCGGTGCAATAGGCCTCCTATGACTCTCAGAAGAGTCTCCAATGACAATGACACTTTTAATGTATGAAAGTGGTTTCGATGTGGGCTATAAGGCTGACTTAACCCCAGTAACATTTCCATGCCAGATGAATCACCAGTCTTGTAATTGTTTGGTTACACTTGCAGAGCCTCGTACCTGTTGTGCAATGACACCTGGAAAGGCAGGAGAGTCGTGGAGGAGATGTAACTGCTGAGCCAAGCAGGAACATGTCACCGTTCCCCTTCTCCATTAAGGCACCATGTTCTGCCACATAGAGAGAGAGGATAGGGAATCCTCCACATCATGTCTGCCAGATAGGTTGGTCCCAAGGAAGGTAGGGTGTGATTCCAGCAGTCTAGCATTCTTTTGGACTTGCTGATACTCCTGAACCTACTCACTCCCTCTTGGAACTTTGTCACTAACAGAGGAGTTCCTGCACCTGGGCACAGCTCCCACAGTGTTGCTCAGTGTTTGCTGGCCAGTCCTGGCATAAGAGCAGGACACACCCTGCAGGTGGCATTGAGATGTCTGCAAAACTGCATCAGTTGTGGTGGGTGCCAAGCTTAGAGAGGCTGTGGCTTCTTCCAGGTGGTTACCATTGCTCCCTGGTCAATCTGACGCCTTCAGCACCCTTCCTGCCCTGTCAGCCACATCTTGCCCTGCCCACCCCTGCTCCTCTAGCAGCTTCTTTTATATTTGGGGAGCATGCCCCCTGTCATTGCTCCTGCTTCTGCCCATGGCTTGTCAGCTGCCACAATGTGAGCTGCAGGCTCCTGGCATCTGTCCTGTCCCCTGAGGTTTTCCTGGTTCAGGAAAAGCCCTGGTACATTGTGCTAGAGTGTTCTGCTATTGACTCTGCTGGCATCAAAGCAGTTCGCCTCAGCGACTGAGACATAGATAATACAAAATAAAGGTTTATTCACAGCCAGATAACATGTTTTTTCTGAGGTGGGAAAACTTAACAGAATGTAACCCTTTACCTTAGTAATCACTTTGGCAAATTTATGCCTTGAGTAACTGCTTGACTGAAAGATCTCTAACCATTGCTGTCCACAGCTAGACCTATACCTTGTAGATCATTACTTTTTTCTTATTTTTAAATATTCATCTGTAATCAAAACATACAATTGGTGTAGCCCTGCTTTGCAGAATCTCAGTTATTACAACAGCAAAGCCAATTAATGTAGACATTTTGCCATCTAAATAGAGATGTCTGAAGTACAGGCCAATACAGATTATACAGGAATGACAAAGGATAACAAAATTCCTAAAAAACATGCCTTTGTTCAACATCTGTGTAATTAAAGAAGGTACAGTGGTAGCACAAGATTGCAAATGTAGCTGCTGAAGTTGTTTAAGGAAAAGCAGCCTTCTTGCTGTTCATTCTATAGGATGGCTAAAATCTATGGGTTGTGTCTCAGACGGTTTGAGAGCTGCTCCCTGAAGAAGGTGACAATTCCATTTCTGCCATCACCTTCAACCTTGGCTTGGAACCACATGAGTCTGCCTTCCTCTTTCAGTCTGACATCTGCCAGAACCTTAACTGAACTGTTTGGTTGACTTAGAGTCTGATAGAGAGCTGCTCTGTGTTGCCAGGTGTCTTTATTGTCATTTCAGAAGCTGTAACAAGTCAGTGCAAGAGAGGGAAGAGCAATGTGATCTGTGATCAGGCAGAAAGCTAAGGCAATGGCTACAGCTCTTCTAGAATGAAAAATCAGTTTAACCCAAATTTTAAGAGGGTTCTAAAATTCTAAAGAGTATTTACAGTTTCCTGTTAGAACAACAGGAAAATATTTTTCAAAACAAAAGCATAACATCCCTGCAAAAAAACCCCAAAATACTAACACAGGAAAAAAGAACAAATACCAAAAACCCCCAAACCAACAAAACCAAACCAACCAACCAACCAAACAAAAACCCAAACACACAAAACCCCCCAAGCAACCAACCCCCAAAAAGTAGTTTGCTTTAGTTGTAAAACCAGCTATCCCCAAGCATTTTAGAGGAAACAGAAGTGCAAGAGAGTGTGATATTTTAAAGTAAGTAATCTATGTTGTGAAGACTTATGATTTCACAGAGTACTGAACAATCACAGTACTATGCACAGGGCTCAAGGATATTATTAATGGCTAAACTTCTGTTGTCACCTATGTCCTTGTTCTTTCCCATCTTTTTATTATCTTTCTGTAACTGAAAAATCACAGTACACATGATCTTTTCTTCTGCACAGTGAGAAGGGGAAACCTGAATAACAAGAGAGTTACTTTCTCCCTTTGCATTTCTATACAAAAACTCTATGACTTCTCCATAGATATCTCTAGTTTTGTCATACCTGTTATTTGTTTGTGAAAGACAGCTCAACTACTTTTTGTTTTATGGCAGTGGTTATATCAGGACTGACGAAGATGATTTAAAAAATTCCTCTAAATATCCTCTGGTGTGCTGCAATCCATGCAAAACCAACACATGAATTTTATGGGACAGTCACTATCAAACCTTATAGTTCATTTTTAAATATCATCAAGGAAATAAAAATAAAACATGCAAAATTTTCAAGAGATTGAATACTTTTATAAATTTTGAAAGTGCTTTGTTATAAAACTCATCTTCACAATACTGGAGACAATTTTCATTTGTTTTATTTCTATACCTTTGTAAGAGTATTGCTGTGTAATGAATGCCATGACTGAAAAGCAAAAATTGGCAATTCTTCCTACAGTGAGTACCCCAGAGGTTACACAAAGTAAGAAACCATGCTAGAGACAGAGTCTATAAAACCAGCCCATAGACACTCCATCCTATTTACACACAATAGTGTTTTTTTGATTGTCAATGTCTCTAGTTGAAACATTTTGTTTACAAGTAATGAGTATTTTGTAGGCTTCATTCTGAAAACATTCTTTGCCCCACAGCAATCACTGATGATAGTTATGTAGCAGTTGAAGCAAATATGCACCTGATATAGCCAGTTAGAATTGTTAAGATATCAAAAGAAAAATAAAGTGTTAACCTTTCTCTCTTCCATGTCAGGCAATGCAGTGCAGTTTAGATTTGTTTTTTAATCTTGCTTATTTCAGTAGATTTCCTCTGGAAGTTGAATTCCATCTACAGTTATTCAGTTTTCATCTAAATAGTCATCTTGAAATTTAACGTGAAATGGGAATATAAGGATCTTCATAGCAAGTTGAAAACCAACAAGTGCTCTTTTACATTTTGATCTCAAGTCTGGAACAAAGCATTCAGATCTCAACCTGATAAATGCTAACTTTTGAAATTAAGGTGATGAGCATTATTTATTGTATTGTGGAAATAAGCCCTAGGTTTAAATCAAGGTATTGAAAAGAACAGGTGCTGACCTAGATTACAAGAGGAATATTGAAAATAAATATATTTAAGTAAAATGTGACAAGTTTTATAAATCATAACAAGCAAAATGTCAATCATTACAATGTAACAAGCAAGATGCAGACTTCTTAAAGACACTATAGTGGCAATTGTTGATTTTTTGTTATTTGACATTTTCAGTAATGACTAGAAAGAGCAAATAAGCAACGTTTTTAGCTAGTACTTTGTCAAGTGATAGAGATAGTGATAAAAGTCAAGGAATATTGTGAAGGTATGTTGTGAATGAGCAAGAAAACTACAATGACAGCCAACTGGGAAAATTTTCCACATTTGTAAGGGTTAGAAGTAGATGACTAGAAGATTCCAGCTGTAATGCGGTTCAAGGTAGCAGTAGATATTTTATAAAGAAGGTTTCACCTATGTGAAAAGAAATTGGAAGTTTTTATTTTTTGTCTTCGTGTGCATGATAATAAGTCTATTTATGTGCCTTTGATATGAATGTACATATACTACTTGTTTTCTTACATTTTTCTTTAAAAGACAGGTGTTGACAGATAAGAATTTAAATGTAATTACAGCAGATTATATAATAAGGAAGGGAGTGGAATTATGTGTTGATTGGCTGAGCAATGCCTACAGGCAGGAGAGAGCATAACAATAGATGTGTGGGAAAAATGAAAGAAAACAATTAGAACAGCATTTTTTAAAATATGATAACCAAGAGAAATTGCTGTAGAGAGCAAAGCACTGGCTCAATGAGAGACACATTCTTCTGAGTCTTGAAGAAGTTTTACAGCAACATATTTTGTTAAAGAGAAGTGGTGAATTCATTTGACCCCAAGAAACCCAAAATATGTCATTGAAAAAAACCCACACCTGCATTAGAATCATGGAATATACTATTTTTCTTTGAATCCCTGATTTTTTTGATTTACATCTGTTTCCATAAGTGACTGTACCATTTTCTTCACTTACAAATTTAGTTAGTATGATGTATGAATGTGTACTGTTAAATGAAAAGCATAAAACATCTTAAAAAAAAATCATATTTTTTTTTTAAACAGAAGCTTCTGCTAGTCATATCCTATCCACCATAAATCAGTGATGGAGATGATCATAATTGTCATTACAGTGAGCATTTAAAAACTTCAAGTATTTTCAAAGGGCAAATAAGAATACATTTCTTTAGCACTAAAGGGGCAATTCACTGTGTTGTTTGGGATATTTGTATAAAGTATTTTAATACTGTCCACCTTGAAGGTCACTGGGGAATAAAATGGGATTCCATTAACTAAACTGTAATAAAACTAAAATGTAATGATAATGCATGTTGAAGCTGATCCTTAAACCCTTGTTATCTTAGGTCCCTAATTATCTATTTGTACACTAGAATTCTACAAATTGCATTTCTTGATGCTATTAATACAGCTAAAGTGATACAACTACTTCTGGAATGGAGACAATTTGTTTGATTCACAGTTTCTTCAAGACTAGTAATTATTTTCCTCTGAAAAACAATTATAGTTCGAGGAAAAAAAAGTAGGTGTAATTGATGGACCTGTAACAACATTCTGAAGCCATAGGCCATTCAGTATTGTGCAGGATTCACTCAAACTACCAGGTCCATTGCATTTCCTGGAAGAACATGGACAATTGTAATGAACGTGGACAGAATGACAGAATACTTCACTGTGAGTGTACTCACAAAGCAGGCTGTGTGCTTGAATGTACCACTGATGAGAAAAAGTTTTTATGCATGGTAAGTAAAGCCAGGAAACTGCATCCATTGAGAAATAGAGATGTATAATGACAGAGAAGAGGTGAAAAGTCCCAGAATAAAACCTTGGTATGTAATGAGGAAATTAATACCCTTTTACAGGGAAGGAGCAGTTCGACTGATTTGGACAGAACTTCCTAGAATGTTTCATTAACTATGTAAGCACAGTGATCCTCAGCCACAAGTGCTTGTCCCCATTCTGTCCTCTGTGTTTTGCACAGCTGCAGGAAAAGAAGAAAGGAACTGATCAAGCTGAGAAAACAATCTTCCTTTTAGTCCTTGTTCTTCCTGATGACAAGTAGGATAACTTTTTTTCCTCCAGTAAACAGTATATTAACTGAAAAAATATAAAGTTATTAGAGACTACAAAAATACACAAGCCTTAGGTCTCAGAAAAAAAAAAAAAAAGTTGATTTTTTCCTTTCAACTTTCTGTAAGTTTCACTTTAAAATACAGGAGTATAGCTATGTTTAGAGCTGATATCCTTCAAGCAAATTACTTAAATAACTTAGGTAAAATGAAAAAAAAAAATTATCGAAGTTAGCAAACAAAGTATTCCATTGAAAAGCAAATAAAATAGTTTGGTTAACTAAAAAATATTTATGACTTTTCTTCACTGAAGAAAAAAATCTGAACAAAACCAAAATCACTTCTCTATTTTTCCCTTTGGTGTTCTTTTTTTCCCTTAAAATCCTAAGAACTGTATTAGATGTCTTTCAGTTGAACTGTAACACCTGCACAGAGAGCATTCTAAAAATACTGTTCCCTTTTAAAGAAGTCAAGTAATTGAATTTTCACTGATCTAAGAGAATTGGTAATACTTTGAACTTCTCAGGATTAGAGTGATTTGCTCATTCTTTGTGTAAGACAGTTCTGTTTTTTTCAGTTCACACATTTTACAAATAAAGTGAAGACATTGGCTTCATTGATCAAATCTGTTCAGAGCTGTCCTTACTAATACAAGTTTTGATTAATCTTCAACTGTAGATTTTACCTAAAGAAATACTATTCTTTGTTAAAAAAAACCAAAACAAATATGAAAAATTGCACAGTCACAATGGTGTGACTGAAAACACACAGCATGTAATGCCTTGAAATTTTATCACTCAAAGCATTACATAATTTCAGTTCTTTGCTTGTGAACTTTCTATGCTACAAAGAAAATGTTCTGTGAGGAACAAAAATATTTTGAAATATGTAATAAGCTTTATATAAATCACATGAATTTGTCATGGACAGAGTAAAGTGTCATGGACACTAGTAAAGTTTATTGAAAAAATTCAATGCATGCTCTTAGGTCCTGGAGCTTGGTATGAAGCCAGGTATTTCTTGCAAGCCTTGAAACTGTCTCTGAATGTACTTATTAGTTAGGTTTTGAAGGGTTAAGTCTCTGAAAAGTTTGTTGTTTTTTTTTAAATACTGCTGGTACTTCTCATGAGTTGTTGAGAAAATACTGAGAGTTCCACAACTTATGGTGTAGTTTTGGAAAGACAAGAGCATTTCTTTGGATTTTGGACACAAAAATAATGTGAGGTTGTTAACAGAGAACTTGAATTAAAACCTTTTTTTATGAAGTCTGGGGTGATGAGTGCTTAGCTGCTACACTGATAATTCTGACTTATGAACATGCTTGGAATGCAAGGAGCGGGATGTACTTTAGCTCTCTACTCCCCCGAGACACTCCTAGGCAGCTAAAACAAACTACATAAGTAAAGTTCATTGCTTTCAGAAAAGAGCTCAGACATTCTGTTTTTTCAGATCAAGCCCTGCATACTTCAGCTCAGATAAATACAGTTTACATTTATGCATTACCTTTAAAATAAAAATCACTAGATTTCCATTTAGAAATAATTTTAACTGGCACTGAACTGCTATAATTTTTTCAATAGATAACTGCAAAATAGATCTATTATTCTACCTGAAGACCCTCATGCTAAAGTTTTTACATTATATATATATATATATAGATAGATAGATAGATAGATAGATAGATAGTCATTTTATCTAAAGATCATTTTAATAAATAAATTTTGTAAGAGAAGGATTGATAGCCTATCACCTGGGAGCTGTTGTCCAAATTTGCCAAGGTTCATGGTTCACAGCCTATCATGGTCTTATATTAAACCTAGGTATTTTTTCTGCAGTTTTCAGTTCTGCCAAGTTACATATTCAAGGCAGATTGTGACTGTGACAGTGTCAGTGCTGTAAACATTCCATTATGTGTACACACCCTAAAAAGCCTTTTGATTTGTGTGAACAGAAAAACAGATTTATTGGGATAGTGAAGTAACAGTAAGCAATGAAGTTTACTGTAGTTTGCACAGGTTTTCACTTTCTCATGACTGCCTGAAGTAAGCAATCATGTTATCCAGAAAAGATCAGAAAATAATTCTGTCATAATTTATAGGCAGAAAGTTGGGAACTTTCTTTTCAGTAAAGACTATGAAACACCAAGGTGACTGCTTCAGAAGTATCAGAAAAATGTCATACTATCACTTATAATAACTCATAGAGTATTTGTTTGTCTCAGCAAGGTTGTAGGTGTCTTCTTTCTTAAAAAGTAACTCAGAGCTCTCCACATATCAATACTTCCTGTTGATAAGGCAATTAAAATTCAGTTGAAATGTCCAGTTTTCATCTCAAAGGTTAGTGATGCTTTGAGCCACAGTGTAGCTATATTTCTGAGAGAAATTCGTTATTATGCAGCTGAAAGGGAAATACTTTATTGTTTCCTATTGTCAAGGCATTAATGAAAGTGCTGTTTTAAAAATAGATAATGGTTCAATACTTGCAGCAGCTAATGCAAATGTAGATGTTGGAAGATGCCATTCTGTCTAGAAAGTAGTGAAATCTAGACTATTTTATTTCTGCTTTATGATCAATTTAATTCATAGTTCCAAATTTTTGAATGCACATGACAAGGGGTTACCATTTTGTATAGAATATTGCTTAATAATAGTTCTCAATTGTTTTTCCAGGTAAGAGAGGAATTTCAGAAGATATTTCATCCCCTCAAATTCAAATTGCATGGCAGTCAAAATGCACACTGAAAACACATAGATATATAAAAGAAAGATGGTGTTTGCTTTAAAGACTTCAAGCTTTCTTCCACTACTGTCATGTTTTTTCGTATATTTCACCTGGAAGGGTACTCACTCAATGTGAGTAGTACTAGACCTAATGTCTCCAAAGACTTTTGAGACAAACATTTAGAGCTGTAGAACTTTTATCAGCTTTGGATGAAAGAGAATCTGTTTTACAGAGAATGCTAACACAGCACTGAGCTAAAGCAGGGCTAAAAACAAGATCAGAATATTGTCTTTATTGCTTGAGATTTTCTGAAACAAACTGAAACAAACTTGATTCAAAGCATTTTATATCTTGATGCATAAGTTGCTTTGGAAGGGGCTGGTGGTGGTGTTTGTGTGAAATGTGTATAATCTCAAATAGAGCATAGTCCAAATAGAGCAAATAGCTCCCAAAGGGAAGGGGAGCCAGGAGTCCATCATGGTGCCACCAGCAGCATCATGGTGTCACCACAAGGGTCCCATTTTGCCCCGCCTGAGCAAGACAGAAAGGTCCATAGGGACAAGATAGGATCTAGGACAAGACAGAAAACTGAGCCAGCAAGTTGAGATTAGATCCGCAAACAGCAGCCAAGGTTAACCACTGATCAGCTGTGATCAACTGGCAAATCCAGAGTAATGAGGTGCTCAGCCTGCAGAATGGGGTCTGGATCAGCAAGGTAGATAGGCACAAGACTGACTGTGATGCAAAGAGGGAGCAAGGGTGGGAGCCTTAGCTTGAAAACAGTTTCTGAAAGAAGGCAGGGTGGATTCACTAAGTGCTCCAACTTCATTAAGAGCAGCTTTATTCATGGTCGCTGCCTGTGCTTTTTATAAATTGACCCTAATCCAAACCATCAAGAATGGGGAGATGAGCTCAGATGATCTCTAACAGAACAAAACTGTTGACCTCAGGTCTCCCTGGAGTCTGAAATTGGAACTATTTTAAAAAGAGGCCTGATAAATCATCACAGAGTTTTGCAGGAGTCTAAGGCCTAGCTTCAGGAGTAGGATGGAAAGGGAGATCTCACTGAGGCAGAAATACCTTTCTCAGTTAAAGTTTCTTCTCTTCTGCTTCTGGAAAAAATGAAGATTTAAAATGCATGTCTTTGTATCTTATATTTTGCACTGTCAGTGAGCTAAGTATATATTAGTGATTAATTCTCTAATATTGTAAGTAGTGGTATGGGCATTGGGGATTTTTTTCTTTCCCTGGTTTTTGGTTTGGCTTTTTTTGTTGTTGTTTTGTTTTGGTTTGTTTTTTTGTTTGTGATATTTTTGGTTGGTTTATTCTGGTCTTTTTCTTGTCAAGGAAGTCACAGTATGAAAATCAGGTTTACTGCTTTCATTATAGTGCCAAGGTAATGCAGTTTTAAGTGCTGGAAGATTCATGCTCTTTTATCCATATAGTTCCTCTTCATTAATCTAAATAAACAAGACTGGAGTTTATAAAGAAATGGTTCCGTGTAAGATAATAAATACAGTCCATGTTTGTTTCTTGCCCAAACTGAAGTTAGCCCTGCAGGAAAGAGCCCTGTATAAAAAAGGGATAATTCAGAAAACAACATTATCACTTTTTACATAGCCTGTGACTAACCTATGCACTAAAACAACTTAGCTGCATGTTTGGACCTTTCTGTTAGGCTACTTTGATTTTTAATTATGTTTAAAATATTAATCTCAATGAAACTGATTTTATCTTGCTTGAGTGAAAAGCAGAGGAAGCACTGGTAGAAGGAAAGGCAGCTAGAGGGCATCAGAGGTCCCTTATTAAACTTGGTGGCACTAATGTGTACTCTCCCAGGAGTACAATTAAAGCTAAAGTGAGATGGTGGCACACTATATACTTTAGCAAAGAATTGGTTGATAGGCAAGAAATCATTTCAGCAAAGTAATGAGAAAACTGTTCCTCTGAGATGTGCTGTGGAACTAACATGCATAATTTTTTCTCAGTCTCAGAAATCCTGCAATACTAATAGACCATAGAGGAAAAGAAAATCATTAAGCAACCAGGAATGAATCCTTGCCTATTTTGCAACATGATGAACAGAAAATAATCCTCTTTAACTGTGCCATATTTGTTTTATTACACTGATAGTCTTATTAGTATGCTGAACAGTCTTAAATAATGTTATTTCATATTCAATTTATTGTGACATAGTGAATTCTAGATTTTTTTAGTCCAGTTATAAAATCAAACAAAATTGTGTTGGAAATAAAAATGGAACAGGCATTAATACTCCCCTACAGGTGTTAAAACTTTTTTTTTTCCGAAGAGTTTATGTGTAAAACAACCCAAACTGGGTCACGTTTTTTTTTTTTTATGCAGACAAATTATTTAAAAAAATAATACTAACAAATCATCCATGGTACAGATATCCCTCACTTTCTCCTCCCCTTGCTTCCCACCTTTAAATGTTTGCTTATAGGGATTTTTTGTAGATCTGTGTATGTATTCATGCATAAATTTATACAAAAAATAAAGTGCACCAATTATTATATTATAAATTAATATATTTTAATGGATTATCTCTGTGATAAAAAAATTCTTCCATAGCATTACAAAAACTGAGTCATACAACAACAGTGAAATAGTGCTTATTTTTAATGTTTATATTGGACTTAATTCAAATTTACACCATAAAATTACCTGATGAAAGTTTCTTTCAGTCCATCCCTGTCAGAAAAGCTTGGGGACTCTAAATGGGGGTATGCTTTTGGATTATTTCATGACAACTTTATGAAACAGAACAATTCTTCTGGTTAACCTAAAATTTTCATGACCCATTCTCTTTTAAATTTTTTAAGGAATGTTCAGGTGTCACTAGGGAAAGTGCTGGAACTCATGCTGACTATCTCTTCTCCCAGTCCCTTCCTTTCTTGGTCCAGGGGAACTACACATTTTCAGTGTAAGCAAAATATCATGTTGAAAGAAGCCTGACACTTTTCCACAGGCCTGGTCAGCTTTCAGTGAAGTTGAATCACAGTGAGACGGCAGTACACCTAAATTGAGGTTTCAGAAGTGTGAACATGAGGTGTCTCATGTTCAGCATTAGCTATGCACTCATTTGCATATTTCTAATAGATGGTAGCCCTAGATACAGCAAAGTAAGGAGTTCTGCCAAGGTGAGTAGAACATTGGGCTGGTATGTGATATGCAGAGAGCATCATCGTGTGAAGATCTGGTTGGAATTATGCACAGAATAAACAAATTTGTTCCAGATATAAGGAAAGCAGAAAATTGGTTATGCTTAATGTGTCAGTGGCATTCAGGTGAGCTTTTCAGAAACTGTGTGTGTGTATAAATATTTGTATCCTATTATTTCTGAAAGACAAGGGGATAGTTAGTCCCTTTTGTCCTTATGTTTTGCAAACAGAGAATTAAGTGTTTGCACATTTCATGAGAGAACTTGTTTTCAGAATCCAAATAATCTCAAGGGATTCTTCTCTGTGTAAGAGTTGTCGCGCTCTCTGAAAATAGTGATAGAATTGGAAGAAAAAGGCAAATATTTTACTGGGTGGGGGCTGAGCCTTTTTCCCAATGTTTAAATCCTAGCAGAATAACAACTGAAAGCTTCCACATTTCTCAAGGCAGCAATATTAGTTGTCAATACACGAAGAAACTCCATTTGGAAAGTTCAGTTGCTTCTAAAAGAAGGAATTCCCATTACTCTTTGCAATCAGGTTAAAAAAAAACAAAACACAAAAACCTAACATTTCTGGTCATGGCTAGCCATCTTTATGAAACCCACAAGAGTCTCCAAGGAGCAGCCAGGGCTTCAGTATCTGTGGCCCTCAGGGGACCTTCAGTATTAGAATTGTCATAATGGCCCTGGCCTTAGAAAAGGTTAATTAAAATATTTCCAAATAATTTTGCTTTTTCAACCAAAATTTTTAGCTTCATCAAAATACATTGCTCTTAGCAACTTGATAGTATTAATAAAGTATGAATAGGGAATGATTCTTAGAGAAAGGGAAAGGGAGTAACAAGCAGGAAGAAAGGCTGAAAGGTGTCAGTAAAGAGAATTATCACTGGACAGCAGCATCTACAGTTCTCACAGGAGTTCTGTAAGAGGTTTAGTATACTCCCAGATTTTTTTGAATTTGGGCTTCAGGTATTATTTTATAATTACTGCTCCA
The DNA here is from genome assembly GCF_971803275.1 of Cyanistes caeruleus. NCBI lineage: Eukaryota > Metazoa > Chordata > Aves > Passeriformes > Paridae > Cyanistes > Cyanistes caeruleus. The sequence continues at coordinate 81,379,001 of NC_141701.1, read as the reverse complement.
AAGGGAAAAAAAAAAAGCACTTGCACAGAGGTTTGTCCTACAACCTAGCAAAGTATTTGCATATATTGCCCCTTTCTAACTGGATAGAGAGAGGATTTGAATATCAAAATCCTTCTGTCAGGCCAGTGATATAATGTGCAAGTCAGTAGCTCTTCTCTCACTTAAAGTGCAGTTGTGCTTTGAAGGGAGGTGGGAAAGGACAGAGAGAAATCTTTTGCATGCTTTTGCATGTATCACTACAGAACAAGCCTGACTCTTTTGAATGAAGGAATGAAGGAACTCTTGACTCTTTCCTGAATGAAGGAAATCTGTCATGAGATAGGAAAGGTTTTTCTTTTATCTATATAGATAGGCTCATCTATCTTTTTCTCCTCTACGATTTTGTTCTTTGTCTTCTTTCAGTGCATTCTTCTTCTTTCTCTTATCACTATTTTTTATTATTTACACATTGTTTCACCATTCCAAATTCTGTCTACTCTTTTTTCCTGTTCCTGCTTTATTCTCAGTTTGCAGCATTTTTCATCATCAGGCAGTTTTTTTGTCCTTTTTCTACTTTTTCTCTTTTGTCTCATTTCTCCTCCTCTTATGTAGGAAAGAAACAATAAAGAAAATGCAAGTAAAAATATGCTGGTGCATCCATATGAGACTTTGTAGAATTAAATGCAACAAGCTTGTGATCTGCAGAAATAAAATCAATCAATCACAATTAAAATACCAACCAGTTCAATATTGTAACTCAAATATTTATTAAAAATTAATGAGTGATTACAGTATCTGTTCTCCTGCATATGTCTAGCTTCTAAGTGTTACAGAATCCATTCAGTTTCTTTAAATGAAAAATGGATTATATAAACATGATATTTCATTACTGAGGTTCATTCTTTTGTGAAATAGTGTTATTTGTAAACTGCTTTTCTAACGACAGCTAGTTAAAAACACTATTAGAATAAAACACGTCTGAAGCCCAGGAACAAATAACAATGTACTGCTGGCAGTAGGCTTGGAGGAAAAATCCAGTGTGACTTGCATTACACTGAGCGATTTAATTCTTCAGACTATGTCAAGATTTTATATATGGATGGTATTGTTCCTTGCAATCATTCCAGTCAGAAAGGGACTGCATATATCAGCTGGCCAATTGATTGATTTAAAATAAAAAACTGAAATAAGATACAATGGGGTACAAAATTCTTTCCCACAGATACGGAATCAATATTTCTGTTGCCTTTATTAACCCTTACATGCTAATCACCTGATTAATAGCTAACAGCCAGGCTTGGAGGAATAGGTTTTGGGTTTGCTTTATTTTCTTCCACACTCCTTCTTTCACTTGATGACTTTTTAGCTAGATAGGTAACTGAACCAGCTAAATGCTGTTAGTCAAAGGAGCATGAATGCAAGACAGGGATAAAGAACCTGTAGGATGTAGGTATCCCTGAGATTTCATTATGTTTTGTCTTGATGAACCTTACATAGAACTGATTTTTAACAGAAGAGGTGAACTTTTACATGCAATCTTATATCTGAAATTTTCCTGAGAGGCCAGGCATTTCTCTCTGACACTTAATTTACTTCTTTTTATTTGGGACAGAGCATGGCCTTTGTTCATTATTAAAACAAGCACCATTCCACTTATTTCAGTACAAGAACAGATCCTTGCTAGATGAAATATCATGCACTGTACCTTTTCAGATAATATTCTTCTTCAGTAGGAATTAAAATTCCCCTTGCACTTTGTCAACTCAAGCTGTGATTCTGTGGATGGATGAAAGTATCAGCCGGCAAAAAGGGGAATATCAGCTCAGGTTACACAATTACATTATTTTTCTCAATAGGTCAAAATGAAACAAAGTGTTCTATTTGACTCAAAGTGTTTTTCTTGTAATTTTTTTCTCCACTATTTCTTGACATTTTGGACTGAGTTAAGTTAAATCTTACTCACCAATCTCTAAGCAAAATTTTCCCCATAATCTTGGGCCTTGGTTTTATTTTGTCTGCATCTTAATGTCAAGTGGCTAAAGGGCAGAAGATATCTCCTAGCTGTTTTTTCCTTGCCAAAGGCCACAGAGACCTAGATTAAATACTTACTGGAAAAATGAAAAAAAAACAAAAAAAAAAAGAAAAAGCAAAAAAAAGTTTTCATTTGTGTTTACACTATATTTAAACCTATTTCCTGTAAGTAGTCCAGTGCTCTCCTTGGTATCCTGTTTTACTATTTAGAATAGAAGATATTAGCTATGGGATGAGGACTGCAGAAAAAACAAGCTTCTGAAATGTTATGACAAAGATACAGATTATTGTTTCTTTTCATTCTTTTCTCTGCCAAATAAAAAGCAACAAAAACCACAGCCCTTCTGGAGATGTATAATGATAAAGGCAGCAACTGATGCAGCTGTCTCACTAGATATCTTCAACCAAATTCAATAAAAAATGAGTTATGTGAACTCATGTCTCTGCCTTCCCCATTGAGATGCCAAAATCTGGATGAGTGAGTGCATGATTTGAGAGCCCATGTTTTAGGGATAAAAATAGCTTTTTCTGTTGTGTTTGCAGGTAGATATCTAGGCAGAACATGAACAAGCACATTAATGAAATAAAATCAAGCTTGACTAGAAGAAGCAAGTTTCTGTCTCAGGAAAGGCTTTGTTTGTAGTGCAGTCGGCAGTTCCTTTGAAATAATGGGGCTGCACTGACTGGCACTAATAAGCATGGCCAGAGGAATTTCAGATCAAGAAACAAATGAAGCAGAGCAAAGTAGGACAAAGGTGTTGCCAAGTGCCCTTCTTTCAAACATACAAGGATGTGTCAGTGTAAGAATAATGTGTTCAGATCTGCTCAGCAAATCCAGGAACACAAACTGCAGGTTTGATCAGAGATGGAGAAATTTCCCTTATTTGTGAGATATTTGTGTGTTTATAAAATGACTGGGGCAGGTGACTAGCTTTAGCTGAAGGTTTCTCAGGCTCTCTTGATTTTTACCAGGTCCTAAAAGTGTTACAAACATCTTCATAATGGAGGATGTAACAGTGAATGACTCACAGATGAATTTGTTATGCTGTCAAGTGCTGATTTTCAAACACAGCTTGCTTGTTACTACAGTGGCAGATACACAAAAGTCTGTGGGGATGGTTTTATTTTGGGTTAAGGTTTTTTTTCCCTTGTTTCTGTAGTTTTTCTGCCTATATCCACTGTTTTACATAGATGGTATATTTACATTGGAAACAAGAAATATTAAGAGAGTGCTTAGAAGATAGATATGAATCAGCTGGGTTTTGCCTAAGAATATTGTGAAAACTTACAGTTTCCAAAGTTTCTGAATATTTATCTGTGCATGTTTGTTTGCAGGGGTCCACTACACCATATGCACACAATGGTGCCCAGGTTTGGACTCTACAGGAAATTTCAATGTGCTAACAGTTGGCACTTTATTTGTGGACACACACCCTTTACTTCCAAATGCACAGCACTTCAGCTTCAGGGTAAGAAAAGTCATCTTCCCTCATTTCCTGGTGGTAAAATTAATGGATTCCAGATAATGAAATAACTTCCCTGTAGATCTGGATCGTTCCTTGGTTAGTTTCTGCAGCTAAGGAAAGCACAGCAAGGCCCCACCAATCATTTCTGTGATTGTTCTGGAAATTCTCTCTCACGGAGAGGAAATAACAGGGTTTGTCTTGTTAGTGCAAGTGAAATCAGCTGCCAGGAGAAGGCAGCATGAAGGACCCTGTGGACAGCAGTCTCCCTGAGAATGATCTTTCTTCCTTTTGGGGGAAACAATTCTTTCAAATTCCTTATGTTAGTCTGTAATGGTAAAAAAATACCCAAAGTTGTCAACATCGGGACATAATCACAACTGCCCATTTTACCCTGAACACCAAGGCAGCAAGTTCTAAATGATTTATCCCAGAGACACAGGATTTGTGCAGCACAGCAAAAGACATGAGGACTGCTCATGGAAGCTGTTGTGTGGGTCTCTTTACTCCTCTGTGCATAATGGTCTCACAGTCAGGATCACTACAGAGATTAACTATGCTGGATTCATATAGAAAAAAAGAATTAATAACTTGGAAATTCTTAGAGTTTGTTGTTTGTAACTGTACATTTTTGCTTGCATATAGGCATTGTAGAACTAATATCTCTTACACTCACCTTGCAAAGTGCAAAGATTTATATTGGAAACATATACAGCCTCCAGCAAAGCAGGATAGGTTGTTGTAGTCTAGCCTCTACTGAACAATACTTAATTTATAAGAATGTGGAACTCATTATAGCTAAGCTCTTATATATTACTGTCTTTTTTGTTTGTTTTCCTCCTCAGAGGAGAGAAATATTGACTAGGGAAGAAAAGTGTATATCTGGAACAGCATTTTGTTCCTGTAAAATTACTATTAATCTGAAATGATTTTCCATTTACTGTATTTTGCTCAGTGATCAGAGGAAGAATGTATTAATTTTTCATTGCATTTGTTTTCATGGAAAATCTGGTGATTACTATTATTAGGATTATGGACTGAGTAATTTTTCCTTGTAACACATGCTTTCATGGGTCCAATTGGTTGTGTATTAACAAAACAAAGAAGCAGTAGAAGTGTTTTTTCCTGAGCTCAGGTAAGAATATAGGCAGATTTATGGGTTTTTCTTTTTCTTGGAGGCTGTTACAAAATATAAAATTTGGTATGTGTCCCCCTTCTGTAGGATAGCTGTAAGAACTTTTTCTTTCCTGCAAAAGAGAAAAGTTTTGAGACTTATCATTGCTTTCCCTATGTGTTTTGTGTGTATCTATCAAAGAGATAAAATTGCCACTCTCCATCCTGGCTTCCGCACATTGTAATACCTTGATCTTTCCTTAATTTATCTGGAAGCTATGTAAACATAATACTGGTGTTCAGTTTCCTTCATAAAAATTACAAGTAGTGTTGTTTCTTGTTCATTCTGAGTACCTCTCTTCTTTTTCATGGTGAGTTACTAAAACTTGAGAATTTCAGTCTGCACATCTTGATTTTTTATTCCAATTCCACATGAAAGAATGATTCCTCAGTTTTCTTATTGTTTTGTAATAGAGTGAGGTTTGTCTTTCATTGATTTCCTTATTTTGGAAACTTTTACAAAGCAAGACTTTATATGCTAGTAGGTCCTACTGGATTATCTGAATTTCTGAACACTAGTTCATCATAGCTCTTATGCTCTATCAGCAAAACACAAAAACAGTTTCAAAACCAGACCTGGGATATCAGTGGTGAAACAGTGCTGCAAACAAATGTCTCATACCCTATCCAATGAATATTTCAGCATTCAATATTGCCTATTGGCTGTATACAGTTGACGAAAAAACAAATGTCATCCTAATATTCCAAGGGTATGTAGCTATAAAAATGACTAAAGAATAGCTAGAATTTTATGTTGCATATAGAACCTACCTGCAGGAAAGCTTTACTTTATGGAGTCATTTAGACATTGACAGCCTAAGATTTAAGAGAAGCCATTCCTGAGTTTTGCAGTATTTTCAAAGTAATAAAATTATGCTCTTATGTTTCTCAAGTTTCACAAAAGTCAGTTAGTCTAGTTTTCTTGCTTCTGGATATGCAAGTTAAAAATGAATATGTATGGACTAGAAATAAGAATTTTACGTTTTTATTTACAATGCTCAGAGATTTTTTGACACTTAAGAGATTAAAATGATTTGTAGCTCTCTACCTATAAAGTGCATTGTGTACTTGAGGTTTTCTATACAAATTTTATTTGTACTGTAATGTAATAACAAGTATAAAAAGGCAGAATTATTTATATTAACAGTAGAACAGCAGCAGTCATTTCTTTCTTATGTTGATGTCTTAGAGATTTTAAAAAGATGCCATATGTACATGCTCAACAAATTTCTTTATGCATTTCTCATCGTATTTTCTTTTCCTGGGCATTTTAGGGTAAGGATAAATTCACTTAATAACTCCGTGTGCCTTCATTTTAAAAATATTGACTATTTGTGTCCTGAATAATTGCTATATTGGTGATTGCTTACAAAAAAAATTTAAAGCTCTGCACAGTGAATAGACTGGTAGTAAAAAATTATATGCTAAATAATTTATTTTTTCAATCTCCCAATCTAGGAGAAATGATCTTGCTCTAAAAACAAACCAGAAATACATATAGCAGAGCACTATAAAATCAGTATCATTTATTTTATTTTTTTTTTTCTAGAATGAGTCTTTATAAACATAGCTACAGTGGCATGCTAACAGCTCAGTAAGTCGATCATTCAGGACACTTCCTCTACCATAAGTGACAATAAAAGATAGTTTGCTCCACAAAATCAACCATGTGCATTGAACCAACACAATGTAATAAACAGAAATATTGTTTATGTAAGTTGAAGGCATTATAAATCTTTTTGTAATCCTATAGAATCTTTTCAATAGAAACTTGCCTAATAACTCCAATATGCTATTTGCCATCTATGAGATGTCTTTATATATGCTAAACTTCATAAAAGACCCTATTGGAGTGCTATGACTACAGATGGCAATGTATTTTCTATATTTTCTGAGTTTTATTATTCAAAATCCTTTCTAATTGTTTAATTAGCAGGGATAGGAAGCTCTAGTCACATATCTCAGGTGGGGTCCAGAATGGGTTTGAAGGCAGTTTCAAAGGGTGGAACTGTGAATGGGAAAATTAAGAAATTTCTTTGCTTTAAATGCCTTGACTTGGCAGTTAAGGAAAAAAGTAAGCAGGTGGAATGTTTTTCTGAAGAGATCCAGAGCATTATGAGAACTGAACCAAGTTACAAAAAATTTTACATGCATCTAGAGAAAACTCTTTGGGATAATTTTTTGGGATATTTTTTGGATATAGTGCTTGTAATAGTAATAACATCCATATATTACTATTCATTATCATATTATAGCCAGCAAAAAGTCAGCCTCTCTGTTTAGAATTTTGTATTCCTACACAATTTCTCACTCAGTCCTGTACCCTGCAGGCTCAAGAAACCTCATGTATCCAATTTTTCTTTATATGAACTGTTAATAGCTTTTCTCAACATTGCTGACCATTTGTCCTCTGAGAGGACTAACAACATACATAATTTTCAAGATTTGACATACGATGGATCTGCACAGTGGTAAAATGATTTTTTTTTTATTATTTTCCTATTTTTTTTCCTAATAGCCTGTAACATTGCATATTTTCACCTGTACTGAATTTAGGTTTTTTCGTTATTTGAATGTACAGCTCAAAGAACATTCTCTTGCCTGATATTCCAGAAGCTCTGCGCACATCACTGCACATATCAGACTGAGATTCAGTTTTGTTATTTTTTTCTCCAGTGTGTTGCACTGTATAAATACTGAGTTTTGGCTTCCTAATTTTGTTCACTTAGTACCATGAACTTGCAGTTATTACTGCATTATTGCAGTTCATTGCAATCAGCATTTTCTGGCTCTATTGTGATTGGTGTTATATGCTAACAGCCTTTGCTACTTCCCTGATATTCCCATATCAGTTATGAATTTAGTATTGAGCACATTTCATGTGATTCCACCAATGTCCTTCCTGCGTCATGGAAAATTATAATTTATTCTGTGACTTTTATCTTTAAACCTCTTTAATCCCTGTGAAATCTTGTTATTCCTTGACCATTTAGTTTCTTCAAGAATTATTGTTGATAAATCATGTCAAAAACTCCTTGGAAGTCAAACTAGACTGTAACAAATGCATTTCCCTTTTCCATGTACCACCTTTTTCAAGAAACTCCATCAGGTCCTTGATGTCTTTGATGTGTCTTACAGAAAACATGTTGACTGCTTCTCAGTGTTTCGTATCCATACACTAAATTCTGTTTCTTATTATAGTTTCTATCAATTTTCCTGGCAAAGGCATCAGAGGTAATGGTCAGTAGTTCCACAAAATTCCAGGAAAAAGAAGCTTAACAGATGTAATCCTCCAGCCTGCTGGTGTTTGTAAAGAATTAAGGGAGAGGTTTTGCACCAAAGCAGTAGCTCAGATTTTTCCAGAAGTGTCACGTGAATATACAATAGGCATTTATTAGTCCCTACTCTTCTTCTATCAACATTGTGTTTCTTTCTTCTTTTCCATCTTTCTTCTTCTATTCCATCTTTTTTTACTCCTTGTGATATTGTGCATCTGCCTATGTTACAGGCTCTCCAAATAACAGAACTCCAACTGGGTTTCTAATATGTTACATTGAAAAAAATGAAAAAATTAAACAGTTGAAAATAGATTAATCCAAGCAAAAATAACCGAAATCACAGTCATAATAAACAAAACAAGTGCAAAGGTGGAAATCAACAGGCCATGGTTTATGTCCCAGACACAGACTTAACTAATAAAGAAAAAATTCTCTGGCAATTTGAATGCCCCTGATTTGAAACTGGTACCAGTAAAAACGGTTCTTAAAAACAATGGTAAATAAGCTTTCAAATCCCATTTGTCACATCCACCCCACTCTGGGGCATCAAATGAGGGACCACCCCTTCTTGCATACCATTCCAAGAAGAATCATTAGATAACTCACAAGGACAGGTCTGGCTGATATGCTGAAATGATGCTGGCTAAATCTCACATCTAAACATTTAACCTCTCCTGTCTAATTCCAGTCTTACCACCTTTTTTCAACCCTTCTTTCCTATTCATTTGTTTTCTGTTTAATTGCATCTAATACATCCATTCAAAACTACTGTAAGCTGTGACCAGCAAAACAGCTACACGTTCTGTCTCAAGCAACCTGACACAGGTATGATTTTGCTTATGGCTGCTGAAGTGAGAAGAGGCTGGTGGCTGCTGCTCAAAAGCAGCAAGGTTACAAACAGCAGTGACCATCACAGACACAAATGGCATTTGGCTTGTCTTTTTATTTTGTTTTCTGCATTTTCTTGTATATTTTTCTTCAAAGCAACAGGGCTGGTTTTTTTTCACCACAAATTCAATTCATCTCACCTTACTTTGCCTTAAAAAGGACAGTTGTTTTCATCTTTACCTAGTATACCACCAAACTATTTTTCCCTTGGCAATTTCTCAGAAATAGCGAGGGAAATAAATCAAAAGACATTGTCAAAATGAAGACTAAAATATTTTGTATTTCAAGCTTTAATTATTTTTTATATCTTTCACTGCCCTCTAAGAAGAATCTAGCCTTCTGAGACCTCTATTAAAATCTGTGAATCTTAACAGTCCATTGTTGAATGGCAACATTGTCTTTGCACCTTTGTTTGACACCCTGGGCTCAAGTATTTCGTCTTTTTACAGAAAAGTATTTTTACTTTACAGACTTCCTGACACCCTTCTTTGTTCTGGACAGAAGTCCCACTTCATTGTCAAGAAACAAATGTATAGGGGCTGACTGTCTTCATTAGCTGCTGTTGGTTAAGATTTGACTCTGTCACTCATTCAGAACAGAAGTTATGGACACAGGAAGCAGTATTCTATGAAGGAAATGTGCCCTTGAGGAGGCCTAGGTTGGATATTGTAGGAAGGTTTCTCAGGAAACTCACAACCTAATTATAGAAAGGTAAGCCAGAATCAAAAGCACAACAAACAGGTGGAGAGGAAGGATGAAAAAAACCACAATGAGAGCATATTTGTTTTACTGCTAGACTTATTGGAATTCTGAAATAAATGACAGTTTATGTGCTGGAGTGAGTATAAGCAGCTGTTCTGTTAATTTCACTTCTTCCCATGTGTGCTAGTCCTAACAGGATTTCATTGGAAACAAAAGAGGTAGAGGCAGGAATGTCAGAGCAAACACTTCTTTTTTCCCAGTTCTTTTGTCCCTATTAAGGAAGAATCATGAAATGCTTTACTGTTTCCTCCAGTGACAGAAAGAAAGATGGGATCTAAATGTGGAAGTACAATGAAGTATGTGCTATTGCTTTGTTAGATGCTCTTACTGTCCAATGTTTATAAATTACAGAATTATGGAGACTTGAATACTTTAGACAAGTTCTTTTCCTCTTTAATTGGGATTTTTGGAGACTTGTAAGGTTCTGTATCATTATAGTAATTCACAATATAAACATATTTTATATTTTAAATGCATTTTAAAATTTATATTTTAAATGTATTTTTTTTTATTTTAAAGGCCTTCTGCCCTTTGATGCAAAAAAAATTTCTCATTTTATGGATGGAGGACACATATAGACAGTGGAAAACTAGGTTGCTCAGTCTCAGAGGAAATCTGAATATGCATATAAGGAATATGCTCAGGAGACACTGGGTCTTAAAACTGCTGTCCTAACCCCTTGTCTTTGAGTAATTCTCTGTACTTACTTGTGCATAAATTAATCTCAAGATTAAAAATGGCAGATCCCTAATTGGTTGCCTTTGCAGTGTGAAGCAGTAGACGCTGTGTAGAGTAGTGTTTCCTTAACACTTACACATTTTGCACTGTTTGTGGCTCAAGGTATTTTGTAATCTGTAGCCACAAAAGTTGCCTTTGTATTTGATGTCACTCAGTAGTTTTTTTCCAAAAGTTAGTCTAATCAACCCTGAAACACTTGAAATACCATGTAAAGATGACTTAAAAATGTAACTGTACATTTCTTTTATGGACAAAGTACCTTTATGTAATCCAATACTCACTAGTTATTACTCAAAAAAGTAGATGTGAACAATAATTTCATATTAATTTTTTCCACGTCAGTTGGAATTCTGTTAATAAAAATATTATGCCTCCTTGGCTGCCCTTTAATCAGTTAGAATTCTTCTCTCTGCAATCATACACAAACCAATGCAGTTGCTCTCCTCTGTTCCTGCTCCAGTCCAGCTACATCCTTCCTGTGCTGGGGGGGGCAGCCCTGCACTCAGTATGCATGGTGTGACCACATGATGGGTTTATAGTGGTAGCTTATGCTGGTTTATGCTCCACTGCATTCCTAATAATCCCTATTAGTCTGTCTGCTCTTTTTTTTTTTTTTTGATTTGTTTGTTTTCCCAAAGGAAGACATAAGAGATATATAAGAAATAAGAGATATAAGAAAGCAAGCAAACAAGAAACTGCACCATAGGTTTTTGGACTGTTTTGTCATTTAAAAGTATTCATGATACTTAGAACATCTCTTTTGTTTGATTTGTTTTTGTTGTTTTCTATTTCCCTTGAAATACTATGTTTGGTATTTTTTTGAAGTTAAAACAAAATATAATATACAATAACTTCCTAAGAAAGAGAAATTTAAACACAATTCATTAATTAAACATCAATTTCTTTCTAGGATCTCTCATCCATCTGACTTCATTGTGAGTGAGATGAGTTGCTCAGACTTCTGTATCTTAGACCAGGAATATTTTAAGAGCATGAAAAGGATAAAAATTCATCTTAGCATGAATTAGAAATTGAAGTCCATTGAAATTAGCTTGTCCTGTTAAAGCAACATCACTTTTAAAATCCTTTATTTTCTAAAAGAAAATAATTGCAGGGAAAATGCTGCACTAGTTATTATTACTAGTTACTATTAACTAAGTACATTTTCAGTATGATATGTTTGCTAAGTGAAACCTCTCAATAATGTGCAACATTAGACTAGACTAGACTGGACTATTGTAAGCTAGGTTAGACTAGAAAGAACTGTTGAGTTGGAAAGAACCCACAATGATCATCTAATCACTGCCTAAAACTGCCTAAACTCTTCAGAACTGACTAAAAGCTTAGGAAGCATTTTTCTACTGGTTGACCACCCTCTAGGTAAAGAAATGCTTCTTAATGCCAAGCCTGAACTTTCCCTTATGCAATTTTGAACCATTCCTACAGGTCCTATCACTGGATACCAGGGATAAGAGGTCAGTCCATCCCTCTCAATTTATCCTTCTCAGGAAGCTGTAGAAAACAATGAAGTTGCCACTGAGCCTTCTTTTTTACAAATAGACCAGCACAAAGTGCTCAGACAGTCCTCAGAGGACATTTGTTTCAGCTCTTTCACCAGGTCTGTTTTCCTCCTCTGGATGCACTCGAGTGTTTTAACAGCGTTTTTAAATTCTGAGGAACCAGAGCTGTATACAGTACTCAGAATGAGGCCACATCCACGCTAAATATATCAGCTTTAAAAACGGCTGTTTTTAAAAGCTGATACAGTAATGGAAATGCTTCAGCTGATGCCAGAATCTGCTACCCAGATGTTGCCCTGATGTTTACCTGCTTGAAGGCGGTAACAAGTATCTGCACACCTTCCAACCCACAAAAAGCCAGCTGAGGATCTCTAATCCATCATGATACATTGTATCTTTCTCAGTTTCCAAAACCAGCCTTTATTTCTGTACAGAACCTGGCACTGAGGAAATTTTCAGGGAAGAGAGCAACATTCTGCAATTAATACAACTGGTCCTGCTACTTACCCACTGTGTGCCAATTAAAGACTTGGTTAATCCCTCTCAGCTGCATAATTTCCCACATGAAGTGCATAAAATTGACTTCCCCACACAGTTAGTGGTTCAGAATGTCTTTGAGATAATCTGATGAAGGGTGAAACTGAAGAAGAAAGGATTGGTTTTATTAGCAATAATGTTGCAATTAGTTCATTATCCTTTTTAAGAAAGAGCTTTAAATTGTTCTTGTCGTAGGAGTTGCACTTCCACACAGGTACGAGTGAAGTGCAACTATTCTGGTCTGCAGCAACTGTGTGAATTACATCAAATGAACAGAGGAAACAAAATAAAAAAGGCCTGGGTATTTCAGGAAAATGTTAATTTTTTCAAACATCAGATGATTACTAAAAATGTACCTAAAAATACCTACTATAAATATTTTTCTAATTTTTTTTTTTTTTGCAAAGTTGTTTAATAAAAGCTTCTACATCTGTCTTCTACAGTTCTTTATTCTGAGCTAATTGTTTTAACAATGGATAATCATTAACTGAATTTTCATGTTAAGGTTATGCTATACTTTTGTTCTACACATATTTTGTGTATAAATATTTTTTAATATAGACAATATGCATGATTAATTTTTTTCAAGCACGAAGTCGTACAGAATACGTAATCAATTAAATATATTTCTTTATACTGCATCTTGGTAAAATTTCATTATGATGCAGATTGTCATCCTATCTGAAATTAATGATGGGATTCTGTGAGAAGAGCTTCTGTGCTACCAAAGCTCTTTGTAAATATTTCTGGTAGCTGTTAATCTAACTGGCAAAGATGAAGTAAGAAAAAAAAATCCACAAATAAACCTGTGTATCTCCTGGGGCACTTCAACTTGATCTTCTACTGCAGCCTTCTGCTCAAACAGTATCATTGCATGAAATTGCATGCTTGTATACTTCTCTGGATTCTAATATAAGAGTTTAAAAATGTTCTTATTTGATTGTCAATATTTGAAGAAAATTCAGAGATCAATATATTTTCTAATCTGCTTCAGCTGATAAGAAGCATACAGGGAAGCATACTATGAAGTACGTGAAATTTGCTGTGAGGAGTTATATAGAGTGGATTATTAAAAAAATCTAAATTTCAAAAAATAAAAGTCTTGAATTAATGGAAAATATCTCTAATGCTGTTTTATAGAAGGTCTTTCTTCAAGGTGCCTGATGACATTTGCTTTCTCTGTTAGCCACACAGCATTAGCCTTCTATCTCTGTCTTTGATGATGAATTTAGTCTCCTTCTCTTTTTTTTTGAAATCAGCACTAATTACAGCCCAGGTAGGTATATGCAATCTTATTTCACTGTACTGGTAAGCAAGTTAAATACAATAATACAGAATTCAGAATGCCACACTGAACCCTTCTGGGTGGTTAGTGGGTGGCTGACATTCATACTTTTTCAAGGAGAGTGATTTAGGGATTAAAGGTTAAAAGATTCTTATTCCATACAGATATTTATTTGCAACTCTGCAAAAATGTCCTTGCAACTTTTTGGTTGTAGAACTGTGATGAAACAGGGAAAGTCTGTAACTTTGAAGGGGATTGCTAGTTAAAAGTCAAATATGTGTCAGTAATATACTGAGGGCACAGGAGAAGCTGCTAATCAGCTTATTCTAAGTATCTCATCCACTTCCTCCTTCCCAGTAGTCTTGGGCTATGGCTCATTGATTGTATCTCCCCTGGGTTCTTGCCAGCTTTGCTGTCCAATCTGTGATGAATTGTCAGCAAGCCTTTGCTAGCTGACATCAAGACCGTGTCCAGATGATGTCTTAAAAAACTATTACAACATTTGGGTTTGAAAAATCAGCCATCTCAATAGTGACTAACGAGAGCCCATCACTCTTCCTGGCTGAAGTGTCCTCTGCCAAACCTTCTATTTCATTTAGTGGTCAGAGCACATTTACATGTACGTGGAACAATCTGCTGCTGCAATATATGTAATCAGCAGTCCAATGAACTTTTGTGAAGAAAATTAATTTCATCATAGGAAAGTCACAAAACAGAAATCTGTTTTCATTCTGTGATTTTGTCAAACCAGCATAATGAATACAGCCACTCTGTCACCTTCAGTCCATGGAACTGATTGACATATTATACTATAAGCAGTGCAAAACCTGAAAGATTTTTTCCCTTCTGACATAGTAGATATTAATGGAGGTCATTCTAGGGGTAATATGTGAATCTGACAAGGAATATCCAGAAATTTTTTTTATTTCTTTCTTTTATTGATTATACAAACCATAAATAGTATATATCCTCTGGCTAGCAGCTTGCATAGTACTGTATCTAAATGCAGGATGTTTAACAATTTCTCAAATACTTTTTTTTCGCCCTGTCTTTAAAATACAGTTTATTCAGAGCTGCAGGTATGATTTTGAATAAATTATAGGAAGCCTTTGCTTAAGCTTGTCAAGAATGTTATGTCAGGATACCAACATAAATACTTGGAGTGGATCAGAGGTTCATCAAAGAATTTTACTGAAAATTTATAAAAATTAAATAAAATCTTCATTGGAATTAAAACAGACAAATAAAACAGTTAACTTTCTGGGAAGCAGGGTTCAGGACTGGAGAAGCCATGTGTAGCTACAGACAAGTCATGTGAAGGATATCAGAAGCATCATGTCCCACACATACTTGTTGTAGACATCTATACTAAAAGTGACCCACAGTATTTTCTAGTTGCATCTGAAGCTGATATCATATTTCAGTGCCTAGATCTTAGAATAGCATCACTGTGTAACCACTAAAAATCCCAAAGATATTTTCTCTTTATTTTTTAGTGTTACCACATCAATGAAGCAGCCATGACTGAAATAATTTCAGACAGCAAAATCATTAAATATTGTATTTAGGGTATGGCTAATAGGCAAAATTTAAAAATAGCCCTAAGATATTTTTTATATATTTCATTCATCTTAGTTGTAAAAATGTGAAATACTGAAAATATTAAAATCTAAAAGGGATTGTCCAGAATAAGATCAGCTGCATTATTACTGGGGGGAGACATTCTTCCATTTTAAAGTAAATGACTTACACAGAAAACCTCAAAATACTCCTCTGATCTGGTGTAGGTAAGCCTCAGCATTAGGATTATGCTTTCCAGTGGCAATGTAAAAGCACATTCTGTAACTCTGAGTAACTGATAAATTTTCTTATTAGTTTAGCTAGCATGATCAAGCAAGTTTTATTTTAATTAACTTGAGATTCATAAGGATTTGAGGATTTTCAGCATTAGACTACCTCTGTGTTCCTGTAGAAACAGCATCTTTTATCATGTTCATTCTGTGAAAAGGAATATGATTTAATCCATCTAGAATTTTCTTATTTGATTATCAGGAGTATTAGCATGTTCTTTAGAATTATGTGACATCATTTCACATTCAGAGAAGTGTTGAAAGTAGGCAAGAAAATGAAGGCACTTCACTGCTTATATTGATGGCTATACTGAAATAATAATATATTAATAACACTAATCTGTTTTACAGTAGCACCTGGAAGCCCTTTCTGAAATTAGTGCTTTACTGCATTCACAGACAAAAGATGTTTCTACCCTTTCTACCCATTAGCAGCCTGCAGTCTCAGCACCTAAGATTGAAAAAGGTTAGGAGAAGTCAAGGATTAATTCACCAGGTCTCACAGATAGAAAGCTATAGCATAGAGGTTTAAGTCTGAAAGGTTTGGTTTATTTGGATATTTTTTCCTGAGAAAGCTTTGCCCATATGATTTAAGGTATAAATTTAAACTGAAATGGGTTAACCAATAACCAGTAGGAAATATTTGTGAACAGTCACAATAAAATAACTTGATTTATTCAGCTTAGCAGAAATCATTTGGGAACAGATTTACCTAAACCCAAATAAGCCACTCTTATTCACAAAGCCTAAGGTCCACACAATCTTTTGCATTCAATTAAAAATCCATTTTAATTATGCAATTCCCATGAATGCATTCCTTAACTTGTAAGTACTCTCATAAATGATCTGAAGGCACAGTTGTGACTTTGACCTGGGAAGGACTGTTGTTGGGCTTCTTGTGTTGGTCAGGAAGACTTAGAGTTTTGTTGTTTTTTTATATAAATTCACACCTCAAAATCAAGATAACTTTTTTAATTCAAACCCAAATCTTTTAATCAGCTGAAACAAAGCATCCAAGTGCCCAATGCACTACTCTGTCTATACTACTTAGCATACCATGTGACATCTTTGCAAGCTCTCATGTGAACCACCAGTTAATATATTTCAGCTTTTTATTAACTTCAGGGGTGAACTCAATAGGATGAAGTTCTGTGGAACTACTGGCACAGTAGCATGTTCATGCAACTTCAGCACAAGTAAAAGTGTATTCAGAATCCGGTGTAAAGTTGAGCACAAATTATAGCTTCTCTCTAGGGAGTATTATCAATATTTTAGTATAAAGATTTTTCTTCAATCCAGACAGGAAAATGAAAAAAACCTTAAACCTAATTATCCAACTAATAAATTTAAAACAAAAGAAAACATGTTTTTGAAGGATTCAAAATATCCAGTAAATTGCATGCATTTGTTTGATTTTAAGGCATTTTAAATGGCATAATTGTAGGTGTTTCTGTCTTTGAACAAGGAATCACTATTCCCGTGAGACCCCACAATGTCTGCAGCACAGCAACAACTCTTCAGACACTACAGTCCCAGAGGCAGTGGGCCACAAAAAGTAAAACAAGCTTTTAAAAAGTAATTAATGCAAAATGGATTTGATGTCAAGCCAAGGCAAAAATGACCAATTTTCTCAACTGGAAGTTGACAAACATCATTAAAATCAAGGTCTGCATCAAAAGATTTTAATTGTACATAATCTGTGCTTGCTAGCAGAGAGAAATATTAAGGGGAGAGTTCTAATGCTGCTGAAAGAACATTAATTATCTTGGCAATAGTATAACATTGAACTTGTATCAGCTATTAATTAGATTTGTAACACTTGATTTGGGGGTTATTTTGTGTGATATATGACCAAGATTTTGTAAATAACTACTGTTTTTATACGCCTTCAAAAGAAGAAGGGCTTCTCTTCTCTTTCTATTTTTGGGTTATTTTCTGATACTCTCAAGATCATTTTAATAAGCACCATGTATTGTCAATAAATTGGTTGATATGGGCAGTAAAAAAAATGAAAGTTTTAAAAGTACACACAGTTTTCATTCCCCCATTTAGAGGGATTTGAAGTTTTAGGTCCTGTCCTCTGGGGTTCAGACCTCAATAGACTTTGATTCCACTAATTCTTTCAAATTACTGTTGTTGCTGTTTTGGGAAGAACATCTTGAATTTTCTTATAAAGTGTATATATGTCATCAATAACTGCACACCAACAAAAATGTAGACATAATAACTTTCTTTTAACAAAAATACGAGACAATTATTTAGTGCAGATCTTGCCATACTATAAAAACATGATCTTTACATTTTCATAAGGAGATTGAATATGAGAGAAGTTCCTATTCAGTTCAAAGTACAGTTCAAAGAGATTTTGTTAAATCACCACACCAGAAGCTGCTCAGACTTAACCCCAAAATGGTTCAGGATTTTGCTATTACATGTAGTTACAAATTCAGTCTTTTTCCTGGTATCTATTGCTTTTCTCATCTCTGCCTGTGGCTGAAGGGTCTTTCCTGGTCTTTACCATTTCTTCTCCTTCTTTTTTTTTTTTTTTTCCCTGGATCTTTGTTCCCATCTATCTAAAAAGAAGAGGAAAGAAAGAGAAAAAAAATATTATTTACAAGCAGTAAGGTTTTATTCTGATATCAGTTTTTTTAACCTCCATATTTTCTCCTTGTGACTTTTTCTTCTATCTCTATCTGCTCCTTTTCCAATACTTTCTTTGTCTTCCCCTTCTTATTTCTGTGCTTTGCATTCTATCCTTCATGGTTTTTCTCTTACATGCTCTATTTCTCTATCTATTACCTCTGTACCCTTTAATTTCTGTTTCAGAAAGAATTCTAATTATAAAATATACCTATGATCTGTGTCTGAGTCTTTGACTGGCTATGTTGTGGTGAGCTTAGAAAAAGTATTCTAAGGGAAGGTTCTGCATTGGCTGATATTTTATTAGTTTATTAATTTGATATTAGTTGTAAAGCAACAAGTGTTGTTCAAATGTCTGATCTGTGCATCTGTATGTTCAGAAAAAATGCAGAGTTTAGTAAGAGCTTCAGAAAAGTCTGAGCTGGATGGTATGGAGTAATGATATTAATAGCAATACTTACCAGAACACAAGAAAGTTCTGCATGTCTTCTATCTGGTAGTTCTAGAGATAGAGGTTTAGAAAAATATGAGACAATTCATAGTCAATAAAATTTATCACCACATGCCAAATCTTTCTTAAAAGGCTTATTTAAAGCTGCTAAAGGCTCAGAATCATGCTTTCGTTCCAGCATAAGCTCTAAGAATTGTCACAGTCACTTCTAAGCATTTTTTGGGGAAAATTGCCTTATATTGCAATGGAATTTTTGAGCTGTGTAATAGTGTATGTATGTGGAGGGGGATGGCATACTTTCCTGTCTATTTGAGCAAGAAAGAGGTAGATGATAAAGCAACAAATGTGTATCCCCCCAGTCAATAATACTTTCTTGACTTTAAGACCACTGTGTGTACAATGCAGCCACCTGAGAGAGCCAGAAGAGTGTGCCAATGCCTTATCTCTCTGCTGAGCTAGTCCAGAGTGTTTGATGAAGTGCAGTCAACAAGAAGGATAACTATGAAGTGCTTCTACCCTTTCATTTCTGCAAATCCCTTGCCATGGGACTGTTTCAATCTGCAAAGAGAAATCCCGTCTCTCCCCTCCCTTTGTTGTTTTTTTAAAGTGCATGGCATTTTAATTTCCCTGTGGAAATTTTTTAAAAAGAAAAAAAAAAAAAAAGAAAAAAAAAAAAAAGGTTGTTTTATATCTGGACCCAGTGTGAAATACTTTACTGATTTTAAAATTTATACTTTACTGATTTTAAAATTTAAGGATTCTCTTTTAGCCAGTCCAGAAAATGATACATCTGTAGTCCATTAAAATGTAGCAAGAACACAATTAATTAAAGATGCTGACTGTTCCTAAAACGCCCTGCAAATATTTCTTTGCAAATACATAAAACAGTGCCAGGTGTAGGATGAAAGGCAACATTGCTGCTTGATCTTGGCAGTGAACAGTAGGATAATGTACAGCTCAGTAGCACATTAACATTTTCAAAGATTATGATTTCCATTCCTTATCAAACAAAAGAGAAACCCAAAAACTTGAAAACATAAAGCAAAGAAGGAGAAAGTGTAGAAATAATTTCAGTTAATTCATCAACTATCTGAGCTGCTAAGTGGAGCCAAGTTAAACTATGATAAACATAAATCATATTTGTCATAGCTGAGCATACCTTTGCAAATATTTTCTTTCCTTAAGCTTCATTTTTAAATTTAAAAAATGTTTCTAATGGTGATTATATTTTGATAAATTATGTAAGGTGTGACTTATAAGTAGATTCTGCAGTGGTCTGAATATTTGTACATGAGATACTGCAGCCCAGGTGATAGAAAACTGAGTTGGAGCAGAAAGGAAGTCTTACCCCTATTCTCTGTCAAAGCTGTCATCTTTTGGCACTGCTGCTTGCACTGTATTTTCATGGTGAACCTCTGGCAGCTGCTGTTCATAACACAACTCTAGCTGAAAAGATTTATACCAGCCTTCATTTAAATAAAATAACTTTCTGAAAAATGATTGGAACATACTTAGGCATGAAAGGGGAAAATTCTACATCACATTTCCTGCTCATGATATTGAAAAATGGACCATGTTGTGCAAAAACTATATGAATGATCTTTATGTTGGGTTTTGGGGTTTTTTTTGGGTTTTTTTTGTTTTTCTGGCTGGATCTGATAGAGAAGTTAGGGTTGTGTATCAAGACTTGCAAGTATACATTTAAGCCTTAATTTATTCTATGGTCTAGAAGACTTTGAGGACTTTATTAAATTGTTTGTGTGAAATAAAGTTGCCTGGAAATAAAATTCAAGTAGAAAACAAAGTGAGGCAATAACTCAGATATTCCATACAATTTTTTTTCTGTTGAGTAAATAATATTATTGATAAATTATTTATTTTAATAATGTAAAATAAAGTTATTTGCATTAGAGGGGGAGCATTAATTAAAATGGAAATAATAACAATATTGAAAAAGGAAGTTAGAATATACATCTGAATATCCAGTAGATGGAGCTTCTTACCTCTAAAATGTTTCATTTTATCAGAGTAAATTTGACTTCAAGCTGTTGTTGAGATGCAGTCCAAGACTAAATACAAAAATTACAGCAAAGATTGTATCAAGGACAGATAAGACTGTGACATGATCAAAAACCTTAAGCTGCTGTTAGAATCACATTTTACCTTCTGATTTTTCCTCAGTGGCACATTTAATTATGGAAAAATAAGAATATTTGATTAGGTCATACTGGACAAATAGATATTATAGCTTTCTGTCTGTTTTTTGTTTGATTGTGAAGTTTTTTGGTTTTTGTATTTATTGATGTGTAATCCCTGGATTTGTACATTCAAGGGTTAAGCAGCAATTTTTATTAATTTCTGCAGACTTTAGTACCAGAGAGCACCACGTAATATTTTTGAGATTTTAGAAAGACATAATGAATACTGAGTTGAATGTAAGTAAGAGAAATGTTTTCAGATACTCTTCATGGAATTAATTAGCCTCAATTTCTGGTGAGGAAATATTAGAGACTAATATATTAAGACACAATTAATTTTTTATGAAATATTATTATAAATGGAAGTTAATATTTTTGAGGAAAAGTTGAGATAACTTGAGAATAGGCTGATATGTTCATATTTTTACTGTAGAATGATATTTGAACTAGCCTTTAGTTTTAATGAAGGATAACATTTACCCTCTTATATATAGCATGTTTGTCCAGAAAGCTTGAAAAGTGGCAGAAAGTGGACTTCAAAGATAAATAAATGTTTTGGGAAGGATGAACTTTGGAAACCAAAGAAAAGGCAGTTGCTGCACCTACATATTTATATTCTAGGGGCATATTCAATCATTTCCTCTGAAGCAGTTTGGATTCAGCTTCTGATTCTAGAAAAGATACCTATACCTCAGCCTGTGTTAACAGAATTCCACCTGAGGAAGACAAAAGGCTGAAGACCTTACTGTCAGGTGTCTGTAGCAGTCAGACCTAGATACTGGTAGGTATTTGAATTTGATGTGGTGATAAAAAAAGCAGTAAAATGCCTAGGGTTTATTTTGCTGCCATGAGTGATTTGCACAAATATCTGTGAAATCTGGTACTTTTGGAATAGCATGATATATAATTCAAGGTCTAATTGAAATAAATCTTGAATACCTTATGATTTCTGCATGTATCAGCCAAGGTTTTATTCTGTTTTACTCAAAAAGATAGAAGTCATAGGACATAACATGGGACCTTTTTTAATAATCCAGATTTGCCCTGGACAACTGGACAGGGGCAGTGTCTATTAGGTTGGATGAAGCGTGTCTTTGAATCTTGTGAAACAGTGCAGTTCAGATTAGCAAAGTGACCTTCAGATTCTCTGTGCCTCTCAGCGCAGATGTGTCCTAACCTCTTTCTGGATTTTAAGCCAGATGATTTCAGTAAATAATGACAAATTGTCTTTGTCTTTCTCCCCTGAGTTTCTTGTACACATGTTCATACCTTTGCAAACACACTGATTTTTCACACAGGAGCACAACAGTTAAAGATTTTAAAATGCATTAAAAATTCAGATTTTTTTTAGAACTCCATTTCACAAACAGACTTCCCTTTGCATTAATTCATGTCTGATTCTTACTGCCTTTAATGTTTCTTTTGTGAACTGTTAAATCCCAGGACAAGATATAGGAATTCCTCCTGTTCCTTCCCAGAAAGCTATTTTCCCTTTCTCTAGCGAAAATGGTAACTCTTCTCTCTGTATTTTCTTTTCTTCTTTTTTATTCTTTGCTTTCTCCATAGAAAAGTGTTTCTGCATTGGTGGAAAATCTGTTTCAGTAGATTCCCATGGGGTAGACCAGCACCTTGAGAAAAACCCCTGTGGGTTTCTGTTCTTTGTGCGAGGCCAGGCAAATGCAGAGGGAGGCTGTGCTTGCTGAGCACCCTGCCAGCAAAAGCCAGGGAACGATGCTACGAGGAGTCTCCCTTGCTGTGGTGTTGTTGGATGCGTGGGTAGTTGGACACAGTGGAAGGCATAGGGATTAGGTTCAGCAGAGAAAGTCAGGGAAGCTGAAGGGAAGATGCTTTTGGAGTCTCTTGAGGTCGGCAACAGGGGTATAGATGTTCATGCCAAGCAGACATGAGACCTCTCATCTCTAATTCCTGTTCCTTCGTGGCCCTTTATAACAGCGTTGGCAGAAATCGACAGACTACCTTTGAAGTCTGTAGAGAAAGATGCAAGCCAGAAAGAAAAGAGAGCTGGACTTGTCAGTTGGAACTGGAAATACGGTACAAGCTTTCAGGGGTCCCTGAGGCCTCTACTTTCAAATCAGTGAAAGAACAGCTCCACATGAAAGAATAGGGGCTCGCTGTACTCCAGAGTGGGAGAATGAGCTCCTGGGGTTCTGCTGAATGAAAGGGAAAATGAAAAGGAGGGAATGCTGCTCAGAAACACTGTTTTGTGTGGCATGGAGTTCAGCTGTCTCCTACCAGTTCAGAGTAGGGGACTGTAGCATGACATGATGAGGGTTAAGGTGAGACCAGACGGCAAACTGCATAGCCATAGACATAAAAGTGTCTGCGAAAATGCTTTGCTCAGGGCCCTCCAACACTACATTCTTCATGGTGATAATGGCAGGAGAGTGGCTCTTTGTGCTCTGCTGCTGAATGGGGTAGGATGCTTTCGGCAATTATTCTTAACAACCATGGATAGAGGGGGGAGCAGATGATGTTAATCAATGTCCGGTTTGGAAAAATTATTGCAAGATGCAATGGATTGATAAGGAGGAAAATCTGAATGTTAAAGGAACTATTTATTCACAATATGCATCCATGAAACAGACAAAATATAATTTCTTAGAAAGCACATGAGATTTACTGTCCCCATTCTCATTTTGCATAAATGTTCTTTGTTACTTGGATCAACGCAGAATACATAAAATGTCCTAGATGCTTTGAAAACAGTATCGCAAAGCACAAAGCAACAAAAATATTCCACCCCTATGGTTCATGTTGTTCAGACAATATCATTTTATTATCAACATCTAAAAAAAAACATTCAGAAATGGGTCAGGAACCCATTTAAATGACATGAGTTCAATGGTGTACTCAGACAAAAGAAATCCAGCTCACTTGACTGCTAAAGTTAACTGAACAAGACAATTCCTTACAAGGATCTGCACAGTATAGCTAGCTGTATTGTACTAATGTAGTAATATTGGATAAATTTCATTTTATGGAGTGGACCTGAACCTACATTTTATTTGGTTTGGGTTGGTTTGGCTTTTGGAAAGCTGTAATTAAAAAGATGTAATTATTTCTTAGTATGGCTGAGGGTGATATTTAACTGAAAACAACCCAGAGGAAAACAAGCTTGTGAATCTATAAAGGGATCAGAATAATGTGGTTATGGTAGTTAAGGTTTAGTGTGAAAACAGTTCAAAGAAAGTAGGATTGTAATTTAAAATAACATCTCATTAGTTGGTTTAATTACTCACTGCCAGCTCTAATTGGTTTTTAAGACTGGAAACCAAAAAAAACACATAGCACTTAGGAAAAAAGAAAGGATTTTTACCCCCGGTAAGCTGGACGCAAGATGAAGGTTCCTTTTGCAAAGATTAAGATTCTGACTAGGTTTCTTAGCTACTTTGAATTATACTGATTATTCTTTATTTGGAAATAAAGTCAAACAGCTGCAATATTAATTGAATATTTCTCTAACATTTTCTTAACTTTTCCTTATCAGTAAAAAAAAAGTCTTTTAGAAGTCTTTTAAAGCTATTCTTAAGACTCTTATGTAGATAAGCAGTTTACTAGGTGATAATTTTATGTGCAATATTTTTCTTTATGTCCTTACAAGCCTTCTAATAGAGGGTTAAATTCAGCCTTCTGTTCATTTGCTAGCTTGTGTGAGTAGCTGGCAGAGACCATGGCACACAGAGTTGGATGCTTAGCAACACAGAACAGAAAGACCATCCCCAAAAAGATGAGCAGTCCACCTGGAAAATGAGTAATAATGAGACAATGACTTACTTTTGATGTTTATAAGCCCAGTATGAAATCTATGTTAAATCTTGAGTCAGGCTTAGGGACTAAAAGTTCCTGTCCATCAGAGTAGGGAATTATGTGCTAAATCTGTTTCTGATTAGACTTTATTAAGTAATTTCTTTCCCCTTGGCCCAGAAATCCAGAACACCTTGAAACACTAGTTCTTTTTTAAAATTAAAACTTGCACGTTCTTTTCATTTCAGGTCCTTCAGATTTCATAAGAATGAATATTCTAAGACAGCATGTAAATCCACAAGAATTTACATGAGTCTATTATCCTCTCATAAGAAAATCTCCCAGGTTGAATCAAACCATGAAACCAGCTCCAGTTTAAGTATCTTAGTGAAAACTAGAAAATCAAACTTTTAATTGGTTTCTTGGAAAATCAAGGATAAACTTTATAATAAATGCTTGCCTGGTCCTAAAGTGGTAGGTACTTTTTCTCCCCAGCTATCTCAGGTACAGCAACAGTGTCTCACTTTTGACATTGACCCTAGTCAACATTCTTACACTTTTCCTTGAATCAGATCACTTTGGAAGGTTTTCTTCAAAAATTCTCCAAGGAAGATGAAATAATTTGGTATTTTAAAGTGCTTCCATGGTCTTTCCTGCATTGGAATGCATACTTGAGGCTGGTGGAATGTGAGAGACTGACTATGCTGATGACCTTTACTTCTTTGCCACATTCCTGCGTTAGGCATTGATACCCTTCATTGGCGGCTGGAAGTAATAAAAGCATTCATATCATCTAGATATGAATCTAATTTGGTCTGAATTAACCAAAGATTCCTGAGCACATTCTATTACTTGGGTTTTCAATGTAAAACAAAATGTTCAGTCAATATTTTACCCATGCATTTTGTGTAACAAAATCAAAACCATGATTCTGTCCAAAGTTACATTTTTCACAGATTTTTCAAAATCAAAAATAACAGGATATAAAATTTTAGAATCTACATTTTATGCAATGTATAAGTGTTCATAATCTTTAAATCTGGAACTTATTTGGAACCATTTCTTTCAAGAATCTACCTTTTTTTGAACATTCTATGTTGTAGTAACTACAACAACAGTTAGTGAAAATGTTAAGTCTGGAATCCTCAGTTTTAATGGATGAAATATTTTTTCAGGAGTAGCCTTGATCATGAAATTAGTTCTTCCCAGGCCTTCCAATCCTTTTAAAATTTCAAGGCCAAGGTATATTTTTATGTCTGAGTTGTGAAGATGGGATTATTGTCTATTTTGAATAATTATTTTTAGAGTCAATCTTGACTGATAACTGTAGTGATGCTGACAGTTAAATATTGATTATTTATATAATTATCAGTCCTGCCTATATGTGATAGTAGATGCTTTAAAAATAGTGTATATGGTGAAGGCAATAGGATAGTAGAGCACATCATTAAAATTACATCAATGTTTCAAATAATTGAAGGAAATTACAAATATTTTTAAGATGTACTGGTAATTTAACCGCCTTTACAGTTTTGAGTATAATTTTCCTAGCACATTTCCCTGAATCAAAAAAGAAACTAAAAGAAAGAAACAAAAAAGAAACTAATTATAGTTGCTTCCTTGCAGTTTTTCAATTCTCTGAGGCACCTTTATGACCAATCATGATACCTCCTCATTTCAGAGTTAATGAGCCAAGAAGATGAAAGTTGTTTCAGTTCTTGTTCTTCTATTTCTACTGTTGCATTTGTTCCTATCCTTCAAGCCTTCTAAAGGACTGAACCAAACAAAATAAAGGTTTCAGTACTGCATTCTCAGAGCAATGTTCATATTATAGCTGATTACATTCTCAGGAATGACAGCCCTGATTGATTATAGTGATGCTTATATTTTTGAGTTATGTGGAAAAGAAAAGCAAATCAAAATTGGGTTCACAGATTCACATGCCTTAAATATTCAGTTGTAGCCCATGGAACATAAAATTATATATATAATGTTTTGAAAGAAAATATAAATGCAGATATGTGCACTGTAATTAGACAGTTATTAGGTGACATTCCTGCTTAAAGAAAATCTTATATATTGAGATTGTTAGAAGCTGATTTATTCCTTTAATCTCAGCTAGTAGATACTGCCACAATAGGTAATAGATATAGTACATACCAGGGTATTAATTGAGCATTAATAGAAGTTTCCAAAAAATGTTATTTTGTTACTAGTTAAAGTAGTTTACTACAAAGTAGTTTGGTACTAGTTTAAGTCGCTCTCTGGCATAGATATGGTCTTTGGAATATTAGAAGTTAGGAATGGGGGGAAAAAAATCCCAGCCAAACAAAAAACACCCACCACATTTGAAGTCCCTGAGAGAAACAAAGTCAGGTGAACCAGGAAGAAATAATTTCTTACTTTTCCATTATTCTTCATCTCTGTTGAAGACAATATAATGTGATCTATATCTGCATTGGATGTCTCTCTCTTTCTACCTCAAAAAAATTTTTTTGCATTCTGCCAGTCTAAATGGCATATTTACAAAGAACCAAAGAAATTAAAGTAGCAACATTTAGTCAGAATCTTGTCTGTAACCTCAAAAATTGTTTTAGGGTTGTACTAGAAGCAGCAGTAGTGATGTTTGGTATTTGCACAATAGTGTATTTTTATACAAACTCTTCTACTTATTCGTTAGCCAAGGCACATGACTGTTCTGCTGGGTATGCATAATCTTCTATACATAGGATTTAATTTGGGACCTCACTCACATCTAAAATTAAGTAATTAGGAGTTTGAAGCCAAGATTAGCAGAAAAGATGATTGAGAATGGTATATTTTGTTTTAAGAGTCACGATATTTTTTACGAATGAGTTTTAGACCATGGCCTAAGTGTGAACACAGACCAAGTAAAGCCCCAATAATGACCTTCAAATCACTTTTTAACTTTCAGCTTCACACTCCTGTCTTTCCCACTACCTCATAAGCAGCAATGACCCTAAATAAGAGATAATAGCACAAATAATTCCAAGCTGCATCCTAGAGAAGAATTTTAGGCAAGCAATTGATAATACTTCACTATAAAACTAGGATAATCAGAAATAAACAAGATTAGATATCAATAAGAAATAAAAAGACCTGACAGAGGTTTCAGTACATTTTGGACTAACCATTTGAATTATTGCTTTTTTCCTCCTATTAAATAACAATTGTACCAGCTCTTCAGAATATCAACTCTGATTTTTTTTTTTTTTTTTTTTTTTTTCCCCCACAGAAAGCAGTTACTGTATGACAGCTTTTTAAAGTGACCTGTACAGCATTCTTGGCAAATACATCCTGTTCCTTAAATGGTCCTTTTGATTTAGGGTTAAAAATGAAAGGCAAATCCCTGTGAACCATTTATGTCCCATATATTGTCTGCAATAAAACAATTGTACAGTTTTTCTGGAGTAAATTTATCCTATAGTGATAGCCAAACATTTATTTTCTAACTTCCATGAAATTTTGGTTTAGTATTCTTGGGTTTTTGTGAATTTCAAGATGACAGTAAAATAATATTTATGAAGCATAATGCATAAAGATGTTATGCCTTTTGTAGGATTAAGAGATGTTTGTTTGTATGAATGACTGTGTGCTTTGCCCCCAGTTGAATATAAAAATAAGCATCTCATGAAACAGCAATCGTATTGTGATTTTTTTTTTTTTTGGCTGCCTTAAAAGAAACATAATAAGTCTATTTGCATTTTGAAATGTACTGAGAGCCACAACAGATCATTAAGTTCTTCTCAATTCCACCTGATGGTGCATGTAGAAGAGTACCCTGCAATATTGCATTAGTGACACTTTCATTATCTGAAACTATTTCTGTACCCAGGCAAAACTATTCCTGTAATACTCCTGTCTCACTGTGTTTTGTGTATGTGGAAGACTGATTTGCATTGTCATTCTTGGGCCCTTATGGTTCACTAAGAGTTGATGAAGTTGTGTGTGTGAGCTGTGGACCTTATTGAGCTATATTATTGCTTTGGTACTATTTAGTGTGTGAACATGCAAGGATTAGAGGAGAGCATTTTCTCTATTCCATGAATTTCAGTATATTTGTGAGAGAACTGTAGTACAGTACAACAGGTAAAAGAAATTTTTATGCTCATATTTTAAAATAAGTGACTGAGATAAAAATTTAAATTAACTCAGTCACTGTATACTAACAACCAGTAAAATATACAGGTAGCAAGACAACATAACATGCCTTTCAGTGTAGTTTTATATACAAAACTCTATTTATGTTTTCAATATCTAATTTAAAACTTATTAAATATATTAAAAAACTATCTATTCCTATTTGTTGTTGATATTACTAACAAAACAAACAAACAAACAACCTTTACCTATATTACACATTTTCACTATATTTTTATTGTAGATTAAGAATTACTTTTCTATTAGTAAGCTGTTCATACTAGTACTCTCTGTGATACAGGACTTTAAATCACACCTAGCAGGTATCAACATGGGAATTTAACAAACAAAATCTTAGAAAACTGTCTTCCTGGTTAAACAAGCAAGCCTTGATCCAAAGTTAAATCAAAAAACATCCTGTATTTTATCTGTTTTTTTTTTTCCTCTTCCCCAAAAAGTAACATGATCACCAGTGTGCCTTTTAAATATAATTCTACCTGGGTTTTTTTCCAAAGTTTATTTTCAAATGGTAATTACATACGTAAAAATCTTCATTTACTTTGTTAGTAGCTCTTATTTATCATTGTGACTGTAGCTGTGCATTGAACCATTGCATTTGGGTAGATTTTGTGGTTGCCTTCAATGGAACTAATTCCATAAGTAAAGCTGCTCAGGCATGTTTATGGGGTTCACTCTTTTCCTCAAGGAAAGTTTCAAAATGTAGAAATATTCAAAATAACAAAAAATATTTTCATCTAAGGGAAAAAAAAAAGCAGCAAAACAGGAGAGATAAAATCTAAGCCTCAGAGCTAAGCCTCAAGCATGAATGGCAAAACCAAGAAACTGAGGTCATATTCTGTTTTTCTCTTTGTGCTTTAGCACTAAATCACAAATTATTGCCAGAAGCAATATTAAAATTTTAAATGACATACTTGGGATGCCGTGTAAAATTTATATGCATCTTGTTGCAAAGTAATACCAAACCCTAAAGATCAATAACTAGAAAGAACTATTATTTTTTCTTATTTCCTTCCTGAATGTTGTATTGAAATTGTTTCTTTTAGTGGACTTCTTCCAAAAACTTCAGTCTATCTTGTATTCTGTCTTTTTTGATC
Organism: Cyanistes caeruleus; assembly: GCF_971803275.1. Lineage (NCBI taxonomy): Eukaryota > Metazoa > Chordata > Aves > Passeriformes > Paridae > Cyanistes > Cyanistes caeruleus. The sequence goes on along the minus strand of NC_141701.1, from coordinate 81,349,167 downwards.
TTTCAAGTCTTCATCTAGCTTTTATTTTAACATACTGATGACCGAGTTAATGACTTTATTTCTTTTTTGTCAAATGTACTTGAGTTTTGCATTTGTTGCTAATTAGAAATCAAATGAATCTCATTTAAGGGGTCTTGTAACCTTTTTCTACAATGAGAAAGGGCCAGGATTTCTCATCTGAAAAACTGTAGAACTGTCAGCACCTAATGGGTTTGTCAATGCTATTAGAAGTAAATAATAAACACAGAAAATGACTTGACACGAACTATTGCTAAACATCAACAATGAGCTTTACAGCACAAATCAATATTTTTCCAAGAGAGTGACTATTTATCGAAGGCAATAAAAGCTCTGGTGAGAGAACAGGAACATTTTCCTGTTCAATTAGCCTAGATCCCTTTTGAAAATGTGAAATGGAAAAATGATGGCAGATCCACATGAAACAAGTGTGATGTATTTTGCTAAAGTGTGTTTTCATATGAGTTTCATATACTTTTCCATAGATAGTAAAGACTGTATACTTGGATTATGTTTGTGTGGCAAGGCAGTGGAGGAGGGGGATACAGGGGTGGCTTCTGTGAGAAGCTGTCAGAAGTTTCCCCATGCCTGACAGAGAAAAGGCCAGATGGATACAAGACAGATCCATCATTGGCCAAGGCTGAGCCCATCAGTGACAGTGATAGCACCTCTGGGATAAAATATTTAAGAATTGGGAAAGCATTCTATACAACAGCAACTTGGAGAGAGGAGTTAGAATATGTGAGATGAACAACTCTGCAGACACCGAAGTCGGTGCAGAAGGAGAAGGTGCTCCAGGAGCAGGAGATGAGGTTCTCCTGCAGCCTCCGATGAAGGCAATGGTGAGGCAGGCTGTCTGACAGCAGGCTGTGCAGGATCCCACACTGGAGCAGGTGGATTTACCTGAATGAGGCTTTGTCATGATGAGAAACCTGCTCTGGAGCAGCCTCCGGGCAAGACCTGTATCTCCACAGAGAAGGAACCCCAAGCCGGAGCAGATTTTCTGGAAGCACTTGTACCCTCATGGGGAACCCGCACTGGAACAGTCTGTTCCTGAAGGACTGCACCTTGTGGAAGGGATCCACACTGAAGCAGTTCATGAAGAACCCCATGGGAACAACTCCATTGGACAAGTTCATAGAAGACTGTCACTTAGAAAGGAGGCCATGCTGGAGCAGGGGAGGAATGTGAGAAATCCTCTCCATGAGAAGGAAGGAAAGGTAGAGACAATATGTGAGGAACTGACCCATTTCTCATCCCACTGCACCACTGTGGCAGTGTAAATAAAGACTTTGGGGATAAAGTCGAGTCAGGGAAGAAGAGAGGGAGGGAGGGAGGAAGTTTTTTAAAGATTTGACTTTATTTCACATTACCCTACCCTGCTTTAATTGGTGATAAATCAACCTAATTTCCTGAAGATCAGTCTCTTTTGCCAGTGAAGATAATTGTTAAGTGTCTTTACCTCAATCCAGGATCCTTCTCTTTTATTTTTCCTTCCCCAAACCACTGAGGAGGTGTGGCAGTGTGCCTCAGGGGAGACAAAGAGTTACATTGTCCCACCCCAAACCCCTTGTGAAGGGTGGCCCAGGTGTTCTGATTGGGTTTGAGTCCCTGGGGGGTTCTCCCTTGTTGTGTTTCTAATGGTCCCTGACCCTGAACTCCACCCTCAAGGGTGGAGACCCTCAAAAGTTCTGTCCCTCAAAAACCCCTGTTCGGCCTCTGTTTGGAGCTCTCTGTTCTGGACCTGACTTTGTTCCCATGCTGAATAAATGGTTTCATGAACGGGAGCCCGTCTCGGTTGGTGTTCCATGCTGGTCCCCAGAATCCTGCTGCTTCCCTGGACGAGATCCTGAGGTTGCTGACTGCAACAAGGAGGGATGTGATGGAGCAGCTTTACTGGGCACCTGGCATCCAGCCAGGGCCAACCCACCATGTATGTAAATCTGTTATAATATAAAAAGCTATTTCATGTTTTCTGCATGTGCCATTTTAGTGTGTGGTCTTTTCATTTAAGCTTACATTTCTAATTTTTAAAGAAATTGCCTTATATTTGATATGATGATATAATCTTTATTTTATCCAGATATTTTCACACATTAGAATATGGTAAAGAACATTAATTCACATTCTTTCATGTTGCAATAGGATTTGTTAATAGTAAAACAGTGGAAGTTTCTCCTCCCTACCCCTTACAGTCGATAATATATACCTTGGTATTTTCAAGCAGTGTATCCTTCTAAAGGATCTAGAAACCTAGAAGCAGCTCTTTTGTTTTCAGAGCTGGTTACCTTGCCTTTGTAAAATCTGCTTCACAGCATCAGTGGTTGTGTAGGCTAACTTTTTACATTCTTTTCTTCCTAATATCCTCATTGAAGAATAGATGACTGCAGACTTGGCTCTTCGTATATATCTAAAAAAAAGCACACCAATTTTCTTTATGTTGTCTTGAGTATTTAAAGCATTATATAAATGGTAAGACTAAAATTATTAATAAGATACAGCATTTGAAGGAAATCAACTACAAAGAAAGATCAAAGAAAAACACTGGTATTCTTTATATATTAGAGGATCACTTAGCTGGGTTTTAAAAACACACACATACAGCACATATGTTATATAAATCATACATATATCTAATTAAAATTGCAATGATGGCCTATAACCAAGAGAAAAAAAGGCTGATGTATTAGAGAAGGATTTCAGTTGTTTATAAGGTTTTTACAAGACTGCCAAAATTTAATTGTTTGGGTGGAATTGAAGGCTAATTTTCTTCCTCAGGCTTGCTTTTTGCAAAGTTTTAGCGAAATGATCAAAAGGTTTCTTCTAATTAGTTTAAGGAAATCACACTGTTTTTCATCTGCAAGAAGATCAAGAATGTTCAGTTTGGTTTTAAAGAAATGTATAAAACTTTGTGGCACAAACATAAAAATCAGAAAGCTGTCTTATTTATGCATGAAGGGTGAATTCTGCTATTCTACAAAAATTGTACTAAAGTTGCTACCTCTGAAAACTTCACTTTGTATATGCACAGCCATGGCTTGTGTACTCTGTGTAGGTCCTATAGGCATTTTGTACAGACATAAGTCTGAGGACGACCTGTCCCTAAAAATTGGTATGACAGATGCTTCCCTCAATAAATTATTCCAGTGTAATGGGAAATGGCCACAACGGTGCTAAAGTCACGAACAGGAGGATTTTCATTTTTCTTGGTCTTTCCACCTTTGTGTGGTATTTGACTAAGAGATAAGAGGAACTTAAATGTGATGAAGTGACTGAAGAGGAGCTATCTCAGATTGGTAGAGATAAGGAGGTACACAAGCAGTCTCTGACGGCCAGACACAGGAGATGAAGGTTGATAAATCTGGTGTGGATGAGCCAAATCTTGATTTATTATAGAGACAAATACTTCATAGATGATGCTGAACTGACACTCAGAAAAAAGGATGGAAAAAAATGCACAAATAATGATGAAAAATGCTAATTTTGATATTGTCAAAAAATTCCATGTTAATTCTTAACCTTGCTAAATTTCTTTTCCATGTTTGTTTCTTATTGTGTATATTTTTGAATTTTAGTACATGAAAAAATATAATACAAAGTTCAAAGAAATATTTTTAGCTAAATTTAAATTTTATAAACTTTTATATATATGAATAGGCTTTGTCACAAGAAGCAAAAGAGTACAGCAAAAATTTACTCAATATCCACCTGTAAGGACAACTTGTTTCATTGCATTTGTGGTTAAATCTTGAAAAACAAGGAAAATTAGTCATATTTCTTCATCTCTTCTGAATGTAGGTATGCAATGACATGCACAGCCAACTCCATGCACAGGAAACTGAACATGGGAACAATAGTACACATTAAGATAAGCCTGTGTGTAGGACAATTCAACCTGACAAAGTGAGGAAACAGAGGAATGAAGACAGCTCACTGAGCTCTTAATAAAGGAACAAATAACAGAATAACAGAATTATTTAATTTGGACTTCATTGAGCTCAACTTCTGACTGATCATTTTGCCAACTAGACCATTGCACTGAGTGCTGTGTCCTGTTGTTTCTTGAAGACTTCCAGGGATGGTGACTCCAAAACTTCCCTGGGCCATGAATACCTCTTTCCACAAAAAAACTCCTACTAATGTCAAACCTGAACTTCTTCTACCCCATCTTGAGGCCACTTCCTCTTTCCTTGTCTATAGTTGCCTGTGAGAAAAGGCCAAACCTCTCCCTTGCTACAACCCCCTTTTGGTGGCTGTTGAAAATGATAAGGTCATCTCTGAGCTTCTATTTCCCCCAGGCTAAACAACCCAGCTCCCTCCTCTACTCCTCATAGGACTTACTCTCTAAACCCTTTACCAGCTCTATGGCCCTTGTCTGGACATGCTCCAGTGCCTTATTGTCTGTCTGGGAGTGAAGAGTCAAAAACTGGACAGAGGATTTGAGGTGTGGCCTCATCAGTTCTGAGTACAGAGGGACAGTCACAGCTCTGGTCCTGCTGGACACACTCTTGCTTTCAAGGTCAGGGTGCCATTGGCTTTCTTGGCCACCTGGACAGAGCTTGCTCATCTTGGGCCAGCTGTTGACCAGAACCCACAGGTTGGTTGCTGCTGGGCAGCTTCCCAAGCACTTGTCTCCAGCCTGTAGCTCCTCATGGGGTTGCTTTTGACTCATGTGCAGGACCCAGCACTTGGCCTTGCTGAACCTCATACCAATGGTCTCAGCCTCTTCAGATCATCTCTCTGTTGAGCCTTTCCAACCTCCAGCTGTTCAGCACTCACCCAGCTTGCTGTTGTCCATGAATTTAGTGGTGGTGCACCTGATCCATTCATCCAGGTCATCAATAAAGACAATGCACAGGACTGGACTCCAAACTGAGCCCTAGGGAATACCATTTGTGACCAGCCACCAACTGAAGCAGTAACAATATCAATGTTATACAAAACATGAAACTATTTCATTTTCATTAAAAGAAAACTAAATTACTTAACTATAAAATATAGTGCATCCTTGTTTTCTTTAAAATGCTGCATAAACAAAGACAACATGGAGAAAATTCCCAACTAATTTTTTTGAAACATAAACCAATTCACAATTGCACGTAATCTTTCTGAATTCACATTCTTCTGTCACATTACCCTGATTAGGGGAATGTTTTCCTTCCTCATGATTGAAGCAATGAGAGTTAAAAGTAATTATATGCTAATATTAAAAAAAAAGGGAAAATGTCCATCTCTATAATTTACAAATTTCTTACTTATTACTAGTCATTTCTAGAAAGTGAGCTTTTGGGGATTTCAATTATTGCTTGAGGTTTAAATGATATCATGTGATGGTAAACAGGTGCCTTTATTAAATATAAGGAATCTACATTTTCTTAAAACATATATAGCGATGGTTGTGAATGTCACAGTTCATTCAGTATTTTTTCTGCCTTTTCAAAGGGCAAAGGTTTCTTCATGACTTACTCTGAATGAAAGGGGACCAATTAAACAGGGTGAATAATACCTAGTGTGGGTGGCTGTCACAATTGACCAGGAACTTCAAATTTTGAGCATCTAACCATTTTCGTGAACTCCCAATTCAATTAAAAACAAGCAACCAATAAAAAAACAATTTTAAAAATACAATTTTAAAACTAAGAAACCACAAAAAAAAAATAAAAATGCTAGTATGATGGAGAAAAAAAGATTGGTTTAGAAATGAGAGAAATCTTTGAAATTAATTTGAGACAATTATCTTTTAAGTATTTCAGTTCTACTTTAGGAATTAGCATGGTGCTAGAATTTATTAACCTGTGCTTTTTATTTAAAAATGGGCAAGTTTCCCAGGATTAAGAGGTTTACTGGCATTGTTTAGTGCAGGCTTAACTGATGGCTTACAAGGGGATTAATGAAATGGAGAAGGGTTTTATGAAGGTATTTTGCTACCTATTCTCACAAGGCTATGAATGTTTTAATTTATAGAGCTCCATTTAATATTTGTACAGTAGGAAATGAATTTGTTAAAATGCCACAATTAATTGTGATCTTCTGCACCTACTGAATCTCTAGGAAGAGGGGAACATGTCTGTTTTCTAAGGATGCAAAGATGTTAATATTTTGTAAATTTCTGACATGGTGCTATAGATACTATACTAAGTTTTTCTCTTATATCATGGCTTTTTTGTAGATTGTTGCTTGAGAAGAGAGCAATTAAACCCTCATGTCTTCAGTAAAACATTACAACTTTGATAAAAACTCACCTAACCAAGCTGTCACCTTTATAATGAAACTTTTACCTTTGCATTCCTGGTTTAGGAAAGCAAACCAGGAAATAAATAAATACAGTGACAGTCTGCATCAGGCTTTGGCTTAACACAAGAGAGACCTGTGCTAGGAAACAGCTCTGCAGCCAGGCTGGTAGCAAGGAGCAGCACTGCCACGGAGTCTACGACTTTGGTAGCACTTATCTGTCACACTTGCACTTCAGAAGCTGGCTAGAAAAGAATAACTTCTTTTGCTCCTTTAGAGCCTTTCTATCTGCAACAAGAAAGCTTAGTAGGGACTAAGTGACAGTTCTAAGAAATAAGGGACAGTTCTTTTAAAATAAGGGAACCATGGGTGTTCAGTTATATGCAGATGTGAATGAAGAAGGGGGAAAAGTCCTTTCTGAGGCTTCAAAGGCACTTGCCATTGACTTGAAAGCTTTCTACTTGAGGACTAAAAAGCTTCATGAGGACATATTTCTTTTCACTTTTATTCTGATTAAACTTTCTAAAATGCTTTGTAAAAGTTATTTAGTGCTGGACATGGGAATTAAAAGTCACAAGTAGCAAAAATCCTCCAAATTTAAAAAAAATCCAATCCCCTTAAGCAACTATCCCTATAGGAATAGGAATAATAGGAATTCACACTGAAGGCTTTATGAACACCGCAGATGTATTAACCATGTTACACAAGATTTTCTGAGGAGACTCCAGTGAAACAATCGGCTGATTTTAGTAACCTGGTGATTCTGAAGCATAATTCCAAGAAATGCCATAGCTTTGAATTTGAATGTCAAAGATTGCACAATCATTTGGATGGAGCACATAACAAGGATGCGAGGCATCTAAGGGGAACTATTTAATAGTCCACTGTTGGAGTACTACTTTGTTGCAAATAAATTACCGAGTATAAAGATGAAACCATAGAGACCTGGTTTATCTATATGCAAGAAGAAACATGATGGGCTGTTAACTTTATTTTTCTTGTTAATAGTCAAGACATTAATAATAAGACCTGTTGTCTTCAGGGAAAAGTAATGAATGCTTTTATAATTGCTTCACACACTAATAAGACAAAAAGTGTCGTCACTATAATAAATGTTGTGTTAGTCTGGGGATTTAAAAAAAAAAAATCAGGCTGACTGGATTGTACAGCAAAATCAGTTGTACTTGGAAAAAACAGAAAACAAACAATGGGAGGGCAGCAGTGGTTTGTCTGTCTAAAGGAATAGATCAACAGAATGCAAACTTCGTCTGACCACAGGCACCATAGTCAATGCTGGTGACTAAAGTGCTACAAGACTCTCAGATTCATGTGGTAAATCCACTTTCAGGCTTGGGCAAGAAAACCTGAAAGATAGATGAGAATATTATAAAGACATAAAAAAGAATCAGCAAATGCGAATGGACAGACCACAAAAATATATTGTGGCATTTCTTGTCTCTTTTTATTTTCTTTACTCTAGGGCAGGGTTATAACTCTCTGGGAACAGAAAATTTAACAAAAAGAACCCCTGTTAATAGGTGAGAGTTCAGGTTATAAATAAAGGCTGTTGAGATGAGGTAAAGTACTCAGAAACATACCCTAGAAAGACTGAACAGTTCCTAGAATTCTGCCTGAAAAGATGAATAATAAACGGAAGGATTTTGGACAGCATCCAGTTTTAAAGGAGAATTTTGAAGTTTCATAATACCATCTCAAAATATGGAGGATAATACCTCCAGGGACAGCCCAAGCCTGTATGTTTTCAATCCACTTGGATAAGTATTATAAAATATCTGATTAGTAAAAAAAGTTATAAAGTCCCAAAGTCCTGTACAAGAGTCAATATGGAACACTCTGTTCAGTGTAGAACATGTAAAGCCTCCTACCTTTAGAAGGAAACAATAGCTGTATGATTCCTGGAAATTAGGCTAATAATTAGAAACTCTCCTGAGAAATATAACCAAATTTGACTCCTATTCCTAGAATAAGCTGAACCTTTCACCTTCCCTAATGCATTCCAAGGCACACACTCCTGGAATAATCTTATAATAAGCAAGACCCCACCTCCATTATTTTTTCTGTAAAAACAAATAAGAGATAAAAACAAACCTAAGCCATCACGTGATTTAGACACAGTTTCAGGTTCTAAAAAGCAAATATGTCAATCTAGGCAAAACTGGACAGAAACTCAGGAATGAGTTGAGACATTGATAAAAATTTTCCTATAAAATTATATTATCTGTTACTTTACAAATAGCTGTACAAACAGCTGACCTTTCTTATATTAAGGAAATTCTTACTCATTTAGAAGTACAAGAGAATTCTCCAGAGTTCTACATTTAGGCCAGACATGAAAAACTTTGCTAAAGATTATTGCTTTAGTACTTCATGAATAGTGTACAATTTTTGATTCATTAGCAGCTTGAAAAGTGTGTTGGTTGTTGTTGTTGTTGTTGATTTTTTTTTTTTTTTTTGGGTTTTGGTTGGGATTTTTTTGTTGTTGTTTGCGGGTTTTTTTGTACTTTCAGTCTTGTTTAATTACAACAGTGGGATACTGAAGTACACAACATTGACGAGTTTAAAAATGTAGCACAGCTTTCTATTAGATTTCACTGGAATTTTCCACCAGGATCAAAATTTCAGATCATAACAATTATGCTGGATTTGAATTTGTGATAAAATGAGCTAGGACAGTCATACTAGCTGTTCTTTAAAACCGTGCCTTGGCAAAACTAACATTTTAAAGAAGCTAATGAACTGAATATTAAGCCATATAGATGTGTGACAGGAAAAGTCAGTTCATTAAAATCAACTGTAAGGACTGAGTTAAGATATGGTGACATTTTCAATTTACAGTGCTTTTTTGACTTACCTGTGCTGTATTTACTAAAATAAATAAATGCCTATTATATATTCCCTTCTATCAATGCTGTTAAATTCTGTGAACTACAACAAAAACCAGTATGGATAAGCAATTAAGAAAGGCTGAAATCAAAAATCCAATTCAACAACCAAACAAAAAAAAGACTGATACATCAAATTAATTTACTTTTTACAGTCTTAAATAGTTTTGGTTTTTTTTCTGATACTATGAATTTCAGGATAGGCTCCTGACTTTTAGCATAATTCTGTGTAAAATTTTGGTGGTCTTGTCTAAGGTGTATGACATTGTAGAAAGTTGATTTTGAAGGTGTTTTACTTTGATAAAGACCTGGATGATGTGGATCAAAATTAAGTTCATGTAAAAGTAATGTATGGTATAAGCTGCATTATTTGAGAAGTTCCAAAGCTTATGAGAGCATATTTTAAATATGTATGCTACTTTGCATGTAAATTGTTTTTGCAGTATAACATCATCAGAGCTATCTCATTAAACTGTTTTTCCAAAATGCAGATTGTAAATTTGAGACCCATAGATCCCCCTAGACTCCAGTTCAATAAGGACATGCCAATGATTTTGTGGGACTGTGCATGCTGATATTTAGGTAGGTTCTGTGAAACTGCTCATTTCCTTTAGATGTATGCCTAAGGACATGGTCAAGTAAGAAGCACAAAGGACAAATAATGCACTTTTAACTGAGAATGATCTGTGAATAATACACTGGAAGGACTCACACTGACTTGGTTATTTTTGGGATTAGGCTTCATCAAGTTTTATGGACAAGGGTGATCATAATGAGAAAACACATTGTTGTAAAGCCTTTTTCTTAACTAATTAAGTTCAGATCAACCATCTGTTATCTTGGCTTAAATACAAGCCCATGTTCACATATATTAATAATAGAGGAAGTTTGAGAGAATTAAATATTCCTTTACTTTAAGAGTAAGTCACAATACTGCTCTTTCGTCAGAGATTATTATTTACATGCTTTTTTTAACATTACATTCCTCTTAGGAAATATAATATCTCATTCATTTTAATAACTGTAATACAGACAACTCAGTTTTAAGGAAGTTTTATATTGCATAAACATTGCATTTAAAGATTTTCACCACTGGTGACCTTCTCAGACATTTTTCATTTAAATGTTTTATTGTTTTTATTTGATTTGTGTAATGCTGTAAATGGAGTTGTCAGTGAGATTCCTGGTGCAGTCCTATAGTAGCTCTACATCTTTATCATGAAAACAATAACAACAGAAAAAAAAAGTGGCGTTTAATGGGGAAGTGAGAAACTGCATCCATTTTTAGGTGAGAAAATATCAAAAGAGGAATTGTAACATTAATATTTTACCATTTTCCTGTGATCATGGATGTCATGGGGTGGCTTTACCTTTATGATAGCTTTGGAAGCTAAGAAAAGTTGAAACTGCTGGTGGCTGATGGGAGTCTTTCCTCCTGACCAATTATCAGTCATTTCTAACAATTGACAGCAGTTTTGACCATTAAAAAGTTAAGTCAACCTGTGAACACCTCCTTAAGATGTGAAGTCAGAGCACTCTTGTTCTCTTTGTTTCCTGGCTGTGAAAGGTGACAGAGCTCCAGCTGGCCTCCCGTTCCCTGCCCAGGCCCTGTGGCCCTGGCAGGAGCTGGGCTGGGCCTGCCGCGGCTCCCGGCCGGGAGATGGGGCCTGCGGGGCTTGCCCCGGGCTCTGGCCGGGCCAGGCTGCTCCCTGGCTCGGCTGCAGTTTTTGCTGTGACTGAATTCACCACAGACTGTCGAGTAAAGAAAGGAAAAAGCTCTTGACCTGCGGCAGGCTGAGACAGTGACCACACTCTCCAGAGCAGCCATGAAGAATCTTCCATCGCAGACAGCTCCAGCCGCTGCTCCGGCAGAGTTCACAGAACCATCTACAAAACCTGGGCAAGATTTTAACCTTTTCATTACCCAGATGAGACTTGCAGATTAATCCTTTTATCCAGAGAGAGAAAAGGAGAGTAATCAACATGTAAAGAGACTTTATAAACTATCAGAGACAGTAAAGAAAAGAATTAAGCTTCAGAAAAGGTAGAGAATAAGGAGATGCTTTATAAGCTGAAATACTTTTCTGTTAAAGCTATGGAGATGGACAATAAGGTCTTGAAAAAACTCCTTTAATTCATGACAGAGTATATAGGGAGGATTAGTGTGTTCAAAGTGTGGATTTTGAGTAAAAAGTAGAGTAATTATGGTACAGTGAAGTGCTGGAACAGAGTGAAGCGAAAATTTGAAGCCTTGGGGGCAATGAGAAAACTGTTTTCTAGTGGAGCTCACAAAGACAGATGAAGAAGACTTTTGCCTTTGAATAACTCATGCTTAAAATGACATGCCTAGACTCATGGCCCATACACACCTCAGAGTGATGTGAAATGGGAGGAGTGAATTTCTGATGACAAGATTTCTGGGCAGCTAGCATCAGAAAAATAGAAAGCTATAATAGAAAAAATTTTTCATATGAGAAACTCCATAAATTAGCAGAAAGAGACTTCTGTTTCTCTACAAAGACTGATTAAAAGACTCTAGCAGGAATTGGGACTGTTTTAAACACCAAAGTTCCAAAGTTTTTGTCTCTATTGTCATGTGAACAAGGGAATGGTGGGTAGTAGGGGATAAAAAGGGTTTTCTGGAAGTTTAGTCTGGTGTTCTTATTCTTGTAGTTTGTTAATAAACTTTCTTTATTCCTTTTTAAGTTTTAAGCCTGTTTTGCTCTTGCTCTAATCCATATCTCACAGCAAGAAATAAGTAATTTTGTTTAGTTACTGTTTTAAAACCACAACAATGGATGAAACATAAAGTACAGAAAAATACTAGTTACATTTTGCTGGAGTCATGAATATATTTCAAGATGCTTTACTGTTTAAGAAGATTGGTGGATACCTTTAAAAATTATATGGTCTACTTGAAATGTACAACCCAGTGATTTGCATCAAAACAAATATGCATGTGTTGATTAAGTTAGGCTATTGTACCTGAATAACACTTAAGGCTTCTTAGTCAGGGATGAAAGTTTCTTGCTTGTCTGCAGTATATGAAGAAGAAATTTTAATAGGCAAAGTCTGGAAAACTGAGACTTGACGTGGCAGCATTTGTGACATACGGGACATGAGGAATGCACATTACAAGAAGGATTTTAATTTTGCTATTTGACATGACCATAACAAGGACAGTTTGCACCTATGTGATAAAATTAATATAAAAAACAGTATAGGTTAAATTATTGCTCGTACATTTCTTCACAGTTCTTCAAACTGGTAAAAGCTAGTCTCTTTCCTCACAAGAAGTCATAACAAATTCATGATACTATTGTTATCCTACAGTGCACTCTCCATCATTAAAATATATTTAGCTTTTTTTTCCTCATGTTTTTGCTCCAGCCATAAGCTTAAATTTTGTGTTAGATCCTGTCCACTTTCTTTGCAGCCCTAGGAATGCTTGGAGTAGATGAGGAGAAAATAGGGTGTATTTTTGACATCTTTTGTCAATTCATAATTGATGATACCTTAATTAGAGTCTCATAAAACATACATAGATGTAGTCTACTTTTCCCATATAGTAGTGAAAATCTGATGGATCATTACTATTGTAATTTCTTTTTTAACAGCAATCAAAGTTTTCACTGACTTTCTGTCCAGCATTTGCATCTTACTGTGCTCTTACTGTGCTATTCCAAGTATTTTGATGTATAATCTACCTTATCCTTGATCAAATATTAAAAAGGTTCTGAAAAATGCATTAGTGGTATAGTCTTACTTAAATCAGAAAGATAAGTCAATAATCATCATAAGCCACTGACATCAGAGAAGAACAGCTTCCAGGCTCTTGGTTTGAGACATTCTATCAATAATATTGAATGTTTCTTTATTCATTAATTTCTGTCAGTCTGAAAGATAAACCCAGTGGTACTATATTCCTCGATGTACATTGCTGTGGTGTCATTGTTCTGATATCTGAGACCTGAAAGAAAGCTCTAGCGGGTAGTTCCAACTTTCCAAAAGGGGTTACTGACATAATGTAGTAATGATAACATTTATTTGGAAGTAGTTACTGTGCATACAAAGCAGACAATTTCACAATATTCCTACCTCAGCTCCAATGTTATTACCTAACAAAGCACAGTGAAGGTGCTTTCTGTAAGCAATATGTCTTCTTTTGCAGCATTGCTGTTATCACTGTCCTGCTGTCCTGGATCACTGATGAAGGGCATTTTTAAGAAATTCTACCAAGTTGAAAAATGATGTGTCAATATCATCCATGCTCTGAATTTAAGGGGATTATCTTTGAAAGGTCTATGTCACAGCAAAAAGCAAAGCAATTTAGAATCCAGAAATTCATGTGGTCTGATCAGAGCAACTGAAGTATTAGACATACTGGCAGAAAGCTTTTGTAGCTATTTCTTAGATTACAGCTGTTAGTCATATAGTAATTTCTAAATGGTAAGCAAACATGGTATCTTCCCAGGCTGATCATTTAAACCATTCGTGCATGGAATTACTATTAGAGTCAAAGGTAATCTTCCTGAATTGATTTACTAATGACTTCTGGGGTTGAGTCATTACTCAGTATGAATCAATAAATCTTTTTCTGTAAAGCGTATCTGATGAAGAAGTATCTTGAAGGTCTTGTTCTTTGCCATTTCTGTCACAAAGAACTCGATGAAAATTTTGCAGGTATAAGAGTATTTCAAACAGAAAAAGAGAAATCAGTCCTCCATTCTTTTCAGTAGTAACTTGAGTAAAGTTTATCTAAATCTTTCTATGCAAGTTGTTATGGTTACTTTAGAATGCTTGCAATGAAATATATTCCAGAAAAAAAAAAAATTAAGTGGGCTTTAACTTCATTTCTTACCTACTAAATGTCCAAGCCCTGAGTGAATTCTGCTACCAAGCTATAGACCTGGCAGTGAGGGCTCAAGGTCAGCTCTAACTGAGCAGCTGTGTGGCCTTGCTGTTCTATACAGGGCTGTAAGAGAATTCTTGCAGAGCGTGCTGGCCCCCTTTCATTCAGGACATGCATTTATCATGAGCCAGCCAGATGTGGTCCTTGCCTGAGCAATGTTGCATCCATGCCTCTGCTTCCCATTTATGTATCTTGCTGATCTGTGCCAAACCAGACCTGCAGCACCCTGGATGGACTTCAGAGATGCATTATCCTTGGCAATGCCAAGCCAGATAGCTGACCCCAAATACTGCTCTGCTCCTCTCTTGTCTGGGTGCTTTACTGCTGTGCCCTTGTCAGTGAGCTCACTGCCCTGCCTGCCTTGCCCTGAGCTCCTAGTTTGCCTTCCTCTACAGATCAGAAAGTTGTCAGTGTTCCCTGATGATACTTCCTGTATTATATCCTAATAATTTAAGATCCTCAACAGAGAACAGTCATGCAAGTGCTTATTGTATTCACATGCACAGTAATGAAACTCTTCATCCTTTTCCTAAAGTATATTTTGCCTCTTCCCAGATTACACAAACCTAAAATAGATGGCACAGAATATTAAGCCTTTGACTATTGTAAGTACTATATGTATGAATACATGCAAAATACACAAATTGTGAAATTCGTTATGAATAAAGAAGGCTTCAGCATAGATGTAGAGATCTTGCGGATAGAGGAAAGCTAAACATAGAAGGATAGATTTTCAACGTGCAGAGGTAGAAATAAAATTCAGATTTGATGAGGATCAGTCAAGGCCTGTGTTCATTAGGCAATGCAGCCTCCATTTCTGCCCAGGATCTGCATATTGCTCAATTATATAGGCAGAATAATACCTTTCCAGGGTTGACAGAAATAGCTGAAATTCTGAAGAACAAAAGATGAGCAAAGAGAAACAGTGAATCTCAGCTAACATGACTCCACTGCTGAAGTACAGACAGATGGAGGTAAGAAAAACTATGCTGAAGACAAGGATGGGACAATGATTGATAGCCTTGTTTGAGAGACAGATGAGATCAATCTGACAGTTTCTGGCACAAATTGTGTTTCCTGCTGTTCAGGCAACTTAATTTCATTTATGTTCATTTATGCCAGCTGGGTGTATCTTATTCTTGTCTTATCTCTTCCATGTGCTATAGTTTTACTTTTTTCTTTTTCTTTTTCTTTTCCTAAATAGCATCTCTACCTTTAGTAAAAAAAAAAATAAAAAAAAAATAAAAAATAAAAAAATTAAAAGACAGTTATTCTCTTCATCCATCTAGCTGACATTTCTTTCGTTTTCCCTTTTGTGTGCTCAGTAAAAAAAGGAAAGCTTTATGTGCTCTTTATAATAGTTCTACCTGGAGATATGCGATTCAGACCACAAGCCAGTGTCAGTTTATTGACACTGACCTGTGAAATATTTCCTGTCCTGTTATCTGTCTGTTCTCCAGCTTTCTAGGTCTGCATTTCGTGTGACTCTGAAGTTATATATCAGCCAGCAGTGGGACTGCTGCCCCCCGTGTGCTGTACAGTAATGCATCAAGTATGCCATCATTAAGATAAATTATGTTCTTTTGTGAACGTTTGAGTCTGTATTTTTCAGTACAAAAAAGAAGCTGTGCTTGAACTAGAATTTAAGATGGCTCTTAAATATAAGGAAAAAAATTGATTATTTAGCATAATTTTGGCAAGGGAATTAAGAGGATTCAAGCTCATGTTCTGTGAATCATGACGTTTCTGTCATTAATACTGACACAGAAATGAAATGACAGAAAAAGAAATAAAAAAAATAATAAGCTTTTTTTTTTTAATAGTTCAGGTTTGAACTACAAAGTTACAGCATGCTGGTAAATCTGCAGGCTTTTAGAAAATCTGAAATGCTTTGATAAATGTCACAGGCCCTAAATCTGAGCTGTAGAATATAAGTTCTGAAATGCATGATCAGGGATTCCATGTGACTTTTGTATCATTCCTGTTGTAGTTGCTGTGAGGTTTCATTGCCTTCACCTAGAGTTAGATCAGACTTTAGAAATAAGACAAGCTTCTGATAAAGTTTTGTTAAAACTGTAAATTGAGAAAAACTTCAAAGTTAAGCTTTCTCACTACAGAACATTATAGAGTTATTGGAAAAACACATTATGGACGTAATACAAAAAAATCCCTGCACCATTCTCAGGGAAAAATAAATAACACATGATTCAATAGGCTAGTCCTTTATTATATTATGATTCTGTGAGACATATTAGTTTTCCAGCACACATTAAACTCAGTGTATGATGCTTATATTATGAAAGTCTGCCTGAAAAACATCTGTTGCAAAGTCTCAGTGCCAGCTTTGGTGGCTGTCTCTAGATGTTCTGAAACATGTTTTTTCCCACCTCAACCTCCCTTTCACAGATTTCCTTTGAATTTCCTAATATTTTACTTGCTTCTTTGTTAGTAAGTGTTTTACTGTCCTTGCTAGCTGTGACTTTTTAACTTATGAATAAATTGAAGTTTTTGTTACAGTGGAAGCACTCATTAAAGATTCAACAGGTGTATATTTTAATATCTATAGAATAGAATCAGCGTGTATGCACTTCCTATTCTAAGACTTCTGATTTATCCTATCAGGTACATAAAAGTCATTGTAACATTTTTCTAAAAACTTTGCTTATCTACTTGAATGTTGAAAATAATTATCTGAGAGGGCAAGAACTGGTGTTTGTTGAACTCCTTAGAGAATATATCTTCCCTACTTTTGTGCACATTTCAATTCAGTGTTCCAAATTCAATTACACAAGAGGTGAACTTTGGGATTTTTTTTTTTTATTTTTTTTTTTCAGAAATGCCTGTGAAATTTAAAATACTCATCAGCTTCTCAAGAAAGAGAGTGGAGAAAAAAGGAAAATCAGTCTAGTTTAAAAAGTAAATTTTAAAGTCCCTAAAAGTATTTCAAGACAATGTGTGAAACATTGTAGTGTGAATATGAAAAGGTGGCAACATTAATTTTTAGGGCTTTCTTTGTACCAGTTTTTTGGTGGCAGGGATATACATTTATTTCTGAGAAGTTGTTGGATTTGTCTCCCAACCTTACTTCTGAGTATGAAAACATCCCTAGGCTGAAGGTGAAGTAAGTATTCAGTGATAGAGGATGTATTTGAATACTGGAAGGCCAAAGTCTAAAATAGAAGATGTATATGATTATGCTGCTATGTTTTGCTCTCCAGGCTAGTCTTGACAAATTCCTCATAGCTTCATATGGCCAGAAACAAAAATATCTTCAGGGATTTTGAAGTTCAAAAAAAGAAACAAAAAAGGCACCTCATCATAGGCTTATCACAGTATTCTACAAGTTCATAGAAAACATTCAGATTAAATGAATAAAGATCAGAAAGTAAAAGGAAAATAGGATAAAATACCACATTGGTATTGGACATTTGAAACCTTCTGGATTACTCTGATTTCACTAAAAGCAAGATTTTAAAGGAAAGTAAAGGAGTTTTAATCCCTTTCAATAACCTACCTGTTATGGTGCCATACACAAATTAGTTAAGATGGAAAAGTTATTACTTACTATCAGAATTATAAATATTAATATATATATATATAAATATAAGATTTATAAATATAAAGATTTGGCAAAGCCCAGTGTACAGAAAGAGAAATACTTCCTAAAGGACATTACTGGTAAAACTAGCTAAGGGTCATCCTAGAGGCTGATTTAATATTTCCATTAATAACCTTATTGCCAAATGTTGTGTTGCAGCAGTAGAAGATACTGGTGGCTGCAAGTAGAATGAATTACTACAGAAAAGGGAAAGTTTTTTCCAAGAAACACCTTATCTGAGGGTAAACTATTCAATACTGAAAATGTGTGATGCAATTGTCCCACACAACTTTAGGATTCTTTTATTCCTATTTCTGTTATATTTCTTGGCTCTCCTAGGGACAAAAAGAAAACAAAGTCCTGACCTGTAATAAATACATGAGTTTAAAAAGAGTCTTTTTTGCTTTTTAAATTTCTGGTTTTAGCTTGGTTTTTAAAAAAATTATATCCCTGACAACCCTAAAAAAATGGGAAAACCATCCTAAAATGATGACAGTATTCTATTTTGAACCAGGGACTTGAACCACTTTTTTAATCATTTTTGAACACCTATGAATCATATAGATTGTTACAGAATTATATTGGGCCCAATGTTTTGGTGCCTTTGTTCACAGAGGAAAATATCTTTAGGAACGTGTGACAGCTGAATTTTTTATTTCCTGTGCTATTAGTCTGAGGATGGAATCTGTGGATCATTACCAGCACCACTGATTGTGCTTCTGCTGAATGAGGAAATCAGGAAAGATTTCTGATGGTCCCACATACTTTGAAAAGTTTGAATTTGGACTGGAAAGTGGCATGAATTGTGAGCTGCTTCATCTACTGCATTTCAGCTGAGAATTTGGATTGTGTGATTTGCTTTGCTAGCCTCACATTAAGCCCTTAAATAATACTAGATTCATTGAATTCAGGAAGCATTTTTATAAGTACAAAGACACTCGCTTGCATAAATTGTGTTTTGGTTCAGGATTTAAAGTTTAAAGGAGAAGCTAATGGATTGCCTATGCCTTCTTATCCTTATTTTCATAAAACGTATGAATATACTGAAATAATGATATCTCTCCATGTCACTGCATTTCCATATTTTTTTTCTGTTGGCATGTGGTACAGATATAAAAGTGGACTTGCTGAAGGGATCCTGTTCCACTTCAAGAAATTTAAAAATGCAGCATAAAGATCTGTTTGATCATGCATCTGTAAATTATAATTTTGGAAATAAAATAAAAATATATTTCTAGGAAAGCAGAATTTTTGCACTAACCATTGTTTTATATACTGTCATAATTTTCTTTTCCAAAAATTGATCATATTTTCTCAAGTGTCACTGTCTAAGAATAATTTGGCAGCTTTTTTTGTACAAGATATTGTCTACTAAGAAAAATGTGTAAAAGCAGAACTAAGGAAATTCTTTTCCTAGGTATAAAACACGCTAGAGTGATGAAAAAAAGTCTACATTATTTTTTCCATGTTCTCTCAGCAGCCACTTTAAAAGATATTAACCAGAGATTCCATGAAATATTGTCAGAAAGTAAAACTTAATTTAGTATAAAAACTAAAGCAAATATTTTTATATCTGGCACGTTGAACAATGCCCATGCTCAATGAGTGATGAGTACTACTTATACAGCTGAAAAAAAAAAATGATAGAACTGAAAAAATTATAGTTTTCTGCTATGATAACTTGCTATTGAAGAAATTAAAGGGCATTACAAAATTATTACAGTTTTCAAAGTGGAAATGGTACAAAGATGGGAAGATCCTGGCTATTTTGAGGAAAAAGGAAAGAAAAAATCTAACACTGCAGTAAGGTTATATGACTCAAAGATTGTGAAGGCAGCTGAATACTAAACTGTGGCAGAGAAAGAAGAAAGCAAAAATTTAAGATAATCAGAAACATTTCATTGAACACAATACAAAAAGAGGCTGCAGACATCACTACTGTGTGTGTCACTGTGCAGTTTTTGTTTTCTCTTCTGCCTTGCCTTAAGGAAAGAAAAATCACACAATATGGCTTTTACTTAAGCTAAACTGATGTCTGTTTTCTCATGAAGCTCCAAATGCATGTAAACTGTGTCCATGTGTGCAGATCTCTGCATATTGAGAAAACAGAAAGCTTAATATAATTTATCTTGCACCAGTAAATCCTACACAAAGTGACTCTGCACTAATACTGCACTAATCAACAAAGGACTTGAGGTAGTATGAGCTATTTAAAAGAATGTGTAGCGACAGAACAAGGAGGTGTTGCTTCAAACTGAAAGGAAGTATGTTTAGGATAGATATTAGGAAGAAATTCTTTAGTGTGAGGGTAGAGAGGCACTAGAGTAGGTTTCCCAGAGAAGCTGTGGGTGCCCCATCCCTGGAAGGGCTCAAGGCCAGGTTGGAAGGAGCTCTGAGCAATGTGGTCTAGTGGAAGGTGTCCCTGCCCAAGGCAGGAGGGCTGGAACTGGGTGATCAATGAATCAATGAATGAGGTCCATTCCAACCCAAGACATTTTGTGATTGTATGATTCTATTACAACAATGTTGTTGAATTGCACTTGTGGGTCAGTAAGAAAAGCAAGAAATATTTTAAATTTTAGTTGGTAGTTTAGTTTATAAAGTCTGCAGAAAACTTACAATAAATGATAGAAAATAGCCAATACATAAGCAAAACTAAAGAACAAATGTCAAATGTGGCTTGTTAGTAAGTGAAGAGTTGTCTTGGTCTGTCTATGTTTCTCTTTGTGATATAAATTTGGCACACGTAACAATACTTGCCGAGTCCTAGAGATTTTCAAGCAACTTTTTGTGAACAAGGAAATAACTTGCTATTAATAACTTAGGAAAGGATTTCTGCTTTTTAACATTAAACTAAATCCAGCCATGGTGTATATGAGGATTGGGAGCTACATCCATAGAAGTAAAGTGCCTGAGACCATTCATTAGCGCTGAGGAAAATTGGCACAAGAAACAATGCATATATGTAATTAGCATGAAAAACAGATGGCTAGATGCAAAATATTTGCTAAGGACAGTCACTCTGCCATGCTGACTCCAAAGTGGTGCTGGTTTGGGGGAGTTCTAGCCAGTTGGGCTGTAGCACAGTTGCAGCTTCTACCCAATGCAGTGATGCTCCAGCTTTGAGATCTGTTAATTTCCTAATTCAGGTGCAGAGTCCCTCTCCCCAGCAGGACCCTATTGTCATTAAAGGAGACAGAATAAACACTTTTCCAGTTGATATTATTATGTATCTAATGCAGAGTATTGCACAGAGGTGTTGCTGATGATGCCATTCCATTTTAATCAACAGCTAATAGTTACATAATCTGGCAGATTTATTTAAAGTGACCTGTATCATTGTAAGACTTTGTATATGTTGCAGTGTTAATCCCAAAATTACTAACCCCTCCTATAGGGTCTGATCTTTCAAAGCACTAAAGGAGGCACATAAACTGCAGGGGAAAGAAGTGAAAAAAACAGAGTACTCTGTTTAAAGAAAGTCTTTTTGGATGAGGGTCTGGACAACATATGCACAGATGGACAGATTTTGCAGTAGGATTCTTAATTTAAACTTTCATTTGCAGGAGAAAAAAGTTTTAGCAAGCCTTTAACATGTGTTTTCCTACTAAGGTATAAATTATGCAGTATATAAAGTCTTGATTCTGTTAGACAGAAGTAACTAAATAAATAACTTAGATATTTTTTTAAGTTCTGAGCATTCTTTCACCATAAACTGTCTAATTATAGTAATTTTTTTTACTCTCTTTGAAGTCATTGATAGAATATTCTTGCAAGATTTGAAAGAGGAAAAATAGAAGGTTTAAATTTTTCAGCAAAGAAGACATTAATTTTCTCTCAGCCCAGTAATTGTAAAAATACAATTCCGTTTCATCTTTAATACAAGGTAGAGAAAGGGAAAGTGAATTATCTGCCTTAGCAAAGAGATTACTAATAATGAAATTACTGTCTTCTTGCAGGTATAAATTTTCTGTTTATTAATGCTAACACATGGTTTCAGACTTACATGATATACTAGACAAGAAGAGAGCTGATACGATTGTAATTTGAATTTCTGCTGCAACACATCATATTAAATTACATGAAATGATGGTGAAAAGCTTCATGTAGGCAGGTAACATGACACAAATAACAGCGTCATCTATCCAATTTTATTTGCTCTTAAAAATTCATTAATTCATTCCTGATACCTTTAAAGAATTAACTGCATTTTTATCTGTGAGGAATCCCATCTCCTGCCTTCTTCCAGAATCTTCCCAAATGTTATTGTGCTTCTCCTGCTAGATGTAGAAAGGTCTGTGAGGGATGAAGACACCACGTAAAGGCACCATACTCCCTTTCTCAAAGTCCTCTAGTTTTAAGGGAAGCAAAGAGGCTGTGGTAGGCATTTTGAGGTAAAATTGCAAGATAGCTGGAGGTTTCCAGTACATATCGTAGAGAATGGCATGTACCAGAGATTTTCCATCAGGGTCTATCAGTTGCCTGCTTTGGATTTTGACTCCATGGGCAAGGAGAGGTGAGTGGGACAAGGAAGAAGTGTGTCAATGGAACCAGCTTTTCTCCTTTACATTCTCTTCACACTCCCAGATCACAGCTGAAGGAAGACATATATTAATAGAGTTTCAGAGATAGTCATTGGCACCTCTTCTCCAAGGCAGAAGTATCTGCTAGGACATTCCCATTCTCCAGAGCCCAGTATGATGCCACGAGCCAGAAAAGACATGAGGTGAATAGAGGAAGAAGTTCTTGCTTTCTGTGGCAAGAAAAAGGCTTGTAGAATAATGGACACAAGACAAGAAGCATCATGCATAAGAACTATTTGGAAACTTCTTCATATTGGGTCAATACAAGAGAAAACAACAACAAAAAAATAATAAAACACCTTACTTTCATTATTCTTCCTTTCAAATTAGTCTTTACAAATGCTTTCAAAATATTTTTCTTCACAGCTATTTTATTATTCCTTTATGATTCCCTTATTTTATTGCTAGATAACAGCTACATCAATTGTTTTGCTTTTTTGTTTTTGTTTTGTTTTTTTTTTTTGTTTCACAGCTCTTTCATTACTTTTCTGAGCCCATACCATCAGACAGCAGAAAAACTTCATCAGAGATGAGGCCTTTTGATAGACTTTGGCTCTGCTTCTTCTGGCAACCCACTTTTCTGCAGAGTTTTGAGTGGTGAAGTTAAATACTCTGGTTTTCCTGAAACATCTCTCAGAAAGAATACTTGCCATTTATAATGGAAAATAAGTCTCTGCATGTCCTCTGCAGTGTATTTTACACCTTCCCAAATAGTTCTTCAGCAAAAGAAATTTATCTGTTTGGTGGAGTGACATTTTCATATCTTACTCATTATGTAAAGAGACTATAGAAATGGTTTTAGACATCATTATTAGCCCTATAACAATGTTAGTGTAACAGAAAGGCCAATTTTTTTTTTAACCACACTCCTTTTTGATGTGTAAACAGGACAATTAACAACTTTTTTGATGAAAAGTATCCACACTAGGTTCCTGAAAAAGCAAGGTGTGTACAGACACAAGTGTCCTTACAAAACTGCAGAGATCAGAAATCTTTCGTATAAAAGTAAGCAGTTCTGTATTACAACAAAATCTGCTGGTACTGGAGAACATAGAAAGTTTGGGGATCAGGTTGGTCCATTTGTGGAAGACCTCCTAATACATAATGTAATGATTTTAACCAATTGTTGAATTATTTATTCTATATAATCTCCATTAGTTCCCTCACAATAGTGACAAACTGAGTTATTTATTGTCCTTACACTTACAGCAAAAGCAGATTGGCTAACTTCATTCCAGTTCTCATTTTATGTGAAATGTGAATTTCACAATTCAATTTAATGATGCATTGCCAATAAATTTGGCTTCACACTTTGAACTAAATGAGCTACAAAGTTCCATGGAAACTCAGAGACATTTTTAACAGAAATACATATTCTCTTTTATTATAATTTTTTCTTAAGTTCTACTGAAGAAAAAAAAAATCAAATTAGTACTGATCCCTTGAGATGTCATCATTTTTATTTACAATTCTAGTTTCATCCAGAACTAGATTTTCTTCTCTTATAATTGGCATACCAACATATTTTTATTTTTATAAATCTATTTAGAGTCAAGTAATTTACTGACTGCAGTTGCTGAAGCTGCTGCAGTATCTGTCTCTGAATCACAGCTACTAGCAATGAAATGTACCAAATTCTTCTGCAAACTGTCAACTTCTTTAATAGCACATATATTAAATATTTTGAGCTATTTCACTAAACTGTTATATTTAAAAAAAAAAAAAAAAAGGAACCAAAATCTTGGCATATTCTCTAAATTATATAGCTATTTTGTGACAAAATGGAGTTCTTGTGGTAGGGAAAGTAGAAAGGGGCTGCACAATTAATTAAACACCCTGAGATTGTTTAGCTGAACAGAACAAAAATAATGTACAAAATGGTGTTCAACTTGGCCAATGTTTAAAAATGTAACTTATTATAAAATAATCCTGTGTCAGTAAACCAGCTACTGCCTTTAACAATGCTCATGTAATGGAAATACATTTCAGAAAGCATCAGCTTATCAGTAAATGTACACAGATGGTCCCTCTATTTACCATCAGTTCTTTCACTGCGTCCCCAAACAGCCTGAGGAAACTGCATTTACTAAGATCTCCTCAGATAGCTGTAGCAAGCACAGCACTACCCATCAGTATCAGAATCACAGTCCTCTCTTTCATATCATATTTTGAGCACATCCAGTAATCTGACCTGTCACAGGCGCCAGCCAAGTGGAAATGACAGTGAATGACAGTAACAGACCAAATAAGATGGCTGCCAGGAGTGCAGAGAGACCCAGGGACCTCAATCAACTGAGCCACAAATCCATTAAATGATTTAATTTTGTGTATCCAACTGTGGGGCAATGTTTACAGCAGGAGAGTAAAATACACCCACAAAAAATAAAAGCATGTAAAGGAATAAACAGTTTGACTAATAAAAGTACTCCAAGGAGAAGGTAATGCCTGATTGGTGTCACAGCACAGCTGGTCTGTAGCTGGACAAGATAAATCTGGCCATAACAAAAATCCAATTTGGCTTGCCTATTTCAGAAGGACACAAGTCCCTGACTGAGCAGTCACAGGATAGATTTGAACCCAAACAGGGACCTCAGCCAATCATGTTCGATCCAGAATGCAGACATATCACTAGTCAAGGAGCTAGGTGGTGTTAACACCCAGATCCATCACGTGTCTGAGCCCAGGAGTTTTGAACCCCCCGTAAAAGGAGGCTGTCATAATAAACCCTTGCTGTTTGTAGATGACCTTTGGTGAATCCTCTCGTTTCTGCCTCTGACCAACGACCCCACATAACAAACTGGTCCCTTTTCTGCAAGATGTAACAAGCTTTATATGCACATAGAATAAACTGCTCTGTAATATGACCTTACATTTTAGAAGATGATTCACAAATGAAATCAGTTTCGACTGGTAATGAAGAAAGGTAAAAAGACTTTCTTCCATGAAAGTAGGCTTGTCAACTTGAGTTTTGTTTGAATTCTTTTTCCTATCCATGCCATTTTCTGGCTGGCAATGCAGTGGCTGAAATGCAGAAAGAACACATTTTAACCTGGGTTAAGAGCGCAGTTTTATTCATGTATGCTTATTTGTTCCAGGCTCAGCCTTATATTTTAAATGAAACCTCAAAAGCAAAACTGGTGTAAAAATATGGCACATTGTCATATATATGCTTTTAAATACTGTAGAACTTTAATTTTCTAGTCATCCTATTAAAGGATAGTTTGGCTCATTCTATACTGATTATTTCAAATGCAGTTAAAATTTAGTTTAAAAACACTTAATTCTCAGGAGAGATTAATCCACAGTCCTAAACTGTGCATTCTGAGCAGCTCATAACAAGGTGAGGGTAAGGTCTGTTGTCTCTGCTCTGTCAACAGCTTGGTTTTGATACATGATGAACTTGGACATTAACTCATGACAAAGTAGTCTGTTAAATATCATTTATGATTAGGCACCATTCATTCAAACACCTAAACTACTTGTAGCTTGAAAAAAATCATAAAGAATACAAAAAAATTAGAAAAGGTGTTTTGATTTTTGTTTTGTTGTTGTTATTGTATGTTTGCTTTGTTTTGGTGGGGTATTTTGTGTGTGTGTTTGTTAGATAGTTAGTTAGTTATGTAATAAATCTGCTTAAGAAGCAAGATACTTTTCTTTAACTAATAACAGCCAGATGTGTCTAGTTGAAAAGAAAGTCAGCATGTTACTCTTTTATAATTCTTTCAGTTATAAGGAAACCCAGATCAAATACACCTATAGTGTAGCTGCAATGAAAGTGGTATGACTCTACAGAGCACTCCAGACACCAGAATATTTTAAGGCTACAGACATTCATTAGGAGATGTTTGAACAAAGTCTCTGTAAAGCTACAAAACTGATCACACTATAAAACGTGCTTTTGCTAATAAGCAGCACATTCTTCCCAGTGTAAACTCATGACTACATCAGATCATTAAATTCACTGAACAACAAAAGTTGGGTATTTTGTGTAAGAGACGCTTTCGGGGTGCTGGACTGTCTGGGACACGGCAGAGACCTCTATAGTCGAGTGAGATGTTAGTAGTTTATTTCAGGGCGTGGGAGAGAGAGAGAGCCTGCTAGGAGCCAGCAGATAGAGCTCAAAGCAGGCTCGGAGGGAACAATACAAAAGGGAGTAAAATATGAATACATGAGTTCAAGACTTAAGATTGCTAAGAGAGAGAGTAACAGAACAGAAGTGAGAGAGCTGGGGAAAAAGAGGATGAAAGAGAGAAGCAAGAGGAAGCAAGAGTAACAAGAGAAACAAGAACGTAGAAAGAGTGAGGCAAGAGCAAGGAAGAGAGCATAGCAAGAGAGAGAGTTCTCTTTTACAATTACTTATATAATCTATACATTTGAATATTCTATTCCTTTACTAACCAATCTTTCTAAGTATACTAATACAGTAACATTTGTGTGCGACCTATAGAAATCGCTGCTTTTGCATATTTTTAGTTATCTCAGGGTCCTTCAGACCTTTCCTTATAAGACTGGGAAGAGGGGTCTCAGTTTAGTTTTACTGGGGGAAAGAATGTGTTCTGGCATACCAGCCCGGTTTCTTTGAATTATTCAAACCATGCTTTCATTTGTATTTCTTTCTTAGCCTTTCTGACTAAAGAGTCATATTTATAATTTCTTTCTAATCCTACCTTCCCAACAATTTTGTCTAAGAAACTCTGCCTTTAGCAAAGAAACTTGCAGGGGATGGATTTTTTTTTTTTTCTAAAAGCTCTTTCCTTTCAAACTATTTCATTGTGTGAGGGGGTTTCAATTTTTAGCAAACAGCTAAAAAACCCCAAGACCAAAACCAAAACCAGTCAATCCCTATAAGAAAAATAGCTTCTTGTTTTGAATTGATCAGATGCCTCACTGTCAACAACAGAGTCTCAGTCAGACTTTAAGACTATTAGTCTGAATAGTCAGACTACTGAAAGACATTGCATGTCACTGTGATCTGTCAAATGGCATTCTGTGCTGCATTTTCATAATATGCCACTAAGTCAAAAGATGCATTTCTCATAGATACATTTCTAATGTTTTGAATGCAGGGCAAAACCAGCCTTCTGGGCATATTTTACTGGATTCAAGAATGTGCTGTTCACTTATTAGTCTATGCTCATTTAAAGGCTTGAGATGAGCTCCACAATATGCTTTGAGGGATAACGACAGTAATTTTAAATTAAAAAACATTTATTCACTATTTTGTTTCTCTGAACCATAGGCCAATATGCTGGTTCCAAGGCTTTTCCTCAACTCTCTACTGTAATGCCTGTAATAGTAACAGGCAACCAGACCTTGAACAATTCTTACAGCACTGAGTCCATCACACAGTCCTTTAACCCGAAATGGGACATGAAGATCACAGACAGGAGCTGTGCTGGTTTTCAGCTCAATTCTTGACATACCTTCTTGTGCAAACACAAAGTAACATAAGAGGATAGTGGGATTTTTCTTTTCCTCGTGTGTTCTGGCTATGAAGTGAACCTAAACATACTGCCTCGTATATTTTTAATTTATCTGAGTCTATGCAACTACACTTATTTTACCCTCACTGAAAGCTTTCTCTAGGGGAGAAGGGCAGGAGGGAGGGCAGAAGGCAGGCAGGTAGGAAGGCAGGAAGACAGGCAGGCAGGCAGGAAGGCAGGAAGGCAGGAAGTAAGGCAGGCAGGAAGGAAGGCAGGCAGGCAGGAAGGCAGGAAGGCAGGCAGGCAGGCAGGAAGGCAGGCAGGCAGGCAGGAAGGCAGGAAGGCAGGAAGGCAGGAAGGCAGGCAGGAAGGAAGGCAGGAAGGCAGGAAGGCAGGAAGGCAGGAAGGCAGGCAGGAAGGCAGGCAGGAAGGCAGGCAGGAAGGCAGGAAGGAAGGCAGGAAGGAAGGCAGGAAGGCAGGAAGGCAGGAAGGCAGGAAGGAAGGCAGGAAGGAAGGCAGGAAGGAAGGCAGGAAGGAAGGAAGGCAGGAAGGAAGGCAGGAAGGAAGGCAGGAAGGCAGGCAGGAAGGAGGGAAGGCAGGAAGGCAGGAAGGAAGGCAGGAAGGCAGGAAGGCAGGAAGGCAGGAAGGCAGGCAGGAAGGCAGGCAGGAAGGCAGGAAGGAAGGCAGGAAGGCAGGAAGGAAGGAAGGCAGGCAGGAAGGAAGGAAGGCAGGCAGGAAGGAAGGAAGGCAGGAAGGAAGGAAGGAAGGAAGGCAGGAAGGAAGGCAGGAAGGAAGGCAGGAAGGAAGGCAGGAAGGCAGGAAGGAAGGAAGGCAGGAAGGAAGGCAGGAAGGAAGGCAGGAAGGAAGGCAGGAAGGCAGGAAGGCAGGAAGGCAGGAAGGCAGGAAGGCAGGAAGGAAGGAAGGAAGGAAGGAAGGAAGGAAGGAAGGAAGGAAGGAAGGAAGGAAGGAAGGAAGGAAGGAAGGAAGGAAGGAGCTTCCAAGATAAACTGAGATTTTTTTTCCTAAGAATAATATAAAAGGTTCTTACTTATTTCTTAAAGAAAATATGGCAGTCTTAATTATGCTGGCTAATTCATGTAGAGCTGACAAAACTGCTCAGTCCTATAGCAGAACTGCAACTACTGCTATTTTACTTGCTTCTAGTCTGTTGCAAATACTGCCCTATTTCATCTAGCCATGTGCAGTGTATCATTATGTGCAGAAACACTGCTGTTCACAGGCTTCTTTTTCAATACCAGTGTGTTTTCCTTTTTGTGTAACTATAAATTATGTCCTCAGAATGACCATTTACACTTTGATGCATACTAATCAATGTAAACATGTCATTTTATAATTAATTCTGAACTAATTAGCAGTAATTAGATGTGTCTGTCAAAAGTACCAGCAGTAATTTAGAGTATATTACTTGTCAATCAAATATGTTTTAAATAAATTTTGATAGCATTTCTGGCTCCAATTAACAGAACATCAGAAGCTTGCAGCCATTTTCGTGGATGTTATTCTAACATGCAAGGAAGGGGCTATATGCATATTTATGTAAGAATATTTCCAACTGTGTTGCTAATATTATAGCAGTTTCAACTGAGAAAAGTACATCTTAATGTAGCTAAATTGTAAAGAGTTGAACTAGAATTATGATAGCCAGTGAGGGAGACAGAGAAATAAAATACCTTATTAATGCCTAAATCAGATTTAGAAAATAATTTATTTATTTTTTTTTAATACAACTCCTATGATACTATTGATTCCATGATGCACAAGTCAGTACCTAATAGTATCTTAAAATTTCAATTTCTCTAGCTGACATAAAATTTTAGGTGGAAGGAGAGCAATGGAATTATACCTGGCTCAGTCTTTGAAGGATATTTTTCCAACCTGTTATAGATATCGGGCTCAGAATCTGATCCATTCCATGCTGAGGTTAGAGATGAAGCTTCATTAGAATAATGAATAAATGAGAAATACAGCAAGGAATGACTAAGCACGTACAGTTTTTCTAGATTTATACTGGCTGTTTTATGCCTGTGTAGATAGATGCTGTTAGATAATATTCTGACTGCACATCTAAAAATAAAGCACCTCTTCAACAAATAAGTAAACACAATCAACTTTTTCAAAGACAGGAATTCTAAGGAAGTGAATCCTTTCCCAAGGAATGGTAGCAGAATTTTGTGACAGGAGGCCATAGAAACCTTTCTAATCTGAATTGACTCAATGACACTCACCCACCATCCTTTTTCATCAATGTTTGTCAAAATGATGCTGTGAACAAAGAAAACAGATTAAGAAGTGATTCTTGGGCCCAGAACCCATGCTCTAAACAGGATAGAGATGGGATGCATTGGGTCAAATTTAAGATAAAAAACACTACTATTTTATGGATGCACTAGCATTTTCTGCATTGAGCTACACTGCTAAGAATACTTAAGGGTAGAACTGAAAAATAAAAAGAAATACATCTCAAGAGGCATCTTAAATCTCTTGCCATATTGGATTTTTGAAGGGGAAAGTGTGGCCAGCTTTATAGGTAATAGCAGACTTTATGCTCCAGAACAAGGAAATTATTTTGTACCTGAAGGTGCACACTTTTCTGGATGTCTCCTCTCCCACATTCTTCCTAGCATTTTTTATGAAATTATAATGATCTATTTTCTGACCATTAACTCAAAAAGGAACATTAGTTCATTAGACAAATCAGGAAGGAAATAGTCTTTCAGAGAAGACAAAACAGTGACTTGCCAGGTAAACAGATTTTCAAGACTTTTTCCTGAGGTGATACAAAGTGGTATCAATGCAAAATTATGGTGGGGGTTTTTTTTGTTATTTTTTCCTGAAAAAAAAGGGAATCTTTTGGGGTTTTTTCCTGTGTCTGGGGATTCCACAACACTCTAGAGATTTAGAAGAAGTTAAATGCTTCATTAGGCTTACCATAAATCACAAGAGCAAAATAATACACCATCTTCTAATTTCAACAATGACATGAAAGGCCAGTGCTTCTCTTCAGGTATTTCCTATGAGAAATGTCCATTAAAACATTAAATCAGATCTTGAAGGATGACCATGACCTTGGAATATTATTGCTAAAAGCTGCATAGAATCTAGGATAAAGGTATTTCCAGAAGTAAAAAATACTTTTCATCCAAATCTTTAAACATTTCTTTTTAGTGCAGATTCATGCTAGCAGACTGACTCTTTAAAAAGCACATTCTTAAATCCCTTCCTCATTCTTTTTCCAGATTTTGAATGAAACATTTGTTTAAATACTAAGGGAAATTAAAAGAAATGCTTCAGGAAAAAAAAAAAAAAAAAAAAAAGATAAAAGAAAAAAGAAAAAAAAGATAAGTAGTTTCCTATAGCATACAGTCATAAAAAAATAAGTGTATCAACCAGTTGTTTTTTTTACATGTATTTCATGAACTTACCTGATAAGCAGTAATAAGTCCTTAGAAAATAGGTCAATAGAACAATGAGAACAAAAAAGAAGCCAGGACATGTACAGGTTATCATAACATGTTAGGTTTTTCACAGATTTCTTACATACAAAATTCCTGGTTTTCTGAGCTTGCAAAGGATAATATCTTAGGGTTTTAACTTGTATTTACTTAGCATGGAGTTCAAAGAACTTAAAGATGGTGCTCCATAAAAAGATTTTTATTATTTTTCTCCCTTTCCTATATCGGAGGAACATGAATTAACAACACCCAGTACAGAACATTTTAGTTTATTGTCTGACTCTTTCTTCATTTCTTGCTATTGACTAAAGAAAAAATAGTCTGCATCTTCAGTTAAAAATTATAATCCAACTAGCTAATTACCACAGTGCCTACAAGTTTTAAATACAACACCTGAATGTCTAAACAATTGTATCTAGGTGCAATTAAGAGATGAGACACATATCCCATTTGGAAAACATCAATGCTGCTATGGTGGTAATAGCTGTTTTGAAGTAATTGTTTAGTGACTGCATCTCATGGCATTTATTTCATTAAAATTTGAGTATTGCTATATACTATGATACTGATGTTTTTGTCTTAGAAACAATCTAACCCTAGTGGAAAATCTGCTTTTCTCTCTTACTGTGTTAATTTAGGAGAAGAACATGGATCAATCCATCTTCAAATTGTGGGGAGAGGAGTCACTGCCACATTGCTGAGAGTGCACTGATTTTCTTCTTTCATTCTTAGCCCTGTGCTGGAGACTACAGAAAGGAGAAGAAATGTTACTACTGAAAGAACCTCTGCAGACTGTTAGCTGCTGACATGGCCAATGAGAAGAAAATGAATGGTGTGCAGGAAATGGTAACTAATGGCAGCTAAGCATGCCTCCTCGCTCAGACAGTGCTGTGTCAGGGATTGATGAACTGGCTCCTGGAGGGAAGGAACAAATCCACATTGTGGTGCGGGGTGGAGGTAGGGCTCTCTGCAGAGTAAGGTTAGAGCTGGGTTAATTTGGCCTGCCTTGACTGGCAAGTCAGGCTACAGCATGAGCCTAATCCAGCTGTAATGATTTCAGCTCAGGAGCAATCACCTAAAGCTAAGTCAAGGTGTCCCTGCACACTGCAGTGTTCATAGTGTTGCCGTCTTCTCACACAGTCTCAACGTGCTTTTTCTGACTAGAAACACTTAAATTTACAGCTCTGAGCCACAGATCCTTCCCTGTGGATGACAGTGATAAAGACAATATTAGAACTGGGTTTTCCTCCCCACCATACTCTGTTGCATCTTAGTTCCTCTGTTTCTGTTATTTTTCTATTGTGCAATAACATACTGTGTAAGAAAGTGGATTTGGATGAGGGGATCAAGTGAACCTACAATGAATTTTTGTATGACACCAAGTTGTGTGGGAGTGTTAATCTACTTAAATCTTACTAAAGTATAGACAGTTAACTACTTTGAGAACTTCAATCTAATGTGCTAGTGTTAATCTTCTGGATTGTATGAAAGATCTGCAGAGGGATCTGGAAAGGCTGGAGTCATGGGACAAAGTCAATGGCCCCATCTTGGGTTAGGTTCAATAAGGTGAAGTTCCAGATCCTGCATTCAGGTCACAACCACCCCATGCAATGCCACAGGCTGGGGAAAAAGTTCCAGCTGTACAGCTGGAAAGCTGTACAGCAGAAAAAGACCTAGGGGTGCTGGTCAAAAGCTGGCTGAACATAATCCAGCTGTGCCCAGGTGGGCAAGAAAGCCCACTATCCTAGTTTGTGTCAGCAATATTGTGTCCAGCAGAACCAGGGCAGTGAATGTTCTGTACACAGCACCGTTGAGGCCACACCTTGAGTCCTGTGTTCAGTTCTGGGTCCTCCCTGCAGGACAGACATGGAGGTGCTGGAGCATTTCCAGAGAAGGGCAATGGAGCAGGTGAAGGGTCTAGAGGGAAAGTCCTATGAGGAGCAGCTGAGGGAACTGAGTTTACTTAGTCTGGAGGAAAAGAGGCTAGGGGGACACCTTATCACTCTCTACAACTGCCTGAAAGGAGGGTGTAGCCAGGTGGGTATGGCTTCTTCTCACAGGCAGCTAGTGACAAGACAAGAGAAAATGGCCTCAAGCCATGCCAGGGGAGGTTCAGACTGGACATCAGAAAGAATTTCTTCATTGGAAGGGTTATGAAGCACTGGAAGAATCTGCCCAGGGAAGTTGTGTAGTTAAAATTCCTAGTATTCAAGAAATGACAGGACATAGCACTTTTTGCTTTGGTTTAGTTGTAAGGTGGTGCTCAGTCAAAGGTTGAACTCAAAGATACTGGAGGTGTTTTCCAGTTTTAATGTTTCTATGAATCTATCAAAATATTCTAAATAGTATAATCAATGAGTCATTATTTCCTATTAAATGTCTCTAGGGAAGCAGTGATAGCGTTTATACTTTCTGTAATGATAATCTCATGCCAAAGGTCTTCACTGGATCAAGATACAGATTTAGTATTCTATGTAATTATATCCTGCTTAGATTTATGTATGGATCCAAACAAAACTTTTTCAATCTGTCCTTTCCTCAGACAAACTATCAGTCCATACAAAAGCGTTTTTGATTTCCTCTTGTTTCCGAACACCTTCACTCTGAAACAAAGCTAACTAATGTAAAAAGGGGTAGAAAGTGGGTAGCCTTTACTAAATACAAAATTTGCTGTTAGGATGCCTTCTCATGGCTGCAATTTGAATTTTCTTTATTACATATCATATTCTAACAGGTTTATCTTCAATGTACAGAACATTTTGTTTAAGTGCATGGTAAACCACCAAGGAAGTCTAACTTCCTTTGAACTCTTTCTGGAACCAAAAGCTTAAGCCTAATTATAAATTGCTATGCTCTTTATTTCCATTTGAAATTCTCCAACTATTCTAATTAGGCTTCCCCAAAGGTCAGAGAACATTAACAATCTGGGCACAGTCTGGCTTTTTGAAGTGCTTGGAAATCTACTGTTAATGGTATTTGAGGAAACATAAGAGAAAACCAGCTGCCCTGGCAAGGATAGAATAATTAATAATAATAGCTATGTAGTGATGACATATCCAGGTTAATTGCATACTAATTAAAGGCTATAGTAAAGCAAATTACTGTTTGCATTTGAAATAATGGCTTGTGGCCACAGTAACTCATATAAATGTGCTGTATCCTCTTGGCAAGTTCTCAAATGGGAGTGAAATTAATTTGAGGCATGTACACATGATCTAGTTTGAGAAGTCAAAAATTTTGAGAAGCTTTCTGCAGTGAGACAGTGATAGTCATTAATGAAGTAGAATTTGATATGAGTTGAAGTTAAGTTCTGAAAGAGTGAACGAAGAGAGTGGCTGGCAGAGCTGGGAGTCAATCAAAAGATAATTAATGGACAGTGCAGAGTATGAGGAGCTATTCAGCATGAAGAATCAAAACTTTAGTTAGGGGCAAACAGGGAAGGAGCCAGAAGGGGAGTCCTGCAGCGAGCTGTTTCTGGATGTTTAGAGAGGAAATTAAGGAGCTTGTCATTTGGAGGATAACTGACTGAAAACTGACTGAGTCCTTGCCAGATATGAACTGTGTAAGATCTTGGTGCTGTTCAGAAAACTAGTTGGAGGCTTTAGCTTGTGGGTTTTTTTTGTGTGCTGTGAGTGAGATAAAGTGAATGGGATAACAGATTTTCTGAGGAGGAAGAACATCCAATTTTGAATAATCAAAAACTAAATGGAATTTCTCATGTTAATGCAAATGGGGAAATAATAAAGATGTTCAGAAGGACAACATTCAGTCAAGGCACTACCAAGAACGTAGGACTAACCATAGGCTGCCATCCCGGGTTTCTCCTGTGTCTGATTCTTATCACACTTTGCCCACACCCAAACTATACCCCGTCCTTTAATGTGAGGGAGAAAAGAAATATAGAAATGGAGAGAAAAGAACTGGATTCACAACTCATGGGTAGGTTCAAGTATAGCTGAAATTCAAAGAGTTTGGATTTTATACGGTTTTATTTGCAGAATAATTCAATGGAGAAACACAGAAATAAAATGTTTGAAGTAAAATAAATATTTGAAATAAAATAAAACAAAATAAAATAGCAAAGAAATGGTGACCTGGTTAAAAAAAAATAAAGATACTATAAAATAAGACTCCTTGTGCTCAGTTTTAGCCAGCAGGCTCTCTGACAGGTTTCAAGGACCAAATGTCTCCCCCAGAACTGTGCTAGAATGCATAGTCATGTAGTTTTCTGTTGTAATTAAAGCAGGACTGAGTATTCTCTCTACAATAGCAAAGGATTTCAGGCAGGATTTTCCTGGAATGCCTTATCCTGGAAAAGATACCAATATTTCATTGTGGATACAGATGGAATGAGAAGCAGTTAACTCCTTCCTTTTGCCAACCCTAAGATACTAACTTGCTTTCTTTTGTACATAATGTCAACTCTTAGAGATAACATATATATATGGGTTTTAATATTAACCAAAAATAATCTGTATATTGACTATTTTCTTACATGCATTTTTTTATTTGCTTGAATGAATATAATAAAACCATTTAAAATTATTCTTTGCTACACTGGAATAAGCAAAGTAATACCCAGTTGATTAAGAAGTTGTGAATATTTTATTTAAAACATTGCCTAGAAAAATAATTTTGGCTAGTTTTCCAAATTTCTATTAATGAGCAAAATACTTAATCCAAACCAAGTTTTGTGAGGATGCTCCATTAATCCTGTTTTTAAAACTCAAACTAATGTAACATTTAAGTACAAAAATGTTTTTACTTAGTAATAAGAAAAGTAGTGCCTAAATTGGAGCCAATAGCATTTCAGAATATTTGGCCACATAAAGTAGTCTTTAAAAACATTATTTTAGCCAGAAAAATAAATTATATTACCTTATCAATGGGCTAGACCTGCAGCTGATATTAGTAGACATGGTAAATGGACTTTGTCAGTATAGTGGTGATGGATATCATGACTGAAGACTTGATACAAACCAGTTAGCAAAATAATAAATTCATCATGTGTCTTATACAGGTATGTTGTTTTCTCTGTAAAAGTACAGCAATACCTGTAGCTTTTTACACTGTTTCATTATGGCCTTTTTTTCCCAAGATAAAATGAAGTGAATGAAGAATTCTTGCTCTTCCAGTTGAGCTGGTAAAAAGATGCTTTAAAATCATTAATAAGAGGATATTCAGGTTTTTTAGCAGCTTAAGTGAACTCTAAGTAAGGGGTCAGAATTTAAAAAAAGAAAGATGACTTCATCTACTTTGAAATAAATGTGCAAATCTCAGAAAGCTTGAATAGGCAGAAAAAGCTAATGGGGCTGAAACTTTGCAAGACCTGAGATACATAAATGACCTGCAGCCTACAAAGCCACTCATTTTCTAATACACAGGGACAAAAGATTAGGATATAAGTGGCAAGCTTATTTAAGTAGAAGGAAGAAGTATAGTTATGCTGTTCAAGGCCTTTCAGGTATGTTTTTCTGAGGAATATGCTATTCACAAAATGAAAAAAAAAATGGGACAAATGTGAAACCTACTGAGGTAAACGATGATGGATAATCAGTTGTTGCTAACATTAAGAAACTGCTTTTACAAGGCAGGAATTCAAAGAGATCACATCTGAAAGATGCAGAGAAAAATAAATAATAAGAAGAAGAAGAAGAAGAAAAAGAAAAAGAAAAAGAAAAAGAAAAAGAAAAAGAAAAAGAAAAAGAAAAAGAAAAAGAAAAAGAAAAAGAAAAAGAAAAAGAAAAAGAAAAAGAAGAAGAAAAAGAGAAAAAGAAGTAAAGCTCATAGAATATCCTGAGTTGAAAGCAACTTAAAAGGAGCATCAAAGTCCAACTCTGGACCTTGTACACAGGGCAAAACATCATCAATATCCATCTACCCCCCAAACTCTAGAACAGTTAAAAAGGCATATTAAAAGCAATGATTTACAAGTGTGGAGATACCCACACTACCTTCTCCTCCCTCCTTGCTCCCTCAGAGAAAAAAACTTACAGTGCCAGAATCTCAAAAATACTTTAAAGGGCGAGTTTAACAACACAATTTTAATTTTGTCTAACAAACAGACCACTAACCTAAGAGATATCATGGCAGAGCTGTTCATATAGAAAGTGATGCTTGCAAACAAACTAAGTCCTACTCATGGCATTGAAGCAATGATATCTTAATGAGTGACATGAGAGAGGTAGAAGGGCCAACTGTTTTGACTGACAGAGAATTAATATCCTGTTAAATACAGAGAAAATGAGAAATCTAAATTTCTGATGGAAACAAATAGTGAGTATGAAATTGTTAAAATTGTTAAATTCGGGGGAAACAACCCAATAAGTTAATGTCACGAAAGAATATTTTACAGCAAAGGAGATACAAAAGATACCTGGATTTTCCTGAAGACATAGAAAATCTATCAAGACCTTATAAAAACAACCTATCAGCAGAAAGTCATGCCAGAAGTATAAACATTGGTGTTAATTGTGATGTTTGCAAAATGGAATACATGGCAGTTTAATAAATTCACTAATAAATTAACTGGTGACCCATGAGTTTCTTTAGTAAATATAGCAGAACAGAAACATAGGTCAAAATGCAAGTTAGCTTAAAAAGAAAGTAGTAGAACAGCATTTTTGAAAGAGTACAACATTGATAGCACAGGACAGCACCATAGTGTTATTTCCACGGTTCTAAGTCTAAATTCAAGCAGTGTAATCAACACTCAGGACAGGTGCCAATCAGACCACAGTAAGTGTGGGTAAATATTTTCACTACACTGCTTCTCACTGGATTTTTAAAAGGTTGCTCCTCAGCGTGTCACCTGCACAAGGAATATGCCAGGAAAGATAATGTTGCAAGCATATTAACACAACTAATAGGATACCAAGTCACTGATGGCAGATGACATGACAGAATATGTAAAAATTCAGTATAGAGAGTATGACAGCAAATTGAGAGCTCTCCAGGAGAAATAACCACCCACTAGTGGTCTAAAAATCACCTTTTAAAAGTATTCACAAATGTGGTATTTTAATCTTCAAAACAGAATTACACCACAGCAGGGCCATCTTCATCAGATACACCATTTGTAATGACATGCTTTTAATACTTATTCAAGTGGGATTTTTTAGTAGCTAAGGGCTTGTACCTAGAAGTTTGACTGCTTGCATTAGCTTCACTTTATCGAACTACATCAGAAATCTGTGCAAACCTGAAATCAGAGAATACCAAGCCTCACCAGGATATTTAAGATATTTATCCCAGTTCATTAAGGTAACAAAGCATGCCTATGAAACCCCAGGCTGTACCTCAACTAAAACTAATGGACTGCTGTATGGATTTCACTGCCGCTGAAAATAATATTGAGCCTTCTCTTAAGAACTTCTGTTGGACCTGTGCAAAACCTGGGTGCCTGATGCTTTGAATCAGCAGAACAATCCAGGCCAGAGAAAGTATATGAGATAATGTAAGAAACTGAGATAAAAAAAACCCAAAAACATTTTCACTGCTCCTAGTACTGCAATCTAAAATATAGTAAAAATACAATTGCTAATGCTTGTATAATAGATTAAAGAAACTATAATTCTGTTTAAAAGGTTCTTTAAACCTTCACTAAAGGGTATAATGGACTTCCAGCACAGTATGTCAGGCTCCTGCTTCATTGTGCTTTTGAAAGAAAGGTGTAGGTTCTCAGTTTCCTCTCTCTTATTTGGCATATTGTGATTGCTGTTGCAGAATTTGAAGATTTCAATCAATTGCTAACAAGTCCAATCCATGAGTCATATTGGACTACCTGGCTGCACCATCTGCAAAACTGATGCACTTGTCAATCCCATCCAAAATACTGCAAAATACCGAGCTTAACAACAAAAGGATAAAGCCTCTTTAACAGAAAACCTACTCTTGGCTATATTTTACACACTAGATTTTGAATCTGGTACAAGTTTAAAGAAATAAAGAAATTTGATTTAAATTTGGTTATTCCTATTTAATTTCTGTGATGGGCTGGCCACGGCCAGCTACCAGAAACACCATCAGCCACTTTCTCACTCCCCCTCCTCAAAGGACAGGGGTAGAAAATAAGATACAAAGGTCATTGGTAGAGATAAAGACAGGGACTTACCAGTTACCATTACTGACAAAAAAGACACAGACTGGAGAAAGCAAATTTATTATTGTCAGTTGAAATTGAGTTGGATGGTGAGAAACAAAGACAAAACCTAAAATAATTTCCTCCCAATTCCCATTTTCCCAGGTTCAACTTCATCACCTCTGACTCCTCTATTTCCCTTGTAACTGCAGTGCAGAGGGACAAGGCAGGCTACAGTCAGAACATAGAAAGCTCCTTTCTGAGTCCCCTTCTTCCTCATGCTGTTTTCCAGCTGCAGTTTGGACTGCAGTCCTTCAGCATAAGTTTGCTCCAGCGTGGGCTCTCCATGGCTGCAGTTTCCCTCCGGGCACGTCCACCGGCCCGCCCGGGGTCTCTCCCTGGCCGCAGCCCCATCCCTGCCGGCTCTCTGCCGGCCCCGCTCCCGCTCCCGCTGTCCCCCCGGGGCTCGCAGGGCTGTTTGTGGCTCGGTTCCCCTGGCTCAGCCCTGGCTGCCGGGCAGCGTTTTGCCCTCCCTTGGCCAGGCTTTCCCCGGGGCTCTCGCCCGCCCGCCCGTGGCTGAGGGGCTCAGCCGGGCCCAGCCCTGGGGCCAATGCAGCCGCCGGCACCGCCTGGGCTCCTCGGCCCGTACAAGTGCAAATCTGATTTAATTTCTCTATTCAGTTAAGGGATTGAAAAATCATTTCAGCTTCATTTCAGCTACAAGGCTTCACAGAAGGGTTTCCTAGATACTGAGTTTGACTGCCTGTTTCAGAAGATTTTCTTTGAGCTCCTTTGAGCTGATCCAAGGATCAGCTTCGTATGTCGGGCCTGTGGTCCTCTGGAAAGGATGATGGCGATAGATGGAGGTTTTCTTTTTGGGCCTGACACTTCCTGAGCCTCCCACATGTAAATATAATGCCATAATATTTAATCTCCTGTGAGTTCAAAATTCAGCTGGATCAAGATACTAGGCTTTCTCACATACAGCCATTACATGTGGCGTTTGTAAAGCTCTCACAAGGAGTGGGTAGTATTTTCTTCTAAATAAAGCATTTTTCTGAATAAAGAATGATAAGCTCACATCAGAGTTTCCAATCAAGTTCAGACCTCCACATTTAGGTCTATTAATTACAAGTATAAATATCAACAGAGTCGCATTTACTGATTATTTTGTACTGCTGACAAAATCTTGCACTAATAAAGTACCCTTCTGGGCCAATTGACCACTAGTTCTTAGGACAGAAGTAGTTCATGGTTTGATAATAAATAACCTGCTCAGAGTGCAACCTACTTAATTTTCTTTCCTTTCCATACAGTCATGGTTTCAGGCTACAGTTTTCTTTCAAACCACTATTAACAAACTTGACTACCGTCAGTACCTGGATTTTTAGCAACTGCGCACTAAAGAATAATAGCTGAGAAATGTGCAACTATCGCCCTGAGAATCCAGCCTTATGATACTGTTTTTCTTAGTTTCTAGAGACTTTCCCAGGAAAGTAACTATAAACATAGGTGTTTATACATTCCATTAAATATACTTATTTTGATGGACGTTTCTCACAACCAGTGTGGTCGGGAAGGTGGTAACCTAACTATCCAATCCGTGGTCACTGTCAAGAATCTAAATATTGAAGCAACAGAATAAAGACTCTCTCTTCCTTTATCCCATATTGAGCTTGTCTTTGTGAATCATTTTGTGTCTGACAGTGACATGCATCCTTAAATAACAGTGTATAGACAGGTTAGTTTTTAAAGCGTTTCTTTTCATACACTTTTTGGGTACTGTATCTTATGTGCTGTAGTCTACATCTCTGCACAGAATGCTCCTACCCCCTTCAATGGCTCTGTCTGAACCATTTCATAATCTCTTCCTTAGACTCTTCAAGCAGACAGATAGATGTCATTTTCTGATAAAGACCTCCATATATTTCCCAAGGAATTTGTGCCAAACTACTTAGGAACTCAGAATCATAGAGCAAGTACATGTCTTATAAAACTTTGGTCTTTTTGAATATCCATTTATTCCTTGAAACTAACATAGTAGGTTAAAAAACTCTACAAAAAAATTCATATTTTTTTAGTCTGAGTGACAATCTATTTCATAATTCTAAAATTTTTAATCATCAAAAGATGCAATGTGTTTCTTAGTTGTCTATTCTTTGTTTGCTGGTTAATGTCAAGTGATTTTTTTTATTTCTTCTCTACAGGTACTACTGTTACACTCTAAGCTGAGTCTTGCCGAATGACAAGATACTCCAGATACCCAGTTGTCGTTCCGATTGGGAACGACGATAAAGAACGACACGGACCCTCAAGGGAGTCTCA
Organism: Cyanistes caeruleus; assembly: GCF_971803275.1. Classification (NCBI taxonomy): domain Eukaryota; kingdom Metazoa; phylum Chordata; class Aves; order Passeriformes; family Paridae; genus Cyanistes; species Cyanistes caeruleus. The sequence continues at coordinate 81,307,621 of NC_141701.1, read as the reverse complement.
ACACGAGAATTCCTCTAGTTTATTGCTTCAGGCCTGTCTTATAGACAGATACGTGGAAAGTACAGAAAGGAAACTCTTATTGGTTAGCAAAGTGCTACATCACCATCATTGGTCAGGGGCACACAACCCCCCTGACTGTCTCCTGCAAGGAGAACAAGAGGACAGACAAACAGCACCTGGTAGTTGTTTTCTGTCTCTGAGGGATTGTTTTGAAATCCTCCTTTGAATTCCCAGGCTACCTTCTCAGGCAGGACTGAGAGGCCATGGGCCTGCAGTTTCTGCAGCTCCCTGCAGCCTGTTCCAAAGCTAGCATCCATACCCAGTTCCTGTATTTTATTAGCTAGGACTCTTCTGACTCATACCTTTGGGACTGAGCTTTTTTCACTTTTCTTATCTGAAAGCAAGTATTGTCAGCATAAAATAGTGACCCAGGCTACAGCTGTTAATATACCAAAATGTCTGCTGTTTGAATTAGAAGCAGCTCCGTATCTTTTAAAGAAATTGCCAATTCATGTAGTAAGCATTGATCTTCAATATTAATATTCCTGTAGATGCTTGCAGAGCAGTGGTAATTGTCTTTTGCCCATTTATTACAAACCCCACACTTCTGTTGAGGAAGAAGGTCAGATGACTAGAGAAATTGTTATCTTTTCTTGGTATTTGAGATGGCAGAAATAAAAGGTATATTTTGGTGTTGTTTTTGGGGAGGAGGGAGTTTAGTGGGTTTTTTTTTAATAGATTTGACCTCTTACAGGATCAATTGGATTTTTTACAATTTCCTCAGTATTTCTAGACCAGAAAAGTCTGGATCAGTTGTTCAAAGGAAATTCTCAAACTTTTTGTTTTGTTTGCTTTTTATTTATTTTTAAGTCTTACATTAAAATCTTTTGTATATCCATACCACAGACCACAGACCATCTTTTTTCTGCAGCTTTGGATATCTCTCCTTTCTTAAAAAATTCATACAGAAAGTTAAGACTGCTCTGGAAATACAGTGTATGTGTTTCAAGGGAAAGACGTATGTTTCGCTTGAATCAGTACCTAAAAGCTGAAGAAAGATCTATGTGGTAGTAGTATTTACAGGGAATTTTTCTTCTTACAGCAATCTTTCTAAAACTTAGCTGGAGTAGACGACTTTGCCAAAGAAAGAAGTTTTGATGAGCGCCTTGAAAATACATAGATAAAATTTGGTATATTGTGAGTACTTGCAAGTCATATAACCTCACTGAATTTGCCACTTAATATCTTCTGTCAGCAACACATCACGACTTCTCTTGCTGACCTGGATTTTTTTGGCATGTCAGACGACAGCTGTATCTTTCTGTATGGCCAATGTGTGAAAGAGTAGCTCATGAGACTGAGCTTTGATGCACTCAGGTACATAAAAATTTTCATAATGGGAGCATTCAATACATTATATGTAGAAATGGAGAAGAAATGGAGAAAGAGCAGCAAAAAATCTGAGTGCACAGATAATATTTTCACATGCACATATGCTATTTTATTGCATGCCTTTAAAAATACCAAAAAACCACCAACAACAAAACCTCTAATACTATAACGCAGTTTTCTCCAGTTATATCTGAGTCCCAGGAGATAAAACTGATTGAACCATCACTTTCTGATCCTCGTAACCCATTTTTACATAACAGATATATCAAAAACCTTGAAAAATTAATGTTTCCTTTCCTAGTTACTTTGATATTCTTTGTATTTTACCTAATACTGTTAGGGCTTTAGATTATCTGCACCATATGGAGTGAACAAACTGCTGAACTTTTGATTAAATAAAAACAGAATGCTACAGCTTCTCTGGACTGCATAAAATGTTGTGTTGGGGGGGAAAGAACCTCCTAAACAAGCAATAGGCAAGGTTTTGTGCAACTGAAATAAAAAATACATTCAGAAATGAGCTCAGATGGAACAGAAATTTCTCTACATAGTATGTTAAAAATATTTGAACATAAAAGATGTAAAATTTCCAGATATACATAAATAGATGTGGCAAACAAAAATATTGTACTTTTATTGTACAAAAAAGTAAGCCTGATTTTGCATTTCATTGGATAGTATGTTGAAACTGTTCTTACTGAGAGAGCTATTAGTGGAATTGTATTAATGTACATTAATTGATGGATAAATAGATCTAACAATCTGTGCTCTTTAAATAGGCGACAAAGCAGTAATTTGGTTTCCTGATCAAGATACAGTAAAATGTCATTTGCTGTGGAAAAATGTTATTTTAATTAAATATTTATCTAGTCATTTTTATGGTGCAGATTTTGGCCCGAAACACAGACTCTTTAATTATCAGAACAGTTTAATGAATATGTAATATTGTCTCAACACATTTTTTACTGTCTGTAAAGGGTATTTTCACCTATATCGTACATATGGAAAGTTAGGTGAGAAAAATTTAATTTGTTGCCTCTGAATTCTTACAATTATAACTAGAACTGTCCTGATCTATTCTTGCCCAGTGTCTGCAGCTCCCCCCACTCTGGCCGTGGCCCAGGACCCCAAGTCAGGTCCAAGGGGCCAGCAGCCCCTGCCTCAACAATGCCACAGTGGGGTTCATCTCCAACTCCCCAGTTCCCTGTCTGGCTCAACCTAGTTTGGGACCTCCAAACTAGGCTGTCATGCAAGACTCTGTCCTGGCCTTGGTCTATCCCAGGGAGGGGCTTGATACCCAGGGCTGGGCCTCCTGCAGAACACCCCAGCTTCCCTGGCCCTGGTGTCACCCACCTGGGAGCCCCTGATGCTCAGGGAGCTGCTGGCCTCCACGTTGCCCTGCCAGGATCCCAGGGTCTAACCACATGCAGGTCAACTCACCATTATGTTTGCCAGCCTCACTGTTCTGTCCTCTCATTTCAGCAATTCCTCACATCAGATACACAATTGTGTTTCACCCCTCACCCTGCCTACATCTCGCTCAAACCAACTGTACTGTACACCTGAAGCTTTTACAAGAAAATGACAAAGAAATGAAAATAAATGTCTTCTTGTCAAATGAGATTCACCACGCCACATGTTCAGTCTATATTTCTTAAGGCAACGCATCTAATTGCTGAGCAGTCAGTAAAGCATTATTTAAGAATTGTCCTAAGTAATTAAATTAGGCTATTCTGGTTTGCTTAAACACACATTAATCTTTCATAGTGACATCAAATTTGCAAACACCTTAGGGAAAAATTCTGTACTAAATCATTTGTAAATGTAATAAACGTTTAACCTGTAAAATAATAGATGAGGTAGAATACTTCAAAGCAGTTCTAGTTTACTTTTTTCCTTGATTAAAGAAAGTGAATCAGAGCTTCTTAGTAATTTCATTGTATCATTCATGCACATAGTATACAGTCTTGTATTTATTTGATTGATTGGAAAAGTATGTGGACAATTTGTATATGCTTTAAATGTAAAGAGTTTTTTAAAAGTTCACATTTTAAAAGTTAAAATTCTTTTTGTGTTGTATCCAGTAAAATGTAGAGAAGCTCCCTTGCTTTCCCTCTCCAATTTAAAACTGGAAATGTTAGAAACTTAATTATTAATGGAATAATTATTATTAGAAACAGTATCTTGATTCTAAGCTATAATGCAAGAAATAATACTTTTTATTGCCATGGTCTAAGACAAAACAGAGATATGATCAGAACTGGAAGGTAATTTGCAATATTGCTTCTAATGTTTATGTTCAGGCCAAGTTAATTTTGCGTGCAGTTTTCTCAGTGCAATGCAGGTGGTGACATTACAAAGTTGCCCAGCAAGTCCCTGCCATGCCTGTTGAAACTTGGCACAGTGGCTGTACAGTGTGTGAGTCTTTTCCTCCAAGCAGATGAACCATGGCCCTTCATAGAGGAATCAGTAGTAGCTGTGACTGCTCCCTCACTGAGTTAGGCACTCTGTGAGCAAGAACATTGAAGTGTACCAGAAACTGAAAATTGTAGGATGAGGCAAGTGGGAATTATATGATATAGAATAGTTTGGGTTGGAAGGAGTCTTAAAAAATCATCTGGTTCCAGCTCCCTCTGCCATGGGTTGGGACATTGTGGGCATCACCATAAATTGAAACCATGTTCACAGTTTTCATGCATTTGGTTTTCTGCAAGCACCCCTATGGAAATCCCTTCTCATATGCAAATGAGTACTTCATATGAATCCATCTATTTTTGTTTCTGTAACTTCAACACATTGTTTGTAATGTCTGTTCTGGATCATTCATTTGTGGAAGGGATTGTGTCAAAAAGCCTGCAAATGACTGAAGAGCAGATGTGTGCTGCAACTTCACGTTCTTGTTTTTGCTTCTCTGGGGATACTACCTATACTATGTGATCAGGGTACAAACATGATCTGGAAATTGGAAGAGTTTCTAAGTCTCTGACTATGACTACAGTAGCAGTAGTAGTATGGGAAAGCAGAAGTAGATTTGCAGCACAAATGCTGGTGCTGGGTAACGGATGTCCAAATTGTAGCTGTCTACTATAGAGTGCAAAATTTGACATGCTTGCTATACACTTTTCAAACATTTAGTTTGATTTTATTATTTCAACTTGAAAGTAGTTCTAGATGGATGCCATTAAATGCTCTCCTCAAATCTTTTCTGGCTTACCCTAAAGTGAAGCACAGCCTAGTAAATTGTTTTAGAATGGGTAAAATTATCTTTTGGATGTAAAAATCTTCTTTATAGACAATAGAGAAGTCTACAATAATGACAAGATACCTCATACTTAGGCAGCTCAAAGAAGATAGCATGAGCCCAAATTCTAGTAACAACTTGCAAGAAACAGCCTGATGACCTTTAAGTTCTCATGTTTTTCAATGATTTTATTCTCAGGGTTATATGTATTTTAAAAAATACCAAACAAATAACCAGTCTGTGGTTTGTAAATATTGTTTACAATTTCTCATTTTGGAAAGAAGTTACACCATTCTGAACTTTGAAGTAAATGGATGAAGACAGTCATAATGGTTATGGTAATCATCTAGTGTGCTAGAAATGTTTGAATGTCTTGTATTTAGTGAGTAGTTTCACAAGTAACAGAATTAAACTGACCTTATGAGTGAAGCGCGATTATTTAACATTGCCACAAAGAAGTGTTTTGGGGCTTCAGATGAGATGGAAGTTGTGTCAGGGTATATTCAAAGCCAATAAAAACCACTAACTCTTAAGAAAACGGTATGAAGTAAGTCTTTGTCAAAGACTTTGACTTCCTGGGCCTTAATTTCCACTTATAATAAGGTATAAAAGATTCTGATGCATTAGTTCGTTTCCTACTGAACTGAATTTCTCATTCCAGATGCCTGTTAATTCATAGAGGGATCACAATACTGGATTTCTGTAGGACTCCTCAAAACAGGTTATTGCACCCATGCTTAAGAATTTAATGATTAATCTTTTTCTTCTCCTTCTGACAAAAACTTTATCAAAACTGATGTGTCAGAATGTTTCAGCTTCAGTGAAACAGCTTTTTTTCCTGTCTGATCAGTTCTATTTATCATGTTCATGTCAATGTTAAATTTGCTGTTCAAAAATCCAATTTGAAGTAGCTTGATGTTTTCTGAAAAGGCCTACCCTAAATACATAACATAAGAAAAGCTTTGCTATCTGTAATCCTTCCACTAGAAAACCAAACCTATTTCAGGGACCGGGGGACTCCAACATTACTCATGGGAATGTCTGCTCACATGTCCATTGGGAAACTATAGTGAGATATTCTCCAGAGTTCTATGAGATCTTTGGCATGCAAAGAAGTTGCAAGAAACAGAAGTTATTTCAAGGCAGACAGACTGCACCACAAGGGAAGACTAAGAAATACCCTGAGTTGGGAACTATCTTTTGGATGCATATAGAATTTTCAGGAGGATGCTCATGAGGTTCTTACTGGTAGTGATTGTACTTGACTGTATTTTAGGTGCTTTACAAAGCATTGGCCCTTTCACCTGGCATAAAGAATTCAAAGCAAGTACAAGAATCCCACATGTGCTTTTCAGACTAATTTTTAGATTCTGTTGATTGTATTAAAGTCAATAATAGAACTCCTAGTGTTTTAGCATGACCAAGATCTGAGTATTTTACTTTCCTATGAATTTTGCTTGACTATGGAAGCCAATAAAGGACTCTGCATTTTTTTTTTATGCTAGAAGCCATAAGAAAATTTGTTTGTCCAATTAGAAAGAGCAGAGAAAATGTTCACTTTCATAAATTTAACACAATGTTCATCACTTGATGAAACAACATTTTCACTACCGTAATAATGGATTTTATACAATTTTATTGTCATAAGCTTGAGAATATGAGGGAAAGGAAAGCTATTTTCTTCAGCATGGGTCCCACATGGTCTTGCACTAACACACAATACACTTATATGCCTCAGATGAGGATTTGATAATAATTGTCACAGACGGACAATGGCCCAGTAATAAATGACTATTTCATAGCCAAAGTACATAAGGGAATTTTCTTTCAACTTTAGGAAAAACTATCACCCCCCACCAGCTGGTTTAACTTCAAGACAAATGACTGGACAGGGTCATAATGAATGAATGCTTTCTATGTTAGCATCCCTGAGAACTAAGCTGTTCAACAGTCATCTCTAATGCTGAGATTTAATAATTAGGCTGACTAGCTGTGGAGAGTGCTTCAGTCTGTTCTTTTGCCTTTGTCTGTCCTCTACTTGCTCCAAAAGTGCAGTAAAATAAGGTATGTCTACATCTTGGTTACAATAAAACTCCCTAGCTGATCTAGAAGCATTGGTTTACAGGCAATGTAGATGTAGTTACTTTCAGCAAACTCTGTGTGATGCGTTGATTTTTTTTCCTCCCTTATCTTACAGAATATATTTTTGGATTGCTGTATTAAACCATTCATCCCTAAGGAAAAAGTTTGACTGAAGAAAAGGCCAAAAGTTTTAACGGTGCATTAATCTGTTAGCTTTGGGATATGGTTACTTCATGTGAGAGTTCAGATCCTCAGAGCCTTTTGAGTTACTGCTAACAAAAAGTAAATTATTACAGTATCACCTGTACTGAAATGCTATTAAACCTTTTTGACAAGGCATCTGAGGGATTTCATAGTACTGCTGTGGAGGTCAAGGCTCTCTCTCCTTATGAATAACCATTTTGTAATGGTTAAAGGGACAGAGCTTCCACTTCTTTGGAAGAGGCTATAGCAAAACACTGAACATGCATAGACCTCATTGTGATTTCAAGTGCATCTACCTTCAGACAACCTTCTCTTTGTTACTTTTCTGAGATCTCCATGATCTCTGTTCTGACATTTCCCTGCAAGTCAAAAGTACCACAGGTTGCATGGGGTTAAAACACAATCTTCTTGCAAATTTTCCCTCTCCCTATCAGAGAGATAAAACAAGTATCAATATTATTGCTTCCATTTTGGACACATGTTATGAATACTGGAGCCTGACAAGGTAAAAGGGAGGTAAGAAGACTAAGCTGAAATGCACTGAACTGTGCAGAGTGAGGCACAGCACTATTATTGCTATAGAGGATGCAGGAATGCAGTAATATCACCACCTAATTATTGGTGTCACAGGCATCTAAATTTACAGTGTTATAATGACACAGGTATATTAGCTATTACCACTGCCATGATGAGATATACATATTTGAAACTGTTAATTTAATCTCTTGGGATCCTGTTCTGTTTGTTCTAGTACAATTTTTTCCCTTTTAATAGTTGAATCTCCAGCTACATTACTTGCAATTAGCCTGCAAAATCCCATCTTTCTGACAATTAGATTGTATCATTTTGGTTGCTTACAATAGGGGGCAAGGGATTTATTTACAAGAATCACAGGCAGCTTCTTGAGCATATCACTGCTATATTTTTTGTTGGAGATACATTTTTCTTCTCATCCTTGTATTCTACAAGATATTTGCACCAACAACTAGATATCCCTTTTGGGGCACTGGACATCCTTGCAATCTTGAAATTGCCTCTTGTTCTCTCTGACATTCCATTTAGTCTATTAATGAGCTCTGCAAGAAACTTTCCCACGAGCTCCCCAAAACACTGTGCAAAATTGCCCTCACTGTCGTATATAATCGGACACGGCAGGGCTGATCCTAGCACTATTTCTGGGGAACTGTAGCTTAACATCAGAGAATCTTTTGTTATACAGCTGGTAGATCAACAGGAGCAAAACAGCAAAACAATCTTTCTACTGCAAAACACCGCCCACCAAAAGCTGAACAAATACCAATATTTTGACATTTAAAGTTTTTGTGTGGTTTGTGTGGGCTTTTTTCTTTCTAATCTATTGTAGGATTTTCCTTTTGTTGCTGAAATTGGACACATGGATAATTATAGGTCTCAGTATCTCATTAACAGCTCTGCCTTTAAATCAAAACATTTAAATAATGAGTTGGTCTAATTTGATTTCCCTGTTGACTGTAAACAATTGCTTTTATCCCCCTCTTAATGAATGATTCTGTTCTTTTATTGTAAAAATAGTTCCTGGGCTAGTCCAAGAGGTAGATCTTTCATGATTTTAATTTTTAGATTTCTCATAAATTTTTATTTTATATCTTACTTCCACAGTAAAGTTTAGGGAACAGAAATTTTTATCTGTAGTTAACACATTTCCATGGATGTGTGTTCCATATGACTACTCTGAAATTTCATTCAAGTAGAGATAGGGGGGCCTATAAAAACCTTTTAGAACTGCATCTGAGGTGAAATATAATCTTTAGGTTGCAGTATATAAGAGGTCAAAAGAGAAATTAACAATATTTATTTAAACTGATACATAAAATGTATTTTCACAAACACTGTATATTTAAGCTCATTTCTAAATCTCAAGACCTCTTGTTGAAATATGAGGATATCCTTTCATACTTTTTATTGCGGTGAGCAAAAGATGGAGTGACAACTCAGCAGCTCTTCATGTTCAGGTGTTTCAGAATGTCGTGGTACAAGTATGTTGAGTTTACCCATTCTGACTGATGCCGCCAGAAATACAGACCATGCTCCAGTAAATCTTGCTGCCAGAGTTAGAGATGTCATAGTTCCCTGTTGCCTGGCCTGATTCACTTCTGAAAATCACTGTCTTCATCACAGAAGGAGCAAAAGACTGTGTTTGAGCCATTTCAAATGTTTTTTTCAGTGTCTAAACTTAAGCTTCAGTATTTGGGCGTTTGAACTGGAACAGTAGGCTTAGGAGCAGGTAAGGTACAATTGCACTTCTGCTGCCTCTGCTCTAAGAGCTGCTACTGGTGGTGTGTGGTCAAGCTATAGCTATAGCAGGGTGTGTTGGTACTTGTCTACCACCAGCAGCAGAACTCAGTTCTTCCAAGATGTCAAAGCTGATGGTAAGGAAACCATATGCTCTATGTAATGCAGGTATGCCTTCAAAACTCATGATGTCAGTGAAGCTTCACTAAACACAGAATGCTTCTGTTGGCTTAACTGTTTGTGCATTTTCAGGAAGATGATGTAGCTGAGCTGGCAGAGCAACTGGGAGTATATATTTCCTCTCCATTAGAAGAGACTCTGTTGAGAGGCCAATCTTATAGTATCCAGTGCAGTTATGTATACTTTCAAGAGACTGTGGTATATTCTTCTGGCTTTAGGTATCAGGAAAACTAGAAAGTAGTATCAGAAATGGGAATGATATGAAAGTAAAAGTAAAAAAATGAAGTGTAAAAGTCCCTGTTAAGTATAAAAGTCTCTCATCTGTTTAGCAGAACCATAATTTTGAGATTTTCTTTGTAGGTGAAATTGAAGACACCCAATAATGATCTCTATTATGACAGTATCTGTTTCTCAGAGTGTCTTTCTGCCCATATGATTTAACAGGCTGAAATTTATATTATTTTCTCTCCAAGAACAAAAGCTAGGGTGAGAAGCAATATAAATGTGGGGAATAAGGGAGTGCACAGAGCCCTAAACTGGGATATGGAGAAATGCAAGCTACAGATCCCTGAAAATAAGCACCAAAAAATCATGATCCAGTGTTCTGTAACATCAATGTAAGAAGAATTCCAAAGACTTTACAAAACCCAACCAACCAAAAAACCAAAATATCCTTAACACAAGGGTGGGGAAGGGATTTCAGAAAAGTATTTTCTTGGTAAATGAATAAAAGGGAAAGTAAGAGAACAAATTTTGTTTATGAACTGCCTTTGGATTTTCTTAGACATGGAGACAGGTTTTAAAAAGTCAGCCCAAGTTGACACTAGATTCTTAATGATTCTTAATGAAAGTCTTAATGAAACACTAGAAACTTTTTCCAATTTTCTACCAGTGCCAAATTTAATTCTAAGTGAGAGGACTTCCAGTCTTCTCTGGTTCCTGCAGAAGAAATGTAGTGATAGTTTTATGCCCATTATACCCACCTTCGAGGGTTATGCCCAGACTGTGAAACATGGAGTGTTCTCCAGTGGAACTGCCAATTTTGTGATCAGGCCCACCTGCAGCATATACCAGACTGGACAAGAAAAGCCTGTGTGAGTTGGAGATAGATGTGAGATGCCCCCCACCTAGGGAGGCAAAGATTTCGTTTCAGATAAGCATTGTTAAAGTGAGAGGCGTGGCTGTAAAGCCCATCTAGTGTGAGTTTTAAAACCTCTGCCTCAGGATATGTGCCCTGTGAGCCCAGGAAGAGTTGCCCCACCCCAGACCCTCATGGGGTGTCAGCCCAGGGTGTTCTGACTGGGTTTGAGCCCCTGGGGTTTCTCCCTTGCTGTGTTCCTAGTGGTCCCTGACCGTGAACTCCACCCTGGTTCTGTCCCTCAAAACCCATCACCCTGCCTCTGTTCGGGGCTCTCTGTCTCTGGATCTGAGTTTGTTCCTGTGCTGAATAAATGGTTTTATGAGCAGAAACCCATCTCGTTGGTGTTCCATGCTGGTTCCTGGTAACTGTAGCTTCTCTGGACATGATCCTGCAGCTGCAGAATGCAACAGATAGAATCATAGAATCATTTAGATGCTTTCCTCTGCTCTTTACTCTCTGGTTCTTCATCAACTACAGCCCTGTTGAATTTGGCATGCAGCTTTAACTACCATGGCTAATAAAACTGAAATATGTCTCACAGTATCATATTCCTTAAAGTCCTTTGCTGTATTATCACAGAGTACTTTATCTTTTTTACACAATTCCAGGAAATTTGGAGGGTGTTTAAATATATGCTCAACTACTCCCCTCAGACAGAGTAGAAGCTTTTGTTTACATTTCTCAATTCTTAGTTCTTTTGATGGGAGGGAAGGGTTATTTTTCAGTAACAGCTACTGTAAACCCTTTTGAGACATCAATGCTTTAATAAGCAAGGGTTCTAATAGGATCTCATGAATAAAGCATTTTGCACTCTTTCCCATGACATGCTGTACAAGTATATCTGCTGCAGCTTTTGCCGAATTCCCTTCTTATAGGTTAGGTAAGCAAAATAATTGCAAATTTCACAGGCACATTAAATTTCACAGCACTCTTTCTTTGAAATATTAGGAAGTCTAAATTCTTTTTACATTTCATTAGCCTTATTAACAACTGAAGGTGCAGGGATATAATTTTGACCAGTAGGATTGGGAAGATACAAGTTAGTGCAAAATTGTTTCCAAATGTTCAATCGTGAAGCTAAAAAAGGTAGTTAGCAAGAGCAAAATATATGGACAACAAAAATGGACAACAGAGTACTTTTGTTGTTCATACAATTTAGTGTAAGCCTTTTTCTGAAAATTCTGTGTGCAAATACTGAGTCAGACTCAGGTTTGCCTGGTTTGTACTTTGAATTCTAAATTCTTATAGAATTATATTATAGATCCTGGAGAAAATAATTATCTTACTTGTGTAAGATCAAATGAAAGTCAAAAAAGGAGGACCTGCTTTCAACAGCATCTTCTGCTTCACAAAGCTAAGCAGCTCTTTCACATGAAAAGTAAGAGCAAATAGTGTTGCCCAGGTAATCTGAGTTCTGTGCACAAAGCACAGTGCCTATGAGTTTCAAATGAGCAAGCTTTTCCCAGGTGGAGAAAAAAAAAGGGAGATATAGACAGACAGGATACTGCCATGTCCAGAATCCAGCATCCCATCTAAGGAAGAGGAAAACTTGGAAAAGGATTGTTTATGCTGTCTAAAGGTACAAAAAGAGTGAAAGAAATATATTTTTCTTAAAAAAGTAAGAATCATTTGTCCCTTGTGAGGACTAGCAGCTAAATACTTTTCTGATATTAGATTGAGCTTTATAATTCTTAACTTTTAATGTTTTTCTTCATTTAAGGATAGCTATAAGGCTAAAAATTAAACATTTTTCATTAGGGAAAAAAAACAATCCCCAAAAGAAATCATTATTATCTTTGAGTTCTTTGAGTTTTTTTATAGGCATGAAAACACTAGCAAGAAAATGTTTGTCCTCCTACAAGTGGTACAGGAATGAGTTTATAGTTACACAGTACTTGTAAATTTATAGTAACTTTTACAATTTTTTTTTGTGTTAGAGACTCAATGGAACTGGTAAAAGAAAAGGGAGGTGAGAGCAGGACAAGACAGGAGAGAGAACATGTTTGAGATATGGATAACCTGCCTTATCTCTAAGAAGTGGAGAGTTTTAAATGCTGAGACCCTTAAAACTGAGTGGACCTATAAATATTTATGCAACTCAAACTCTTGAAAAAATAATTTTTTATATCTGATGAGTTCCAAAATTATCAAAATGAGAGAGTACCTTCAGAGACTAGCCTGCTAAGAAATAAGTGTAGTCTGGTAAATTAATATATTGAGATTTCAGCTTAAAATCATATTTATGTTCCCCTTCCAGAAGCGTTTATTTTCTGCTCTGAGTGAGGTCCTGGAGTTTTCTGCCTTTTTTTTTTTTTTCTACCTGTCTCAATCAGACCAGTTGCCCTGTGTATACAAGTAAGAAAGTATCAATTAGACTAAATATAGGTCACTGAAATGGAGCATCTCTGCTCCTCAGTTCCTATTAGATACATGCATTGTGATTGAACATTTCTAACTTGACCTAAGGAATTAGTCACAAATATTCATTAATTTTAGTAGGAATTAAATAAAATCCTATCCCTCGGGGGTTCACTTTTGTCTTTGGTTAAACCATAGAGTGTCACTGTCAAGTTCCTAAAGTGTTTTCAAGAGGAGACAAGGCCATCATCATCTCGAACAAGAGGTCAAATTTTTGTTTAAAGATTGACCCTGACTGTCAAATGTCCTTAGCTGCAGGTGAACTGGTAGTGTCCTCTGCAATATCTTTACTGACATACGTAAATGTTCTTAATTGAAAACAGAGATCCTATGTGTAGTTGCTTTTTAGGACAAAAAAATATGTATTAACATACTCTGTACTTTCTTTTCTGATACCAAGTGGAGGGATCATTTTCCAACATGAACAGAAAAGTGCAAACCTATCTATGTCATCACTGCAATGATGTTGCTGTGACTAGGATTTAATTTGAATACTTTCTAGAGACCTTGCAGAACTTCATTTATCTTAAATGTTTACTTTTTCCCAGATTCTTAAGGAAAACAATGAATAAAAAGATACCATCAAGAAAGACAGTCCTGATTTGAATTCAATTAAATGTCAGCTTATCATATATTATGTAGCACTGTGGGAGCACTGCTTTGTTGTGTAATTAGAATGGATCGTTGTTAAGAAGCAGTATTTACAGAGATATTGAAATATTAGCTGGGATTTAAACATGTTTATAAAGCGGTCTCTTGATACCTTCTCCAAGTTATTTCCTCCAGCAACTGTATTAATTCCTACAAATTTCATTCAGATTGCTAGAACCAGTATTTTCGCAGAAAGATTGATCATCATGGCCTAAATATTAATGCTCTTACTTACTCCAGTTGCAAAAGTGGGTATTCATCTGGCATTTTATCTTCAGCATCACTAACAAATCATCAGCTTTTCAAACTTCTGGGATATTGGAAACTGATGAGAATCTCTGGAGTCACCCAAAGGGTTGCCCCAAAACCTATTGAAATCTAAGACATGTCTAACTAGAAAGAGAAACTGAACAAACTCCTATCAGTCTGCCATATAAAATGCCACACTTACATGTTTTAGATCTGAGACCAAATGCAGATACTAATTTATGTCCTGGGAAAAGTAAATGTGTCAGGGGTATTTTTGGTTGCATAGAAGATTACACTGAAGTCCTAAGTGGAGATTCCTCATACTATAGATTTTTTTTTTAATATAAATAGTTAATCAGTGTCAGCAGAAAGGATAATTGTATCTAATTTATATGGATGGGAAATACAGGCCTTACAACCTCTAAATAAAGATGTCTAGAAAACCCAGGAAATTTCTTCCACTACACTTTCTGTTGGCAAGCCACCATTATTTCTGTTTTCACAGGCTATATTCTGAGATCATATCCATACCTTAACATTTGACTCAGCTTGTTCTTGTGGAAGAAAATCCCTTCACTTAGGTGTGAACATGACAACATTAGCTTTGCAGAAAATAACTCTTGCAATATTTTTCTGGCACTGAATATTGAACAGGATCCTCAGTGCACCTCTGTTAGTGCTACAAAGCTTGAGACCGTGCTACTCTTAGACATTACCAAAGGAATTAGGAAATAAGTGTAATCAATTTTCAGCTTCTTAAATAAATGCCCTAGTTCATCAGAAATGACATGTAAGCTTTGTACCTTGATTTCTGCTATGTTGCTTAGAGATATTGTAAAATGTGTCAGGAAAGAAAAGTCCTTGAATTTCTTCTGCTTCAGTTGCAAGTCTATTAATAGAATGGGCAGAGAATTGTAATGCTTCATTGCTTTTGGCTGATGGAGGGGAATACAAGGACCTTCCTACTTTCAAAGTGGCTTTGAAATAGTATTGCCAGCAACAAGACATCACAGGAGTTCAGCACTGTAAAGTAAAAATGATATTTAAAAAAAAAGAAAAATGCAATTTTCTCCTATTTTACTTCAACAGCGGGAAACTCAGATAACTGTCTCTGTCATTTCCTTCCTCATCTGCAGCTTTTAGTGAATGGGTCATAAGGATATATTAATACACATAAAATTTGATAGTAAGAGCTTTCTGGTAATCATTTGATTAAAATGACCCTCTTGAATAATCATTATCAGTTATTAGCCTAGTGACTAGGAATAAACAGTTGATTATATGGTTTATAAGTCCTATAACTTTATTATAACTCCTCAAAAATTTCATAGTAGCTGAATTCCCCCAGTCTATCTGAAATGTTTGGCCTGACCTTGAGTGAGATACTATAAAAATGCCATTCCTTTGGACTGATAAGGTCCTGTGGTTTTCTGTTAAGCTAAATGAGAAAGTCTTGACCATAACAATTTGCACCATTGTATCCCTTATCTTTTGCCCTGCAGGTGATTTGCTGCATGCTTTATTACAGAAGACAGAATAGTTGAGAGGGTATTGTTCTGCAGACAGCAATGTCAACACTTACCCGTATGCAGGTACAATTATACTTTCTAAGTTATAAAGAAGATGGGGTTGCATGACTACCATTCACTTTAGTAGAATGTGCATACTTTGATATCACAAAATTACACTGAAAATGAGCTAGAAAGATTTTATTGGTGAAGCAAAGCACAGAAATGCATACAGCCCTCTTTTAGTTGCCTTCATATAGAGTATCTTTGACCCTAAAAGAAGAAATCAGCTATGTTATAACTAGTCACTTACCTAAAATACACTGGTACGTGCTGGCAGACTAAAACGTTCATGCAAGCAGCCTGTATATTAAAATGACTGCAACTATACAGAGTTCCTCAGAGCAGACCTAAACAGCATTTCAAACGGCATACTTTTTTTTTTTTTTCTTTTGACAGCTACTAAGCATCTCGGTATGCACTGACAAACTGTTTCCCTGGGAAAAATCCTGGCATGTGGCTCGCCTTGTGTAGCTGCCCTTGACCTAACTCTCGTCACCTGTGCCGCAGCGGCAGGGCGAGGGCAGACGTGGCATGGGATGGCTATGAGCTCGTCTCCTCGGCAGCCAGCAGGGGAAGCTGCTGCATCGGTTTTCACTGCCACTCACAAATAGAACTCCTGGTTATTTTTATATCCGCGGATGAAAAGATGGGGTTATCTTAAAATTAGAGACAGAATATGTATGTTTGCATGAAGAATTTTTTTGCCAAACTATGCCTGGGATGACCATTCTAGTCACAAGTGGGAAGGCAGGGAATGAGTGGTGCACGATAGAAGAAATAGGGGCTATTTTGTGTCTAAATTTAATATGTTCTATATCTATGCTTAGGCTACTAAATACAAAACACTTCAAAAGCTAAAAATAGAAATTCAGTTATTTGTGCACATTTTAGATTACTATAGTCCTTGCTCCATGCATATAAGAAAAATATTTCTGTAGAAGAAATGCTGGACTGAAACATACCTGGTTTCTGTATTCAGGCTCACCCTGGCAAGTGTCAGAAAGTTATTTGGGCTTCAGTCAAAATATTTTCTTATGCACATGTTTATGAGCTTCACAGAATTTGACTTTTAATCTGTCTGATGTTCAATCATTCATGTTTAAACAACAATGCAATACCTTACCCTTCCCTTCTATTTCCTCACACTAGAAAGATGTTTTGGTGGCCAAAAAGATATAGTCCTCCAACAGGTCTGAAATAAAAATGAAGTCTTAGCACACACTTTTGCTTCATCCTTAAAACATTACAGGACCTCATGAGACTTCCAAGCTAGAAGGATAAATACCATTAACTTCATTATTTAAGAAAGCTAGAGACACATAATTTTTTGTGCCAAATTTTTCAGCTTAATTTGAGCTACCTTGATATAGAATCCTAAATCCAGTACTTTACTGGTACGTATTTCCTTCTCATTTTCTTCCAGGACAGGATTTTTATGAGTGTTATCACTCTGATAAACTGGCAGTATTCCCTTTGTGCCTTATTAATAATAGATATGTCAGATAGAGTGATAGAAAATATATTTCAATCAGGCATGTATAGAAACTCTGCAATCAGAAAGGCAATTGTCAATCCTAGTAAGAACTTTGCCTTGAGGTTATGTTAACAACCCATGTGGAAACTTTATTTGTAAAACCTAATACCCCTGGTTTTGTCTATTTGGGACTATTTACACAGTCCCAATTCTAATTTAATTCTAAATCAAGTATTTCTATTGTCATAGAAGTCCCTCAGTAGGAATCTACAGGATTGCTAGACATCTGAATGGAAAAATATTATTTCATTTGTACGAAACTTATTAGTTTATTACTCTTTCCTGTATTTAATTTCAAAAAATGGATTTTCTTCAAAGTTTCCAGTTGGTTTGTTTTAAAGGTGGTTATATATGTATAATGGGGATTTACTTGTGGCTCTGTACAAACTAATGTGTTTGTGTAGCAAATAACAAAATACTGTTTATCCAGAGGTTATGATGCTCATGACCATAAATGACAAGTGTCTGTACATATTTATAAATTCAGTTCTACCTTGGCAACAGCTGAGGGAATGGCCCTAATTTATCTCTTAAGGTGTCAGAATCAATTGGTAACTTACAAGTGGTAATGGAATATTCTACCCCTATGCAATTATTTTAATTTATATTTTTAAGAATAAAGACTATTTGCATTACTCTTTTATCTTCAAGCAGATTAAACATTACTTTAGAAATTGATCCAATATATATTTCAGATCTAATAAAGGCTGCATACTTAGGTTTCCAGAGGAATCAGAAGCACTGCTGTAGAAAGCTTAAACATTTAATTTGTCTGTTGGGGAAAGCTTTACCAAAAAGGCTGAAAAACAAGCCAGCACACGTTCATCTGGCACAGCTTGGGAGAGTCTACTTGGCACAATTTATTGCATCTGTTATCTTCTAAGCTGTTTGCTCTTGTTCAGATAGCTAATTGAATGCTGGGAGTAGAGAAATAATAGATGCAGGGTGTTGGCAGGGTTTTTTCTCCAAGAAGATATCGATGCCATTACTGAGCACTGAATTATGCAGTGGACTCCTATGTCCAGGCTGCAGGATAAAAAGCAAGTTTAGGAGAGCCATGGTTTTGGGGAAAATATCTTCATGCTAACTAAATGTTTTAGCTTGTAGTTTAATATAGAGAAATGACCAAGATCTATGTCTTGATTACAGCTGTAATGGGTTGACCATGGCTGGATGCCAGGCATCCACCAAAGGTGCTCCATCACAAGTGGACAGAGAAAGGAGAAAGAAAATAGTTATATTAGAATTTTACATACTATATATATATTTATTTATATTATGTTTATTTACATATTATATATATATATATATATATATATATATATATATATATATATATAATAAATTATATTATAAAAAGTTTCATTGTAGGAAAATATAATGAAAAGCTCATGAGTTGAGAAGTGAAAGAGATCTCTCACCAAATACTGTCATGGGCAGAACAGACTCAGCTTGCAGGTTTTAACTGAATTTATTACTAACAAAACCAGAACAGAATAATGATAAGTAAAATAAGTGTTGAAAAACAACCTTCTCCCCATACCTCCCTACTTTTCAGCTCTACCTCATCCTCACCAGTGGCATGGGGAAGCAGGGAATGAGGGTTACAGTCAGTTTATCACACTTGTTTTTGCCACTCTCAAGGAGAGGAGTCCTTCCCCTGCTGCACCGTGGGGTCTCTCCCAAGGGAGGCAGTTCTCCATGAACACCTCCAATGTGAGTCCATCCCATGAGCAACAGATCTTCACAAACTGCTCCAGCGTGGGCATTTTTCCACAGGGAGCATTCCTTCAGGCATGGCCTGCTCCAGCATGGATCCCCCATGGGGTCACAAGTCCTACCAGGAATCCTGCTCCAGTTTGGGCTCCCCTCACCTCAGCTCCGCAGGTCCCAGCAGGAGCCTGCTCCAGCATGGGTTTCCCACAGGTTCAGAGCCCTCTTTTGGGCATCCATCTGCTCTGCTGTGGATCTCCTCCATGGGCTGCAGGTGGATCTCTGCACTCCCATGGGCTGCACGGGAATCTCAGCTCCAGTGCCTGGAGCACCTCCTGCCCCTTCTTCTCCACTGACCTTGGTGTTATTCCTGTCACATGTTCTCACTCCTCTCTTTTCTTACTGCACAGTAACTTTTTTCTTCTTTTCAAACATGTTATCACAGAGGCATTACTACCTTCTCTGATTGACTTAGCCTTGGCCAGCAGGAGGTCATTCTTGGAGCTAGATCCTATTGGTTGTGTTGGACAAGGGGGAGGCTTCTGGCAGCGCCTCACAAAAGTCACTCCTTTTGCCCCCTGGTACCAAACCCTGGTCTCACAAACCCAACTTATGTCTCTAAATTTATCAAGTAATATCACTGAAGAATTAAACTTGACATAATTTTATCCTGAATGTATCAAGGTTAGTAAGGGGTGCAATGACTTAAACTATGCAGGTGCACAGAAGATAATCAAAGTTCCCAGCTCCAAGTCATCCTGTTAGCTTCTCAGAATTCTTTTACTGGTCATTTTTTGGATTTGGTATTAGTGTTATTAGTTGCTACCAGGTAAATATAGTGATAATTTTTTTCTGTTCTTAATAGTCTCTAATTGTAAGAGTATTACTGGCAAAAAATTTAGCACTAGCCAAATTGTTTAGAAATATTCCTGATATTAATTCCTTACAAATATTTCTATTTCCTCATTCCACAATTAAAAAATGGTATTCTTTTTCCTACTGTCAATTATAAAATTTCTATTTTCCAGTCTTTCCTTCAGTATTTATCAGCTTTCTATCACTTTTCCAATAAACTTCCCTAACATACATATGGATGTGCCAGCTTTGTGTCTGGTTGGTTTCAGAAAATACAACCATAAGTATCACTTTGAATTGACTTCTTTTTTAAGTTCAATGTTATATAATATTTTATTTATAAGTACTCTTTGCACTCCAAAACCAACTACTTATATCCATCTCACACTGCTTACAGGAATATATTAGCCTTTCTTATTTTAACTCAGCATTCATCTGTTTTCTCCAGTGCTTCTTGCTACATCATATAGAACTGAAATAACTTCAGCAGATGAAAATGTTGAAGTATTCAGGTACTCATTAGACTTAGAAATGGATTTCACATACTCTTACAAAGTTCTTATCCTTTTCATATCCTTTTAATATCTTGGCTGGGGTGGGGGTTTTTTGTTTGTTTTAGGGTTTTTGAGTTGTTTTATTTTTATTAGTTGGTAGTTTTTTAATTTAGATTTTTTAGTTTTGGGGTTTTTTTATAGTTTACTTTTTTTCTATGTCATTAAAGCCACTGCCTGTTTTAGAGGAATACTGAAGGTTTCTAAAACATATATGTGGTCAGGTTAGATTTAATAGGTATTCTTTCCTCACATACTTCAGCAGTTTGCTTCCTGCCTTCTCACTCTTGACAGGAAGATTTTATTTGAAGAAACTTGCCAACTATTTTTAAATAAATGGTGAACAGTTCCATTTACAAAGCAAATTTTTAGCCAAAGTTGAAAGCTTTATGCAATAAGAAGTTTTCCTTTGAAATAGGAAGACCGAATGTCTCAGAGGGAAGCAAAGAAAATATTTTAATTTCAGAAAAGGTAATTCTCAAAGGAAACTGAATCTTTCTGCTAAATTTGAGCATTTTACATCTACAGGTTCCGTTAAAGACCCTCAAATTCTCACCATTTAACTAACATAACTGATCCCAGCTATGCCTCTGGAGTAAGTTCCTATAGACTTGATTTGTACAAAACACATGACTAGAAAAGCAAGACTGCACCCAGAGTCAGTAAATACCAGATGGTAAAATAGCCAAATACATTTGAAAATAGCTCCCTAGGCTTAAATCTCTGCCTCAACAGCTGGAAGAGGGTATTCAATATGGTTAGTGCCTTTTTCTGTGAGGATACCAACTGTTACTGGACATTTGCTGTGTTTACTGAATACTGTGAGGAACCTTGATGCATATGACACTTTATATATATATTTTTAGCTTTTCATACATGGCAGATGTTGGCTGAAAACAATTAGGCAAAAAGTAAGTAGATTAAAAACTTCTTCAATAAATTATAATATAATTTAAATTAGAAAATTTACATTGGACATGTTCTCAGAATAATTATGAAACAATTGCCTAATAATGAAGCTTCCAAGCTCTTTGTAACAGATGGTCAGAAGCCAAATTTTATTGGATCATAGATAATCAGTAAATTTAATATGCAGGATAAATGCTACAATCTATCATCCTGCTATAACCCTCTGCACCATAATGTATTTGTTGTAACTCCAAGATCAGAGGAACATTCCAGGATCTCTAATCTAATACAGACGTGATACAGGGGTTCAGAGACAGCATTTCAGAAAGTTGTCTAAACTTGAAGCTTTATAGCAGCTACACATTTGACTTACTGCATGCTTATTTACATCACCTTAACAACAGTCTTAAGACAGCTTTAGAATTCATTATGTCTCACACCCAAATGCTATAGGAGAACAAATTACTTGCTATATCTTGTCATTCTAGACAATGATAGCTACTTCTTGTTTTATGTGAATGTGATATTAAGTCCTTTATAAAATACTGAATAAAAAGGAATATGTATTATGCATTAGCTGAATAAAACATAAAAGTCACATAAGGGGTGGGTTGACCCTGGCTGCACCCCACTAAAGCTGATCTGACACTGGTGTTCTCTGGACAGGGGAGAAAAAAAATATAACAGAAAACTTCTGGACTGAGGTAAGAACAGCAAGAGATCACTCACTGATTACTATCATGGGAAAACAGGTTTTACTATCATGGGAAAACAGGTTTAACTTCAGGAAATTTGTTGAATCTATTACAGGATAATAAGGGATATATTCAAATCCTTGAAACACATTCACCCCTAACACCTACCTTCTTCCTGGGCTCAACTTTACTCCTGATTTTCTCTACCTTCTCCTCCTGAGTGGTACAGGGGATGAGGGAAAGCAGATTGTGGTCAGTTGCACATTGTCTCTGCCACTCCTTTCTCCTCAGAGGGAGGACTCACACTCTTCTCCTGCTCCAGCATGGGGTCCCTCCCAGTGGACACAGTTCTGCACTAACTTCTTAACTTCTCCACTGTGAGCCTTGCCCATAGGCTGCAGGTCTTCATAAACTGCTCCAGTGTGTGTCCTTTCTGCAGGGTCACTATTCCTGCCAGCAAATATGTTCCAGTGTGGGCTCCTCTCTTCACAGGGAGAGATCCTGCTAGGAGCAGGTCGTGCTAGGAGCGTGCTTGAGACCGCTCTTCCCATGGCTTCTTTTAAGCATCTACCTGCTCTGGTATGGGGTCCTTCAGGGGCTGCAGGTGGATCTCTGCTTCACCATGGACCTACAAGGGCTGGAATGTCACAGCTGCTTCACCATGCTCTGCACCACCAACTTCAGGGGAATCTCAGTTCCTGGCATCTGGAGAACCTCCTTATTCACTGATCTTGGTGTCTACAGGGATTTTTCTCTCACATATTCTCACCCCTCTCTCTGGCTGCAATTATTCCTGTGCAGTAACTTTTCCCCTTTTTAAAAGTTTTATCCCACCATTACTTGAAGATCTTGGCTCTAGCCAGCAGTGGGTCTGTCTTGGTCCCCCTAACAGAAATCATCCTGTAGCCCCTCCACTACCCACACCTTCCCACAACTAAATACAGTGCATAAAAAAACACCTTCAGAGTCATCTACTGATCACCTTTTATAAGTGAAGAGTCCTTATGCCTCATGTATGTCTCATAAATGAACAGGACATTGAAGTAACTACCTAGCAATAAAGCATACTTGAGCCAAATTTGGTTCCATTTTTAAGTCTAGTCTGTGAAGGTAATGTGACAATGTGCTTCTTTTAAGCTAGCATCTTAATTTGATATAGTGTATACTAGTTAGGACTGACAAGCAGTTTGAATTTCCATGTCTGACTCTTCATTTCAAAGATTATAGAGTGTGAATAAAGACAGCAACACATTACAAATTAACGAGAAAGTGTTCTTAATATGAATCATGTGAAGAACCACAGAAGGCAGAAACCTTTATGAAGAAAGAAGAAAATATTGATTTAAAGGGCTTTTAATTCAGTTTCAGTAACATTTCTGGCAAATAGTTAAAACTACTTGTTTTGTTAATTTAATTTTTATCTCCATGTTTTATCCATTTAAAAAATAGATTAGGTTTCCCCAGCTCAGCTACACAGTTTAAGAGTAACTACACTAGAGTTTTATCCAGAAATCAGAGAAAATCTCTTAGCCAAAAGAGATTAATTGAAATTTCTGGAAGGTATGCCATGTACTTCAGTGACAGCTCCTGGTGCAGAACTAAAACAATCATAAACTTTATAAAATTTATAAGCAATTTTTAGAAATTAAATAAATATTTAAAATCAAACTTAGAAATTTGGTTTAAGTTTTCATTTTAGCATTAAACTATTAAATATTAAAAAAGACCCAATCAAATCATCTTCATTCAGGACAACAAAACAGTCTGTGTAAATCAAGCCTGCCTAAAGATCTACCATTTTTTGTAGCTTGCTTTCATGTACTTTAAGCACAGTTAAAAATTTCAGCATGATCCTTGATGTGCCTCCTGCATATACTGATAAACCTTCAAGCTTGCACTTGAGGATCCTCTCAATTACAAGTCAGAATAATCCATTGCTTGGAGGAAGAAGTAGAGTCAATTTAGCAGGATGAACATACAGTAGCATCTATTTGTGGTCAGATAATACAGGGGTTTGATCTCCTTGAACAGGTAGGGGAGTAAATAAGCAAACTGACAGAAGTACAGCTCGATAGCAGTGCTAGGAACTAGTATCTTTTGGTTAAGACCTGCACATAGGAAGTAAAAATAGAACAGGATTGAAATCTAATCTTCAGTCACAGTATGACAAAAGATAAATTGCATAGATGATTACATTGATTTATTATAAATAAAAATGTCAAAAGTTTCTCAATTGCCATTTATTAATTTCTATTCTAAAATACATTATTTATGTAATATAAAATTATACACATCAAAATCTGTCATTACTGATGGGAGTATAGTTTTATTTATTCTGCATTATGCAAGATACTATGCTCTTCCAGTCATAGAGTCAGAATCATAGAAAAGCCAAATGGATAATCTAGACTTTTAATTTCCATATTTATTTAAAAAGTGACTCTTAGTAAATCTTTCATTTTATTTTCTTGTTAAATTGGACTTATTTCCTATAGGGTATTGTAATAATTTCTAGCAGGCCTTATGCCAAAGTATTTGTAGGCTTTCTTTATCATATGAAAAACAGATTCAAAAATCACACTTCCTAAATGCATTTTTCTAAGTATATGCAACGAAAGATCAGTGAATAAGGTATTTCATGCACAGAATTATAGATGGCTTCAGAAAGGAGAAGACTCGGTCAAAATAATTATGTGAATTTCTTAAACAGAACATAGGTTGGCTTTAAGCATGTACATCCAAAAAGCCATCTAAAAAACATGTATTTTATTATATCCCCAAAACTTGTGGGCATCTCATTTTCACTTTCTGTGTATTTTTTTGAAGATAGCAACTTTCCTTGCTTGCCCTGAAGTGTTTTGATGTGAGCAGTGAGATGTCTTCTCTGATGATGAAATCCATGAACCAGGTGGAATGAAGCCTAAGTCTACTAAAAGCATATAGTGAGAGCATTCAAAGCATACCTATGAGAAGCTACTTAGAAGTCCTTGAAAATGCCATTAAAGTGATTGTACCTTTTCAAGTGAAGACTGTATATAGCTTCTGTGTTTGAGAAATCCTGTGATTCAGGTTAATGGTCTACCTTGTGGTTTAGTAACTAGCACACTGAGTAGGTGAGTCCTGCTTTCTCAGGACTATTACTTTCATCTTGGAATGCTTTAAGAGAAAATTATATACATATATGTATGAGTATCCCCACTATAAGGATGCATAATTATTTTGCTCTATGTCTTCCTGGTAGCATGAAAGTTACCTTTCTTTGGCCTAAAAAGGAAACAATTAATAACATACCTGTGTTACATCAGTTTCATGAGCTTCCTATGACCTGTTCAGAAGGCAAAGATGTATAGAGTGCTGCTTTCCTATCTAAATCCTTGGGCATGAAAGTAAATGTTCTTAATTCTGAGAGGTGTCACTGCTTTTGCATAAGATCACTGCCATCTACACAGTTGTTTCACATTACTTTCTCATTTGACTGATAAAAAATATAATTCAGGTTTCCTGTACACTTTCCAATGGTATTAAACATGATGCAAAAGCCCTGGTGAAGCACTTAAATTGTGTATTCTGAGGAATATCACTACTTTAATCTGGGCCTTGGAGCTTTTTTTTTTTTTCTTGCTCATTGTCTCACAAGGCAGCTAGCTTTTGGCATTCCTTGCAGCCTACAGCCTTACAGCACCTCTGACAGATCCTTTCCTAACTGCTCTTCACTGTATCACATTCAGCTGCCAGTTCTCTCCTGTCAGCATGAAGCAATCCTAAGCACAGTTTAGCAGTCACTGGTCCTGGGGCTGGTCACTTTCTTCACAGTGAGAAATCCATTTTCTTTGTGTGGGAATCCTGGGCAGAGATGCTCCAGAGATGTAGCGATGGCCATGCTGGGACAAAATCTTTCCACTGATCATGTAAAACTTCGAATTAATCTCCTTTACAGACATGTGCCAAAGAAAATTATCTGGTGTGGGAGACAACTGGTGTGGCACAATTGGGTAGGATCCAGGTTAATGCTGCTGTGCATTTTCATCTCCAAGGTGAGAGATTTTGTGAGTATGAAAACAGCAAAGACAGAAGGAGACAGATGAGAAGATTTCATGAGATGGAATTTTGGGCCATCATTTGCACTGCAAGCACTCAACACTCAGAGGTGCTGCAGTGTGTGCAGAGAAGCTGCCCATGAAGCCAAAAGGGAAGCAACAACCTTGCTGGAACAGGGAGGGACAAAGGGAACCCCTGAGGAGAAGTTGCACAAATGCCCCTGGAGAGTGTCAGGGCAGCTCCAGGCCTGGTGTCATGCAGGGCCTCTGTGAGGATTTGCTGGCCACGGATGCCTGGAGCAATAATGTCTGGGAAGCACCCAGCCCTGCACAGACCCCTGGCTCCCTGGTGACCTCCTCATCCCGTGGCCTCAGCCCCCATAACCAGCACTGGATCTCTGTTGCTTCCATACTGACTTTCAAATCACTCTCCACAAGGAGGCAGAGAAATACCCAAGTCTCATGTACCATCCTCAGTCCCCCTTCCCAGCACCCAGAGCAGAGAACCAGGCAAATATCTGGTAGGAGTTGGGTGCTGGGAGGAGTGTCTCCCCTGCTGTGCAGCACCACCAGCAGCAGTGGTATGCTAGGATTCCTTCTGTCCTGGGAGTAAAACCTGCCCAAAGGAATGGGTGGACTCAGTCAGGAGTCAGACTTCTCACTGAAGTATCTTCAGTGAGAGAAACCATTAATAAAAATGGTAGACTGGCTAGGAAGTTTTTACATAAACAATAACTCATCCTCTGCTGAGGTCATATAGCCTAACTTCTGCCTAGTGGAAAGAGATATCCTGTTTTTTGTCAAATATAGATGATTAATTGGATCTTACTTCAAAACACCATGTACCTTACAAGGCCAATATAGGTAATGGTTGATCAGGTGCATGAGAAAATACAGTATTTAGTTAATATCAGCATATCTAAATAAAATCCAACTGCTTGATGATCCTCACCATCACCATGACCACTGAAAGTCTGCAGTTGGCCTTGTCTTTGTAGTCTAGGAGTCAGCATCATCATTGTTCAGATCCTTCAGTAGTAAAGTTTCACTCCTCTACTGGGTTATATGTATTCTACTGAGGCATTGTGATAGAAAAGATGCAGGGGTAAAACCTGGAGTTTCTAATTCTCAGTTATCATTGAACTGGTCTGTTCAAATCTATCAGATAATGAAATGAGACCTCTAGGATTAATTACTAAATTACAGCAGTGATGAAAAATTGTAATGACTGTTTCTGGGTTTTCCATAGGTTGTGGACAGTTGTTTAGAGGCTTTCTATGGCTTCAGTGTTTTTACTCCTATTCTGGGTACATCGTGACTCCCAATAGAATGATGAAATAGTTCAGATGACTTAATTTTTTTACTTATTTCTTAACTGAGGGGAAAAAAAAGGAAAAAAAAAATCATAATGACAAGTTCAATTGTTCAAGTAAAAATAGCTATAACAGCAGAGGCAAAATTATCAAGTGGTAACAACAGGTGCTGCATGAGAGAAAATCTGTAGGAAAGGGGATGAGCATGATGAGTTGAGCATTGCAGAAGCAAGCTTGGTACACCTGTTTGTATAGGTACACTATATTTGTATAGGCAGTGTTTGAGAAGGGGAGGCAATACAGATGTCTCCATGTGTCAACTGTATGAACTGGTAGAATATTATCTGAGAGATGTCAATGAAAGTACAGCATTTAAACCAGACAATAAATTACATATTCAGGCCCATATTTATGCATGGGAAAGCAAGTGCTAGTGTTCAGTTAACACTGGAGCAAGTACTTAAGCTACTTATTGCAAAGCTTGTGAAAACAGGCCTTTTGTTACTGAAGCATATATAGCTTCTCCAGCTCAAGTACTTTGTGAAATTATTGCAAAACGTGGGAGAGAAAAAATATATGTAGCTGCACACAGCTGTGCTTTATCTGATAAGATAAATAGTGTAAGACAGCTATTCTCATTATTCCAACTGCTGATTTCACTTTTAAGTGGCAGTTCTAAGTTTTGTACCGAACATTTTTTTTGTATTGGAATTCAAAGATGTTCCAGTTCAGGATAGTTTAAATGCTGCAGGTTGCCTTTTGTACTGCATTGCTGAAATATGTCTAGGTAGCTCAAAGACCAAGTCGGTATTTTAATAATTGCATATTTCATGTTGATGAAATTAATGTATTTAATATAAACATAGGTAAGCCAAAAAATAAAATTTAGATACTTAAAAAAAAAAAAGTTATTTTTATCACTATCTTCCACAAAACTTTTTTATTGTGGAAATCACAGTATTTCCACAAAATAGTACCTTGCAGGCATTTCTTTGTCTGTTCTTTCAACTTCTGATTCTTCATTGTTCAAGAGTAGTTACTTATAATTCTTTTTTATAAGCTTCAACATGAAATTTTCTGAAAGACTTAACTTCTAAGAATGATCTCAAGAATCAGAATTGATTAAAAAACACTCTTTCATGATGTATCATATATTAGCATTGAATGCAGAAAAATTAAACCGTTCTCATTTTCTCTCCATCAGAATATATCTATGAACTACTGGGGATGCTATCTTTCAACAGAAACTATATGTCAAACCACAGTGCTTAGTAAATCTCTTCCTGATATTTTTTTAATAAAAAAATAATGTGTTCAGGTGTTTATTTTGTTTGATATAAAGCTTTAAAAGCAGTGATACTAAAATCTTAATATTTCCATTACATTATTTAAATCCTATTGAGTTCAGAAGGAGATTTGCAAGACACATCAAAACTGCAGTTAAAATAACTAAAAATACCTCCTCAAAAACTAAATTAATTCTACTGCTTCATAACATCATTTTATTTCTTATTTTGTGTTTTGTCTTTTTTATGGATCTTTGCTTGAAGCAAGAGGGAACTGCAATTAGCTAATTAAGACTCTGAGGCTTGAATATTATTGACCTTTTATGTTTTGCAGTATTGGTTGGCAAGCATAAAAAAGTTGTGCTCTCCTCATCTACTCAGGGCTCTGCAGGACACGACTTCTAATTGGTTTCTCAGGAATCTTCGCCCCTAGTAATTTAAATATAGGGTACATGCTGTTATTTCCTCCTTGCATGGCGTTTGCTGAGCAAGCAAGCAGAAAGACACAGAATATCTCACAGAAGGGCTCATGAATGAATACTGATTGCATAGGGTCACATACTTGTAGTTTTTTCACTGGTGTATGCAGGGGAGGAAAACTGCATTTGGTTTTCCTGATATTTTTTGAGGCATGCAATCTCTTAAACAAAGCAACCACCTCCCACCCTGTAAAAATATCCCTCAAACTATATGTTGAAAACAAAGCAGAGACAAAGATGGATGTTTTTCTTCCTTTACAGAGCACATTCAAAGAGCCACTTTAATTCTGACTACTTAATTTGCATTTTTATTTTTAAAAAGGTTAAAATTCAAAGGTTATATTGCTCAATAGCAGACAGTTCAGTTTGCTCTTTAGAGTCTGCATTACCTCTAAGGCAAACAGGCTGTTCCTACTTAAGAGATTGTCTAGCTTGCTGCAGAATCACCTGTAAATGTGTAGTAAACCCATGGAGCTTCAATCATTTTCTTATCTGTTCTGTTGCCTGAAGGAGAGTCATTACTGTGGTATTTACAGCTGTCACAATAGTTAATATGATCTAGGCATAGCTGCTTGTTTACTCATTGATGTGATGTGACAGTTTAATAATAACAATCATAATCATTGGGTATATAAAACGAGAAATATTTTTTTACTCCTATGGAGATGCTGTTTTCAACTTGTACCAAAAGCATTGTATCCAGTCCTTTAAATTATTGCACTTGGCTGTGATATTTTTAGATTTATCAACAACTTACAAACACTTTTTTATCGCTTTTTATTTTTCCCTAAAGTGGAAGAAAAAAAATTGACAAAGATTTTATTTTTCCATATGAAATATGGGTTATTCAATTGTAAAAAAAATAAAAATGAAAGCTCTCCTAAAAGGTGGAAAATAAATAAAATTAGGCATAAGAGTGCTAAATTTTAGACTAAGAAATAAAATAAAATATGATGCATGAATTTACTGTGACAAAAAAAGCAGAACAGTTCCTAGCATACTCAAATGCACTCATTTACTGCTACATTTACCTAGCATTTTGTCTGTTTCCTATCACGTTCAGATTAAACAAATGATTTTAAGCCACAGCCTGAAGGGTAGATGCTTTGGTGGCCAAAAGACAAGGTTCCTATGGCTACAGATTTGGATATTTTGTATGACTGATCCCAAACCTCCTCGTCCCACCTTCCTTTTAATCACATGCAACCCTCCAGAGATGAGGAAAAGTTAATGGTCAGACAGTCCTTCATTCGTCTTTCATAGCACGGTGAAGCAAGAAACTCTCCAATGGTAACAGAGCAGACCATTGCTTTTGTTAAGCCTTTAATCTTAGTGTCAACCAAAGCCTCACTAGATGAAATGAAGTTTTTCTCTTGCAGTTGTGTGAACATTTGTACTGTAGAAGCTCACTTGAGATACTGCAGTTGGATATTATGTCTCTCCGTGTCTGGCACATTAAAAAGCCAGAAATAAAGCCCTTGTGTGGCTACTCAGAGTGAATGAAATGACAGATCAATCCAGGAAAGAATTAAACTGAAGGCATTAAATGAAAAGCAATGAATTTATAACAGGATTATACAGCACTTTGAATCAGCTTTGTACAATGCTCAGCTGAGAGTTCAAAGGAAAACAAGAGAAGGCACAAAATATTGTCATTTATAATTGGCTAATGAAACCAGCAACACAGGAATTTTGCAGCTGCAGCAGATTCCCATGTAGCTAGAAAGAATGAAGAGGATTCTAGTTCCTGTGCTTCACCAGTTAGCTTTACTAAAAGACAGTTCCTGAAGAGTGAGGTTGCATCTAGCTTTCTTTTGCTCCCCAAAACTTAGAGATATTTTTAGGTTAGGGGTTTTTGGGTGTTTTTTGGCATTTGGCTATTCAGGTGCATCAAATCTGGTTTAAATTTTGAAACACTTTCAGACCAGTAGAATAGAAGCTATTATCAACTAATTAACAGTTCTCTATTCAGAACTGAATACAGTTCTGAAGCATTCACAACTTTCCTAAATTAGGAGATTTCCATACCCAAAATATTTGCCTTCTTATGCTTGGTTGGTTTTAAAGGTGAGCTTGGGGCTTCTTTCATAATGGTACAGTTAGATTAAATTAAATTTTCTACATTTAATTTTGCATGCAAACCAAACCCCAGATGATGCATTTACCAAAATCAGTGAGAAAATATACCAAAAAAACCCCAAAATTTAGAAGTACAAGTTAGACAGTTAAAAAGCACTTAAGTCAGGATATGAAATGAGATGCTGATGGAAGGCTGTCATTTCTTGTATAAGATACACATTGCTCCAATTAGCAGAAATAAAAAAAAAAAAAGGTGTATTTTATTACACAAGGTTTCAGCTGGAACTGTTTACCCTTTAGCTGTCATCTCAGCTGACTATTCACATGCTGGAGTAGGCTGTAAAATCAGCTCTCTAGTGCTGCAGAACATCTTAAAAGAGATGAGATCTTGGGAAAATACTCTCATTGGCCTTTTTTAACTGCATAAAAAAACCTTTCCATTGTAACATTTTATGTAGGAGCTTTTGATTTTCTATTGTAAATATATTTCTATATGTATATATACAGTTACAGCTATTGAGTATGTCTGCTTTTGAAAGTATCACACCAGTCAGAAGAGTGGTCTGAAAAATAGTAGTAGTTGCACCCCTAGAGAGTAATCCTTGCAAAAAAAAATACATTTGGGAGCAGGCATTTAACCAGTAGTTTGTATTTAACCATAACCTGAAGAATATTTGTCTTTGGCTACTTTTGACTATCTCTCACATTTTTGACATGCCATTTTCCACAGTCTGGCCTGTATCATAGGGCTCTTGTCAAACCTAATCTTGCATATGGGCAGTTGCATTTGCTCAGGTTGTTTGAGAAGTGTGTAGAAGAAGGAAGACAGCTTAAACATCTTGGATTTTGTAGATCAATCTCCTGAGTCCTAACAGTGTCTTTTACCCCAGAGATAAACCTGTCCTTTCTCCTTTGGCAGTCTGGACTGCTGGCAAAATCAGCATGCCAGGGATACCACCATGCTCTCCAAACTGACCTCCATCTTCATGAATGTTTCCTAAACCACCCTGCCCTTCTCTAACAG
Organism: Cyanistes caeruleus; assembly: GCF_971803275.1. Classification (NCBI taxonomy): domain Eukaryota; kingdom Metazoa; phylum Chordata; class Aves; order Passeriformes; family Paridae; genus Cyanistes; species Cyanistes caeruleus. The sequence continues at coordinate 81,275,746 of NC_141701.1, read as the reverse complement.
ATCAGTTTCTTCATACAGCAGAACAGATATCCCATATTTTCCTTGACCACGGATCTGTGTTGATCCATTTCACCATTTTACCTTAATTTGACTGTTCTCTCCAAGAAACTCATCATCCTTTCTTAGATTAGCAGTTTCTTTCACAAGCTGCTTTTGTCTTCAGTGAGATTGCAGTCTGTGCAGCAGCTGCAGATCTAGGTCTCTCATTACATTAAAATTGGAAGCAATCAAACCTGGTAAATGGAAACATGCTATTACATTCTGAAAATGCATGTCATTCAAAACTCTAGCGTAACCTCACCACCAAGCAGGGTTTTGAAAGTTGGGGAGAGTACAGGTACTACTATAAATAACTTAGAGTTGTGGGCAGGTTTAGTTATTTGTTTGGGATTTTTTAAAATTTTTATCTCTGTCTTCTACTATGCTCACAATTTTTAAGAGAATTTGTGATGATTTGGCTACTTGAAAAAATGATCATCTCAAAACCTGGGCATAAGGAGTGCATAAATGTTCTGTTCAGTTCTGAGAGGAATATTTAGCCAAGGAAGTAAAAGCTGTGTTTAGAAACAAATCCGTCACTTTCAACTGTACCTACCCTCAGTTTGACACTGATGAGGAAACTCCTGCAGTGTAGGTGCATAGGCATTTTAAAAGAAATTATTCTCTTGAGGAATGCTAGACTCATTGCTTTAAATATTGCTTCCCACTGCAGTGTTAATGAAAAGTGTGTTTGTCATGTTTATTTTAAAAAAAATATTCATGTCATTCCTTTTCCTTTGGACATACATATCTTGAAATCTACCTCTGTTTGCAATTAGCATATCAATTAGTGATACTTTTCTTTCACTAATGATGCCATCAGACTTGGATCTGGTGCTGTACCAGCAAATAAGCCTCAGTGAAACCAGTGGCATGTTTCTGATGATCCAATGACATGAGCTTTAATAATTTTATTCTATGTCAGACTTTATTGTTTGATCATTTTCACAGCAGTCAATCAAGCCTCTTTCTTTTTAGTCTGTTCTTTCTTTGTCTCTCTGGTGTAAATTTGGAACAATCTTCTCTGAAGTTAGTGGAGTTGTAATTGTTGGAATAAGATGGAATAAGACCACTTTCGTGCTACCTTTGGCAACTCCCTTCAAATAAGCAAGAAGAGAATAAAAAAAAACCACCAAACACCCTTCAACAATACTGACAAAGTATGGTAGAGGCAGCCAAACTACTGAGAGTCAGAAACTCTGCCAGTCAGTGTGATGACAACTGTGACTAATTTTTTTTTTGCTTTGACCTGATACATGGTAATTTTATCATGAACTCACATTACTTGTTTCTGTGTAGTAGAGATGAATTTTAACTGGCTTCAGTTTTCCTCTTCAAAAGCAGATATATGGGATACTTGACTAAATCTTTTACATTTTCTAATTTCTTTCATAATTTGACAGAGCCAGTGCATTGATTCTTTAATTATAGTTTTGATTACATTTTACTGGCTTGTAAGACATTTTTCATTGGTAATCTTAGTTAAATGGATTTATTAAATGCTTCTTTGGAGAATATGTACCCACTCCAGGTACTGCTCCTCTCAGTGCATTAGAATTTGAGTCAGGCATTTGAATTACCTACTGTACTGAGAGGCAAGAAATTTCCAGAGAACCGATGGACTGAATAAACCACTTGCCTATGAAGTACAGCTTAGTCTTCTTTTTTGTTACAACAGCATCAAATTTTGTACTATAAAAAGATAGTACGGTAAAAATGTCATGTCTATCTGATTGTGATACACTGCTTAGGTATATCAAACTGGAACCTGATCCTCTTTTTACTGAAGTCTGCTCTATTTTGTAATCTGTGCAGCTGCAGACAGGAGAATGAACGTAAAGATAACCCCTTCATGTTGTTTTTTAAAACCCTGACTTTTCTCTAGGGTTTAAACTTCAGTGTGAAATTTGCTGCACAGCATGTTTCCAGAAAAATAAATCAGTGTCAGTGACCTCAGAAATACTCAGAAACATTTTTGGCACAATGACTTTTTTCTAAGTCCAGGTGGTCATTCTAAAGAAGCTAACTTAGATTCATGGTCATTCATGCGTCTTCCAGTGCCCAGGATTTTTTCTTCAGGGCTTACCATTCAGGTGCTTCACTGCTTTTGGTGTTCACAGAAGATCTGATAGGAAATAATTTCCACTGAGCATCTGACTGTATCAAGAAGTTTAAAGTTTCATGAAAATCATAGCTTAAAAAATCAGATCTATCTAATGTCTGGTCTGCTCTTGCACTATGCTTTTAATATCAATTATTACCAGAAGCTTCCATTTGGTGTATAGCTGCTTAAACAGATCTTAGGTGGTGAAAGCCTTGCTACATCTCTGGAAGGCTCAGATCCATGTTCTGAATCACAGGCAGAAATTTCTTGCTTGTTGGTTCTTCAGAAGGCCTATTTTGTTTTCCTAGCCCTGTAATAGAAAAGTTTCTAATTTTTTTTTTTTTTTAAGAAATGGGAAAAAAGAAGATTTTTACCATATCCTTCAGATCCAGGAGTCCTGATCTGTGGGCTGCTGTGGAGCCAAGAAACAAAGCTTGCAGACAATGCTGCAAAAGCAGTGTCAGAAAACTATTTGAGTTGCTGAAATCTTCGACTTAGAATCTCCAGTTAAAAAATTAGAAAACAAAGTAAGACAAACTTTATTCAAGTGCCATTGAATGAGATGTCTGTGGCAAGCATTCTGTCTTTGCATATTTGTTTTTAAATAATTAGTAGTTATTGATAACAGTTTAGCTTTTGATAACTGTTAACTTATTTCATTGTATATTTACATACACTCCCATAGTATCCATTTTGTAGAGATATTTAAAATAAACCAAACAAATATATATCAGTTATAACTTTTGAATTTAGAAGTGAAATAAAATAAAGTTCAAAATGAAGAGTAAGTGAAAATTTATTTTCTAGTAAAAAAGAATGCAAGCTTTTATTTACTTGTGTTAAATGTTCCAATATTGTGATTTAAGAATGGGTGGTATTAAAAGATTAAAGAATTTAAAATTATTTTCATATCAAAATCTGTAAATTGAATTCTTAAAAAAATTGGATTTTTAAAAATACTTCTAATCTTTAAAAGTGTTTTTATTTCTCTGAGTAATCTTGGAAAATAAATTTTTAAGTAAAGCTTTGTTCATTCATAAGGATCTCAGATTTAAAAATACGCTAAATTCAAAAGCTTGAGAAATATCCAGTGTGGGCAAAAATGTTGTTTCAGGCTTTTACTGACATCCTTTATGGCTTTAAAACTGTTTTATGCCCTGGGACTTTTCATGCCATAAACAAAGATTGTTAATGAGCTTTGGATCTAAAAAATTGCATCTTTAACTTAAAAAGCAATTAAAAGGTGTTTTTAACACAGCACTCAAATGAAGATTCACTCTCCAACATGCAATTCGCCAAAAAATGGGTCTCATTGACTTTTTGGGATCTGTAGGATGTCATGAAAATATGAACTGTGAATTTTCAGAAGACAACAAAGAAGTCTGAGGAATCCAGAGCAGCGACACCGCCGAGTCTCCTCATATCTCAGTTGAAAGGCTGTGTGAAAGGTTTCCATGGCAGCAGGTTATGGAGACCTTGCAAGGCTTCTGTGATCCTTCATCTGGAGAAGTGTATGTACTTGTAAGGGTACCAGTGAAGCAGGATTTACAGGTTCAAGAAGACATACTCCTAGTTTGGAGGTCAGTCCTCAAGAGCAACAGTTCTGCTTTGGTGCCTCTCAGTTCTGGGCTCTCAAATCTTTTTTTTTTCTGTTCTTGAAAAATTCTGAAAGATGTCGGAAAATTCAGAACTGTCATAACTCTTAAAACTTTGAAGAAATACTTCAATTACTGTTTAGAATATTCATTTTCCTCCCATTACTGCTGTTTCTACACAAAATAAAGATTTGATGCAATTTTTCCTGTGACTCTTGAGCTCACTGCACTTAGAATAACCCTGAAATTATAATCCCAGGAGATAAATATAAAGTAAAAGGATAGAGAATCAGTATACATGTTTGTGCCCCAAAACTGTGAAAAATGGGCATAATAGTTTGAGATAGTACAAGTTTGGAAGATCATGCTTCATTGTACAGAATATTTCAGTCTCTCGAGTTGAGTAATCAAATTTTAGGTCTATGAATACTCAAAAAAAATGCCAAAAATTGAAAAATAATGTCTTAATAGCAGAATTTGTTTATAAATCTTTATCGAATTTTATAGAAACATGTTATATCCTGGATTTTTGTCAAAGGACAATAATTAAAGATGTAAATAACTCTAATTAAGTCTTGAAATCAATAAATCACATTAAAATTTGTAATTAATTTCATAAAAAGTGCCATATGATGTAATTTCTTGACTTGTAATATAACCTTGCTTGGTTATCTATTCAGATATCTCCTTCTGTTTCCCATCAGCGGGGGGAATATTCCAATACTCCTTAAAATAAATAGAATTGTATCACACATGTTAGCACAGAACAAAATTGTATTTCTAATTTAGTCATTGTCTGCACTACCTTTAGGCTGTTTTGTTTTAGATCTGAGTTTGTTTTAGAACTGAGTTTGTTTTAGCTTCTGGACTTCCTTCCAGAATCCATATGGCCAAAGGCAATGTGTACAGAACCTGAAAACAGGGATAGGAATAAGTAACACTTATTAATTTAATTAACACTTAATCAAATTAAACTCATTGAGTGAAGATTAATCGTGTTTGGTAAACGATCCTCAGACTGATAGATTTGGGGGGGTTTGGTGGTGGTAGAGAGAAGGGGGAGTTCACAAGTATTTCAGTCATTCTGAGGGGAAACTACTTAGCAATTTCTTCATTCAGTTCTAGAATGTCTAGAATTAAACAACTTTTAGTTTTATATTATTATTTTTATGCTTAACATTAAATTGTCTGTTTTACATAAAAGGACAAATATAATACAGATACATTTTTTGAAATATTTTTCATCCTGTTGGCAATTAATCAGTTTATCACTGCTCTGAACAGTGATGGTTTATACTAGATCATCAGCGTGCAAATGAATTTAAAATAGATTACTTAAAAACTGTCAAGATGGATATTTAATTAAAAAAAAGGATAATGGGAGCTGAAGAAAACAGTAACAGCCCTATCATACAGTGATCAATTGCGAAGCTTCCCTAACATTTCAAAGTAATAGAAAATTATAGGATTAATTTAAAATCACAGACAAAATTTATGGAAGTTTACAGAAGCTTACATCAGATAAGGGGAGTAGATTTAATTTAACTTCTTTTATTTTTAATATATATAGATGTAAATTCTCTATATAAAGTATTATATCTATCCCAGAGAAATGAGTGTACTGGAGTATAGCTATATACATCTATTCATGGGCATAATATATTATGTGTGTGCAAAGAATTCCAATTGCAGATGTACGAGTCAACACTGCTAATACAACATCCTGTCACATCAGTAAGATGGAGCAGAACTCTATTTTTGAAGAATGAAAAAAATGCTTCTAAGACACACAAGATTTGTGTTCATTCATTTTAGTAACCCATAAGTCTGAAGTTAGAAATCAAATTCCTCTAGAACTTTTCTATGGTTCAGGGCACCAACTCCATTTTGGAAATGGAAAGACCACCAGAAGTTTATGTTGGATGAATTCCCAGTTAGAGTTCTGTATTCCTAGAATGACTTGTATAAGTAAACTGGGACAACTAGATGTTTTACTTAGGCATCCTATTTAAAATTACACAGAGTTCAGCTAGCAGAGCGCAGTCACAATGCAACAGTCTGCGCAGCATTTTGTGTATGTGCTGGTTTTGTACTAATTGATTTTTGGTGAGGAGGGAAGGAGCCAGCCACAAAGTGATTGTTTTTAAGAGGAGTTGCTAGCAGCTTCCTCTGTGCCTGGCAAAACCAATAGCTGGCTAGTTTTGAACATTGAAACATTGTTAAACCACTAAGAAAGTTAGATACACCTCTGTGCAGACATGTAAAAATGAACAAACGCTGGAAATTGCGCTCTTGCTTACGGCTTTCAAACAGGTAATTTGGCATGGGCCGGGCCAGGCCCCAGCAGCTGCCGGGCAGGGGGCGGGAGGCCATCGGCCACTGAGTCCTAGCCTGGCTTCTGAGATCCTGGCCACCCCTACAGCATGGCCAACGAGGAATCCTCCACCATAAACATCTCCAGTCGCAAGCTGCGCAGTCATCTTGCCAAGGGGCTGTCCCATCACTGCGGGAGATCACGCGGCTGAGACCAGGGGAGGCTTTACAGACTGCGCAGAGTGGCCCTGTGGCTGGAATTGAATGCAGCTGGGGCTGGAGACTAGCCATGAGGCCAGAGCAGCCACCACCATCCCCGCCTGGGCCCCTGAGATGCTGGCACAGCACCCCACAACGTGGCTTGAAATACTTCACCAGGACAGCTCCGGCCACGGCCCGGCAGAGATCACATGGCCATCCGCAGGCCCGGGCGAGATATTAACTCTTTTAGTGCACACATGACACTTGCAAACCTCAGTCCTCTCTCGAGTGAGAGAAAAGGAAAGGGTGAAGACACGTAGATGACAACGTGAAGACACCACTGTGAGTACAGGAGTTAAATCCCAGACGGGAGGTGAATGAAAAGATGTCTTAGTCTTGGGCTGAAATTCTTTTGTATGGCATGGTGATAGACTATGATATACTAGAACATCCCTGTAACTCATGAGTGTTATGGGGAGATGGAGTGTTCAAACTGCAGACATGAGCTAAGGCACCCATGCTGAAGCAAGCAGATGTTGAAGTAGCTGTGATTGAAATGAGAAGCTTGAACAGAGAGAGATGAAAGTGATGAAGAAGAGAAGAAGACCTCTGATCCCAAAGATGAAGATGAACTCAGAGATAGGTGAAGAGAATGTTTGCTTTTGAACAGCTCATCATTAAAATAGCACCCCATAAAGTTGACATGGCCCATGAAAGCAGCAGTGGGAAAGCTGTAAGTCACGGGAGGGACTTTCACACTGCAAAACAGATTTTTCTTTCCCAGATTTGCTGTAACATTGAAGCCACAAGAGAACTGTTTCTTGTGGAGAAGTCTCCATGGCATGGCAAGAGAGATTCCTCTCCCTAAGTGAGCTGAAGAAAGACAATTTTAGAGGTGGTAAACTGATGGAAAGTCCTAAGTTTTGTCTCTTTATATTGTCAGTGGGAAAGAAAAAAGGGTGTGGAGGGAAGAGAAGTGTTCTGAAGCAAGTATTCTGCTTGCTTTTTTTTTTTTTTCCTCTTAATTCTGCTAATAAAGTTTCCTTTATACTCTTTAAAGTTTGAGCCTGCTTTGCTCTCCTCCTAATCCTATCTCACAGCAGAAAATGAGTAAATAATTCTAAAGGGTGCATGGGCATTTGGCCAGCATTAGACCCACTTCCTTAAATTGGTACCTTGGACAGGAAACTTAAATTGGTGAACTAAAACCACTACAGTGTAAAGGGCTGTGCAGAGGAGGTCAGATCTCCAATGGGATCAGCATTGCTGGGCTCCACAGTACAGTGATCTGCCATGGCACAGCCCCCAGCAGCAAGTGGAACAACTTTCTGTGTAACATCAGAGGCTTTGACTCAAACTGGACTCCCGAGAGAACTCTGGAGGCCCAGGGCTTCAGTGGTGCCTGGGGTAGTAGGAGATGGTCTTGTACGCATGTATGTAGGAGATGTGTAGGATATGCATCACCAAGTAATAGAGCTGAAGTTGAAATCAGATTGCAGGAGGAAGACAAGTGACACAAGTGGGGGCTGTGGGGGGTGGAGGCCTCCATCTGTTGACATGACTGACTTGTCTAGGGAGGCTTGCTGCTTCCCAGAGCTATGAATCTGGGACGTTGTGGAATGACTGCTAAGCCTTGTCTGACCCTCAGACTACTATGCCTTGCTGCTCTTCCATGTTGGTACCAATGAAACTGGACCTGGAATATATCAAACATGACTACAGAGCATTGGGGATGAGAGTAAAGGGCATGGTGGCCCTTCTTGATTTTGATTATTTTCTTGATCGTGGCAATGACCAGGAAGGATTTGAGGGAAAATGGCAGATGCTGAGGGTCAGGAACTCTTTACACAGCTGGTGTTAATAGCAGTTTGTTTTTTTATTATAGTGGAAATCTCTTTGAGGAGAAAGGACTTCTAGAAAGACAGTGTCTATCTCTCTAGGTGGGGAAGAAACATTTCTGTTAACTGGCAGGTCAAACTGGAGAGAAGAACTTTAAATAAGAAACAGCCAAGGAGTGAGAGGATGACAGGGCCAACGAGATTGGTAAGAAAAGTGTGCAGTGTGATGTGAAGACAAAATAATCAACGGCTAATAAAATAATAAGGCTGAAGGGGTTCCAGAAGGGGCCCCAGGTCAAGTGTTTCAGGCTTCCACAGCAAAGAAAGCCAAGAGCATCCTGGGCTCAAATAGAGCAATGCCACAATCAGAGGTTCATTATCTTCCTCATCTGCTTAACCTGGTGAGACATATTTGGAATCCTGGATCCAAGCCTGTACTCCTAAGTGCAAGACAGATGTGGACTTCTCAAGTGAGTTTAGCAAAGACCCATGAAAATGATTAAGAGTCCGGAACCTTTGACAAGTGATGGAATGCTGAGAGAGCTGGGACTGTTCAACATGGAGAAGTCTCAGGGGTATGTCACCAATGTGTAAAACTGGAGGCAGATTCTTCTTACTGGTGCCCAGTAACAGGAAAAGAACCAACAGAAACAAACTTAAATACAAGAAATTCCATTTAAACAGAAAAACACCTATTTTTTTTTTTATTTTTATTTATTTTTAGCAATAGTGTGCTAAAAGAAAACCTCAATATACCTAGAGAGGCTGTGCAGTTTCTGTCCTCAGAGGTGTTCAAAACCTGACTGGACATGGTCCTAAACAACCTTTTCTAGCTGACTTTACTTTGAACATGGACATTTGATTTCAGTATTTGATCTTCAGTAGTGCCTCCCAACCTCAAAAGTGATTTTGTGAGTGCTTCAAGTTTAACAGCACAGGTTTGAGCCTCTGACAAAAAGATATTAAGAGTGCAAGGAGGTAAGAAATCACAGTATATAAACCTTTTCACAAACTTACCAAGCTGCTGAATGGTCTTCTGTTTTCATAGACTTTAAAAAAACCCAGAGATGGATATAACATATCTAAACCACGGGTTTCTATCAGAAACTTTCCTAGTTTCTACCTATTTTATGGTGGGACTTAAAATTCTCACAATTCTAAAACCCATAGCTACACCACATTTTATAGATGAGAGAGATACAAGTCATGAAATCAAGAGTCTTAGAAGTCAAATCCTGAAGTGGGGATTCCTGTGACCCCAGTGAGACCTCATTCACAGAGGAGCACCGGCATTTTTTGTGCACCTGATCCTCACAGAGTATGGGAAGCTGAAAGGTCCTTGATTTATTGTAGGCACTACTTAAATACAGTCAAAACATCAGTGTGTCATCAAGATTATTCTCATACTAAATCTGAAACACAGCACTGTGCCAGCTACTGGGGAAAAAAACCCCAAAAACAACACAACTCTATCCCAGCCAAAACCAGGACAGACATCTGTTAAAGATCCTTCAATAGATAGAAAACTGCATCAGATTTAAATTAGCATGGTTCATTTGAGCAGAGAATGGAATTTGCTGGTACTGTTGCCAAAGCTACACTTCCAGCTTTCTATCTTCAAATCACTTTGTTCAGATATCTGGAGCCCAGCCTTGGGGAGGAGTAAGGCTGCAATTTGGGTATGGAGCAGAGAATGCTGATAAAGAACTCACAAGTGGAGCAGGCACAACTTGCACCACAGGCTGAGCAGCAGCTTGAAACCTCGCCTCACTGCTGAAGAGCGTTAAAAATTCCTGTTCGGTGAGGTGTACCTAAAGTGAAACACCTGCCTGGCTAACAAATTACCTCGTGTAAAAAAAAAAAAACAACTGAACTGCAATATTTAAAGTTAACATTTTAAGAATTAGGGATTGGATAGTATTGTTTCTCAACTTAGTTGTCTATATTATTTTCTCTGTTAGCAAAACGCTGTTAGGCAAGCTAGTTGATTAGTATGTATAAATAGAGAAAATTAGCTCACCAAATGCCAGCAGGTTTAGCTTAAGTTTTCCTCAGCTCCTGGGTGAAGATTTAGGCCACTGTTTTGTCAGCAGATATAAAGCTTCATCCAAGTTGCTGTCAATCCACCTTGAGAGGTAAGATATCAGGATCTTCTGCAAATCATTAAGGTCCTTACTTTCTATTACAAATGCTGATGAATCCTGCTCCCTTTAGAGATTTTGGAACATTGGAGAAACTTGGAGAGAAATCATAGAATCACAGAGTAGATTAGGTTGGAAAGAACATTAAAAGTCAACCAGTTTTACCCTGCTTTCATGGGCAGGAACACTTTCCACTAGATCAGGTTGCTCAAACCCCCCATCAAAGCCTTGGCTTTGAACACTTCCCAGAATAGGGCATCCACAGTTTTTCAGGGCAACCTGTTCCAATGTTTCACCACCCCCATAATAAAAAGTTTTTTCCTAACAGCTAATCTAAACCTACTCTCTTTTAGTTTAAAGTCATTATCCTTGTCCTATCTCTACATGTCCTTGTAAAAATACCCTCTCCCTTTCTCTTGTAGGCCCCCTTCAGGTACTGGAAGGCTATTCCCTAGAACCTTCTCCAGCCTGACCCTACCTCACTCTTCATAGGTGTCATGGTTTTAAACCTGTAACTAAAAAAATTACTTATTTCTTGCTGTGAGATATGGATTAGAGCAAGAGCAAAACAGGCTTAAAACTTAAAAAGGAATAAAGAAAGTTTATTAACAAACTACAAGAATAAGAACACCAGAATAAACTTCCAGAAAACCCTTTTTATCCCCTACTACCCACCATTCCCTTGTTCACATGACAACAGAGAAAAAAAACTTTGAAACTTTGGTGTTTAAAACAGTCCAATTTCTGCTACAGTCTTTTCACCAGTCTTTGTAGAGAAACAGATGTCTTCTTCTGCTAATCTATGGAGTTTTCCACAAGAAAGCTATTTCTTTAGCTTTCTATTTTTCTGATGCTAGTTGCCCGAAAAGCCTGTCACCAGTTCACTCCTCCCATTTCACATCACTCTGAGGTGTGTATAGGTCATAAGTCTAGGGGTGTCATTTTAAGGATGAGTTATTCAAAGGCAAAAGTCTTCATCTATCTCTGTGAGCTCCACTGGAAAAGTTTTCTCATTGCCCCCCAAGGCTTCAAATTTTCACTTCACTCTGTTCCAGCACTTCACTGTATCACAATTACTCTACTTTTTACTCAAAATCCACACTTTGAACACTCTATTCCTCCCTATATCCTGTCATGAATTAAAGGAGTTTTTTCAAGACCTTATTGTCCATCTCCATAGCTTTAACAGAAAAATATTTAAGCTTATAAAGCGTCTCCTTATTCTCTACCTTTTCTGAAGCTTAATTCTTTTCTTTACTGTCTCTGATAGTTTATAAAGTCTCTTTACATGTGGATTACTTTCTCTTTCTCTCTCTGGATAAAAGGATTAATCTGCAAGTCTTATCTGGGTAATGAAAAGGTTAAATTTTTGCCCAGGCTTTGTAGATGGTTCTGTGATCTCTGCCGGAGCAGCAGCTGGAGCTGTCTGCAATGGAAGATTCTTCATGGCTGCTCTGGAGAGTGTGGTCACTGGCTCAGCCCACCACAGGTCAAGAGCTTTTTCCTTTCTTTACTTGGCAGTCTCTGGTGAATTCAGTCACAGCAAAAACTGCAGCCAAGCCAGGGACCGGCCTGGCCCGGCCAGAGCCCGGGGCAAGCCCCGCAGGCCCCATCTCCCGGCCGGGAGCCGCGGCAGGCCCAGCCCAGCCCCTGCCCAACGGGGCCGCAGGGCCTGGACAGGGAACGGGAGGCCAGCTGGAGCTCTGTCACTTTTCACAGCCAGGGAACAAAGAGAACAAGAGAGCTCTGACTTTACATTTTAAGGTAGGGTTCACAAGTTGATCTCACTTTTTAATGGTTAAAACTGCTGTCAATTCTTAGAAATGACTGATAATTGGTCAGGAGGAAAGACTCCCATCAGCCACCAGCAGCTTCAACTTCCTTAGCTCCCAAAGCTATCTTAAAGGTAAAGTCACCCCATGACAGTAGGAAAGATGCTACAGTCCTCTGATAATAGGATCAAATCCTATGAACATGACTTTGTTACTTGATTTCTATCAAAATTAATGGGAAGTAGAAAGTTTTTTTAAATCTGTCTGTTATTTATTTGTAGTTTTAGGCATTTGAATTCCTAGCAAAATTCGTCTTATAGAATCTTAAAAAAATAATAAAGAAATAAATAAATGAACTCTAAAGATGTGGTTGTCTTCTGACTTACCAGAAAGAGTCTTTGAAATAAGGTAAGGAAATCTCCCCAAGAACTGCAACAATATGTATACCCCTAAAAAGATGGAAATAGAATTTTTTCCAATATTATAAAAAGCAGCAAAAGATGGGGAAAAAGAAGCCAGGGGCTAGAGGTGGAGGAAGTGCTACTTGCAAAGTTAGTATTTTTCTTTGAGAGGGTCTACCTGTGGTCTTGCCTGTATTACTGTTGAAATAAAAACTCAGAACAGGAAAAGTTTGAACACTTTTGTATGTAAACCTCCCTTGGGGCAAATGCACCTGCTCATGTTATGTCTTTCCAAAGCAATGGGTAACTGGTTTAATTTAGTTAACGGACTGATGCTTTAGAATACTGCTCCACTGGTTTGCACAGCTTTAATACTTTCCTAAAGTTTAAATTAGAATTTTGACTTATGCTGAACTTTTGAAATTACTTTATCTGATATATAAATCCAGTTGCTCAATGCTAGTAAAAATGCTAATTATTACTTAAGTCCAAATATAAGTTGAGTTTGTAAAATGCAATATAGTCAGATTTTTAAAGTATTTTTATAATGTACTTTTGAAAATGTCATAAAATTTTAAGACACTAATAATTCTACTACTTGACAGCATTATGAATTATGAACAAATCATGTTCTCCTTCCACTCCCTTTTGAAGGATGCTTTTAATGCACGTAATAAGCAAAAGTTTCAAGTTCTTAAAATACGGCTTTCTTGGTCAAACTAGCTTTAATAAAATCAAGACAGAGCCACTGTGAGCTGCCACAGAGTTGTACATTGGACATAAATGAAAAAAAAAAATCAATGGAGGAAGAGGGGAAGAAAGTAAAAGGAGTAGATATTTTTAATTAGTGGAAGTTCTACACTGCTATAATTTAAAAGAAAAAAGGAAGAGAATTAAAAAGGAGGTGATCTAACAAGTTTTACAGTGACTTTGTTTTTAGGTTTTTTTCAATTGTGTACCAAAAGAATTTAACAAACACTTGAATCGTAATGGTGATGGTAGAAATTCCTTGTCATGTTTCTGTTCACCTGTTTATTTCAATTATTTATTGAATTTATTTCAGTGTTCTGGGCTTGATAGGAGTTCACGTTGATGTATTTCTGTGTGCACTTTTCTCTCAAAAAGTAAACTAACATGCAAAGCACTGAATGAGCTTTATGCTTCACAGAAAATGTGCATGAGCAGTACTGAATGAGGTTGGTATTTTATGTCTCCACTGTATTGCACAAGGTGTTGCAATAATATAGATCTAAAAGATGATTTATAACCCCCCAAAAAAACACAGAACCCAGATAAAGATCCAAACAGCTAGCAGACTTTTGTCTTGGTCTTGGCTTCATTGTAGGAGTATAGATTGTGCTTTGGAGATGGTAAATGAAACCTTTCATTTGAAATGGCACCTAAAAAGTCATTCAAGAAAGAATGAAATAAAGCAGCAACTAAGAACTTGTAAAAGATCCTTTAAACTGAAATACCTGAATTAGTCACATTAAAAAAAGAAATCATCAGAATGTCTTATAAAATAGATTAATTACAAAGTTAGACTATAAGATTGATCTAATCTACCTAAAGACAAACAAGAAGTTAGAGATAAAAATGTTTTTACAGTTGGACTAGACGATCTTATAGGTCTTTCTCAACCTAAACAATTCTATGATTCTATTTTCCATCTAATATTAAATTAATCATATTTTAGTAACTGGATAACAAAAGCATAACTAACATAATGTTCTCACATTCCCTCCAAGGTTTCCACGTAAAGGAGGGATGATATCCTTAATATTGAGCATGTTAAGATCTAAAACTTGGGTAAGACTTAAGCAAAAAATCACCAATTTTTTGTTTCAGAACTTGACATTTAGAATTCTATCTTTCCGTTAATCCATAATTGCACATTTTATTTTATGTTTCTATTGTGTGGTCATTTGTTATATTATATCATCTTTTTTTTTCATAAAACTTTGAAAATACTTCTTTGGAGAAATTGATTTTTTTGGATAAACTCCTTGTTCTCCTGATAAGCAATTAATGTCAATTAATATCAGCAATGTGCAGATGTCCATGGATTTGTGTGACTGGGTATGTAGTCAAGTTACTGAAGCAATAGATGAGTTCACATTTTCCCAGTGAATAGTGCAGAAGGGGTTATCAAGAACAAATGTGTAACATAAATCTGTATACTTTACATGTCAATATATTATCAGCATGAAATCCAAAATGGACAGTTTAGGACAAAAGAAAGTTCCCAGAGTGTTGCAGGCAGATCACAGTTTATGCAGTCAAGACAGCCTCAATTAGTCAACTTTCATAATAATTCCTGGAAGAGTTAAAATTAAACCAGTCATAGAAATGTAGAATGGTTTGGATTGGAAGGAACTGCTGTGTGCAGGGACATCGTCGACTAGACCAGGTTGCTCAGACCTCCTTCAATCTGGCCTGGAACACTTCCAGGGATGGGGCATCCACAGCTTCTGAGGCATGTTGCAGTGCCTCACCACCCTAGCAGTAAAGAATTTCTTCCTAATATCTAATCTAAACCTACTCTCTTTCAGCTTGAAACCATTCCGCCTTGTCCTGTCACTACATACTCTTGTAAATCGTCTCTCTCCCTCTTTCTTGCAGGGTCCCTTCAGATGGAAGGCCACAATTAGGTCCCCCTGAAGCCTTTTCTTTTCCAGGCTGAATGCCTGGCAATACTCAGAATAGACTGTAAGAGTGAAGAGTAAATTATCTTTACACCAGTAATGTGAAACTTAGAGAGAGATGAATTAGCACTGAATTAGTAATTAAAATATTTATTTTCACGTTTAAAGTGTTATTAAAGTTGTTTGTTGTTTTGACAGGGAATGAGGTTGTTGACATATCTCTTATGAGAAATTAGCCATAAATATTATAGCTTTCAATTCAAGAGTGGCATGAATTTGATTGTTAACCTTCCTTTCACATATGCTTTTTAAAATGAACATATCCATAAATGCTCTTTAATATCTTTATTTCTATTAAAATCTTTCAGGGCCACTAAGATCAAGCTTAGGTCAAGCAAGAGATTTGAGTTTTTGATTTGGTTATCATAAGAGCTTCTTAGTTTCTGACAAGTTGCAGTTGATCTAACACAATTTCATAACCTCTCATCCTGTGAGAAGATAAATTGAAAATTATTTTATGACCTGATAGATATATTATAATATCCATTTCTCTCTTCATGCCTGGAAGAACAAACAAATATTTTTCTACGTTGTTTTTGAATACCTAAGATGTTTATAAACTGCAGCAGACTATGTATGCCCCAGCTAATATTGTTTTAATATCATAAAGCTGCCCTGGAGTGAAAATATCAATTTCTGTGGCAGATTACTGGAAAATTCTAGTCAAAGCAATTATCTATGGTTATTTTCAGGCTTGTAGATCATTCATTATTAATGGATGAGTTAATTAAATTAATTTCAGTGAAAGTGTTGAGACAGAGCAATTCCTGTTGAGGTAATATGCCAAGATATACCAGGAGATGTCTGCTTCTTCATTAATTTTGTCTTGATTGAGGTTAGGTGGATCCCTCTGAGAGGCTCTTAGCAAGCCTTAGTCCTTTAGGTGAGAATCAATTTCTACTAAAGGCAGTCTTGTGTACAGCATGGATATGTTTTTCTCATAGATCAAACAAGAAATTAAGAGTTACATTAAGATTTTCTATATTTTAACTACTTTTAATTTGCTAAGCATGAAGCTGCAAAATGTGTCAAGAATTGCTGCCTTTGTATTTTCTGGCGAGTAGAATAGATTTTGTGACCTTGAATTAAGTTTGACCTCTGGGTGCTTAGTTTAAGTTTTCAGTAGCTTCTATTTCAAGAACAGATGAGTAGAGACAATTATTAACAGGAGAGCAAGTCCCTTGAGCTCCAGCTGTTTCAGGCCATCAGGGATGACTGAGCAGTGCAGTGCTCATGATACCTACTAGAGAGCTTTCAGCATTTAAATTTCCCATCTTGCCTCTTGTACAGCTAGGAAACATAACCTAATTAGTTTTTTCATCTTTTTCTTGTTCATGAGGAAAGACATACTGACAGCAATTTAATTAGATGTTGATAAAACTTTTGGTAGTGAAAAGAACTGGAGATGTTCACAAAGGCAGAGATTTCATGCCCTGCTCGGTGGGCTCAGCCTGTGTGTAGATTAAGACCATATTGAGTGCGGTTTTGGGGAGGGACAGGTGCTATTTTTTGTTGTTGTTTCTTGTTTCATTGTTTGATGGTGTTTTGCTGTTTGTTTGGGGGGTGGGGTGGTTTTTTGTTGTTGTTCTTGTTTGGGTTTTTTTGTTCTTTTCTTTATGTTTTTGTGGGTTTTTTAAGTGAGTAAGGTCTTTCATAGAACATGCTGGAAGTTTGATTATCTGCCAGACAGAACCTAAGACTATGTAGTCTTCTTCGATTGTCCTGAAGTCAATACAAAGAGCTTTAACTCTTGCTTGTCGATAGAGAGGATGAAGGAAGTTCCTTTTCTTTGATCTTTCTCCAGGATGCAGTCTGCTGGGAGACACATGGCCAATTAAGCCATACACTAAGATCACTTTCAGTTGCATAATTCCCTTCTGTCACAGAATACAGCATGGTTGAAGTTAGAGGGAACAACTTAAAGCTGGCTGTCCAGGACCATGTCTAGATGACTTTTCAAGGGACAACCTCTGGGCAGCCTCTACCAGGACTCAGTCACACTCTCAGTAAAAAATTGTTTTCTGATGTTCAGGTGGAACCTCTTCTGTTCCAGTTTGCCTCTCATCTGTCACTGGTCACAGCTGAGAAGAGTCTGGCTCTGTCCTCTTTGCAGCCTTCTGTCAGGTGTTGGTGATATCCATTCTAAGCTTTCTCTTTTCAAGGCTAACCAGCCCCAGCTCTCTCAGCCTTTCCTCATTGGTGAGATGCTCCAATCCCCTCATCATCTTCAAGCTTGTCACTTTACTGTTTCTGGTATGTCAGTGTCTCTCATACTGGACACACTATTCAAGGTGTGGCCTCACCAGAATTTGTAATGAAAATATGTTTTGCTTAAACAATAGCAAAATGTAAAAGATGGTGATGTAATTTTGGCCATACACTAAAATGCTGCCAGGATAGCAGGGGAGCAGTGGCTCCCTAAGGCCCTGAGTGAGTGCCAAGGGTTCTATCTCACGTGTCTGGGCAAATCCTGCAGCCAGACCCCAGCACAGTGCCCCAGCCAGAAGCAGGGCAGCCAAGGAGACAGGAGCAACCCCAGCCCCTGGCATCTGACAACTCACTGGAGATGAAAATGGCTTGATGCCTGGCCAGGGTTTGGGCTTCCAGATGAGCCCAGCTCAGCAGAACCCATGGCCAGGCAGGGCAGGGCTGTGGGGAGCTAGAAGTGGGCCTGCTGTGGCATCACTGGGGCAGGGGCTGATGGCCCTTGGGGCTGAAATGGGTCCTAGGCCATGGACAGAGTAGAAGGAACCCTGTGGGACTGGGCAAAGATGGTGAGGGCTAGCAGGGCTCACAGGGACATCAAAAATTCTTACCATTGATTGTATCTTTATACACATTTTGGGTCTATATGGGACTGTGAGATTGATTCTAATGCAAGGAGATTCTATCTAAAACAATCATTGTGATGACATAAAGTGTTATATTCCACGGTTCTGTTTATTATGTAATTTATTTTTTTTTTCATTTATTTTAAAGAATAGCTGCCAGTTATGTCTACAATAACCCAAAGCATCACTGTGAATCTTACTTTTCTTGTGTATTCATGCCATATTTAACTGTTTGGTATGAAGCTATTTGGTTAAGGTGACCTTGCCACGGTGACTTGATTTCTCATAAAGAGAAAAGTGAAGAGTAGGAGAGGCTCTTCCCAGAAATTAATCTTGCACCTAAATTACAAGGCTTTTACATCCAGACACATAGACATAAAATGTATTCATCTTGGTGTCAACTTTGACATTTTTCTTTTTTCTCTCTTTTCCAAATGAAAACACAATAAAATTTATTTAATTAATAAGCAGATGAAAACTTGCTTCACACAAGCAGCTAAAGCTGACAATCAAATATTTGGGGGTTTCAATCTGTGTTGGCCAGAAACTTGGACTGAAGCTGACAGAAGTGAGGGAGACAAGGTGTTATTTATAGGTGTTAAAGCAGAGGTGACTTTTTTTCTCCCCAGGGTCCATCTCAAAAAACACTATGAGGACAAGAAGAAACGGGGTAACTAGAGCCAAGAGAGGAGAGCCACTTTCAGCAACAGAAGAGACTCTGAAGCCAGGAAGTGAGATATTTCAGGAAAATTAATCTGACACAGAGGTCCACACTGAGATATACTCAGACTTTGTGAAGGCAAAAAGTAATTTCAAAATGGGCAATAAATTGCTGCTATTCCTAAAAAATCATTCACTCTACTTCCATCATCATCTGCTAGTCCTCACATACTCTTCCTGTTCTCAGTCCATTACCTTGCCAAAACCATGTTTCATTTTAAACCACCACAAGACACAGTGGGGGTGGAAATAAGAGCCAGGGAAAAGCAAGGAGGTGTTAAGATTGCTGCTTTTGATGCTTCATGGCTTCCATCTCCTAAGTGTGGTTGTGTAAGTACAGCCTGGGAGGAGCTGGGAGAAGAGACTGAAGAGAATAATAATGGGTATGAGATACTGGAAAAAATGAGATGCAAAATGAGAGGTAAGAGATAGAGTGAAAGACAGGCTGGAGCAAAGGGGTACTGAAGAAGACATAAGAAGTGCTTGCTATAGTGCCTCAGCATTTCCTTGGTGTCAGAAATAGTTTAATAGTTAATTAAATGGAAGATGTTCCCAGTTTTCATGTACTGTAGTTCTGTTAAACACTGAGACTCTTTTCTTATTATCATCCACCCTGTTTGTGCACAAGGTTAAGTTTTGACTATCTAAGATTTTCTAGCTTCCTGATGATCAGTTCTTCCAGAGCGTCAGTATAACTGGAAAAATTTGTCAAGAAACTTTTATGCCAAGAATTTTAAAAATAAATATCTTATTAAAAAATTCTTCAAAGGTATCAAAATTGGGAAGTAATTTTTCAAGATTAATAATCTGATTAAAATCGGCATATGAAGCACACATAATGTTAAATCAAGAGTTTCTAGTTTTCCTAACTGACTGCAAGATAAACAATACCTGCAGACATATCCTGTTTTCTACTTGATCAGTTTTTATTCCTGCATTAATACAGTGTTCTGACTCAGCTTCAGTAACGAAGTATTAATTTCCTTATGCAGTTCTGTGATGCATTCAACAGCTGACTATGGTTTTGCTTTACAGAGGGTAAGAAACAGATTAAATTCAGAAGCTGATGTGGGAGTCTCTATTCTATACACACAAAGATGATGAATTAACAGAGTATTAACAGCTGTATTAACAGTGACAATCTTGTTCTGACTCTTACAACCATTTCCATTGTTTGGAAAACGACCTTCTGTAAATGTATCTATTTTGCGCAAGATTTCCTTGAGCTTTTTATCATTTTTTAATGTCATTGTCTTCAAAAAGCATAGGAGAAATATAAAATAATTTTACACTCCTTTAGAAGTCTAGCCAGAATTTTTGGGAGCTATTGACCTGTTTAAAAGCATACTACAGCAGAAGTGGTCATTGAATAAGGTGAGTTATTTTAATTGTATTGAGGAATTTCAGTGCAGTTTCAAATAATGGGATGTAGCTCTGTGATCGTTTTGAACTACATCTAGATGAGCTCTTTGCACATAACTGTGAAATCAGGAAGAAACACATAATTTCATAATAATAATTAGCTGAAAACTTGGACTTCACATCTGCTTTTGAAAACTATCACCGTATAATCAATATAGGAAGGTTATAAACATGGAAGATAACCATGAAATGAAAGGTATATAAATGTGTCCAGTTTTGAGATCTTCATTCTGAAAATGTGCTGCTGCTTTGAATTGCAGTCAAAATCTCTGCAATTAAGGGGTGACATGCCCTTCTGATAATAAAGTTTTCCAAATTATATTAGAAGCATGTGATTCTCTTACAGAATCACGTGAGCCTACAATTTAAATCCTGAAGTATCATGTTTGAATTACAGTTTGCTAATTTAACTTTAATTAGAAAATCACCTTAAAGTTTATGTCCACTTTTAATGACAAGAAGCCTTCAAAGCTTCCACTCAATTGGTCTTACTTATTTAGTAGTCAGATGCATTTAAATTTTATAAATCCATTATCACTTAGGGACAGCAATATTAATCAATTAAAAATATGTTGTATATATTAAAGCCTTTGCTCATCGAGATTGTAAAGTATTTTCATTAAAATCTATTTTAAACTGATTAATAGGAATTTATGTATGAATTTGCTTATGTGAATGTAGATAACATTTAATGAAAGTAAAGTTCCCAAATATTTAACTTAGATAAGGAGTCAGCTTCTTGTAAAACCCAAGCTACTTAGCACAATAATCACATTATAATTTACTACACTTTTGCATAGTTAAGGAAGAAACTCAAGAAGTAATTAATTTATGTCCTTAACCTTAATTTCTTTGCAAAGTAAATGTTTTCACATTAAAAAAGTAAAGCCAAAAAACCTTAACTTTAATAGTCAACTTAAAATAGCTCAAATAAATCCATGTCCTGTAGCAAACCATGCTTGTGGTAGCTGAAGGTGCTACTTGATTGCATCCTCTTACCCACATCAACATCACAGTTCAAAGGAATCTTATGTAAAGAATAAAGCTTAATACAAATTCTTTCTTAGAGACTTCACAGAATGGTTGCTAAATTGGGAAGGCACTCTTGGAGAAAATCCAATTCAACCTTCCTTTTCAAAGTAGGGCCAACTAGAGAGCAGATTGCTCAAGATTGTGCTCTACCATGTTTTTAGCATCTCCCTGATATAGCCTCCAAACCTCTCTGGTCAACCTGTTTTGACCACTTTCGTGGTAAGAATGATTACTTGTATGCAGAGGGTTTTCTGTATTTCAGTATGTGCTCATTGCACCTTGGTCTCTCACTAGACATCACTGAGAAGGGTCTGTCTCTGTTTTGTTTTCTTTCCCTCCCCAGCTGATATAAATGTATTGGAAAGATGCCTTCAAACCTTTTCTTTGTGACATTAAACAATCTCAGCTCTCTTTAGCATTTCCTTATTTATCAGATGCTCAGATCATTTTAACATCTTCTTGGTTCTTCACTGGATCTGCTTTGGTATGTTAAAACATAAAAGATACATCTGGAAGGCTTTTCTATGACTTCTGCCAAAATCAATCAATATTGTACAGGCATTTTATGTTTCTTCTAAATTTTCAACCATTTAAGTCTGAAGTGGTTTTTTATTATTATTGAATTATTTACAGTTTAGATTTTGTTCTATGTGATTCTTTCAGAAGACACAAGTTACCAAAACGGATTTTTAAATCTTTATAAGTAACTTTATTTTGGTATTATTAATGTTTAAAAGATTATTAGTGGTTTAAAGGAATAGCCCAAAATCAATCTGTATCAGTGGAGCATTTAGTTTATGTAGTGTAATTTATAACTTTTATAATCAAGTCATATCTTTGTAGGTACTGGCTTGACCTGGAAAACATGCAAGTCCCACTTTTAAGTCACCTGTCTTCTACTAGACACAGTGAAGGAATGAAATAGATTGACATAGTGGGAAATAAATATGTTAAAATCTGTGATAACAACAACTCCATACTGTCAAAAACCTGTAATTGACCTTTGATGCTTCCCCTTTCACTAAATGTGCTTGCTATGTCCAGTGTTACTTTTATTTAAATAATTCAGTAGTTGAAGACATACCTCGAGTGAATTAAATTTCAAATCCCCAAATATTAATTTATGACAAGGATCACCAACTTTAGCTCAATTTAATTTCAAATCCCAAAGTGTGCATTGAAATTCCAATGAATATTTCTAATTACTCAATTTCTATATTTATAAGGGAACTGGCACCTCATAAATATTGTGCTATTATCTCCATATGTTCCTGTTCCTTCTAAATATAGCAAATCAGCAATTAGCGCAAGAAATATTCATTAAAGTTTGAAGGCAGATAAATAACAAGTAGGAATACCATTTATTTATTATAATTTACAAAGCAAAGAACATCTTAATGCCTCTCATTTGACAAATGTGCCACAAACTACCAGTTACACTGGATGCTTCAACTGAACTAGCACTAGATAAAATTTATACTGCCTTGTAAGACAATACGCTCAATGGATTTGTCTGTTTTAGCATAGCACAACACCTTGTTAAGTTTTGATTAGCCTCACCTCTTACATTAGGATTGAGAAAGACTCTTAGAGGTACTCTTTCTTTAATCCCCATATCTAGGACTAATTTTTATTTTGTGTTGGTTTGTTTTCAAATACAAAACAAGAACCATGACATGCACTTGGTATATCTTCTTTTTTTGAGAATTTTCTGTCAAATCATAAAATCTGTGAGCCACCTGTACTGAGAGTTTAGTCAGCCTGGCAGGTGTAAACTTAGGGAATTGGCTTCAGTATACAATATAATTTCTCCAAAACATTTTCTTATAATTTGTGTACCATGCAGTAGATCTTCTCTCTTTGCACATACTAACTGTTGCACATTTGGTGATGCACTGCTTGCCAAGCAGAGCAGATGATATGCAAAGTTTTCAAAGCCTGTCTAGATACCAGTATTAAGTATAAAGACAGTGGGGTATTCATGTCTCCCTTTGCACAAAACTCTGGGAAGGTGAAAAGTCAAAACAGTATGTGTAAAAACCCCTATAAACAAGGAACTTTTTAAGCTACTAATGTACCTTTCCTACTCTCCACTCTTTCCTTGACTGTGCTTTGATTATGACTTGAATGTCTTTCCACAAAGCCTCAACTATTAGTGATACATTAGAAATACGTAATTACTCTTCCCTAAGGACTTCTTTAAACATACACTGAGAAAAATATTAAAAAGAAATACTGATTTTATAGATTCTGGAAGTAAATTATTTTTAATGACAATAGGGATAAAGAAACACTAAGAAAATCTATTGTAATCTCAGAATGTTTTTTAAAATCCATTTAGGTTTGTTTTCTCTTCTGTCAGTGTTCAGGCTTAACATGCAGATATTCACGTTTCTGAGGAAATCATTCCAGTTTAGATTTGTTTCACATCTCTGTAAACAAGCATCTTTAAGTGGTATATATCTTCTTAACTAGACCTGACCTTTTTTTTCTCTGTGTGTGTGTCTCTGGGTGTGTGTCTGTGTGTGTGTGTATGTGCTGTAAGAGACTTAAAATTCACAATTGCCTCAAACAGCGGTAAGATCACCAAAGCACTTTGCCCACTCTGGCAAACTGCAAAGAAGCAACTGCTCATCTGCAACCACCTCCCTGCCCCCAAATATGCCTCTTCAAATACCTGGAAATCTGGACTGTGAGTTAACCTGAGAGGAGTTTAAGAGAAAATAAAGGTGCAGTTATCTCAGGCCTAAGGAGATGTTAACAAGGCTGGGAGAGGAAGAAGAATGTGTCCACTAGGAAACCCAACTCTGCAGCTGTGCTGAAAATCAGCTCTGGGCAGGTCCAGCGGCGGGAGGCCACAGCCCACAGCCCATTCCTGAGGCCCTTCCACCAGAGGACTGCACAGGATCCACAAAAGACAGTGCAAAACTTACCCCCCTCCCAGGGGAAGTGCTTGGGCATTCCCAGTACACCCAAAGGTGTACTCTCACTTATTACACAGAATGGAAGGGAAGATTGTCCAATAGCAAAGACGAGCACAACACCTGAGATCAGAAGACTAGAACAGAGCTCAGGACAGTATGACTAGGCCACCACAGCAACTCAAGTTTAATTTTTGTATATTGCTTAAGAATAATACCAACTTTGCTATAGATGTCTCTCTTAAATTTATCTTTATTTTAATGTACAATTTTCTTTTCGTTTCTGGAGTGATGCTGTATGGCATATATCCAATAAAGTATGACATTTGCATAAAGCAAACATTTCCCTGCAATAATTTTATTTCTATGAATTATCAATCTTGTACAAGCATGCTTTATATTCACAACAGATATCCTCACCTCAGCTACTGAGATTGTGTCATGAGCTTAGCATTTTGAAGTAGGATAAGCAGAAAAAATTACAAAATGGAGAAAGTTTAAGCACTTAGTTCCAGACTGTGAAGCTAATCATATTTAAAGCAGGTGGTGACAACAGTTTTTCTGGCTGAATGGAGAGTAGAGTCTACTACAGAGGAATGCTGGATATGTACACAGGAGCTTTGGGGTATGTAATGATGCATAGACTTGTAATGTATTACAACAGCTTTCCTTAAAAATAAGACTAAACCTTGGTAGAATTTAACATTACAGCCTCAAAAGGAGTAAACACTTGGAAGCACTGTATAACTCTCACCCCACATGTACTTTATGTTGCTGGATTTAGAGTATTTTATTGGGCATCAGATAAGACCACCCCTTAACTTTGCTTTATATTTACTGTCTTTTTAATGCATTGCTGAAGGTGAATAGATGTCAAGAATGATACATTAGCTAATATCTAAATGTATTCATATTGAGACATTGACGGACAGTTCTTTAAATGCAGCTGGACAGCAGGAAAATAAATGACAGAGTTCTCAGAGTGTCACTTAGAATTTCATGGTTGTCAGTCATCAGAATAAATTCCAGTATGCCTGTAATGAGGACTCTAATTATAGACATATATATATATATATATATATATAACAGGAAAGCTGGTTTTCTATTTTGGCTCTTAAATTAAAAACAAAAATAATATATCTTTCAGTAACAGCTCTCCTTGTAACATTTTTACACATAGGAGTCATGTGCATGAGGCTTCTATATGAGGGCTTGAAGTATAAATGCTCATGTTTAAAACACTGCTTCAAGACCATTACATAGTTTAATTATTATTAATTGATGTATTCTCTCATAATACATGATGACTTAGACTTATTTAGTTATGATTCTGTAAGAAGATTAAATTAAATCTTTTCATTTTCAATCACTTATATTATTACTGGCAGTTATCAGATGTTACTTTTACTCTAGGTGCAATATTAATTACATTAGACCTCACAGATGGTTGTGGTCTTACAGGCTGGGTGTGCTGAATTTCCTGAGACAAAGTCGGAGGATTCACCAACAATTACCCCAAAGGTCTCCAGTGCCCTACACTAGACATGTCCAGTTCCAGTTTCAAACCCAGTTCAGGGCACGGCTGGGCTCCTCAGCCACAGGCAGGCAGGTCAGAGACCTGGGGAAAGCCTGGGGAAAGGAGGCCAAAACACTGCCCAGCAGCCAGGGGATGTTAAGAAAATTAGGAAAACAAGATTTTAACTAGAATAGGAGTGACTTATAAGAAAATTCAATGTAAAATAAATGTAAAGGAATCTAAGGTAGGAGCAATGTAGGTGGTTAATGAATGCTAGGTGTGGTTAGGTAGAAGCAAGGCTATATATGTCCTGCTTGTTGAAGGGACTCAGTGATTACCAAGATGAAATGAATAGGGCAAGGATATATACAATTTCTGTTGTTTTAAGGCTTAGAGTAGGACCATGTATCATTAACTTGTCTTAAGTTTTGTTTGTAGAAGGAGACAAGAAGGATGAACTGCTGTGGAAAAGAAGGACCTGTATCTGCACCTGCATCTTGAAACTAATTGAAAAGCAGGCAAGAAATCTGAATTATGCCCAAGAAGACTAGGAGAGCTGCCAACAGGACACAGTTGAAAAGTTCAAGCCCCAGAAGCAGGAAGATTTCATCAATGATCAATTAAAAAGACCCCAGACCCATTTCAAAAGAAGAAGTGAGCATGCCCAGAGGGGCATGGAGTTAATTACCATATGAAGGCAGGCGGAGTCCTTCAATGAATATACATTAGGTGCATTGTGTGATCCTACTCATCTGTAACACTTTGGGGGGTAAACAGGAATTGAGGGGCAGTGGTGGGGCGTGCACATCTATGGGAGGTGACTCCCCATGTTGCCTGGTTGCAGTAATAAACCATACCACTTTCTAACTTTTAACAGTCTGTGATTTTATTACTTCAAGGGCTGAGCCAGGGAAACTGAGCCAGAAATAGCCCTGGGAGCCCCGAGGGGACTGTGGGAGCAGGGACAGGAGAAGGAGATACCTGGCAGAGAGGTTCCTGCAACCTTGGGAATGACCCTGGTAGGGCAGGCGGACATGCCCTGAAGGAACTATTGCCACTGAAAAGGAGATGTAGATGCAAGTTTACCTTGAATGAATGCAATCTGTGTGAAGGCCCCAGGGAGAAGTGTGAGGAGGAGCAAGAGAGAGAGAGAGAAAGAAGAGCTTCTATGGACTAGCAGTCCTAATTTCCCATTCCCCTGCACAGCTGGGGCAGAGAAGGTTAGAGGAGTTAGGGATGAGGGAGTGAAATTCAGCCCGGGAAGAAAAGGAGGGGAAGAGGAAGATGTTTTAGTTCTTCTTTTCCACGATATCCATCTCTAACTCAATTGGCAATGAATTAATATTTCCTCAACAGATTTGGCCCAAGATTGTAACAGATAAGTGATATCCCTCTGTTTATATTGATTCTTGATGAATTTTTCCATCCTGATGAACTCTGATCACACAAACTGAACCATTTTCAGGGCTGGGGTCCTTGAACATTTTCTCCAATGCAAAAGCTTGACTGCACTACCTATTTTAGAGCTGTGAGAACCTGCTTATTCTGCTACCAGTGCTTCACTATGCAACAATACTCACAGGGATGCTGTTGGTGAAGTGGGATATGATGCAGTAGCAAGCTATTGATCTGTTCTTGGTCAGACTACTCTTGCCATGTTAGGATGTCCAGGTATTTCTTGTGCCACTGCTAATTTTAGTAAGTGTTGACAACCTTGTGGTGGTATGTTTTTTTTAAGGGTTTGAGAAGTTACATTCCACTTTCTCTAGTCCTAGGGCTGGGAGGTAATTTGAGGCCTATCCCTGACTGGCAGTTACCATAAATGAGGAGGTACTGTGTCATTTTGTGGCATAGTATTTTTTCTAGAAAGGTTTTGTGTACAAATGCAAAGGACGAGAAAGATGTGTGAGGGAATGGTGAAAAATATATCAGAAGGCCAATAGTGTTTCAGGAAAACATCTGTACTTGTTTCAGCTGTCAGAAGGGAGTGATGTGGAGAGACACAGTCTTGACAAATCCCAAGACCTTAAGCTGTCAGGTTAATACAATGCCCCACAACCTTACACTACTGGAGGAAAAAATCAAATGCACTGTGCTACATCCCTTAACACACACAACAGCCTCTGTCTTCCCAACAGTTTATGGCTTAGCTACCTTGGGTTTTTTTCAGTGCTCTTGATGGTGGTTACTGTGTAAACACACACAATTCAGTTAATGTTCTTGGAGGTCAATGTTGATAAAGATTTTTAGGCTTATACAAAAATTGTATAATAATTCTATTTTGAATTCTACAGCTTCTTTCTAGCACAAAAGATTTATAACAGGAAGTTCTTTAGCAATATTAATGTAGAACTCTTGAAAAAATATTTTAAGCCTTAATTAGAGCTTTGAAAAATTACAGCTTTAAGTGAAATATGCTTAGCTTTCATCTTTCTGCAGAAATGTTCAGATCTGAAGTAATTCAGTTGATTTTCAGTGCACATTTTAATAGCAAACTTATTATCATGTCAATCGGGACTTTCATGTTTTCTTTTCTTTTAAGAAAAGAAAACACTCTGAATTAGTTCTACTTAAAATATTGGCATTAAAAGGTGTGTTGAAATCTTGAACAAGTGAAGTTTGTACTAAAAGGTTTCTCTTAAAATTTTCCAAAGTTTTTATTCAGAAAAACAGAACTACCTACTTCATCTGAACACTTCTGAGAGTATGTGTTGAACTATTTCTTCCCTGTAAAATTAAAAGACACAAGAAACCACTAGTATTTTTTACTTAATTTTCATTAGAGTAATGCCCAGCTGTGTTGTGTTTCTTTATTACCCTGTCAAAGTAAGTGCGAAGTAGTATTTCTGATTTTATCAGCTGGATTAAATGCATAAAATTGTACTACTATACTATAATAGTAACTTTCAGGATTACCTCACTATTTTGTACAACTAACTTTTTGTGATACACAGGGTACATTCATTTCTCCTTTTCTGATCTATGGGAAGGCACAGAGGTGTGCGTCTTAGCACAATTTATCAAAAAAATCATGTTCTAACCCTGTGCTGGACTATAGTTTGAATGATGGTAGACAGTCTAACCTGGGTCTAAACAAGTGTTTAGGCAGATATTAAGACCATACACTTGCTCATTTTTCTGGCATATGCTTACATTCTGTATTGCTTTGAGTTCCAGCAACTGGAAAATTCTCAAAACTGAAGAGTAGCAAACCCTTAAAATGCTCTCTCCATAACAAAAACATTTTGTTGCCAAGAAATTTGATTTCATTTTTAAGTACAATATTAACCATGTGCTTTTGAAACACTGCTTTTAGATTCAAGTGAGGAAAAAGATATTCTTTAAAAGTTAATGGCCATCTTGGGTATGCTTTTCATTTTCATCATCTGTGCTACACAGGCTCCCCATGACTCTGGAAAACATTCCGGTTTGCATTTTGCTTTTCTTTGCTAGAGGGAACTTTTAGGAAAATATGTACCTGACTGAAGAATGCAATCTGATAGATGACAATTCATGGCAGGTACAAGACATTTTACCAAATATCAGATATTTTGATCTGATCCTGTTTTCTAAAGGAGAAATTTTAGCTGAAGCAAAATGTGTTCCATCTGGCTCAAAGAAAAAATATAGTAGGTAGTAAGGCTTAATGTAACATGTTTAATTCTGCTCACACAGATATCATTCTACCATTTTTATCACTGACACTGGTCAGTAGTAGTTGCCTGAGAGGAGAGGAGGCAGGACAATTGAATAGTAATAGTTTCCCAGGTCCCAGTTGTGCAGATGCAAGCACATTCTGACTTAAGAACTTCCTGAGGTCATATCCCTGTTGCTGTTTTAATATCATTAGTAATTTTTTTGCCCTCACTGAATATATCTAATTGTTTGGGTTGAAACTCTCAATGGTTTCAAAAGGTTATGGCTCCAAGGCATGGTCAGAGAATTTACATAATAACCACATATACTTGCTTTGTCTAAGTATGTCCTGGATTATTAGCAATAAAGATAGATTCAAAACAAAAAAAACCCAAATGTGTCTATTTTTAACAGAACAACACCATCTTATTTGCTCAAAACTACAATATAGAGCTAAGAATCAAATAGCTGGTGCATAATATGTTATCATTTGAATTTCTTTTACCTAACAAGACTTTTTTGGGAAGGAGAACCTTAGTTATTCTTTCCTATATAGTCTCAGTGGAATCCAGAGCAAAATGGAAATGGGGACATTTAGCTGGAAGATTTTTGCATACAAAATAAATGGCAAAGTTTTAAGGGCACAGGCATTTGAATACTATAATCAAAATGTCATTTAATGCAAATTCCAAAAGTAGTATCAACACAGAATTATAAACTTGACAGTGAAGTGCCTTTCATGAATAAATAGTTAAAGAAAGGTTAGGATATTGCCATCTCTATCATGCTTCTGTTTGCTCTTCAGAGTTCCTGCTATTCCAATTTGGTGTAAAGTAGGTAGTGTTGTAAACCTGTTTTTTTAGGTAGAGGCACCAGCTTTCAGTTCTCTGCAGATATTCAAATATGTCATTGTCCTCTTAAAGTGGAGAAATAACTACCCATGTAAAAATACACATGCAAAAAACTACACTTAGCCATTAAAAAATATTCAGTCAAATCACTTTAAGTGTTAAGTGAAAGGAAATTTCTTTTTAAGCTTGATAAAGTGTGTATTTTAAGATTGGAAAAGTAAAGTAAACCTGTTATAATTTTCTGACAATATATTCACTGACAAAGGGCAACATTAAGTTTCATCTGAGTTGAATTTTCCACATTGGATAAAAGATAAAAATAAATGAACCATAGAATAATTTAAGTTGAAAAAGACCATTGAGTTCAACCATTAACCTAGCACTGCCAAGTCTACCACTAAACCATGTCACCAAGTGCCACATTTACATATATTTTAAATGTCTCCAGGGATGGTGACGCCACTGCTTTCCTGGGCAATCTGTTCCAGTGCTTGGCAATCTTGGTGAAGAATTTTTTCTAATATCCAATCTATACCCTCACTGGCACAACATGAGGCCATTTCCTCTTGTCCTACCAGTTGTTCCTTTGAAGAAGGGATCAATAACCATGTAGTTACAACCTCCTTTCAGGCAGTTGTAGGGAGTGATAAGAGACTGATCCTCCTTTTCTCCAGGCTAAACTCCCGCAGCTCCCTTAGCTGCTTCTTATCAGACTTGTGCTGGAGACCCTTCACCAGCTCTGTTGCTCTTTGGACTGCCTCCAGAATCTCAGTGTTTTTCTTGTAGTGAGGGGCCCAGAACTCAACACAGGATTCTAGTTGTGACCTCACCAGTGCTGGGTATAGGGGGATAATCACTGCCCTGGTCCTGTGGGCAACACTATTTCTGGTTCAAACCAGGATGCCCTTGGCTTTCTTAGCCACCTGAACATACACTGGATCATGTTCAGCTGGCAGTTGAAACATATTTGTTCCAAAAGTTATTTTGATAAATTTCAAGTTGAAGAAAAAAAAACCAAAAACACAAGCATACATAAAAATGTTCTATAGCTTGCTATTTGGTGCTGTTTTAAGAGGTTTTAAGAGGTTTTAAGCTTCATAAAGTGATAGAAGCATTTTGCATAAGTATGAATAGCTTAAAAATAATTAAATTTTAATCTTTACATATATCTACAGCTTTCCATTATCTTAAAGAAAACAAATAAAAAAACTTAAAAGTGAGATTTCTGTAGTCCATCCTCGTATAACTGTAGCAAATTAATGGCTCCTCTGCTTAAATATTACAAACCATGCTTCTGTTCGAAGATGAATGTGGTATCTGTAGTTACTGAATGGCATTACATTAATCAGAAGATAGAAAGCTGTATTTTTCCACCAATCACATATGTTACTCTGGAGACAAGATACAGGAAATATGTTTTGACATTGATGAGACTATGGAATTCACCTTTATCATAATACATTCAGTTTGGCCACTCAGTTCTCATCTTGCCATATTCTTATCTTCTTTTGCTTTTGTTGAACACTTTCAGCTCCTTCAGCATGCAGGTGAATGTGATTTTACTTTCATGCAGCTAGACAGAGCACAGAGGTGTCATGCAAACAGAAAAATGCAGTTTAGATACTCACAAAGCATGTGTCATAAATGCATAAGAGAACCTTGAAGTTCTTGATATATGTTTCATGAACTGATGCTCATTAAAACTTGGTCTAACAAGAAAATGTTAGTCCTTCCTCATGCTTTAAATACACAGACATATCATAATGATCTGTTAAAGAGTTTTCATGAGACAATTTTTTTATTATTATTGTGTCTACTTTTTTTCTTCTCTAGTTGCATGGTTCAGCTTCTTTAAAAAGTTGTAGTTGCCCATGCAGCTTATATCAATACCTTCAGTCTTTAAACAACTAAGTATAATGTATATAGAGAAACTGATAATTCTTACAAAGATTGTCTTTGATACTGATTATTTAAGACATACAATTTTCAACATAAAGTCACCATGGAATCACAGCTGCAGAGTCTTAGGATTGTACAATAATTTAGGTTGAAAAAGACCATTAGAACCACTGAGTGTAACCATAAACCTAACATTGTCATGTCCACCACTAAACCATGTCCTTAAGTGTCACACCTACATACTTTTAAAATTATTCCAGGAATGGCAACTCAAACACTTCCCTGAGTAACTTCCAGTGCTTGACAGTCTTTTCAGTGCAGAATTTAGTTCTAACAGCCAATCTAAATCTCCCTTTGATACAACTTAAAGTCATTTCCTCTTGTCCTATTACTTGTTCCTTGGGAGAACAGACAGACCCCCCACCTTCCTGCAACCTCCTTCCAGGTAGTTACAGAGAATGATAACGTCTCCCTTCAGCCTCCTTTTCACCAGGTTAAATACTTCCAGTTTCCTCAGCCACTCCCCAAGTTTTATTTGCTCTTCTCTGGTCATGCTCCAGTAACCCAGGGTCTTTCTTGTAGGGAGGGGGCCCAAAACTGGAGACAGGACTTGAGTTGAGGCTGTGTCCAGAAGGACAATCACTGCCCTAGTCCTGCTGGCTGCATTATTTTTGATACAATCCAGGATGCTGTTAGTATTCTTGAGCCACCCAAGCACATTCTGGCTCATGTTCAGCCTTCCATCAACCAGCAAGCCCAGGTCCTTCTCCACTGAGCAGCTTTCTAGCCACTCTTCCCCAAGCCTGTAGTGTTGCATGGAGTTGTTGTGGTCCAGATGGAGGACATGGCTTTCAGCTTTGTTCAACCTCATACAAATGGCCTCAGCCCATCACTCCATCCTGACACCTCTGTAGAGCCTTCCTACCCTCCAGCAGATCAACACTCCCAGCCAGCCTGGTGTCACACTGCCTGAAGGTGTACTCAGTGTCCTCATTCAGATCATAAAGACATTAAATAGGACTGGCCCTGTACTGAGCCCTGGGGATCACCACTTTTCACCAGTCACCAGCTGGATTTAGCTCTATTCACCAGAACTGCCTGGATACAACCATTCAGCCAGATTTTCACACAGTGAGGAATATGCCTGTCTGAGCATATTCCAAGCAGCTGGTTTCTCTGACAGAAGACTATGGGAAGTGATGTCAAAGACTTTATTAAATCCTAGGCAGACAACATCTCAGCCTTTCCCTCCTCCCTTATATGGCTCATCCTGTCATAGAAGGAGACCAGTTTAGTCAAGCAGGACCTGCCTTTGATAAACCCGTGCTGGCTGGGCCTGATTCCCTGGTGTCTTGTACTTTTCATGTAATGGCACCCAAGATGATCAGACCCATGGCCTTCCCCAGCACCAAGGTCAGGCCTGTAGCTCCCTGGATCCTCCTTCTGACTCTTCCTGTAGGTGGACAGCACATTTGCTAACCTCCAGATGTCTGGAACCTCTCCTGTTAGCAAGGAGTGCTGGCAAATGACAGAAAGTGACTCAGTGATCACATCCAACCTGACCTGTGGATTAACTGAAACTTTAATGACTTTAAATTAAGAAAAGGTAGGTTTAGATTGGCTATTTGGAAGAAATTCTTTACTGTGAGGGTGGTGCGGCTCTGTAACATGATGCCCTGAGTAGATGTGAATGCCTCATGCCTGGAGGTGTTCAAGGCTTTGAGAAACCTGGACTAGTGGAAGGGGCAGAGATGGAAGGAAGGTTGAACTATGTCATCTTTAAGTTCTCTTCTAACACAAACCATTCTATGAGACCATTAAATTCTACCTAAATATGCCCTTGAAATTTTTCTTTTACTACTAGTGTGTTTTTAAATAATCTAAACAATTTAAATACTGAGCTAAAACTGACATGTACATGACAACTTTGTTTACCAAGTTTACTTTAAAATATCTTCCCTAATAATTTTAGTTCGTAGCACTTCATGGTCTTTTCTTGAGGTTCGTACTTTACTAGTATGATTTAAAGATGGTATTTTTATCTCTTGAATTTTTCATTTATTATTTAGAACCGAGTTTTATGGAGAGTTTAAAGACCAATAGCAATAATAGCCTGCCTTGAAGCCTGATTTGAAGATGATGGAGTCCCCAGTGAAATTATAGACAATTATATCCTGTACCCTCTTTCCAGCTAACTCACAGCCTACGTATTGCTAACAGCATTTGCCAAAAGATATCATACTGCTTGTCAGGAGCTTATATAATTAATCTATCTAGTTTTGTTCCACTTTTCAAAATGCATGGAGTTGTAGTGAATTTTGTCATATTCTGCTGAATAGTAAAAAGGAGTCTATCTTGGCTTTTAAAAATAATGATTCTGTAATTACTGACAAAAAGGAGGGATCACTAATAAAACATTGTCAGTATTTCACCTGAGGACACAATTTAGAAACTTTTTATAAATGCAGCAGAATATGAGAAAATGTGGTGTCTGTATTGTTTGTTCTTATATGCATTTAAATTAAAAAAAAAAAAGGCTGAAAGGAAGCATTTAATTACAATATATATACTGTTGCAGTGACACTCATGGTTGGGTTCTTTACCCCAGGACTGAGATTGATGAGAGAGAGACTGTTTTTTCATGTTTGGGCTTGGTTGTTTATTCTTTCCTTATCTATATTACATATACAGAGTACAAGGAGCTACGTACACTAAATATATAAATTTATATATATAAAAATATAAATATATATATATATATATAAAAGTAGAAAATGGTGAACAAAGAATCTCTCCAAGATCTTTTATGTGTCTTTTATTTGTCCAATAATCAAATGCCAAGTAAATTATTTCTTTTAGTGACCCAATGACCTGACACTTGTGTGCTGCACTACAGATTTCTTTATCAAATCACTCATTATTACCCAAAAACCCTTAGAAGAAGAAGGTGAAGAAGGAATAAGAAGGAGAAAATGACAACACCCTAAATCCTCCATATTGTCTCTTATTCTCTACTATAGCTTAAACCCTAAACTCTGTCTCACCCAGTGACTTAAGAAGACTCTAACTTACACACTCACTTTATTAGTTTCTTTACTTAACTTTAAAAACCGTCTCCATGGTTTTAGGCTAAGCTCAGTGCTCTCTTGGGTGTCAGAGCCAGGCACCACAGCCTGTGCCTCTGACACCTACAAAATATGTTAAGGGTGAATCAGTATCAATCTGACTAGGCAAGACTGCTGTACATGAAGCACTAGAATTCCACAAAATCAAAAGAATCAAAAAGTGTCTTTGCTTTGTCATATCATTGTACATTAACTGGTAAAACCATCACTGAATAATTCAATACTTCTATGCTGAAAAGAAAACAATAATGATTAAGCTTACATTTCTTTGCTCTGATACCTAACATACAACAGCTCTTCATCACTGGTTTCAGTTCTGTTTCCATTTTGCTCAGAGAGAGGTGGATGCTCAGTGAATTGTCAGAAGCCATATATAAAGACCATGGCAGCACCAGGAATAGGACTTGTTTTCATGCTCACAATATGGTTCAAGCTGCATGCAATTGATTTTATTGACCTAAAAGTGTCAGACAATAAATACAACACAAACCTAAACCACATTCCAGCTAAAAGCCAAGGAGTATTTAGAATAAATCTGACTGCAACTTTAAACATCAAGTCTGTTTCAATTATTAATATTAATTAACAGATTAACTATGCCTTAATTCTAAATGGAACATGCTAAGCCTGTCTAGGACATTTATTCAAACAGGTTTACCTAATTGAATCTGTATGCCAGTGTTGGCACAGATCCAGGCTCCAAGTGTACAGAATTCAGAGATGGTGAACTGAGTAGGAGTGTTTTATGTATTCAGAAAAAACTAAATAGCAGGATTTGAGAATTTGTTCTGTGTGCTTTAGATCTAACAGCTTAGAGTTGTTAGATCCTGATTCCATTCTTCAGAAGTATCTGCACAACTGCATCACACATTCCTGTTAAGACATGTGACTGACATGTGAAGAAGAGTCATCTAGTCCTTCTAAACCTTCCCTGGGGGCAAGAAATATTTTTGCATAAAATATTTAAAAGCTCTCCAGGATGTTGGCTATGGCATTCACATAAAGTGGGAATGCCTGGATTTAGTGGAAGATTAAGAAAATCAAAGAAAATTTGATTTTCTTAAATATCTTAAATATCTGCCCCATCTTCACAAACACATATATGAGACTGCAACGTCTCATATACGTGGTGTGGTTGTTGAGAAACTGCCCTATAGGGGATGTATGTGTTCAGACTTCCTCAGATGGAAACCATTTTCCCACATTCTTGGCAAACAAAGCAAATAATCATGATAAAAGGAAACAAAACCATTTTAAAATACTTAGGAGGAATCTTGATAAGAAATAAAATATTTTATTTGTAGTTCATAAACCTTCATAATTTCAGTTCAATTTTATGAACTTGATTAGTTTATGCAGAGAATGTAAAAGAAATTACTTTCACACAGTCTATTTTTCAAGAGCAATGACAATAAAATTCAGGTTGATAGAGGCATCTCAAAGTCATTAAACTGTCATCCCTCTCCAAAATAAAATTTTTCAAGTGGGTTATTTTTATTTTTCATGTGCTTATCAGTGAAATCAAGCTTGGATTTGATTATAGACAATGCACTTATTGTGAGGTTTTTGGTTGTCTTTCTTTTTCATTTTCAGCTGGATGACTTTTTAAGAGTGTCCTGTTCTTTACTGCTTGACTTAGTGTAAGACCATTAAATGGAATGAGATCATAACCATAACCTTTTGAGATTTCAGAGGAGTGGAGTCAGGAACCTTTTGTTTATGTTTAGAAATCCTATTATGGAAAGCACCCCTGACATCATGGCTAGGCATGTTTAGATACCAATAACATATAATGATACTTCAGTTCATGAAATTTACAATTTGATAGAGGCAGTATGCTTATGACTAAGTTATTTCAGGAGATTCCTGTAGTATTAGAATTTGAGCCTTAAATCACCACTGTTCATTGAAATATGCAGTGATGTACACTGTCATGTTAACAGCTGGTGACTATTCTGGTCTGAGAGCATTACATGCTCACCTTACATGTATGTAAGACATTGTAGGCACAATGTTCATAACAGTAATGGATAAAAAAGGCTTTGCTTATATTTTCAGTCATCCAGGGTTTAGGGCTTGCATAGCATTTGCAAAGGGTTTCTTTCAGGCCACACACAGACTAAGAAGTGGTTGATATTTCCTCAAGAATTCTGAATTACTTAGGGCTTAGAAATTTCATATTCAACTTCCACGGATAATTTAAAATAATTTTAAAATTGACATATTTATAGAAAAGTTATGAAGTAGGAAGTCTTTTTCAAGCTGTAGCTTTTTAAGTTACTGATATGAAAATATGCAATAGCCAGAGAGATTGCTGTGCTCAGCTGATAATTTTCTAACAAAACCTGTGTTTTGTTGCCGCTGGAGATGAATAGATCACACGGACACAGGTCGAGGTGTGGTGAAAGGAAGAGCAGAGTTTATTTTTCCTCCCAGGATTTATAGGCTTCTGACCACGGCCAGGGATTGGATGGTCAGGATAACACTTTGCCACTGCACTGGCCATGAGAGATGTCAGTCACAAGACGTGTAACAGAAAGAATGTACACATATCTATGTTTACAGTTACTGTCCTGGGAATGTCCTTAGAAAACCATGTTAGCAAGCTCAGAAGCTGAGTTTTCAGGGTGACAGTGTTTTGGTCTGAAGAACAGATTTGTTCAGTCATTAGTTCCTGGAATGCTTTAATGGCAATTTTCTTACACAAAAGAAAGGAGAAATAAAAGAATGAAAGGTTAAGCTCTTTTAGATTTGATGTTAATTACTAGGAAGTAAGTGATAGAGTTCACAATCCTTAGGAAGAAAAAAAAAATAATAGACTTCAAAAAGGTGGACTTTAACAAACTCAAAACACTTAGAAACACATTTAGTGAAATATGAGTTAAGAAGAGACAGTTAATTTCTAAAGAGATAATACTAAGGGCAGAAGTGCAGACCATCCAATTACAGAGGAAGAACACTATGTATATCAAGAGATCAAATGGCTTAAACTGTGAAAGAGATCATGAAGACTAGGGAAACTAGGTCAGATAGAAACTTGGAAAAATAAGACAAGTAGCTCACATAGATACAAACACCACCAGAACATATATAGTATAAAATACAATCAGGAACTAACACGCAAGAGTGTTGTGAAATAATTCTGCAAGTATATTTAAGGAAGGAGGAAGCCAAGGGTGGAAATGGTTTATCACAGGGGAAAATTACCTTGTCTTGCCATGTTCCCTGAAATACTCAACTACATGGCATGGCTGATGTCACTGACAAGGTCTTACCGCCAAACAGAGAAATAATAAGCTGGAGCATACTTGAAAAATATGAATCTGCTAAAATCTTTTGGCCCTGATGTTATGTACTTTAAACGGCTTCAAGAACTGATAAAAGTAATGTCAGAATTTTTTGTCCTTATTTCTGAGAGGGCATGAAAAATTAATGAAGTTTCAGAAGACTGGAAAACAAAAATCATAACAATGTTTTTAAGAGTGCAGTGATTTATCCCCCACTGGCAAATAAGCACCACACACTCGCTCACTCCCATCTCCTTCCCTACAGTGGGATGAGGGAGACAATCAGAAGAGCGAAAGTGAGAACACTTGTAGGTTGAGTTAGAGGCAGCTTAATAGAACAGAAAAAAAGGAATATAATGATTATAATGATGAAGATAAAATACTTAGAATATATAAAACAAGCTGTGCAAAATTCAATTGTACACCACTCTCCAGGCGACGCCAGTCTGTTCCTGATCAGTGGCCTTTATCCAGCTATCCCAAAAGATTATATGCTGAGCATGACACCATACAATAAGGAAAATCCCTCTATCCAGTTTAGGTCAGCTGTCCTGGCTGTGTACTCTCCCAGATTCTTGTGTGCTTCTCACCTTCTAGCTTGCAGGCCATGAGAAGCTGAAAATTCTTTAACTTAGTATAAACACTACTTAGCAGCAACAAAAACCATCACTGTATTACCAGCACTATTCTTCTATTAAAGCTGAAAGAAATGAAACTTGTTATAAGTATTCATTGTATTAGTTTGATAGTTTCTCTCTCCATGGTGATTCACTTTTCTGGGTGAGTTATATCATCTTCCTTAATGCAGATCACTCAGGAGTAAGGATTAGGTGGTTTTGTCTCATTTTTTGGGCTCTGCCTGTTTCTTCTGCTCTTCTCATGATGGCCCTGCTTCTCTACCCCTTACTAAATGAGCACTACCTGTCATCTTAGTTGAAGTAAATGCAGCATTTGTCATTTTGCTGTCACATCCAGAGACCATCTCTTCCCCTTGAGGGTGCTGAGTGGTGTTGAGCATGGCTTGGTAGGCCTGGGCCAGGCCCCAGCATATTGCATTGATTTGTGTTTCTCTGGAGTTTCCAGGGTGATAGTATACTTTTCCCAAATATTTTACTGATTTTTCCAGATTCTGCACTTTTTCAGGGCTGGAGCTCCAAAACACTGGAGATTCCCACTCTTCTAGGTACTTGCCCATAGTATCCACACACCCTACCAGATGTATTATTAAATAGTTGTTTAACCTTCAAGACCTGGGCCACATTCAGAACAGGTAGCAATAGGAACATGGTGGTTTGAACATCCCAAGGAGAATCAAAACTCCAAAGAGCTATTGTAATTAGCCTGGAGGAGAAGGAGGGGAAGATGGAAGTGTCTTCTGCGTGGATTGCATCTCCAAGGACAAAAGGAAATGATAAAGATATAATTATTAATAGTTTCCAATAGATGGCTCCCAAAGTACAGAGATGATGACTATGCTGAGTACAACTGTCAGATTAGTTTCACTACCAGCAGTTCTATAATATCATTAGGCAGTGCTACAAATTAAAACAACATGATAACCTTAGCCCAACTCTCATGGATGATAAAAAGCACAATGGGAAACATACTGCAAGGAAGGGGCTACATAAGAAAAGTATGAGTACACCAAATTTGGGAGCAAATAAATCAATATTGTGACCAGCAAGTTTTAAACTAATGCAATTAATGTCTAGAATAAATTTATTATTATATATTCCAGTCAGATTTGTTATTATCCCAGCCCATCATACCCTGCATTGGACAGCAAAAAAAGCTTGTCATGGTTTAACTTAGCTGACAACTAAGCACCACAGAGCTGTTTGCTCACTCCCCACCTTCACAGTAGGATAGGGGAGAGAATTGGAAAAGAGAGAAAACTTGTGCTTTGAGAAAAAGACAGTTTAATGGGACAAAAAAGGAGGATAATAATAATAATAATACAGCAATTAGAATAGACAAAAAAAGTGATGCACAATTTAATTGTTCACCACTTGCTTACTGATGATCAAATTATTTTTAAGATTTTAAAAGATAACAAAGCAATAGCTAATTTGGATTTCATGTTTTATGTGTAGTAGAGAATCAAAAGATACTATACTGTGGCATTAATAAGATGGTTAACAGAGTTTCATATATTTTTGTAATTATGTTTCACAGGTGTGGTATAGATGAGACTATCAGAGTTGCAATGAAACTGTAGAAGTGGGTATTGTTAGAGAAATGGTCAATGGTAGGAGATTTTACTTAAAGCTTCTCAGTGGATCCTACTTGAATTCTAGTTTATTCTTCATTGATATCCTGGGTGATGGAATAGAAGGTTTACTTATTTTCTGGTCCTGGGATAAACTGCAAGAATACTGGGAGTCCATTTTAACAACAGGGGAAAAATTATTTTTAAATGAGCGATTCGATTCAATAAAGGCAATTACAGTCTTCTACTTTTGGACTGTAATTTGAGGTACATGAATACAGAGATGGAAGTTCTACATGAGTTGATTAAATAGCAACTCAATATCAAAGTATCTGAGTATAATCCTCAGCAGATCATAAGCCACACATCAATCAGTGGTGTCATGCTGCTGTAAAGGAGAGCATTACACATCATGCTGGGATATGTAAATGAAGTACAGCTCACAAGAGATGCTAGCTAATTCTTCTGCTTTGTTCCTCATACGTGAAACCTTAGCTGGAGTAGAGTAACCTCTTCTGAGGAGCCTTTAGAACCACTAAGAAAGCTACACAACAACAATTCAAAGAGTTCAGAGGAGAAAAATGAGTATAATCAGAGATGTGGATAGTTTTTATAGAGAGGGGAAATGCTACAATTTGGGATTGGTTGTCTAAAAGAATTAAGATTTAAGAATAATGAAATCTGTAAAATACTGATTGAAAGTGAAAAGTAGTTGCCAGTTCTCTGTGTTAGAGATAATAGGACAATACATAATTAATAGGTTTAAATAATGTTTTAATTTGCACACTGAAATATTAAATATAATTATATAAAAACAGTCCAGTTTCAGAGTCTGCAAAGTCTCTGCTTTAGAAAATCTTTCTGAACTGGAAAACATCTTGCACATAACTATACTTTATATGTTGAAGCAAAGAGGTGGACCAAGGACTTCTGAGATCCCTTCCAGCTCAGTTCTGTAATTTTGTTCTGACCAATTTAAATACTGAGAGTTTATAATACTTTTATATATTTTTTATTTTGCAAATTACCATAAAGAAAGAAGTGGTAGAGCAAATTTCTGGCATAATTGTGATGCTAAAAGAAAAAGAGAAACTGACAGTTATTTCCCCAAAGAGCAGGTTTTTAAGTTGCCTAATTGATCTAGGTTTGCAAAGACTTATAATTAAATCTTAGGGCAAATATATGCATTCAAATCCTGTTAGAAAATATTGGGATTCAGATGTATAATTTCTCAACTCCTACACACAGCTTTGAAAATACCCTGAAGTCTAAACAAAAAGGTATCCACGGTGACAAAAGCAGAGTTTAAAAACAAACATTAAACAGTTTTATATCTGTTCACAAAACAAAATGCCACATTTCATAAAGACCTGCTTTAGATGTAGAAAGGGGGCCTACTTTCATATCTGAGGTTCTTTCTCAACAACCAGACAAACTCAATAAGCTGAATCTGCCCTGAAGCACATGACACAAACCTTAGCAGTCACTCTTCAGTTCAGTGGGAGACCTAGCCCACCTCTGGTTGTTAATTAAAATGATTGATTTGCTCTGTTTAGCATAAAATAAATTTCAATACTGTAGAAAATGTTGAAATATCAAAAAATGTCACTACTCTTGTAGTATCATGGTTCTCTGATTGAACTGATCTCACATACACTGTTGAATGGCATGAAGCCAAAGAAATTAATCTTAAGTGCTTAAACAATATGATATTTACATTAATTAAATCAGCTAATTAAGCAAGCAATTAAAAGCTTGATATATTAACAAGTAATTGTATAATAGACATTTTTTGAAGTTTGTCCATAAGTTTACATTATGGGCATTTTAATATATTTCCTAAATATACTGACATATCACATAAATTAGAATCAAACTGAAAATATGAAAAAAAAGCCCTTGAAAAACTAATTCAATCTTTTTAAGCATTTACGAACAGCTTAAAATAATTCTTATTGATTCACCTGATTAAATCTGCTACTTAATCTAAATGGAATACTTCATTGCAGCCTGAATTGCAGGTTTTATTGGCAGTTACAATACACAATGTTATGTAGATAATTGGTAGTTATGGAACAATACAATAAGACATAAAAAAAAAATTATATATGGCTTTTTTAAAGCTTTGAGGTTTAAAAACTACTGTATTTGGGTCGCAGTATTGAATATTACAGCACAATTATCAATGTTTTATCATAGAGTTTAAAGCTTTCATCTTAGTCCTTTGATCATTTTAAATCAACAAGGGATTCATTACATCACGTAAAAAAATCTGTTTGTGCATCTTTTATGTCACAGGAAAGGGATCATAGTTCTGTGTGCTAATGAAGAAATTATAAGGTATTGATCTGAGGAAAAAAAACAAATGCTGCCTAATCTTTCTTCCTCAACTAACTCCCTTGCCTCTTATTTCTGCACTGCTTCTTATGTAGTCAAGAATAAGTAGAACCTATTTGTATTCTTCTTTTTCTTTGGAAATTGAGCAAGTGGTCTGTTGTTGGCATGATGCACTTCCTTTTCTATAAGAAATTAAAGAAAAATAAAGTAGCTGTGTATAAACCAAATCTTTTTAGAATACATTATATGGAATCTACTTGATCCAAAAAGGGTCCCATCCAGTAGTAAGTAATTTCCAATATTAGATTTTTCCCTGTATTTACATTTTCCTGTTCTCCAAATAGTTCAAGGTATCAATTCATCAGTGATATTACTCTATTGATACAAAATGCTAGTCTATTTGAGGGGCTGATGAATATCAAAACAAATACAAGAATTTAGTTACTGAATTTTTAAAATAAAAACATAGCAGTGTTTGTTTCAATGCAAATAAAACGTTAGGTACAAAAGACTGAACAAGTAGGTAGTAGCCTTTTGGGAGGAAAGACACTAAGAACACCTATAACCTATAAGAAACACTATACTTAATGACATGGGTATAAATTCTCTCCCAGAGAACTTCCCATCTGTCTTGAATTTCCTTAATTTGTGCTCAGGGATGGTTTTTTTATCCATCAATCAGTTACACCAAAGGAGATCTTTGTAGCTGTGGTTTGAATATGCAGGGAGAAGATGTGACAGGCTGAAGCTCAGATGAAACTGGACAGTGTTGTATCAAGTAACAAGAAGAACCTTTTAAATTATGTTAATAGCAAGAAGAGGTCTAAAAAACCATTGTATTGATAGTTGTAGAAGATAATAATCTGGCTAATATGGATGAATAAAAAGTAGAGGCATTCAGTGCATTATTTTACTTCCATCTTTATTAATGTATATAGACTTTAGGCTTCCTGATTCCCAGAGTTGGAGGACCAGGACTGTAGGAACAGTGATTCTCCATCTGTGGACACTGAAATTGTAATGGACCAGCAGTATCAGCTAAAAGTTCCTAAGTCTGTGGGACAGGATGAGGTTCATCCTAGAGTTCTGAAGGATATAGTAAATGCCCTGGCAAGAGTGCATTCAATCATCTGTGAAATCTTGGGAATCTGGGGAGCTCCCTGCTGACT
The DNA here is from genome assembly GCF_971803275.1 of Cyanistes caeruleus. Lineage (NCBI taxonomy): Eukaryota > Metazoa > Chordata > Aves > Passeriformes > Paridae > Cyanistes > Cyanistes caeruleus. The sequence continues at coordinate 81,231,682 of NC_141701.1, read as the reverse complement.
GGAAGCTGGAAAATGTTATTACAGTCTACAAAAAGGGCATGAGGGAAGAACCAACAAACTGCAGTCTAATCTCACCTTCTGGAAAAATTATGGAGAAAAATATGAGTTCATAAAGGGAAAGCCCTGTTTAAATAATTTGATATATGTCTGTTAATGTCTATTCATGCATGAAGGGAAGGCAATGTTTGTAAGTTTTTGCATGCTAGGAGAGTGGTTGATGCCATCCCTCAAGGCATCCTGCTGAGGGTTCAGGATGCTCTGGATGTAGAACTCTTTGAAGGGCAGAGCTCAGAGGGTGGTGGTGAATGAAGCTACATCTCTCTGGTGACCAGTCACCAGCGATGTTTCTCAGCATGCACTTCCAGGGCCAGTCCTGTTCAATCTCTTTATCCAAGATCTGGATGCAGGAACTGAATGTACCATTAATGAGTTTGCTGATGATCCCAAACTGGGAGGTGCTGTTGACTTTCTTGAGGGACAGGACAGGAGACTTGGAGAGTCCAAATGCCAGATTCTAGGATGGTGTAATGCTGGGGACAAGTATAAATGAGGAGAGCAGCTCTGCAGAAAGGGACCTGGGGGTGCTGGTTGACAGAAGCTCAGTGTGAGTCAGCAGTGTGTGCCCTGGTGGTACAGAGGGCAAACACTGTGTGTCCTGGCAGTCCTGGACTGTCAGTCCATTGAATACACCATCACCAGACAGGAAAAGGAAGGGATTATCCCACTGTATTCAAACTTGGTGTGGCCTCACCTTGAGTATTGTGTTCTGTTCTGTTCTGTTCTGGGCCCCACAATTTAAAAAGGGTGTAGGTCCTTGAATACCTCCAGAGGAGGGCAGCAAAGCTGGTGAAAGGGCCAGAATGAATGTCTTATGAGGAGCTGCTGGGGATTTCAAACTCTTCTATTTTGTACCAGAGGAGGCTAAGAGGGGATCTCATTGCTCTCTGCAGTTTCCTGAGGAAGTGAAAAGGAGAGGAAAGTGCTGAGCCATTCTCCCTGAAATCCAGATGTAGGCCCTGTGGGAATGGTTCAAATCATTATTTGATTTGAGAGCATTAGGAATTAGAAATGAGAGGATGGTCAAACACTGGAACAGGCTTCCTAGCAAGATGGTCAATGCCCCAGGCCTGCCAGTGTTTAAAACGCGTTTGGACAATACCCTAAAAACACAGCCTGAATTGGTCAGGCACTTGGACTAGATGATAGTTGTAGATTTCTTCCAACTGAGATATTCTATTCTATTCTATTCTATTCTATTCTATTCTATTCTATTCTATTCTATTCTATTCTATTCTATTCTATTCTATTCTATTCTATTCTATTCTATTCTATTCTATTCTATTCTATTCTAGTCTATTCTATTCTATTCTATTCTATTCTATTCTATTCTATTCTATTCTATTCTATTCTAATTCTATTCTGTTCTGTTCTGTTCTGTTCTATTCTATTCTGTTCTGTTCTGTTCTGTTCTGTTCTGTTCTATTCTATTCTATTCTATTCTATTCTATTCTATTCTTAAGATGAAGCATGACTTCCTGCCATTTTTGTTAAAACATAGTCAGATGAACCCCTTACAGAAAAGTTCATAGCACAAAATCCTGTGTGGTTTCAGAGAGTAAAGCATTTAAACAGTAGAGCAGTACCATGTGAAGTAATAGCTTTGTATCCTAATTTTACTGCTGTCTAGCTTACATGGGACCTTACTGACTAATACTGTCCCTATGAGCTGTAATCTGAAGTAGTCATTACATATTGTGAAGGGAACAAAAATTTAGATTAATGTATCATGCATATGACAGGACAGTGTGTAAAGTTGCAGGAGCTACAAGCCTGCCTGCTGAGGCTCATTTGTCCTTTCTTCATTTGTCTAGTGCCTCTCTTCTTCATCTGTAAATGTAAAATGGAAATCAGAAAAAAACAGGATATGATGAAGGATGAGAGAGGACCCATGTGTGACTTCCCAGGAAAGACAGTTGCCTTATGCAATTTTCTTGAGTTCTTCTCTAGGAAACATTAAATATTAATTTTATGAACTCTTCTACTATGTAGTAAAATTTCATGGGAAGTTTTCCATTCTCCTTCTCTTTTTCCCCTCTTTTACTGAGAGAAACTGTGCATTAAACAGCACTGGCTAGTTCTTTAAAAAGAAAGAACTGTGTTTGCATGACAATTCGCAGAACATAAAAAATTCCTTTGTCTCACTGAAGAAAGTATTTTTGTAATTAAATCATAGAAACAGACTTTATTAGCTAAAGATTGATATAATGGTTTCATTTTTAACAAGGAAGCTGAGCTTATAGCCATAATGTCCTCAATATAAAAGAATTGCAATCAATGGAGAAAACAGCTTCTTTGAAAAGGATTTGTTATTGATTTATTCAAACTTTTAACTCTCTAAAAGCAAGGAGTCTGTATCAAAACATTTTGAAGGACGCTATATTTTAGAATAAGACTTCTAAAGGGCTACATATATTATAGTTAGTCATGGTTGTGGATAACTGTCAGTACTGTACCTTCCAATGAATTTCAATCTGTGTCACTCATACTGCAGATAACTGCTATGCTATTGGTTTTTATAGGAATTTGTTCAGTGCTTTTCTCCTGAAATTTTATTTTGGCTTTGAGAAACCCTTCGGAATGAGAATTTAATAGAAGAAACACAAGTACTTGCAAAGTACTTACTTGCAATGCAGGTTCATTTTTCAGGTATAAAAAAAAAGCCGTACCTTGAAAAAAACAGTAAGAAAAATTTTAGTCCTGGTTGGATGGAGGCTTGAGCAACCTTTTCTAGAGGAAAGTGTCCCTGTCCACAGCAAGGAGTTGGAACAAGCTGATACTTAAGGTCCCTTCAAACCCAAAACATTCTATGATTCTATGAAATAAACCCTTTCTCAAACATAGTGAATACACCTGGAACTGTTGACAAGCAAGCAGGTTCTGGAAGAGGTACATTTTTTTAAAGCTGTATCTCCCTTTCCTGGTCAGACAGTCTTTATGCACCTTTAACAAGAGCAGGCATTACTACATGACAGAAGAAGCTCCATAGTTTCTGGGGATGTAAGAGCCCTCCTTGGACATGCCAGGAACCCTAAACCAGATTATCAGGCTTCTGCCCCGTTCTGCATTAAAGATAATGTTATTTCTGGCAGTGTAAATAAATTAAACCCCTACAAGTGTCTCATAGAAGTTTGAAAAACTTAAACTTACTTATTAGATCTCTGAATCATACTGTCTGTTTCATGCTAATCACATCAGGCAGAAAGAGATCATTTCAGTATTGTGAAAGCTGAAAAAAATCCTCACCTCATAAAATGATACTAATTAAATATTTAAAAGGTGACTCTCAATATGAACCAGGATAGCTTGGATCATAGTTTAAAAATCACACAATATTTTGTTTTATGGAACTTTGAATTAATGACTTTGGAGTAGTACTTAGGAATAGATGATAAGAGAAATTGAAAAGATTTTACTTAACATGAAATTTGCTATATTCTTATTATTGTCAGAGGTGCAGAATAGATCTTTCATTTGACATTAGTGAAAAACATTTTAAACTTGAGAACAATTTAACTTGGGCTATGTGTGGTGTGTAACCTGCTTTGTCAACAGAAGGCAATGGGATCCATTTTATTGACTGGTAAATATTTTCACTTGTGCGTCTGCCCACAGAGGGATTTATCGTATTTTTTCAGACCTTTCTGTACAGGGTAAAGCTTTTATAATTCTCTCTGCTCAGAGGAGAGGTATTGATTATGCAAACTTGCTAAATGTTGCTCACAGTTACAGGGATTCGATAATAATAGCAAATATTGGTTGTTTAGTTGGGCTGATCTTTCAGTAAAGGTCTGATGAAACTTTAAATGTTGGGGCTATTTTAAAGTGATTTATTTTAAAACCAGATAATGAAATGGAGTTCTGACTACAGACTGAACTTTATAAATTGACATCATATCCCATTTTTATACCTAATAAATTGAAAACAGTTATTTTATTTCTTGAATTATTTCTAAACGTCATCTGGCATTTCTTTTTAAATATGAATCTTTCTACTTGACTGAGACTCTTATCATTGGATATAATTTTTCTACTCTATTTGACACACAGTGACATTTAGAGGAGATAAATATCAAGATTCTTAATAATTTAATAGAATAATTTTGGTGTCTCTGAGCTGTCAGTGTTTGAGGGATACATACTACCAGCTAGTGGGCACATTTTTCTGGTGTACAGAAAATAATGTCAAGTATTAAGATTTATTCAGAGGGGGAGGAGGAGGGGGAGGAGGAGGAGGAGGAGGAGGAGGAGGAGGAAGAGGAGGAGGAGGAGGAGGAGGAGGAGGAGGAGGAGGAGGAAGAGGAGGAGGAGGAAGAGGAGGAGGAGGAAGAGGAAGAGGAACCTTTCCAAAATGGTTGTCTGTAAAAATACAAACCAAGTCTCTTTGTTTAAGGAGATTGTCCTAACACTGGATCTGGATTTGTAAACTTTATTAAGTGGCATTGATGTTCCTTTTATCAATTTACCCTTTTACCATTTTAATTATATTATCAAATTATTCAGGAATCATTTCTTTATTGAATTATTTACTTTTTTGAAATCTGCAGGCAAAATAGGAGGGATGGAGATTGAAATAACATCCTATTTAAGAAACATTATAAAAAAGAACAAAATAGTCAAAACTGTCCTGAAAATGTTTGGTTGTTTTGTGGTTTTTTCATTCTTTGCCAGTCCTAAAGCTGACTGTTTCAAAAATTGAGCAGCCCTTTTGAAATTCAGAAGCTTTGGAAGCTATAAATATTTTAAAATAATAGCCAGACATTCATTTCAGTACTCCTTTCTCCCAGTAGTGACAAAATATAAATCCTTTATAGCCTTACTATTCTACATCCAAAAGCTCTCTATCACTGATTTCTTTATCCTGTTGACATTTGTACTTATTGTCTGGAAGTATGAATTATCTAAGAAGTCTCAGGGTGCATAGGTTTTCTGATTACAGATATACAACCATGCACAATTATTTTTAGTGCATTTTTTTTCTGCCTGTATTTGCATATTAAAATTATTATCACAAAAGAGGTGAGTTTATTTAAATTGGCCCCAGCTGGATTATAACTAAGACTAACAAAGTAAAACCAAATCTAGGATATATATTAAGTAATCACAAAATATCTCATATCGTATCTCATACTCTCCCCAGTGTAACAAGTCCTTCATATGACGAAATTTTTGTGTTCTGCAAGGTTTTCCTTAAAGACAATTCCCACAAGTCAACATTATTTCTTCACTAAAATTTATAATTTGCAATGAAGAACTGTATCGTAACAGCAAGCACATCTTTTGATTCTAGTTTTAGACATCAATTCCACCTATACAAATGTATAAGTGGGATGATATAATATGTGCCAGCAAGCAGTGAAGCTTGTTGTAAAGATGAACATAGGAATTGACAAAAATTCATAAAGGGTAGACCATGGGCACTCATCTGCATATGCATTACCATGGCTGATGTGTTAGCAGTACCGCTAATTTCAACAAAATACATCATTAAGAATTTCATTCATATATTGTTAGAAGAGTAAACAAATGCCACTGCTTGTAAGCATGTACAATGCAAAGTAAAGCTAGAACTGGATATGCTGTCAAGAATATTGCAAGTGGATTTTTGTGGGGGTTTTTTTCTCCCTTTAATATTAATTTCAAAGATAGAATTTAATTTGATTGTAAATGTACACCTCAACTTTAAAATGTTGTAGTTTTTTTCTCTAAAGCTGAACAACCCTGTAAAAATTATTTGGCTTGGAAGTAACTGTAATTATGGAAATGTTAGGGCAGTTACAAGATGACAGCTTGTGTGGCCCGCTTCTGCTGTTAGTTGGAAAACAATGGTCACCCCATTATTTTGTGGTGCTCAAGGCCAGGCACTGCAAGCTCTTGGCTCCTGTGGACGCCCACAGTGGGTGTGGAAGCACATTGCTGCTGCAGTTTGGGCCAGCACTACACTGAAAAACCTAACAAAAGTATTACACAGCTCTGTAAACACTCTTGGATTTGAAATCTCCCAGTTCTTTAAGTTCTTGTTCAAATGAGCATGAGCTTTACCACAGGAGTGGTTCCAAGTGAGTTTTAAGATGGGATAGCTCTAAGATGGGATGAGTCTGCCATATCCTGAATTTTATCCAAAACTTCATTTTTCTTATATTTTGAGTTTTGAATTTCTTTTCTGCAGCCTACCCTCTTATCACATACAAGAGACAGAAGGCCATGTTGAGTTGTTGTGTTGTAAGTATGTCTTTATCATGATACAGCCACCAGAAGTAAAATTTTCTCTGTAAGCAAAATTTGTGGGCACACAGCAGTATTGCAATTTCAGAGATTCCCTTTTGTTTCATCAGGACACATCTGAAAGAAGTTTACATCCTCTTTGTTACGTGTTAATAGCACCAGATGAGCACCATGCCACTAGCAATAGGTTTATTGTCTTCAAAGTTACAGCCCACAAAAAATCGTCTTGAAATTAACGTCTCCATAATGGCATTACTGATTTTTTTAAGTGCAAGAACTTGACTGTGATTCCAGGAGGATGTAGAAAATAATGGAACAGACCACCTTTATACTCAAACATTCCTTTAAATTTACGGTTATTGTTGTGAAATTTCCCACTGCAGTATTTGAGGAAGGCGATATCATGTAAATATCTTACAAAAAATACTCTGTGCAAATGAAGGGTAAAATAAGCTGGGATTTTATTATTATTATTATTATGTTCCAAATAAAAATAGGGTTGATTTGCAGCAATTTTGAAAGCACAGAACTTTCAAGTCAAGTCTTAAAATAATTATAGTCTATCTAGCATCACATGAACAGCCAAGATAGGCCCTCATACTGCGCAGAAGCAAAATGACAAATCTAATCAATTACCTGTTGCATATGGAAAAGAAATTACAGTTAATACTAAAACATTCAGATTACATATCAACCAGCTAAACGCAGTTCTAGTAATTAATGTGTCTAAAGTAGTCTTCAAAAGACCAAGAAACAAGACTATGTCCTGATATATTGCAGCATCCAGGTTAGTGTCTTTCGGAAAGCAAGGATTCTTAGTTATTTGAAGAACAGCATGAGTGGGTACGTAGAATAAGTCCCACACTTTGCAAAAATAAATAAAATTACATTATTTTTGATATTTATTTCCTGTTAAATAGCTCATACCTCTCATTGATTGTAAACCAGTGGAAAACCCTTGAAGAAGCAATTCTTGTAAGACAGTTCCTGTTTGCAGAGAATTTACATCACTGAAATTTCAGATACATGTGAAATCACAGAACTAGAAGAAGCACTTGCAGACTTATCATATTTATTACAGAAACTCTTACCTTTCCCACTTCTCCTACTGTATTGTCTACCACCGTGCCCTGAAGACTTTTTTGGTTTTTTTTACAAGTGACTCCTTAGACTTTTATTGTGAAATGAAATAAAAAGGGGTTCACTGTTGTTGAAGAATCCATTCAGTGCAGGTTGCTCGGGGTGCAGCTGCAGGTTGAGTTCTGGGTGGGAGCCCCAGGCAAGGGGCCATGAAATGCTCACCCTGTGCAGAACAAATGTCATGGGACCTGTGGCCCAGCCAGGGGACTGGACTCTCAGAGACACAGCAGGAGCTGAGGACATCAGACTGTCCTGTGCTTACACTGGGAAGGTATAAAAGCCTAGGGTTTCCTTTTTTGGAGGTGCTCCTCAGAGGTACCAGCTTGACCTGATATTTTCTTATTTAGTTATTGCACCAAGATTAAATTATTTTAAGGATCAAGACATCTGAGACTCTGGTGTGGGAAATCTAAGTTTGAAGGAAACCTGGTCTGCCTGTGCGTGTGGGGTGTGTAGGGAGTCAGGCAGGTCACCTGTCAGCTCACTGAAGCCAGCCACTGGCAAAGGGCTGCAGTCCCTGCCCAGGCAGTGAAGGTGTGACTGCCAAATTGGCTCCTGGATGATCAGACAGCGAAGTTTTCCTAAAAACACTCATAGATGTGAACCCATTCCTGCCTTAGGTTAGGCACAGCAAAAATCAAAAGAGTCACTATATATGTACTGGAGACCTGCTGATAATATATACTAGCTGATACTATACTAACATTACTAACATTAAGTGTATTAGAGGAAGCATTTCAGAGGGCACAGTGACAATTTAGAGTTTACTGTATATTCTGCAGTGCTCTTCATTTACACAAAAGAATACTGTGCTTGAAATTCCTTGTATTTGGCATGCTTATTTGGGATTTAATTCTGAATTATTTACATGTATAACTTAAAGCTTCTTTCTATAATAGCATATGGGGGATGCAGTATCTCACAGCTCTGTGCAGCACAGCTTGGTACTTGGCTTAGTAATTCACATACCATTTTTAAAACATCCCATAAACTTGACTGAAATATACCACAGAAACACAAAGTAGGACCTTGCTTATTACTGTGGGAAATCCCATCATCTTCCATGAAACTATTCATACAGGTAAAAGTAGCATTTCCTGTGCTGGTCTCATGATGAGCCATAAATTCTTAAATTTGTTAAGCCTTAAAGATGAAAAGGGCAAGAGAACTGTGAGAACATTTAATGCTCCTTTATCATCACCACATTCTCATGGACAGGGGTTTGTTTATGTCTGTGTCTACTACACTGTCCCAGGGTGGCTTTATGATGTTTGTATCCCCAAATATCTGTTCTGTTTATGCTGGATATGAAGTTCTGCACCTTTAAGACTGGTTCTGAGAGCAAAGGGGGAAGAAGGAGTGTGAAGTTTGTTTGCAGAAACTGCACTTGCTCCTCCGCATCCTTCTCCTGGACGATGTTGTCTTCAGCATGGACAACTCCTTTGCTTTTAGTTAGTTTTTGGCTAGCTGAGGCAGAGAAGGTCCCCAGCTAGTGGCTTTTCTTTTTTTTGGAAATGTTCAGCCCTGCTCTGGACTGAAAGCCCAGACAAACACCAGGAGCTCACACCTGTGGCCCACCAGGCCTGGGACACGAAATTTTCCAGCACAGGAGGGACTGACAAGAGACTGAGCAAGCTGAGCTACACCCCAGGACAAGGACTCTCTCTGAATTTGCCATCTCTGCAGAACAGTGAGTGGTTCCATTGTTTAATATTATTCCTTTTTTCATGCTTGTGAATACTTTGCTTGTTAAATAAACAGTTTTTTCCACTTTTTCTCTGAGGAAATCTTTTCCCGAGCCAGTTGGGGGAGGGGCCACTTGAACCTGCTTTCTAGAGGGCCCCCTTTCAGAGGTTTCCTCCCAAATTTGCCCTAAACCAGAACATACACACAGTTACATACACGTGTATGACCCTTTTATCTTTAAGAAATGCTCAAATATATTAGGATTTAGAGAAAGAAGACATGCCAAGTTTTCCTACAAATAGGCAAGGTGAGAAATACTAGATTTCGTACTTCCTGAAGTATCAGTTTTTGTTAAAAGGAAACAACTGCTCTAACTTTGAAAACAACTCAAAAGTCAATGCGATCAAGACAATTTATTGTCTCTTCCAATCTTCCTATCCACTCTGGCAAAGTATATTTGACAGAGGAGTATCTATGCCAACCACATAAATACTGGGAATGGAATTACACTCACAGTTGTATCAGTCACTGCAAATCAATGGGGAAAAATGCTTTGTGTAAACACAGTAAATCTCAACATGATGTCCTCCATTTCAATTCTTTTGCTTTAGTAGAAATGGAGAACCTGAAAGATGTCCAATGAATCGAAGTTTGTGTGGGTTCTGTAATCAAGATTGGTGCACTGGCAACAGAAGCCAAAAGCACTTGTTGTTGGTTTTTCTGAAGACTTTTTCATGTGCTTCACAGATCTTTCTGGAACAGAATACCATAAATTATGTGATCTCTATGATAAAACCATGAAATCTAAAGATAAAGAATAAAATGAAAAAAAAAAGAAAAGATTCATTTGAAAGGGTTCAAACAATGAAAATTATAATTTCTTTTCAGAGCAAATTCTCAGAATTTGACTGGTTTTAAGGATACAAAGTTGTCTTTATGCATGCTGCATTAATTCTGAGACTCAAAAATAATTTATTTTCCTCGGCATGTCCCTTTTATTTTATCTCTTTACTGATTTGCATTTTTTTTAGTTTGATTTCACCATATTTTACTAATACCTAAAGAGAGATCACTGTTGCATTCCATAGCCACAGGATCATGTCCAGAGAAGCTACAGTTACCAGGAACCAGCATGGAACACCAACGAGAGGGGCTTCTGTTCATGGAACCATTCATTCAGCACAGGAACAAACTCAGATCCAGAGACAGAGAGCCCTGAACAGAGGCAGGTGATGGGTTTTGAGGGACAGACCCAGGGTGGAGTTCAGGGTCAGGGACCACTAGGAACACAGCAAGGGAGAAACCCCAGGGGCTCAAACCCAATCAGAACACCCTGGGCTGACACCCCATGAGGGTCTGGGGTGGGGCAACTCTTCCTGGGTTCACAGGGCACATATCCTGAGGCAGAGGTTTTAAAACTCACACTAGATGGGCTTTACAGCCACGCCTCTCACTTTAACAATGCTTATCTGAAACGAAATCTTTGCTCCTCTGGGTGGGGGGCACCTCACAATCACTACTAGGCATAGTATCAATCACAGGAAAAGTGTTTCATGCAGTACCTTGCTTTCATATGTCAAGGTTTTGGTGAAGTAATGTATTAACTACTCTATCACGTCAGTAAAGATGTAATGGAGAGCTCACCAGTTGCCATTACAATATCAAATTATGAAGATGTGACATGATCGCTCCTGGAGAAGAAAAATTAATTATGTGGTCTTTCCGAAATAGAATGCTTTTAGGCAAGAGTCACATCCAAAATCACACAACAAGACATGCCTTGAATATCTGTACTGTGCTACCTGACTTACCACATCTAAACGCCTGAGAATTTGGATAGGAGAAAATATTGGTAAGATCATTTTGTCTGTTGTGCTCTGGAAAACCTGTGGAAGTCTGTAACAAGATGTTCTTTGCCTCTTGGTTGGGAAAAGGAGGAGGAGGCAACTCTGCCCTGCAGGAGAACCAGTCCTACTGATGGTTTCTTCTTCCTTTTGAGAAGGTAGAGGGTGAGTCTCACCTCTTTTCCTCTTTTCTCTCCTGGTCTTTTTGTGTCTCCTGCCAGATGAGAAAATAAATAAATAAATAAATAAATAAATAAATAAATAAAAGCAAAATAGTGGGAGTATATTGTGGATATTTTTTGTTCTATTCAGAGGATAAAGTTAACCGAAGGTCTGGGAAGAAGAATTAGGAGCATTTGGAGAACTACACAATTCCTAGTCATGCTTTCCCTCCTGTTGTTTTTCTTGTTGAATTTGCATTTTTCATCACTCAGTGGAAAAGCACGGAGTTGGGAAGATGGAAGAGAAAAGGAGGGCTGCATCAGCTGTTAACCAAGAGGAGACAGAGAAAAAGGAGTCCTTCTATTCTGGTCATGCAGAAATTGATAAACATTTCTATAAGAGTGACTGTTTGTTAAAGACTGCTAATTTCTGCTCCCTTTCAGCTGATAGAATTGATTTTTTTCAAAGCCAAATCACTTATGTGTTTTTCTAGAAACTCTTATGTTGCTAGATCAGTAAGCAAGACTTAGATGCTTTGTGTTAGCTATTTGCATTTGTAGCAAAACAGGTCTGCTAAGCATAGGTATCTGTCAAGACTAATCCTGTAATGTGTAGGTCACTTTTATTGTTTTCCAAGCGTTTTTACTTTTATGTGTATAGAGAAAAAAGAAGTTGGAAACTTCTAATTAATATATTAGGTACTATTCCAATCTCTCCATATCAATTGTAACACATTAATGTTTCTAAAAGTCAAGCAAGAAACAAAGGTTATCTTCACCCAATATAACATCAGCTATTCTTTGATAAAAACTGCAGTTTTTCATGTGATCTGATCAATATTGTCACAATAGTTGTATTGCCATTTCTTGCCAACTTTCATGGGCTTTTTTCCTCCCACATTATGGTGAATGCTGATTTATGTCTGTGTTTGATTCAATTTAAAGGCTTTAAACTCATTTCAACATATGTTGCCCATGGAGTGTGTGCTTATGGTTTGTTGCTGGAATAGGAGGTCATTTCCCTCAGGCTACTTTTACCTTTAAGGTTGGTTTCCTCCACAATCAAATAGCTTTGAACTTAAATCAAGAGGTTTAGCACCACATGAGGATAACAGCATGCAATTACCCAGCAGACTTGTAAGATACGAAAATGTTAAATGTCACAGAGGTTTTTAGAACTTACACTGTCACATTGTGTGTTCCGTATTGATGTTTTGGCAGCACGAGGAGAGCTCTCCCATTGCAGTAAGCACTTGCTGATTTACTTGGAACATCTCATGACATCCCTCATTGGTGAGGAATAGTGAGAGAGCAGTTCTAGTGCTGGTCTCATTGCCGTACTTGCTGTGTTGCCCATGAAACAGAGCACTCCACCTGGAAGGGAAAATGTCTGCCATGTGAAAAACTACACAGAAATCTTAATAGACATGCATGACCACATCTGCTGGTCCAATCTCACAACTCCCTGGTGTCTTCAGGATGGTAAAAGCTCTTCTTTCATGAGCAACTTGATGATAATTTCCAACACTGCAGGCTTTTATTGTACATTGCAGTTAGTCCAGACTAGTGTGCGAAGAGAGCAGATGTGGCATTTCAGGAGAAATCTCCTAGCCACAGAACAGAAGAAGAGAAGAAAGTAATGAGGAATTGAAAACAAACAGTTTGACCTTCAAATGCTTTTCTCCTGTCAGTAGAAGCAGGCTGTCTGCCTCCTTCTGAACCAGTTGCTAAAATTTCAGTGCAGTCTTGCAAATTTAAACAGAAATTTGCACCCAGCAAGCATAGCATTACTAATTTTATAAATTCATCTGGAGACAACATCCGTTAGAGAAGGTGCCTATTAATATCAGATTGGTGATTTGTGTACCTGTTTAGGGGACATAGTGGCAGAATCTGAAAGCACTCCATATGACTTCAGAGGTATGAAAATCAAACTGGGTGCAGGATGTATAATGTTATACATAGGTATCTAATCATGTTGGCCTGTGAAAAATAGCCAGGTACAGTGATAGATATTCCTTGTTCCCTTCCCCAGAAGCAAACAAAGTTATGAGGTTAACGTAACAAGCACAAAAGGTATATTGTGACCTTTCAATACAGCTGTTTCACAAGGAACTATTTGTTAACTGCCACTGGGATTGAGTGCTCCAGAGCGTGTTAAGCCTTGCCAGCCCACTGGATTCACTTCTGGGGATCAGAAGCTGAACATGACAAATATGCCTATCAATGTATTCCTTGGAGCTACATGTGTTTCTGTATTTTCAGGATCAGCAACCTTGTTAAGTAAGAAGGTATGGGGACTATGTATACAAGGTGATGTAACAAACTATTGTTGCAATATAAGGTTGAATGTTTCATTTATTTATACATTTTGGGAAGAAATGAGGACAATTTATATTTTAAGCAGTTTGGCTATAAATATACTGTTATGCCAAGATAAATGGTTAAAACAGTGGTTATAAATTTTGTTTTGGCATTGCAGTAAATTGTGTATATTCCTTCCTGAATGTATGTGTGAATTAGCATTTTTATGTACTCATAATGTGACCTTTATATTTTAAATTTTTTTAGGAAATAGTCCTCCTAGAATCTGTTTAGATTTCACTAATTCCTTAATGAGATGTGAATAAGTGAGGTATTTGTCCTCTAATATTTAATCCAGTAGTTTGTGCAATCCTAGAAATCCTTCAAAATTTTCTGTCAATTCTCTTTTTGACTTCAAATTTAAAAATTGACTTTGGGAGGGATAAGAAGTGAATCCAACAAAAATGCTGGTTTTGTTTTTCCTTTTTGCCCATTCTGAATCAATTTGGCAGTGAGCTGTTCAGATGTATAGATGGTTGAGTCCTCTTTTGTTGTCTTCCATTGGTGTGTGTGTATGGAACAAATCCTGGGCCTTTTACATGTTCCAACATGGAACACCCAGAAAGTGCACTTTTCACAGAATACTTATGAATGAAAACTGGTAATTGTACAGGACATCAGTTTCCTTACTTGATGCCATGAATCTGTCACAGGAAGGTAATTGGACTCATATTTATCTTTAGTGATATTACATTAAGCATCTTAATAAAAACAATGGAGCTTCAACAGACCCTCATCTCAGCATCTGTCAAGCAACCAAATGGGAAGCAAATGAATACAAAGATATGTTGTGTTGTTGGTTTATTTTATTTTTTTTTTTTATGAAATAAGTCTGCTATGCTAAAAAAATGTATGTTGAGTGTTGCTATTTGTGTTACATGTGGCATGTATTTGAAAGGTCACGTGTTACTGATGAGCTCATTGTTTATAATTAAGAAATATTTGATAAACTGTGAACAAATACTTATTTATTTTCAGACTATTAGCTAAAACATTAATTATTTTTACCTATTAGAGCATCCTAATGAGGAACTAATATTAATTCATCCAACAAAGTTCACTTTTATTTGAGACACTCACCAAGTTAATTACTAGACTCCCTTCATTAACATTTCAAATCTCATTAAAATGTAAATGGGATTTTTTTTTTGCATATTAGAGGGTATTTATTGGCATTCATCATAGTAAGTACTTTGGTCTTCATTAATTATAAAGAATATAATAAATAGTCATTTACTGTTGTGAAAACAGCTGGTTAAAGGTTGTTGTACTTATGCTTTTTAGCATGGCAATCAAAATGGATGATTCTTAGTATAGACATACTTAATTCTCAGCACTGCACTAGGTGGCATCCAAAGTGGAGGAGAGTGTAACAAGGCTTCTTGTTCATCATGCAGATGTGTATGTGCAAGGGAAGTACCTGGAAGTAAAGGACCTTTTCTAACCAAAAAGGTACTATTCTACATATTTCCTCCCACAATTTAGATGGCCATAAACCCTTATGTCACCAGGCTCTGATGAGCATGCTCTACTTGTAAAAAAGTAGTTCAGGAAAAAAAAAAAATAAAAAAAAAAAAAAAAAAAAAAAAATCAGACCTTTTGATGTGTTGCCTCCCTCCTCCCACCTCCCCTCCAAAGTTAATAGGTAATGGTGAGCAACTATTTAATCTCTACTATGTATTTGTAGCTCTTATTTTTGAGACTTCCATGGTTGGGAGCATAGGGCCACAGAGTGGCCAGAACTAGGTAAGGGCCATGTGTAGCTAAAATTCATAGATGCTGGAGATTGTCTGGTTTATGGTGGTAAACTGGGAAACAGAAGACAGTCACCAGCTCCCATAGTTTGGACACACAGTCTCTTTTTGTGGGTTCTGGTCCTGGATGTAGGTATTTTACTGTCTACCTCTTTGACAAGCTATTAAAAGAATTATGCATCAATTTTTCAGTTTTAACCAGATCATGTGAGATTTGATTTGCATGTTCAGACTTAATAGGCTTCTAAAATAAACTGTTTTCCACTATCATTTTAATGCAATAAAGAAAGAGGATTTATATATAATATATAATGCTTGACCTGCTCATATATCACCTTTTCTAGTCTTGCCTGCATCAGATAATTCTGTATCAAAGCAGACCATATAAATATGGTAAATATAGAAATATGGAGATGAAAGAAGAAGATAAACTGAGATATAATTGTATTAAGAAAGTGGTTTATGTACATAAGATACTGCAACCAGTTTTATGCTTATGACAATTACTGAGGTATCAGCTTGAGAACCAAATCTGGTAGGACTGGTTAAGATGATATTTCAATTAGTGGCTCAGAGTGTATGGCACTCAGTCACTGAGGGACCTACCACAGTTTCAACAACATATTGAAGAATCCCTCCCCTGAAGGAAGACTGTTGTTGGAGGAAAGGCATGAAGCTGGTAATGAATTCCCCCAAGTACTGGTAGTAAAGAGATTTCACATCTTTGAAAGAATCCCACTGGTGCTCTCTTACTTGTTCTTGTCAGGAATAGTCACTAACTTCTCTAAGAGTTTGGGAGTTGATGGGTTTGCAACTAAAATGAATGGAGCAGAGAAAAATTTATGTTTTTCCACTAAGGCTGAGTTTTCACAACTTGTTCTTGTTCTGCAGTAATCCTTTATTTTCTTATGACTTCCCCAAAGAAAAAAGTAATTTGATTGCTTGTACCTGGATTTGGTGAAATAATTTTATTTGACATAATTTGAACAGCTATTCTAGCCAGGGAAAATAAGGAAACCTAGTACACAATCAAATCATATCATTAGTTTTGATAATGAAGTTAAAGATCAGTTCACTTGTTCTTTAGCTTGATCTACGACCTTGTGCCAGACAGCTGTTCACAGTTAATGGCAATAATCTCTATAAAGTGACACAAACATTGCAATGACCACACCACTTTCACGTGTGAGCCTTCCAGGCAGATCAAATCTGGTGTGACTACATATGGATCTTGAAAAAGCATTACATGGACTTGCTTGAGGAAACTTTATCCCAGGAATATCTCTGTTCCCTAGTCTGTCTGCAGACCAGTCTTACAACATAGTACACAACTTATTTGCATTACCCATGATGTACTCTTTCCAGATTCTTTGTCCCCTTTTTTATACTGAATAATTGAGACTTTTTTCTTATCTTCAAGACAAATCTTCTCCATAATTTTAAGGATAAGATGTGCAAATAATTTTTGTTTTTCCATTACTCAATTAGGTATAAATCCCAAAGATATATATCTATAAGTGTATAAAGAGGTAGGTAAAATTGAAGAAAACATTTCTTTACAGATTACTATATTTTTTTATTATTTTTTTTAGTACACAGGAAATACTGCTGATAATTTAGTCTCCTTGAAACAAGATCTTTTAAAAATTCTTGGCTAACACAAATTTTGGAAAACATATTGTTAACAAAATTCCTTCCTCCAGTTTATAGAAAAAAATTACTGGGTATTTGGGGGTGTTTTTTTGTTAGTTTGATTATTTTTTTATTATTATTTTTCATTAATGTGAGATGAATGGCTATTTAGGCTACCAAAACTTGCTTAGGAAATGCTATTTAGAATATGTAGAGGGATTCCCAGTCCTTAAGCCTAGCATAAACCTCTGAGGCTCGAGCTCCCAGTTTCTGTAGCAAAGAACCTGAGCACCCTGATACCCTGAGTTCTTGTGACTCTGTAGGAGGTGCTTCCAACCTGTGGTAAGGCTGAGAAACAATACTGTTGAAACTGTGCTGCTTGCCTGCTGGCATTGTGTTCGTATGGTGGTCACTCTAAGATAAAATGAAAGGTCTCTCCACCTAAAGGAGGCACAAAAGGAGGGCTGCCCAGAAATTACTCATGTCCATCCATCCACGCAAAATTTAAATTGAAGATATTAGAAATGCAACATTTTCATCTGATAATAAAGTGATATCTTTCGTAGAAATTGTTTTTTTCTGACAGTTGCCAGCTAGTTTTGCATCTAGCAGACCATCAGTAGTGCAGTGTTCAGATGGTAGAGTGCAATCACTTAGTAGCTGATAGAGAAAGAAGAAACTGTGAAGAGCTGCTAGAGAGGCTGTCAGGGGCTGTTTTCTATGACTGGGAAAGAGTAACATCTCCTGCTTGTTCTGGTTTTAATTTTCTTTCTTTTTATCTTCAGTATAGTTCCTGAAAAAAATTATAATATATATAATATATAATTTTTCTGATTTCTGAGATTTTGATGGTGATCCAAACTAGTTTTGTTTCACATTTTGAAGTGAAACCCTTAGATGTAAATTTGATTTTTTAATTTGGACTGTTAATAAGATCTGAAAGCAGCCTTGTCCTTCCATGATTGTTGTTAATTTGTAGAAAGACAAAGGCTAAGCCGTATTCTACAGCAAATATGTGAGGGAAACAGAGAATTTTTTTTGTCCCTATTCAATCCCCATTCCACCATCTTCTGTAGAACAGGCAAAGAAGGATAAGAGAGTCAATGTTGCATCACCCTATGGCTGAGAATCAAAACATCTGCCTTGAATTTCCAGCACTGTTACTGACCTGCAGTGGAATTCGGTGGTCCTTTCCGTAAAGGGCACCCAGCATGTTTTTGGAGTTTGACTACCTTTGTGCATTTGTCAGCAGTTCCTGATTCTACCCAGCAATGGGCTGCTACACACAGCAACAACATTTTTATCCCAGGCTTAGGCAGGGTTTTCCTCCTTGCTTTTTGATTTTATGGCTCCTGAGTTTCCTCTGGGATACAACTCCCAGTACAGGGCTGTACTTTAAGGGCCATGACAGAATTCTTGATTTTAAAATAAATGTGATTTCCCTCCAGTCAAACTTTTCAATATCCTGACAGAGCCTGAGGATGTTAAAATAAAACATAACAGAAGGAGAGTAAACTGTTTTATTCAGACAAGCAGGCTCTAGTGTAAAACCAAAACCAAAGCAGTAAGCATTCACCTATCCTAATAAAAATAAGAATTGAATCAGATAACACAATAGAAATAACAACAGGACAGATTTAAACCTATGTTTTGAATGCCTTCTTCTAAAAGATCCTTTGCTCTAAAGAAAAGAAATGCTAGCATTTTTTAAAAGCAGCTGAGACATATTTTTTAATCAGCTCATAAGGAAAGGGAATCATGAAATGAAATTCAGTTATAGTTTTGGTTATGTTGGTCTGTATCACATACAGTATACACAACTTTGTTTTTGTTTGGAAAAGTGGATGTGGTTACCCTTCCATCTGTATGTCCTTACTAATATGACAAGTGCTGACAGTTATCAGAAAATCTAGAAAATAGTATGTAGAACAGCAATCCATGAACTTTTATTCCTTAAAACATTCTGCATTTAATGGATCTAAGCAAGTTTCATTTTAAAGTACATTTTAGATGTTGACACCACTTATTATAGCAGCTGGTTCTTTGTCAAATTGGATGATATTCAAAACAGGATTTTGTTGTTCTTTTTCTTCTTGCCATCTGTTGCTGTTATAGACATTTTTCAAGAAATAGCTTCTAAATTAATTAGGTCATATTGTAAATGTGTTCTTTTTATGAAATGCTTAAAATTAAAAGCATAAGGAAAATTATGCTGTAACTGGTTTTATAGCGTAATTTAATTTCTATACAAAATTTCTATCAAAAAAAATGAACAACAAACATTTGGTTTTAGATACGTGTTGAACTGGTATAGGTTGTGACTTAATCTCATAAAAAATCTGATTGTTTACAAACCTGTAATTCAGTTTTCTATTTGAACATCAGGAAAATTATATAAAATTTAAAATTAGGTGCTGAAATAGAGTAAAAGAAAAAGCAATGGAAAAATATGATCCTGAAATCTGCTTCTGTTATACAATCTGAATCTTATTTCACATGTGCTTCAGCTTCATTGAGAAAAGTGGATAAATTGTTTTAGATACTGAGCTCAGCAAATCTTACCAGCATATGTGCTTCTAAGGATGCAAGTATCTTGTTTTACTAAACTCAACCTGACTTGAATTCCTACATAATTTAATTATTTTAAGGATCAACTAATAAATTATACTGGAGAAGAGAATTATATGAACAGAAAATGAGAGGTTTTTGCTTCTTTCTCTATCACCGCTAAGCATTTTTTCAAAAGCAGAGACAGGATTAGTTTGGATATTTAGGGTATGACCAAATATATATATTTCATCTTCAGAGAGTAGCCTGAGACTTAAATGAACCACAAAGATGCAGAAAACATATGTGAACCTGTTGTAAAACACACTGTCATACTGCACAAATAAAGGAAGAGCCCAAATCAAGTCTCTGTTTTCTAGTTTTTAAACACTTGCCATTGCAACTTCAAACACAATTTTACAGTAACATTTGCAATATATGCCAAAGGAGACAATATGTCTGAGCTGGAACCAGCTTCTTGGAACAATGTTCACATTGTATGCATGACCTCGGTCAGCACCCAAGGCTTCATTTGTAATGCTTTCTGCATACAAAGAAACAAAAGGTATGTGGCAAATCCCCTATGAGCTGTTACTCATTTGCAATACCTGATAAATGTGATAAATGCCATTAATGTCCTCTCAAAAATTGATGCGTGTTCCAGATGTTGATCAGTGCTTGGCAGCTAATTGTTTTTATAACAAGTGGCTGACTGAGGGCAGAGATTCACACAATGGACATACCTATATAGAAGGTGGAATATGCTGCAAAGGCAAAAGGACCAGCCTGGTCAATTGCTCCTTTAGTCAGTATTTCCATCCATGCTCTATTTAGTGAAACTACTGCTTCTCTAGCAGTAACTAACATTTCTTACCAATTAGTACATATTAATTTTTATAGTACTTACATTACACAAGCATGGACAGGCAACATCCTTCTAATGTCTGGCCAATAGCTAGTTTAAAGATGGGGTTGCTTTTGTCCTGCTTAAATAATTATTTGGCACCTGGTGATGTATCAGATGAGTAAATTATTGTAGTGAGTCTGGCAGTGTTTAAAAGTGAAGGAAGATGGCAGAGAAACTCCTAGCATAATCAACTCTGAACAGCACCAGAACACAAATTCCTTAGACTGATTTGCAAAGCCTATGTTCATTGATTACAGCATGAACCCAAAAGAATTCATGGAAGTCTTGCTCTGCTAAGCAGAAAGTTTGGAAATGCAAAGCCAAGAGACTTGGATCCTTCTATTCAGAGTCCAGGTAAAGACAGGTAAGCACTTAAGCCTTGAGATTTCATCTCTAAACAACCTAAAATGGAGACTGTGTTAGGTCAGGCTCAGTCTCTTGCTCCCCAAATGTCCCCTTTACATAATTTCTGCCATACATTGCTGAAAATGCAATTTTCAAGTGCTTTGTGGTTTTTTTATTCCCATTTCTTCTGATGGAACACTGTTAAAGGAATTTATTACTCTTGTGGCTTTAAATCATGTTCCAATTATCAGCCTAAATTCCTCATGGCCAATTTATTCCCATTTGAGCTGTACCAATGTTGTTCTTTAGCTTAAATAGTTCTCTCTCCCTGGAGTTTTATTGCCCCAATCTATTTATTAGATTTAGTCTCTTTAGTCTTTGTGTTTCTTGCTAATTTTCATTATGATAGTTTCCTTATTCCCTGATGATCTTACTAGATTTTCTCTGTATCCTTACAGAGGTTTGATTTTTTCTTTTTTTTTTTTATTTTTGCTAACAAATGATCATCACTATATACAAAAACTATATTCAGAGGTCTTCAGGTGACACAGAGAACAGTCCTAATTAGCATTCCTAATTGGAAGAGTAACATGAGAACTCAGCACTTTATGTGGTTATACTGCTAATACAGTAAGTATTTCAAGAGCTACAGATAGTGTTCCAAGCACCAGAGCTGAGATTCCTCTGCAGGCTGTGGTGAGACCAGGGTGAAGCAGCTGTGTCCCTGCAGCCCATGGGGATCCACAGGGGATGCAGGGATCCAGCCACAGCCTCTGGGGAAGGTGCCCATGCTGGGGTGGGTGGATGCCTGGAGGAGGCTGTGATCCAGTGGGAGACACGGTGGAGAGAGGGCCCTGCTTCCAGGCTGGAGCAGCCTGTCCTTGGAGGGCTGCACCCCTGGAATAGTGACCCACACCACAGCAGTTCTGGGAGGACTGCTGCTTGTGAGAGTGGACCCACGCTGGAGAAGGTCACGGAGAGCTGTCTCCCATGGGAGGAACCCCACACTCTCGCAGGGGAAGGATTCCTCTTCCAGAGCAGTGGAAGAAAACCCTGGGTGATGAACCAACCCACATTCCATTTCCTTGCACTGTCGGTGGTAAGGAGAGAGAGGTTGGGGGAAAA
Source organism: Cyanistes caeruleus (assembly GCF_971803275.1). Taxonomy (NCBI): domain Eukaryota; kingdom Metazoa; phylum Chordata; class Aves; order Passeriformes; family Paridae; genus Cyanistes; species Cyanistes caeruleus. The sequence continues at coordinate 81,209,895 of NC_141701.1, read as the reverse complement.
AAGGAGTTTTAAGGGCTTATTTTACTTCTTATTATCCTCCTCTGATTCAGTTAGTAATAAATTCAGTTTGCAACTTTGAGCCTGTTTTGCCCTTGGAGTGTTTCTCTCAGTCCTTATCTCCACTCATTAACCCTTTATTAATTTTTGGTTTTATTCTCTCCTCTACCCAGCTGGCAGGGGAGGGTGAGCGAGCGACTCTCATGGGTACCTGGTGTTGGGCCAATGTCAAACCACAACAGCAGTGAAAAATCTGCCTACTATAATATACCTAGATTGATTGGAGTCTGTACAGGTTTTGATTTTTTGGGGGGAATAAGCTTTATTTTCAGGGGGATGAGGAAAATGTTTTGTTGGTTTGTTTTTGTTTATTTTTTCTTTGTTTTCATGGGGTTTTTGTGTCATTAGTTTTCATTTGCTGTTTTTTTGGTTTGATGGGTTTTAATATTTTGGATTGAGTTCTGTTTGTTTGTCTGTTTGGTTTTTTTGGTGTTGTTGGTTTGGGTTTTTTTCCCCCCGAAATGAAAAATGTAAATATTATTTATCATATAGTTGCATTACAAATCCTGTTCTCTCAGCAGACCTTTTCACCAGGTGAAAGCAAAATTATTATAGCTATCAACTGTTACGGTTACCACAAGGAGATATGAATTAACTTCTAACAAAGATTTTACTCTTATGGGGCACAACACTATTTTTAAGAGCAAATGAAATTTATAATCTTTTTATTGTGTGACTGAAGTGAACTAATAGCCACTGTAAACATTCATGGCTGATGACTAAAGAAGATCCAGACCCACAGACAGGAGTGTGCAGAGAGAAGAAATTTTCAGGGCAACCAGGAGCAAAGGATGACTTATTTTCTGCACAGAATAAAAGACTATTAAAGTGAACAAAATTATATAAATGTAAAACACAATCAAATAAGAACATCAAAAATGAACAGGTTCAATTATTTTGCTTGCTCTCAGACTCAAGCATGTAATTGTTTTGACTTTTCATTCGTGAAAGTCTATTTGCTAAACTGTAAATGCAGCTATGTCCTGAATTTACTTCTCTGTCTGTTTGAAGGACTCATGCACAGTCTCCATGAAGAGTCTATCTACAAATTTAGTGAACATTCATGTCTACGTGCTGTTGGTACATAAGGTGATAGGTACACATCAGCTTCCCAGCTGGCTTCATCTATTTGCTCCAATTTAAAAAAGAAAAAAATTATTGCTTTTCATCTGAACTTCTTAGCACTGCCTATGGCCAGACACATGTTGAGACATTGGGATATGTTTAAGTGGGGTCATTCTGAATAATGTTCATTTATAATTTTTTATTCAATATTTTTCTATCATATTCACCATCCCTTTTGATGGCCAGAAATTATGGTGATTGAGCTAGATCACAGGTAATTTCTGAAACTGGATTTTAAGTGCCTGTGAAACAACAGATAGAAAAAATATTTTAAAGGATCTATCTTCTCTTTACCAGACTGGTTGTTTGGCAAATGCATGAGCATGTTTTTATTGTGACATGCCACTCTTCTGACTTTTCACTTTATATTTATGATACACAGCACTATACTTAATTGCTTCATAAGTAGCCTTGTCACAGTAAATCTTCCAATATAAAATGCAATACAGTGTAGCATGTCTAGACACAGAAATGCAGAATACAAGACCAAAATATACTACAGCTTTGACATGATTATGTACAACACTGATAGCAGCAGAGTATTTGGAATAGAATGAAAGATATTATTCATGAAAGATGCTGTTGTTCTTCAAGAAGTTTCATGGATCCAATACATTAGTATGTACGTTGTTTGTTTCAGAGAATTTTGGTACATACAACCTGGAATTGAAATCAGGAAATCTGACTTCCTGCTATGTCTTCCACAGTATTGTTGGGTAACAGTAGCAACATTTAGGGAGTGTATTCACTCTGTTGACTCTTAAGTTTTAACTATAGCCATTGAAGAATGTCCTCCAGCAGCTTCACTTTAACATCTGTGTGGAAAAACTTTAACAAATACATGATTTTTGCATTTGTTACACTCCTAATTCCTGCAGACTAAGAATTGAAATGCAATTCAATATTTTTCCTCAGTTGCCTTGAACTTCTAATCTTTCAAAGCTCCAACGGAACAGGATCAATGTAATAACAATGTATTGATGTAAGTTAAAACAAACCAAAGACACATTATTTGGAAGAATAGAGAATCAGAAGAGAGTAGAGATATTTTTGATGTGGGAGGTGCATGAGTGGAGCAAATTGTGGTATTTTTTCCATGGGAAACAGAGTGGAGGTAATTCAGAGAACTACTCTGGAAGCATCCTGCAGTGACTGCAGACAGTTCCCAAACCAAAGTTAGTGCAAGGACAAGTCCTCCCCTACGTAGTTGTCAGTGGGGCCAAAGAGGCCAGAACTCCATTTGAGGTGCTTTTTGTAACCAGGTAGACTGGACATATATTTTACTCCTCTCATGCCTAGGAACAGCCCCTAAGCACTGTTCCTGCTGGTGTCTGTATGATGACTTCTCCCAGCTACTGCAAAGCTGTTTTGTCTCTGCCAAAAGCTGGGAGAGTGTTCCTCCCACTGCTGCTGCTCCCAGGGCACTTGACAGGCTCCGTGTTTCCAGTCTGGATCTACCAGAACAAGATGTCTTGAGGCAAGAGAGAAAAGTGAAAGTAATGCCAGCTCATCCTACTGGTCTGCCTGCTTGGATACAGAAATATATCTCACATACAGTCTTCTCTGAATTCCTGTGGAAATCCTGGGCATATTGGATTGATATGCTGCACAGGAAACAGGACAAGGGGAAAGGTGTGATCCTGTCACAAATGTTTCTGTGGCTCAATTTCTTAAGTTAATCTTCAAAATGAAAAAAAATTATAAAAATAAAAACAAATAAATCAAAACCAAAAACATGGATGCACACACATTCTCCTCCCCAGAAAAATAAAAATTCTGTCACTTCTGTCAGATGATAACTGACAATATCTTGTATCTGGTCAAACCTATGAGATTAGCCAGGCAGATATGTTTCCTTTAGGCCTCATCTCTGTTGATTTCCTACTCAGCTCCTAATCATATGGAAAGATTCAAAGATGGGAGAGGATATTTTGAGGAAAGTGAAGCAGCTAAAAATTAATTCCCAGGTATATTATGTTCACGTATGTATTGGCCCTAAATTTACAATTGAATTAATTAAAAGTAATTGATATTACCACAAATAAGTGTTCCCAGAATATCTCGTCAACAATCGGCAGACACTGAACTGAATTTATGTTTTGAATAGAAATTAGTTTCACCCTGAGAACAGCAACACCTGTACAGCAAAATGTACTGTTATTGATGTGTTTGAAAAACACTTCACAATGAGCATGGAGTGGAGAGGAAGAGGGGAGGGTATTATTATTAAAGCTAAAACAGGAGTCAGTCCTTGACTTCTGTGAGAAATCATAATTCCACTCTTAATAAAGACACATCCTTATTTTTCAGGCCATTAGCTACCTCCATTCATTATACAGTTTTGTGACATTACTGTATGCATGTCATGTGTGAAGTAAACTGGATTATCCTCAACTGGATTTAGCAAACCCAGTGTTATTATTTATCAGATTGAGTATTGCACTGTTTACCTTGTAACTACAGGAAGTGATATGCCAAATGGTGTTCTGGCCATTTTTGCATTTTTTGTGGTACACCTGCTGCAGGTGTTAATGCCAGTCTCAAATGATCACCTACTTTTTTTCTGAGTACGAACTGCCAGTTTTCGTTATACAAAGGAAATGTATATAAATGTATATTCTATCAAATAAGCAGATGACATCTTATAGAAAATTAATAAAATCTCCAAGAGAAACCATTTTAAAACATTTTCATAGCTCATGCTAAGGTAAGTAAGTCCCTTACTCAGCCATGAAATTTAACTATATAGGGTATGTATCAAGTAATTGCTCTTTCATGTAATTTGACTTGACTATCTGGAGCTTTTTCTTGACCACTAGAAAATTTTGTTCCTGTCTTACACATTGCTTAAGTGATTTCTTCTTCAAATACATGGGCTTAACCTTGAAAAATTAAAATCCTGTACGTTAAAAAATCCTTTTTTAACGTACAGGATTTCAATTTAGTTTAAATGTTATCATTTAGAGAAGGTATAAGTCATTTTTGAGAGAGGCAGAGATCAGAAAGTGTATTTGCTTTCTCAGCTTTAAAATATTGTCTTTTAAATTTCATAATTCTGGAGGCAAGAATTAAAATTATGAAGACCTATGTCAGTCAAAACTACCAAGGATTATTTCTTTCAGAATACCTCGTTTATCAAATCAAGCAAAAGTCAATGTTTCTGAGGCAAAAATACTTGTATATTAATAGAGATATTTGTAAATTTTAGTACAAACAGTTTTTATGAACAAAACTCCATCAGCTTACAATTTTCTCCTACATTAACAGATAAATATTTTTAGCTTATTTCTCTTAATATGTCCAGAAGGAAAATACTCATTTAGTTTGTCCAGCTGGATTTGAACAGTTTTACCACACCCCATTAAGCTTTCTGTCTGCTTCAGACATGGTGCACAAGGGATACATTATGATTTAATTTACACAAAAACCCCATTTAAACAAAATTCCTCCCAAAATAGATCATGATCACTAAATATAGATTCTGCTTTAATATTAAACCTGTACAAAAAAAAGCACTCAAACATAATATGCAGTTTTTTCTTTCTTTTGTTTTCTTTCAGGTCTCTTAGTCTTCTGTCCAAATAGTTGCAAGGGAAAAGATGGGCAATATAATGATTATTTATGTCTTCTACCAGGTAGGCACATTCTGTTACTCAGCATTCCTGAACTGCCATTACAGTGTGTTCAGTAAGCATTTAAACCAATTTTTATTTACATCAGCTCAGATTGTTGTACTTCTTGTACTATAGTAGGAAAGTTTCCATGGATGTACAAGAGAAATCTGCCATAACTAATACTTGCAGTTTCAAAGACACCAAGGGGTAAGTATCTGTGTGATTAAAAAACCCAAAACAACAAAAAAAAGCCAAATGGAAAAATGAAACATTGCTCCACACAGAAGGTAAAGGCAGAAAATGGTTCATTTACTCTCTTTCCATTTGCACAACAGTAATAAAAATGCCAAACAGACTGATTTTCAGGTAAACTCTATGCTGCAGTAAAGTCAAGATTATAAGAGAAGATTTATTGATACAGCATATATTTCTTGCAATACTGCATTTTTACCTCTCTTTCAAGGATAGGCCTATGTCTTTGTTCAGTTTAGTTTTAACCAGATGCTGCCATTTCGTTTTTAATATTTATGAAATGATCTGCCTTTCTCTGAGATAGAAGCATAGGATTTGTATTTCACAATTTTATGTATTAAACATTATTTCCAGAGTTGTTAAGACTTTATTGTTAAAAAAAATCCACACTGCTGAAGAGAGGAAAAATACCAGTTCTAGTGAATTGGTGACCTGATGCCTTGCTTAATTTATGTGTTCTAAAGCTTTTAGAGATCATTTATGTATTCTAAAGATGTTACAGATTCAAGTCCTCTTGAATACAGAACACAGCAGAAAATGTCACTGGTTGTTGTTGGTTTTTTTCCTAGATAGATATCAGCTTTGTCTCATCTTAACTAAAATTTGATTGGCAAATCTAAAAAGAAATAATTTCTTCTTAAACATGTCCCAAGGCGAGTTTTTTTCCCACAAAATGAAGTGAAAAGGAACAAAAAAAACCAAACAAACCAGGCAACACACCTAAACCAAACCCTCTTGAAACCCAAAAATCTCCTATAATGTAAAAAAAAATTGAAGCACATAAGAGTTATTTAGCCAAAGACAGAGGGCAAGAGTGATATAGTAGCTCCTAAAAGCAGCCCTATGGAGGCATACAGTCAGTGAGGGGGTGCTTAGTTAGGATCTCTGAATTGTTCCTCCCTCTCTATTGAACAAACCTAGGAAGACCATAAGTCTACGTTCTGAGCCGCTGAATTTAAACAAAACATCTTTCAGGCATTGTAAGGCTTGGATCCTTGAGATGGTCAGAACTTGCCTCACCATATCTGCCATGTATTGGCTTTTTTGAAGCGTGATGTGACAGAGTCTACCATGAAAAATGATATTTTTTACAAAATTTTAATGCATATCACTCTGCCTAAGCCCAGACTGTGTCATTATTCACTTTGAAGAGTACCTGATTTCAGTAGTCCAATTGAAATAAACAAAATCACATAGCTGTTTTCAGAAGCTAGACTGCAGACAACTTCTAACAGTTATTATTGAGGAGGTGGAATAAATATTTTTAGATGGAAGCCCCTCATTATGTTTGTACATTTATTCTTTCACACTCATCTTCATTTTAGAAACTGCTCATAGTGTTATAAAACAACATCATATACTGGGACATCCCTCTAGAAAGAGACAGACAAATAGTTCTGCCAGAATTGATGGCCCAGAAGTGAGCATCATGTTTAAGAGAATCAGCTATCAGTACAAACTGTTTAGCTCATTTCCACAAATGGAAAGCCACAGACCTTAACATTTACAGAAATGGGGGAAATACCAGATTTTTACTGGAACAAACCTAATGTTAGTAAGCATACTGATGAGTATATTCACATGAACACACACATTCTTAAACCAGCATGTATTATGACATTAACATGTTTTATATAATACTATGAATCAAGTGAATTATGATACAATACTGACCAAAGGCCTATCATAATTGACATAAAAATGCCTAATCAAGGATTTAGTTTTAAATTTTATTACATTTTAATAATTGATTAATTTGCTCTTTTATGACATTACTTTTTCTTTAAGTTAATCAAGTAACAGGACATTTTAATTTTTTTAATTCTTTGTTTTCCTTTGAGTAATAACAGCACAGAACTTCCTCAGCTATATAAAGCTGGCAGATTTCCTAGAGATAAATCTCTAAACGGTGTAATTTTCTATGTTGATGGACCCTGACATCAGCATACATTGATGCCTTCATGTCCTCTTACTGGAGGGAGAGAGACAATTGAATTACACAAAACACAATCTCTTTATGTAGAAAGGTTATATAAAAGGAAAGAAATTATGATTTTTTATAAAAATACACACTGTGCTTAAATAAAATTGAGATATTTAATGGACAACTTTAGAATAATGGATGCTATTCCATCATGCCACTCAGGAATATTGAGTAGCTCAACAGCAAATGTTGTGTGTAAGCTTCAATTAATTTATATTTCCAAATCCTCAGAGATACCAGAGGAAGAAAATCTGATACATGCAGTTCATAGTACACACAAGTTCCAAGGACATTTGAGGGAATGCAGTTATTATGGTGATGAAAACATTCTTATAATTAACTTTGATATTCTAAATGAGATCATGTTAAACAATTATTTTATGGGCTTTTTCAATGGAATAAATCAAATTAAAATAAATAAAGATTTTGAGTGGGTTTTTTGTCGTTGGCTTTTTTTTTTGTTTGGTTGGTTTTTGTTCAGTTTTGTTTGGGGTTTTTGGATTTTGTTGATTTTTTTAGATTGGTTGGGTTTTTTTGATTTCTAATCTCCATTCAGCAAAATTTGAGTACAGCAGCTCAATTTTTACCTCCTATGTACCAGCAATATCTATAGTTTTGGAAATGCTTCTTTTTTTTCTTTTTTTCTTTTTTTATTTTTTTAAGGGAGCACACCAAGCCAAAATATCTGATATCTAAGGCTATATTTTACATCTACATTTTACATTTTAGATTTATTTACAAAATAATACATTAGAGTAGAGAAATTATTTAAGTAAGGAAACCCCAAATAAACTCGGTGAGCAGAACAGAACAAGTTAAAATGAATTTTAGTACTGGGAACTGTATCCTTGCAGAGTAAATTTTCCCCAAAACTTGATTTCAGTCCAGCAAAATTTAGAAGTTCCATTGATCATTAAAACTTCACAGCCACCTCCCATTGAAGAGAGTATAACTTTGGTTTCTAAAGTAGAAAACTGCTCATATGCTAGCTAATATTTCTTATGACATGTTCTATTCTCTGAAAAGAGGAAAATAGTGTAAATGAAGGGGAAGAATAGCTTCATAGCAAAAGCTAATCCAGTGGCAATGTAAAATACACTAAAACTTTGTGTTTCTCTGACTTTTTCCTTCTCTCTCCTGCCATCTAACTCCTAGCAAGCCTCTTCTGCCTCTGAAGACTACATACATCAGTGACTATAGAAGTTGTTTTCACGTGTTCTGAAGTTCCAGTACTTGAAATGTCTTTACTGAATTATGGCAAAGATGCATGGAACCTTAGAGGGTAAAAATCTGTGCAGGTTGGACCCATTTCCTTGCATGCAATTCACAAAGAGAAAAGCAAACTAACTGGAATATGCTATAATAAGAACATAACAATAATGTTGTGCACATAACATAAATTTTAGAATACTTATTTCCTAACATTGCACTCAGTGAAAGCTACAGAAACAGACATGATGCTGAAATCACACAGAGAGGATCAACGCTGTATGCTTATATGAAACACTTTAGTATACATCCTGACACCCCTTGGCACTTTTCATAGAGGCCTGTTGCTTAACATAATGGCATACCTAATGCTTTCTCCACTCTCCACATCTTTACCTTAAAGTAGTGTTGGAGTTAGAGGCACAGAGTGTGTGCCCTTATCTATGATACCTGGCTCTGACATCCAAGAAAACACTGAATTTTACATAACACCATGGAGACAACCGTTAAAGTTAAATAGAAAAGCTGGGAATGTGAGTGTGTAAATTAGAGAGTTTTCTTAAGTCACTAGGTGAAAAAGTTAGAGTTTAAGGTTTAAGCTTTTTTAAAAAACACAAAACAAGATGGAGGATTTAGGGCATTGCCTCTTCTTCCTTCCTCTTCTTTCTTCATCTTCTTCTAGGGATTTTTGGGAAATAATAAGTGATGGGATAGAAGATGTCGCAGTCTAGCACACAGGTGTCATGTCATTGGGTCACTAAGAAAAATAATTTACTTGGCATTTGTTGATTGGATACATAAATAAATAAATATAAAAGATCTTAAAGAAGTTCTTTGTTAGCCATTTTGCACCTCCCTATATTAGTGTATGTAGCTTCTTGTACTCTGCATATATGTAATATAGATAAGGAAAGAATAAACAACCAAGTCCAAACACGAGAAAACTGCCTCTCTCTCATCAATCTCAGTCCAAAGGGAAAAGAACCCAGCCACCAGTGCCACACCCTGATAGTAGAGCTCATTTTTAGCTATATATCTAAGTACCAATTTTATGGTATCATTCAAAGCCTTGATATTCAAATGCAGGAAAACACAGACTTGACCAAAAATATATATGGATTTTTTTTTCCTTTTTTTTTTTTTTTTTTGGTTGTTGTTTTTGTTGGGTTTTGTTTTTGTTTTCTTTTAGAAACAAGACTAGTGAGAGTAACAGTTTGCAGAGTTTGGACCACAAACTCTCCAACTTCTTAAGATCAAATAAGTTACAAAATATGTTACTCATCAAGTAGAAACTTCCTTCTTTCAGGTTTATTATAATTCAATTTTTTAATGAAGAAAGTTTTAGCATAGTTGTAACAAAACCTCTTTCATCCAGCTCTGCTCATTGTTCAGAAAAAGTATATTTTCCCAAAAACAGTGGAGCAATGACTTATTCTTAAGCATCTGGGATTGAAAAGGACCACTGTGTACTACCTCCAAAATACTAAACTTCTATAGTATCAGTTAAATTTCTGTGTCAGCCATGATCCATCCAAATGTGCCGAGATTAGGACAATGTCTATTATATACGAACAGAATTTTTCTATGAATATCTCTAAAATTATCTGTATTCATCATAAATTTGCAGTGACAAAAAAAAAAAATCATTTTGTCAGGTGAAATTTATTCATGCACTGAAATGTGAAATGATGACCTGTGGTAGACATAAGAAACAAACCCCAAACAAACAACACTCTTGTGACTGTGTATTCTGCTACTGAATACAATTTTCAGTTTGCATGACTTGTGCAATTGATGTGCCTAAATCTGATTTCATAAAAAAATAAGTATTCTGAGGAACAAGAGAGAGTGAAAACTAAGAAGGAATACTTCAGATAATTCAGATAACATCCTGTGAAATGAAGAGCACACTCAACCTCCTTGGTAAGAATTGAAAATTCTAGGTGCTGTCTAAAGATACTGAATTTCCAGCAGAATTTTGCCCAAGGAAAGAAACAAGAACATGCCTCTACTTGACAGTGAAATAAATTTAAGAATATGACTATTCAGAAAAGTAATTCAGAAATGTCATTGTTCAATCAATGACAATCTTATCCTCAAGCTATATTTTAAATATAACATTTCTAGGTTTAGTAGTTTTAAATAGTTGAAAAATTAACTGTTGGTGTCTTTTTTCTCTATCACAGAATGAATATATTTAATCCAAAAAACATATTTAGAATTACAGAATCATAGAGTAGCTCAGGACCTTGAAAGATTACCTAGTCCAACTTTTTGTGGGACAGGGATTAAAAACAAAATTATCTAGCACTCTGTCCAATTGCACCTTGAAAACTTCCAGTGAGGGCAACTTTATCACATTCCTGGGTGTGCCGTTCCAGTGAACAGCTATAAAAATGTCTTTCTTCTGTCGAGATAAAACTTCCCCTTGTGCAACTTGTACCTGTTGCTCCTTGCTTCCTCCATGTGACTCCTTGTGAAGAAAGAGCCCCTGACCTTTCTGTATTCACCTTTAAAGTAGTGGGCTTTGATGAGGCTCCCCCCCAGCCATCTCTTCTCCAGGGAGAACGGAGCTGTAAATGTTCTCACATTACATCCAAGAAAGATACCAGATAAAGTACGGATCATGAAGGAGCTGCGACCAAGGGTCTAGCCTTCTTTAAAAGTTTGCTTAATTGCTTTCACATGTGTGATGAACAAAAATATGTGACATATAAAGATGTCTCTTCACTCAATGTTTTTTCTAGACAGTATTTTAGAGGTGTTAAAGTTTAAAGGAATGAAAGCATAGGTGTCTGATGTCTCCATTGCTTTGAACGAGGTCCTTGAAAAGAGATCAAATGCACTGGAAAATACAGATGGTCCTGGACATCCTGACAGGTCATGGGTCAGCCCCTGTAGGAGGCTTGCTCACACACCTCTCAGTGGGGTGAAGAGCAGTATGGGAACTGCGCTGATCTTACAGCAATGAGGTGGAATGCATATAAATAGAGAGATGTATTTTGTAGCATAGAGAAGTGTCCGAAGAATTAAAAAATTCTAATTAATTCAGCACTAAGGATTCCATAAAAACTGTCACGTTGTGATTAAATAGCAAGGAGAATAATAACTGAGTTATGGAGGTTTCAAGCTCCAGTTCTCAAACAGCAGTGATTACATGTGACTTTTACCTTATTTGGGTTTTTATTCTGTTTTCATTTGGGTTTGTTCAGTTTGGTGCAGTTTTGTTTTCTTCTAGAAAGGTGTTCTTCCAATTCTCTCAGTTTTAAGCAAAAAATACAGAATTTTTACTGTAGTGTCCTGTTACAGGCCTAAATATCAATTAAACAAATGTAAAGATTCATCATGCCTTAAAAAAAAATCCCCTTAGTTTTTAGTTGAGAAATACTCCCAGTATTTCACTTAAGATTTCTTGTATTTCAAATTTTTGATATTTGAAAATTCTTCACTGAACTGAGAAAAATATTTAATATTTTATTCCAGGCAAAGACCTTTCACAAGGTATTTTAACCAAACATCAGATTTTCTTAAGCCATAGACTTCTTTTGGCTGATTTGCCATTAGGTCTCATAGATACAGAGGAGAGTAATAAACTTTCACGTACACAATAATTATGAATGTTTCTGAATTTTAATCTATTTTTTTAACAAAATATATTTGTATTAAACAAATGGATAATTAATATTGGATGACATCTGAATATCAAATTCAACATAAGGAAATTGGAGAAATGCTTTTTACTTACAGCACAGATGTCTTTAGACTTTGAGAAAACATTTTTTTTGAGGTGACTGTCTAAGAATAATTGCTTTGCATAGCTCTTACCCCTTGATGCAAGTAAATCATAAGATTGTGCTTATTATTATAAAGCATGCAGTGAGTATCACGATGAACTGATTAATTATTTTTTATCATTATTTTTAAAGAGCTGGAAATAACACCTTCATATTGCCTTATTTGATTTTGACATCTACAGAAAAAAACAAATAAAAAAACCCAAAAAACAAAAAACAGACCAACAAAAAAAAACCTCCTCCAAATGCCAATGACTCCACCAATCTACTTTCATCCACATATCCTGAATCAGCCAGGGAGCAAAAGGACACATAGGAAAATACACACAGTCTTCCCATGGGCAAAAATCTCATCATGTCCCTTTCCCCTGAAAGGTCAGAAAATAATGAAACCCCCCCAGTTCCTTAAAGTTGGCCTGGGTCCAGAGTCAAGGGAAAGCAGTGCACCAGCAAACACTGAAAGGATGTGAACTCAGAATAGTTCCTTGATTATAAATGTGACAATATTCTGCAAAATGGGAACTCCTTTTTTTGTCATTATGCAGTTTTATGCTGATGCTACAACTCTGCCTCCAGAGTTTGATCTGGCCAAGTTTTTAAAATCATCTTTTACCTCTCCATCAATCCTTTTCCTCTTAGGAGTGACCTTGGCAATGCTTGTCAGGACAGCCCAGTGGCTGCTGCTGCGTTTGGTGCAGTTGTGCAGGGTGCTGGGCAGCCGCAGGCAGCATGGGCAGTTGGAGCCCCTCTGCCAAAGCCCAGCACAGGATGGTCTCAAGTAATATCACTGAAGGTGGGAAGGGCTTTAAAGAGACACTGAGTCCTTGTTTATGTGTCTGTGAAACAGCTTTTATTCTAAACATAACTAGAATTTTCTTTTCTTAGCCTTTTTTTACCTTCTGTTTCAATTCCCTCTCACATCTTTTATTATCTTTTTAGAACATTTCTTCCCCAACAATGCACTTTTTCCAGCCTATTGAGGTCATAATTTATAACTTGTTTTGTTTGTTTTCTGCTTCAGGACATAGCAATTAGGCCTGTGCATTGTGTGCTCAGATATAAAATAAAGGGTATATACACTCTTAAAGGCTGACAAAGCATTTAATTAGAAAACATGAAATCAGCATGAAGCATTTCATTTAGGGAAACCCCACAGATACTCCTCTTGCTCCCTGATATAATTTTGGTATGACAGGAAGCAGGGATATCCTGTTAGCTGAATTGTTCTGTAGTGCTAGTCTCTGGTAATAAACTAAACTGATGCAGAAAACTCCTTCTTGCCTTGGCCAGGCAAGGTACACAGTTGTATCACAGAAAACTGCTTGTACAATTTTGTTTTATTATAGCACTCACAATGCCTTGTCAGAAAAATCCTTTACAGCTCACAATAGAAGTAATGGGATATTGTTGAGACCAACTGTAATCAAGAAATGCTACTCCACTTTGTACCATTTGTCAAGCACTTATATCTGCTTTTTTGGAAGCAGTGCTTCAGAAATGAACTCTGTGCTTTACTGTTTAAACCTTTACTTTCAGGATGGACAAACCAAACTACAGATTTGTGAAAGAGCATGAGTTTTATAGGTTTCAATAAAACAAATCTTGCCAGATAAAAAAGACATACGGTACACCTAGGAAGGAAATAGAAGATCTGAATGAATAAGAGTGACACAAACAAAATGACTCAAGCATTCTGGAAATGTCTGAAAAAAGATACATTTTCATGATACAGTCATTAAATGAAAAATTTTAAGTACTCATGATCACAACAGTTACTTATTTCAAGGCACCAATGATAAGGAAAGGGACAAATGCAAAATGAAAACAAAAAAAAGAAGTAATTTCTTTGTTGTAATTTCTGCTTGTTCTGCAGCAAACAAGCACATAGTTCAGTACAGGTTAAAAACGAGTATCAATATGACTTGGACAATTTTTAAATAAATTTCCCTATAACTCTTCTACAAAAAGATAAAATTAAGTCTAAAATAAAGCAAAATAGCTCAAAGATGCTTATTCACCATATAAAAATATGTCAGTTAATAAGCTGTCCTAATTCAAACTGTGAGCAATAATTAATATTTCAAGTAATGAGTCTGTTTTTTGCATGCAATCTCCAGAAATTTTTTTGCTATTTTTAAGTTCACCTGTGAACAGTAAACATTATCTTCTGCCATATTTTTGTCAAAGCATATTTCAATTAGATATTTGGTTGCCAATACTTTTTTTTTTCTCTTTTATAAAAAATACTGACTGCGACATCCGAAAATTTTCCTTCAATTTATTTGGAGAATCACAAAGCAATTTATCTGTTTGATACCTAAACTATGACTACGACTTCAGGTAAAAGTGTAACTAGCCTGCATTTCTGCTCATTCCAGTCTGTATTGTCCTCTGTACCTAATATCATGAGGTATTGAAAGTAAGTATTGAAAATTCTTAGATACATTTAGCCTCACAAATTCATGCTGTTGTACTAGCTCAGATTTGTAGAAAAAGAAGCAAGGCTCAGTGAGTTTAAAAACAAAGGAATGGAGATTGAGGTTGGCTGAAAATTGCATCACCAGTTCGTGCACATTAGTCAGGTATGAAGAAAGGAGGCCAGAACACTGTCTGACATCTATGTTCACCATCAAATGGCTGGGAAGGGTTGCATGTCACATAGCTGGCTGATTATTTCAGATCCTACCCAGTAAGAACAGAGCACTTAAGGGTAGGATGCAAAAGACAGTTTAAGGAAAAATACCCTAAAAGATAAGAAAAAGAAAGCACATGTTAATTAATCCATTGAATGGGTAGGTGGACAGGAGAGTTGTGGAAGACTGGGTTTCAGTTTTTCTGCCTGATGGATGACAGATGCACTTCTCCCTGCTCTCAGAGTGCTGTAATAACCAGAATATGAGCCATTTTAAAGGGTGAAATAAGATTCTGCTCTTCCCTTCCCATTAAAGCTGTTGAACTGTGCAGAAAAGAACTGAAGGCTGTGCAAGAAAGTGGTAGTAAGATACTTGGATTTAGAGGTGTTTCTGTTCAGTGTTGCTGCTCAGCCGAAGGGATGGTGTGAGAATGCCTGTGGACTTAGCTCCACAAGGAGAGGCACATCTCCTTCTGGCAGTGACAATATGTCAGCTCTGTGCTAGGACTGGCAAGGCCAAGCATTCTTATGCATACTCAAAAGCAAAGCAGGTTCCCAGACAACATTAATATCAGTACCTGATGCACCTAGACTACTCACATTATTTTCAATAATAGTTTTGATCTTATGCACCTAACTTCAGCTTGAGATTGTCTTTGAGAGTTTGAGTCCAGATCTAAAAAACTTGCCCAAAATGATATTGAGAGGTTTGCCAGGGAACAGATTTGAAACTCCTAGGAGTGCTAGATAAAAGATGTAAGTAAGAGAAATAGCTTTGTTTTCTTGCTCTTTATGGTAAGTTTTGCTGTGTTTACTCCACAAAGATGAAGTATGTGGTTATGTATTCACTAGGAATCAGGCATTCAAAAACTTTCTTTCTGCCAAAAGCCTTCTGGCCCCTACTGAGCCTTCTATGATCAACATAAAAAATGCCTGCTTTTTGAAATCACTAAGTATTAATTGTTATTTCCAGTATTGTTCAAAGTTCTTTCTGTCTTGAAATACAGTGTGGTGATATAGGGAAGGGCTAATAATTTCTGACTTTAGTAATTTAACATTGAGAATTATTATGGGTTGAGAATTGTTAATCATATCCAAGCAAAATATTATCATCCAAAAGAAAGGCTAATTTTTTTTTTTTTTTACACTAGTCAAAAATGAACACCTAATGATCACTTTCAAACAGAAATGTTCCTCACAGAGTCTTTTCTTCTTCAGTCACAAAACATATTTGTCTTTAACCACTGAGATATTTTTGTGTCTGCTCACAGGATTACACATTCACAGAGGTGGCAAAACAAGTCTAAAATGAAAGAAACATTTTGAGTCATTAACATTTCACTTGAGAGATAACGTTTTCACAACAAATCGGGCAACTGACCAATGTTTGGTCTCAAGATCTCAAAGAGTGAGTTAAAAATCATGATCTCAGGATACTAAGGAAAAACAATTAACATTACTTGGCTTAAAGCTGAACTGTTTATTATAAATTCTTGCTATGAAAACTCATGTAGAGGATTCATTTTTCATTCCCTTTGGGTATTTTACCACTTTTTCCACAAAATCTTGCTTTTTACCAGAATCATGCTAGTTTTTTTCCCTTGAAAATCCTCTGAAATACAGACATCAGTATTTCACCTGAATGAGTTGTTACATTTCTATTTTGTAACAGGCAAAAAATAAAAGTTGTGGTTTTTTCAAGTTCTATCAAAACAACTTTAAAGAGTACTCAGGAACAGAAATTTTATTATGATATTTTATAAATTTTCCCTAAATTGCAATGATGCTGTTATTGTAAAAACAGCAAGGTGCTGATGTTGGCAAAATAGAGAAAAACACTTTCCATCAGTTTCTTTTGTTAGCTTTTTTTTTAATGAACAATGACTATTAAAAGTCATTTTAATAGTCTATTGCTGGTTGCTTTTTCTCAACATTTGCAAAATAACTTGGTCATAGATGGTGCAAGGTATGGGAATCCACAGATTTAAGCACCAGAAAATATCTACAGATATTTGTAACTTACTTTATACATTAAAATTCTGTTCAGCTTTTTTTATCTTATTTGAGACTTGGTGAACTACATTCGTACTCTGCCAACATTTGTTGTTGAAATAGATGCCTGTCTATTTTATACTTGCTGTTAACTTTTGGATGACTTGGGAATGGAAGTAGATACAAATTCCATCACTGTAAACTGATTTATAATACTTTGTGTCATAAAAAATCTGCAAGGAAGCTGGAGCATGAGTATTTAGGACAAAATAAAGCTCAAATAATCCTGATGTTAGAGTGTTCACTGATGAAAAATCTAACACTGATTTGACGAGATGTTCCAAGGATTCATGCTCCTAAAAATGTGTCTTTATCTGTAGTGTGATTTATTCTAATTTTAGCTTTCACTTTTGTTATATCACTCTGCCTGCTAGATTTGAGAAGCATTGTATTATAGAGATACTCGAAGTCCAATCAAAATTTTCTTTGATAAATTAGGAAGATTGAGGTCCCTTGGATATTTGCTAGAGAAAAGTTTCCCAAAATTTCAATTATACCTGTGGACTTCTGAGCACTCTTTCACTTGAGCTGTGAACATTTGTAGGCTTATAAAAGTCACACCTCTGCCGAAGGTAAAGAAAGGACATTCTCACCCTGCTATTAGTTCTCTGTTTCTTTGAATTACTGAAACTCAGAAAAGTAAATACATTGGATGAGAGAATGTGATTCTCATGTGTGCTTTTAGGGATAAAAAGTCTTTTATAGATTTTTTAATATTTGGGTTTCCCTGCTCTGACAGAGGAGTTATCCAGCATTTCAGAGTTATATTTTATAGAAAAAGCAGCTATCCAAAGCTGAAACTGTACATCCTATTTTAACTATTGAATTTATTTCTTTCAATCTAAAATAGAATTTGAGGTTCTTTAAAGACATGTGTATCAGTAATCTTGTTTCTTTCACTATTAAAAATGTTAAAAATCCATACTTTATTCCCTGTTCTTCTTCTGTCAAAAGCTGGACTTGAACAAAATCACTACAAAAATATCCAGAAAAATTAAAGTTATTTTGTCACAGCATTTATATTAAATTTTTAGATTCTACATGCTGAACTGATCTTAAAAGTCTATTCTTCCTTTAAATTCTGTTTGGCTTTTTTTTATATCCTGGAGTCCCTCTTTTCCTCATCTTAATTCTTCAGTTTCAAATCCTATTTATTTTTATTACCATCAAAATATTTATTTTGATTACCATCAACTTCATTTTCTTTTCCAATTTGTAGTATCTACAGAGGTGGCATAAAAAAAAAATCACTACAAAGCATGACCAAAAACCTTCCATGCTAACAGTTTTAAGTTAATGTTACAGAATGTTTTTATGTTTGCCTTCTAAGTAATTTTGAGTGTTGAATTTTCATCAATGAAAAGTCCCCCAGTTTCTTCCTACCCTATTCCAAATACAACTTCTGCAGTTAGACTGGGCAAAGCAGTAAAAACTGCCTTAAGCACTGATAGTCCCTGAAAATTATGAAAACATGTTCAAGTGAGTATGTGCTTTAGAGCTGTGGTATGTCCCAATTTAGTCTGGTGTTCCTCCAGCAGTAGTTAACTAATGTGAAATAACTACCTGGTACTCCAAAGGGATATCATGTTCCACAAATCTGCCAGAAGCTGCTCATGGGAATTCACCACGGGGGAAAAATTCCTTTCTAGATGTGTTCCTCTGTCAGGAGCAGGAGCAGTGTGCTCATGCCTGAGCTCAAGCTAAGGAATATTGCTTCCATTCTCAAAACTCCAGTAACAAGTGATGTCCCTCATGGGTCCATACTGGGACCAATGCTACTTAATAACTGCATGAATGACATAGTGGGACTTGTGTCAGGTGCTTTTAAACTGGAAGAGAATAGATTTATAACAGGGAAGGAAGAAACATTTCATGATAAGAGTGGTGAGACACAGGAACATACTTCCCAGAGCCATTGTGGCTACTCCTTATCTGCAGGTGTCAAGCCCAGGTTGGATGGGACTTTGAGTATCTCAGTCTAGTGAAGGGGAAGTTGACTAGATCATGTTTAAAACTCCCTTACAACCAAAGCCTTTGTATGATTGTATGATCCTATAAAAACTCCATGTACATTTAGGGCCTGTACCCAGTCCAACCACAGTGACAGTAATTGAAACAACTATTTCATAATTTTACTCCTCTGGACTTCTGTATATGCTTGTGCTATACATCAATGCATTTCCTTGATGTCTTTCTGACTTTTTAAATAGGCATAAAGAAGAATGTGCCAGAAAGTTGCATTCAGTCAAGTGCTACTTTGGTACATCTTGAAAGCACATTGTTGAGAAATCTTGCCCTTTTTTCAGGCTGTAGACCATGAGATAGGTAAGACTCTCAAATTCAAATTTACCTGAACAATTTACATTTCTTTGAGCATGATGATAATTCCGGAAATGATAAATACCCTGTACATTACGATTACTAAAGGGCTTTTCTTATTGCATCTAAATATGTACAGAAACAGGGAAAGGATAATAATGAAGTTTTCTGATAGAATAACAGTAGGAAAACAGTCTGATTTCATACTGAATAACTAGATTTCTGGATAATAAAAATGCATCTCCTTAAATATTGACATGATCATTCACAAGATTTAAAGTAGAGATTACTTCTAGTCTGGTTGCACTGTTAGCAGTTTAAACTGTGTAGCAGAAGGTTTTAGTCTGGTGTACAAGTCATTTACAAACTGAACTTCCTCTGTGACCCATTTTGCAATCTCAAAACAAAGAGCTTGGGGTGGCAAAACATCTCTCACACAGGTCTGCAGTGATCTTGAAGCCCATTTTAAGACAGCAAATCTTAGTTATAATCTTCAGGTAAATCACAAAGACAGAATAAGCACTTGCAATATCAGAGAGGAGATCAGAAGCAATTCAGACAATCTCTGCTATGCCATGCACAATATATTTTTGTTTATATGCAGCCATCAGAACAGCTGTCTTGACCATGTCTTGACTGCAAGCTGTTTCTTGACTTTTTCAGCAGAAAACCCATTTCTTTCCATCCATTCAAAATACAGGGCATCTCGCCATGTCAGTGTCCCTTTTCATATCAGGAAAAGTTAGGCTGTGTGATCTCAGTCCTTGAGTTTGATTTGCTGAGTTGCAAAAACAGTTCAGGTATCAACGTGACATAAATGAACTGCCCCAAAATAGGCATTAAAATGCTGATTATAAATAAAGACAATTAGTTTATTTTTCTTTGGATGTTACAGATCATTGAAAATGTTTTATATACATATATATATACATATACATATCTATATATATGTATATGTATATATGTATGTATACATACCTATTAATTAGGAACGGTTCTTCAAATGCTAAGAAAAATAATAATGACATGACCATAATGAATTCTGAATGGAAAAAGAGAATGACAGTTTCTTAAAAAAATATAATAGTGCTTAAATAGATGTTTTCATTTTATAATAGTCTGAAACAGAGTTCACCCAGAGGCATTCCATGAATTGGCACTAGATTATGAGAAAAGCAAAGAGTTAGATCTCCCAGTATCCACTAAGGAAACAAGAGCTACTATTAAATACCTTAAAGCTCCAAGAAGGCTCCTGGGCTTGACAGTCCTCTGCCTGTTTTGCATTTTCTATAAGGATGTGTTTTCTCTAAACTCCTTAGGTTTTTAGTATAAAACCCCACTTGGCTTGTTCATCGAACTGTTAATCATTTCTGTAAGAAAAACAGCCAGAATATATTTGGCAGACTGAAAAAAATTAAAAAAAAGAAATACCTTTATTTTTTTTCTATTGAAGATATGTGCTGTGTTTTTTGCTGTAATGTTGGATGTTGTAATACAGAGTATTTTATATGCAGATCAATTTATTTGATTTATAATTCTATGACTCTATAACTGCATTCACAAAAGTAGTTGAAGCTGGAAAAGGCTTTTGGCTATGCTTTAAAGGCAAACTTACCATATTTTTAAATGTTTTGTCTAGAAGCAAAATTTCACTTACCCCATTGTTATTTAATTGCAGTAGAACAACAGCTAGTGGATGGGATTTATCTTCATAGGATTCTTATCAAAATATTCTCTTCATATTTCCTATTTACTTGGGAGTCACTGGGTTTGGCAATTAGTTACAGGATGACTGATTTACTCAGAACAGACGAGATTTCTGTTCTTCTACTAATGATATTCAAGTGACATCTTGCTGCTTTAGTAAATCAGTGTAGCAGGTAGGTAAGGCATCTTCATCCAGCATTGTGCTGGTGTGTCAATCCAGCTGTGGCTACTGCAAAAGATCCCAGAGAGATGCTAGTTACAAATGAAGAAAATGAACCCAAAAGTGAAAATTAAAAGGGGGGGGGGGGAGCTGTCAGGACCATGGAAGAAGAAGATACAAGAGAGCAACATCTTGAACCATTCCACAGGGATTCAGTTTCTTATCAGTGTTTGTCTCAAATTCTGAGGAATCCCCAAAAGAGTGAATTCTCTCACATGCTGCCAGCTATGCAGTTGATAAAAGAAGTTTCTCCAAAACTTTTTATAAATTTACAAAATATAAAACCACAAAAAAAAAAAAAAAAAACCAACCAAAAAAACCCAAAAAAACCCCAACATTTTTTATGGAAAATGAACGTCTAAGTCTCACTTTTTTTAAATTCTGAATATGATCTGCTCATCTCCAAACAGAAGGTATGTATTATCATTTAATACTCAGAGGAATGAAGTGTTTTGCATTTGTACAGCAGGCAAACTGAGATGATTTATATCAGAGGTTCCAAATAACATTAGCAAGAATAATAATATCTTGCAGCATTATTTGGTATAAAACTATGCCCCTTTAGGACCAAAATAAATATTGTTTCTGACTAGACAGCACAGAGAAGGTTGCAATAACTTTTGAGAGATTTATAATTCTACATTCAGAATCCATTTTAGGCAAAATGTATTGCCTTTTCTGATTTTTTTACAGTGCAATGTCCAATTATATCTAGCATAATGTTTGTTGGTTTTTTTTTTACAATTAATTACCTAGGCCACTAATAACTTAAAAAATTTAAAACAAGGTAAATTTTGACCTTATAGAAACATTTATTCCGGTTTTTACATTTGCTCTATCTTTCTGACTTAAAACTAATGCATCATAAACTTAAAAAACAAACAAATTTTTTGTCCTGAAAAATATTTTGGTGCCTAATATCAGTGAGGCATCTTGATGCACTGTTAAACCAATCAGAAGGTAAAATAAAAAATTGTACCAATAATGCATAAGGTATTTTTTCATTGTATCTACCAGCATTTTGACAAGAACAATTTGATTATTTTCATTATTTAATCCCTAGCAGCAAATTGTATCATTTCATCTTAATTAGCTTGTCACCACTAGGAAAATGTACAATACTGTGACATAAAAACATTAGCTGATTATCTAAATGTGCCAAAATCTAGCACATACTACATTTTTACAATTTCAAGTTACTTCCTATTATTCTGTGACTGTGTATTCAAGTAGGTTAATAGAGTATCAGTTTTCACCTAAGTCCCTTGGAATAGATTTTTGTTTTGTGGGGTTTCTTTAAGTAAATTAAAAAAAAAAAGACATGACATACAACCTTCAAACTAGATCCTTCTTTTTAATTTGAGACCTACATTTATGAGTGTTTGTGTACCAGAAGGACAAGCCACCTTAAGGCAAATTACTGCCTTTATGTGTGTATAAGTTTGTCTGCACACAGTCGTGAAAGGTCAGGAATCAATAACCAAGCCATCAAAAAAAATGAAAATAGAATGTTTGTTTTAGCTCTGGGTATGACATTTTACTTAAAGTGCATTTGTGGTGTGCACTGGGGGAAGATATAGGATAAAACTGACTTGCAGGCTGGAGGTGCCACGCCGTAGAGCCCTTTGGCGAGGAGCCTGCTGGAAGCTGACAGACGGGTGAGCAGTGAGTGATCACCCCACAGAAGGACATTTAGAACACGTGTTGTGATGTGATAACATGGGATAGGTCACGTAGTGAGAATATAAGGACCTTACCTTATAAGGTGATACTGTGCCTTGAAAAAGTGCATAAAACCAAGCTTGTTTCTTTGAATAAACTATTCAGATGCCCTGCCAGTGTGGGTCTGTGTCACGGTCACTCACAGTGTGTAAAATTTTTGTCTGTAGTTTGAATGTCTTCTTTTTTTACTGTAATTTGTTATGGTTTTGTGAAAACAAACAAAATATTGTCTGCTGACAGCTTGTTTAAGGTATTGTTTTAAAGTCTACTTCAAAATAGATGTCAACCCATACAGTCTATGTAACTTACTGAAAGAAACTGGCCAGGAGACAAGCCTCCTGTTTGATATCTTTATTAGGCTTCAGCTCTTGGGGTGGGGGGCCCGAGGAGGTGCTTGCACACGGCCATTCCCACACTGGCAGCCACAAGGAAGAGGCACAATTCAGCTTTGCAGCACACTCTGCAGAGCTGGGGCTTCCATCCTCATGAGGGTAGCCAGGACACCTGTTGTTCTGTTTCATTGTCTAGGGAGGGTCAGTCCTTTCCAGTCCTCTTGAGGTCATGGTGATGCAGGAAGTTGGTTTCTAGGCAGGCTTAGGTGATGCAGGGAGATGATCTTTCATCATAGCTTGCTAGAATATGTTTCTTTGTCCTTTTATTCCTCTGTTAGCTCATTGTTTTGGCGTCTTGCATGCCTTAGTTTGCATATTATTCAGTTGCACAGCTCCCTGGGAGTTGCTTTGCTCCAGTGTGGAACAGCTTCCATGGGAGTTGCTTTGTTCTAGTCCATGGGAGTTGCTTCATTCTGTGGCATACCTCTTTAATGGATTGCTTTTGTTTGTGTGGCCCAGCCCTCATGGGAGCAGCTTTGTTACATAGTAGCAGGGAAGTAAGGGAAAGGGATAGAACAATGTCTCATCAGAACTCTTAAAACACTTCAAAAACTGGTAAGTAATTAACATTACTAATAACTATCAGAGTAAACAAGGGGTACAACAAACCAGGTTTACAAATGGGATAAGAACATTAACTGTACATAACTAAATGCCGAATTTTAACCGGAGTGGATTTCCTGAGAGATTTTATTCATGACACTTACATGTTCAAGAATAAAATCCCTTTCTCTCTTTTGAATGCCTACATATCATTTTGTTGCTTGCTATGTTCTTGATTGTAAAATCTGAATAAATTTCTGCACAGTGTGAAAGGATTAAAGTAGGCCATATGAGAAAGCTGCTGTTGCTGTGAACAATGACCTTTCTTTAATGTTCATAGCAGAGACAGAACATGACCCAGAACTTTAAAATC
Source organism: Cyanistes caeruleus (assembly GCF_971803275.1). Classification (NCBI taxonomy): domain Eukaryota; kingdom Metazoa; phylum Chordata; class Aves; order Passeriformes; family Paridae; genus Cyanistes; species Cyanistes caeruleus. The sequence continues at coordinate 81,185,900 of NC_141701.1, read as the reverse complement.
TTTCTCCCTTTCCCTTTCTCTTGACACCTGCTCAGGCAAATAACTGAGGAAAGGAATTGTGCCTGTTTTGTATTAATTGATGTTTGGTGAGAAGGGAAGAAAACACCCACAGCAATGATTTTTCTGAGAGAAGTTGCTTAGAGCTTCCCCTGTGCCTGGCAGAAACCACTAGCTGGCTAGCTCTGAAAATTGACAACCCATAAAACCATTAAGAAGCTATATCCGCCTCTGTGAGATTCACACTTTAAAGACAGGCAAGCCTGGAGAAGTTCTCTCTTCCTTCTGGCCTTGAAGAGGTAATTGGGTATTGAATGGGCTGGGCCTGCTCTGCCCTGGCTTGCACGGCCTGGTGGGGCTGGGCCAGACCTCTAATGGTGGCCAGGAGGCAGATGGGAGGCCGTGGGAGGGACTGCATGATCACAGATTTTCTGGGTGGCTGCTATCCATGGAAATTAAAAGCTGTGAGAGAACTGTTTCTGTTAGAGAAGTCTCCATAGCACGGAGACAGAAACTCCTCTCCCTACAAGAACTGATTAAAGATTATTGTCGAGATGGCAACTGATTGAAAATTCCAGGTTTGGTCTCTACATTGTCAGTGGGAAAGAAAAGAGACTGTAGGGAGGGGAGAAGAAGTGATCTGAAGGTTTTTTCCGATTCTTAAAATTCTTTTAGTTCTGTTAGTAAAATTTTCTTTATACCTTTTAAGTTTTAAGCCTGCTTTGCCCTCCTAATTCATATCTCACAGCAGGAAATGAGTAAATAATTCTAGTAGGTGCATTGACAATTTTAGCCAGTGCTAAACACACTACAGGGATGAATGAAAACAATCACACCTAGCAGCATAATACACCTGAGCCCCTCTCTGACTACTAGGAGAAATTAGTCACATCAGATTTACATATCTAAATTCTTCATTTTAGATTCAAATCTAAAAAAAACCCTTTAGAGTTGGACTTCAGCTACTAAATACATAAAGAATACAGACACATTTCAGCAATGGAGTATTTTAAGTAAATTACTGCCTCTAGGTGAGCAAAACTTCGTGTTTTTCATGAAGGGCTGGTGAAATATATAATTTGAAAAATAATTGTAGCATTTTGTTTTCTGTAGAAGTTTGTAATATTTACAAATATCCAGTCATCCACGGAAGAAATTTACAATAAAAGAAGTGCAGGAAGAAGTAAATGCCAACAAAATGGCTAAAAATATCTGCAGTTGTGAAGAAAATTCAAGAAAGTGAACATTTTTTCTGGAGATTAAAAAAATTCTTTAGTGGTGAAAACAGAAGCATTTTCTTATAGTCTTAGAAATGTCTTTCTAACATCAAAAATTTCTTTAACTCTTCTCACATGACATTGCTTCTGAAAAAGTAAAGGCGTTACCTGATCCTCATAATATTGGACTGAAGAATGTGAGAATTGAGATGTTGTCATGGAAGTTGCATCCATGGGCACTTGGAGTACCAGAAGGAAGAGGACTTGATCATTCTGTGGAAAAGGAGGATGGTGTGGGAGAGGTTAGAGACACTTAATGTGGCCAGTGGGAATTTCTCCCCAGGCGTCAGAGGAATCTCCATTCCGTCCCTGACACCACTTGGTAGTTTGAACAGTTTTAAAACATTTCCCTTCTTCAATGAACAAAATCTTCATATACTGTGCTTACTGTAGGTGTAAATGTATTTCAGAAATCTCTTACAGGGATGGAAAAACTTAACTTAGAAAATTAGATTTGAAAATATGTGATACAAATTAGAGATGGATTTATGGTGAGAGGACAGTAAATATAGTGTATGAAGAAACCATTAACACAACTTGTAATACAATGTCTGCATTCAAAAGCAAAAAGACTGTCCAAATCTTTATTCTACTGAAAAAAAATTAATTTGCTTTCTGAATATTTATTACAGTATGGTTGTTTGGAAAATGGAAACCATATCAAATCCAGCATTTTAATCATTCCCTAAACTAAGCACGTATGTAATTAATCTGTTTTGGGATTTCTTAAGTAATGCTAAAAAAGCAATCCTATCTGAATGATAATCATAATACTACATTCTGGTTGTATATGGCCCAGATAGGTAAACTAAAGAAATTAAATTTGTGCCCTGGTTTAAGGCAAATTTGGGAGGAAATTTCCAAAGGGTCCCTCTAGAAAGCAGATTCAAGCAGCCCCTCTCCCTATTGTTTTGGGAAAACAAGCAAAGTATTCACAAGCATAAAAAAAGAAAAATATTAAACAATAAAACCTCTTGCTGTTCTGGAGAGATGGCAAATTCAGAGAGAGTCCTTGTCCTGGGGTGTAGCTCAGCTTGCTCAGTCTCTTGTCAGTCCCTCCTGTGCTGGAAAATGCCGTGTCCCAGGCCTGGTGGGCCACAGGTGTGAGCTCCTGGTGTTTGTCTGGGTTTTCAGTCCAGAGCAGGGCTGATCAGCTCCAAGAAAAAAGCCACAATCTGGGGAACTTCTCTGCCTCAGCTAGCTAATAAAGACTAACTAAAAGGCAAAGATGGGCTTTCTCCCACTGTCTGAGCTGCAGACAACACAGTCCAGGAGAAGGAAAGCTGAACCTCTTAACTCTATATTTTGAACACAGCTACTTCAGGCATTCCATTGCTTCTTCTTCTCCCCTCTTTTGCTCTTGGAAACAGTCTTAAAGGTTCAGAACTTAATTTAGCAGCATAAACACAACAGATGATTGGGGACACAGGCATCATAAAGTCACCCTAGGACAATTCTGAAATTTAATCCTGTTCAATAGGACATTTTGTATTTTCACATTTACATGTTCAGAAAAGACTTTGACTTCAACATTTCTGGTTCACTGCTGGAATTTATTTTACCATTTTTTTTAAACTGTAGCTAGTATTTTCAAAGCTAAAGAAAGATAAATACTCCTTGATGTTTGGTGTTCACACCTGACTTGTATGGGGTCTTTATAAATTCCTGTCTTTAGATACTACAAGTTTTGTCTGCAGGTATCATAGGAGTCCTGGTGAAATCTTGAAAACCATCATAATCCTGACACCCATCATAAAGTCCCATACTTTAAACAGGGAAGTTTTTTTGTTGTTGCTGTTGTTTTGTTGTTTTTTTTTCCTGGGATCAGAAGGCATTAACTGATTGAAATAAGTTTTAACCAAGAACAGTGAAAATAGCATTTGTGTGAGTGCTACATGAAGGAGTCCATGCATATGACCATTTCAAGTCAGCCATCATGGTAAATCACTACACAGTTTGAAAGAGATGGGAGAAGGAGGGGGAGTAGTCAAATGACATCTACAGAGCTGGGAGTATTAAGTCTAATCTCTAGCTGTAACTCTTGAGGGAATTTATGATGAGAAACAGCAGTAATTATTAAAAAGGCTTTGTAGAGTGTGGGATTAATTTGAATGAAAAAGTGATTATGTTAGTAGAAAAAATGTGCTGAATTTCACAGTATAATATAAGCTGTCAGCTTTCTGTTATTTATTTATTTGGTTTATTGTTTAAAATAATGCATTTTGCACTCATTTCTAGGAATAATTTAGTATATTTTATAACATCTAGTTTTTGCTGTGTTTTAGTAATGCAAATACTATAAATGCAGGTTTGCTTTAATTTCCTTTATGGATTTCTGTTTTCAATTGCTTATAACTCAAGTGAATTGAGAAGGAAAAATTCTTCACTCAGACTTCCAAGTACTGTGCAAATAGGCTTTTGACTAGTCAGGGACTTCATCCTGTAGTCTCTGCAATTGTGCTTTCTCAGAGACTTGAGCATTTGCTTTTGCTGTACACAACAGTGTTTTAATGACAGGCATACACACATAACATTCCTGGAACTCTCCTTGCATGTGTAAAAACATACAGACAAAAAAGCAAGCAGTGTTAAAACTGAGTCTATGGATGTGTGCACACTTAAATAAAAGTCTTATATAAAAAATCTTGTGAAGGATAAGTGAATCTTACTTAAAAAACTCTTGTGAAGGATAATTTTTCCGAAGAAAGTTAGAGGTTAGTTTTTTTCCCTACCAGTTTTAAGGCAGTGTAGAACTTCTGTTTTATTTTCCAGATGTGCTGAAGATGAATTATCTGAAAATCAGCTATTGAGAATTAAGAACACTATTACTTTTCCTGTCTTTAAACACTCCTAGCTGCAAATACAAATAGGCAGATTCTTTTGTTGTTTTGGCATTAGAAATGGTAGACTTGGGTAACATAGGCATAAATCAGCATTACCTAGAATCTTCATAAGCAGAATTATTTACTAAAATTAAGAATAAGAATGAGCATACTCACAACCTTGTTAGCTTAATAGAGTGACAAACATGCCCTCATCGCATTAAGATTCTTTTGCATAGAGCTAAAAAAGCTGAATACGCAAGAAGTAAGAAAAGCTAGGATTTGTCCCCATTTAACAGATCCTTAGGAACACTCATTACCCTATTCAATTAATTTTCCCAGGCTGAGTCTGGTTTTTTTTTTCTGTGAAAGAAAACAGTGAGTGTTCTCTCCCTCTCTCTCAACCCATGAGCCTTTCACTCTATTTTCTCTCCCCTGTTCATTTGAGGAGGGGAGTGACAGAACAACTTGAGTGACCACCTGCAGTCCAGCCAAGGGCAAGCCACCATCAGAGAATTTCTTCTCAATGATTATTACTCCAAATGGCTATGACAGTCAACAACAAAAACAACAACAATACCAAAAAACCTCAAACAACAAGCAAAAACAAACAAACAAAAAAGAAAACAGAAAAAAGCACCAACAAAACAAGCCAGCTCATGAAGCACTTTAATACTGAGGAAAAAATAAAAGATTAGGGAAAAAAAACAACCCACTTTTTGTCACACAAATGTGATTACAGTTGAACAAGAGCCATAAAAATAATCTAATGTATAGATATCTTCTGCTTTCCAAATAATCATGTCCAGTAGATGAGGAAGCAAAGAAAGGTGAGCAAAATGTGCTGCGGAGGCTCTTTGTTCATCCACCTCTTCCCTTTATTCTGTGAACACCTTCTGCAGCCTACAGCAGCAAACTTAAAAAACAAAAAAAGGATAGGTGAGAGTTTTTATATAATAGAGGTGACACAGATGGAGTCTTCCATGCAATTTCCTGTTGGAAATAAACCCAGGTATCTTAGTCTTATGCATGGAGCTAAAAGTTGTGTGATAAAGGTGGGTTTAGGCAAAAGAATGCCCAAAGAAAAGTGTAAGTGCAAATATTGCAGCCATGACGAAATACCTGAAAATGCAAAGGCTGTACTTTCACATTGCCTTGAATCCACAGTTCGCACTGAGTCCACCATATCTGCCTCAATGCATCTATGACGTGCACTTCTATTTGAATTTCTCCTAACAGTGAGACATGAGCACGCAGAAAACTTCCATTCTGTTTATACAAGTGTGAGTGAAATCAACTTGACTAATTTTATTCTGTGATGTTTAAACTAAATTAAACATAGGTTCCGAAGCAGTATACATATAATCTGTGATGATTTTACCTTCCTGAGACAGAATGGTTCCTCCTTTGACATTTGCAAGCTGTGCAGTGTTCCTGTAAGTCTGGAAGTGCTCTCTATGAAAATTGCCCCAAAGATATGACATATGTGGAGATATAACTCTTTAAAGTCAGTATTTGCAGAAAACAACAGTATTTTCCGAAGATAACTTAATCATTTGAAATTCTTTACAAATAAATATTTCTAAAGACTTTTTTTTCTCTTTTCTGCTTTAAATAATAAAAAATAGAATACAGCATTCAAAAAGGAAGACATACTTGCCAGAGTTCAAATACTGAATTTGTAAGGAGGCTTAAATATTAGGTAGGGGAGGGTAATTGGATACACATCTTGAGGGATTTTTATACTTTCAGACCTTTCTTAGACATCAATCAGAATTTTAGCAAGTCTCTAACAGTTCCATCCTCATCTTGCTATCAGACCTACTTCCTCTTCTTCAGCTACAGCTTCTTCCCCTTGAGCAGAATTTTTCACTTTCATTTTGAAGCTTAAAAATTCAATGCCTTACTTTCATTTATCTTCTGTCCCACCAGAAGTATTTCCTGTTATTTATTTATTTAGTCAGTAAGTTAGTTTGTTGAATTTTCAATATATGTCACTGCCTTTTTCCATATTTATGAATTGCCATCTGCCTGAGTTATCACTTTTTCCTTTTATTTTCTAAGGTTCATCTTTCACTGAGATCTATCTGTTATGTCCAGTTAGTAAACCAGATCAAGAAACACTAGGAAAATGTTCAGTGCAGGAGCAGTTTTTATTGTACCTGGTTGGGCCCAGGGAGGAAGGGGGGCAGTAAAAAGGGAGGGCAGGGGCAGCTGGGGGCTAGTTGGTTTTTCTTGGGACTTCAGAGCAGGACACACTTTGAACTGCCATTACTGGGAGAAGGGAGTTCACTGTGATGCAGATAGAGTTTCTTTTTCTTCTGTTCTTTGTCTGTGGGCCTCTGTACCCTCAGTCCCGCTGGGACGTGCTGCGGTGCCATCCACTGCCACGGAGCTTGATACACCTCTTCCACCAGCCTGGGATTTCTATTCATTCCTTCTGTTCCTCAGAGCCCTGCAGGAGCACCGGGGCTGCCCACCCAAGGGGGTTTGTGGAGCAAAGCCTCTCCTCCATCCCTTCCCGTCTCAGCCGAGAAAGCTGTCATGGGGTCCCTGGTTCTGTTTTCTTGCTAATGCTGTAGTTATTGTTGTTTGTTTGCCTGGTTATACTAGTAAAGAACTGTTATTCCTATCCCCAGATGTCTCCCTGAGAGCCCTTGATTTCAAAATTGTAGTAATTTGGAGAGAGGGGGGTTTATATTTTTTCATTCCAAGGGAGGCTCCTGCCCTCCTAGCAGACACCTCTCTTCTAAACCAAGACAGGCAGTCACATAGGTAGCTTCCGTGAGAAGCTGCTGGAAGCTTCCACTATTGTTATGATCTGGTTTTATCACAGAAGAGTAAAGAGAATTAATTCTCTGTGAATAAAATGGGAAGAACTTTGAAGGTTCAGAAAATCAAAGGAGATTAAATGTTGATGCTGACAGGAAAGTTAATGTTTTTACAAATAATTCTGTGGGTGAAGGGATGGGTGTTAACATCTTTGAAATGGATCTTAAATGTCTCTACTAAATTTGGGCAGCAGGTTTTTCTGCACAAGCCAGAACTTCTGAACTTTGGGGTAAAGTGACTGGTTCAAAAGGGGAATATATGGTAGGTGGTTCAGGAAGGCTGTACCCTCCTAGTACCTCAGTCAGTGGGAAAAGGAAGAGGCCGGGGGTTTAGGATAAAAGGAGGCTGCGCCCTCCAAAACCTCGAGATAGAAACTGTGGGTGTGTGCCCCAGTGGATTCTCTCCCTTTATTCAAATAAAGTTGTAGGACTCCTCTGACTCCTTTCTGGACATAAACCTCTGGCATTTGTGGATTTTCCTGGCAATGCTGAAAAACTGATATATTTTTATTTAAGAGTAAAAAAGGTAATGACAGAGAGTAAGTTTAGATTAAAAGCATAGGATACATCACCACCAGTCTGTGCTACTGTTGTTGCTGCTGGGACAGGGTCAGGGGGCAAGAAGTGTTTTTTTATTTTTTCTGTTTTTTCCAGTTTGAAGCACCTCACCTGCCCCTCCGGTCTCGGGAGCAGTTTGGCTGGGATGCGGTGGCCTGTCCTCCAGAATGCAGGTGCAGCGCCCGAGCGCCGAACCTCGGTCCACTGGCGGTGCTCTCATCGCAGCACGCAGGAGCCCGGTGGGGGTTCCACAGCTCACTCGTGACTCCGGTCCAGGGGTACAGACTGGGGGCTCTCCCCAAGCAGGTGGTGCTGGATCCCGGGGACCTCAGGGTGTCTCACAGCAGGGGATGGTGGCAGGGGTGGCAGGGAGGCAAAACTCAGGGATTCTGCATCTCTCTTTCCCCTCCACATTTTGCACCAGTTTCACCTTCCTTTTTATGGTCCTCAAAGTGGGCTGCTTACACTCCATCCCACATGCAGTTTTCAGGAGTTCAAGAGTGATTATGATAAGCAGACATAATGACAAATGTGAGAAACAACCCCTCACTTTTTAAAATTTTAAAAAAGTTTACTGAACCAAAACAAGGGACTCAGTAAGGAAAAAGGGACAGGGCTGGGTGCTTAGCTGAAGCCAGAGGCACACCGCCCACACCTGTAAAAACCCTTACATATGCTATTGGTAAACCAACCCCCTGGTAAGCCATCCCTTCCAACTGCTCTTGTGCAGATGTCGCTCTTCCGACTCAGCTCCTCCTTCATCTTGCCTCTCAGAGTCTGTGCAGTCCTCTGTGCTTCAACCCTCCTGATGTTTGGAGATCGACTTTCAGCATTACAAAACTAATATACAAAAAAACAGATCTTAACAGAACTTCTTTCAACCTTATAACATACATTCAACATTCACAAGAGTCAACATCACATTATCCATTTATTACAACAAAGCACTTTCGGAAGTCCTTCTCTCATTATCAGGCTCTTACAGCCATGTCTGACAGTGACAATCCCTGATGGCTCTGAAGATGGACATGCCTCTGGCCAAGTCTGGCCGAATTAGAAATGGTGGTAACCCCTCTGTGACAACATATTTAAGAAGAAATCTAAACAAAGTTTGTGACGCAGCTGTAGTTTTCCAGCCAGAGAAGAGTAAAATGAGAATACGTGACAGTGGAACAACATGCAGACACCAAGGTCATTGAAGAAAGCTGAAGGGGGAAAGATGCTCCAGATGCCAGAGGCAAGATTTCTCTGCTGCCTGTGGTGCAGACCATGGTGAAGCAGCTGTGCCCCTGCAGCGAATCCATGAGGGATGCAAATATTCACCTCCAGCCCATGGAGGAGCCCAGGCTGGAGTAGCTGGATGTGATCCTGTGGGAGACCTTTGGAAAGGAGGGCTGTGTTCCCAGGCTGGAGCAGCCTGTCCTTGAGGGACTGCACCCCACGGAAAAGTGACTCACGCCACACTCGCAGTTTTAGCTCACAGGATGGATTGCATTGCAGCAGTTCACAATGAGCTGCTCTCATGAAATGACATCAACTTTGGAGAAGTTCAAAGAGAACTGTCTCTTGTGGGAGGAACCCCAAAGTGCAGTAGGGGAAGGACTCCTCTCCCTGAACAACAGGAGAAGCCACAGGTGATGAACTGATCATAACCCCATTCCCTCTCTCCTTGCACCACTGAGGTAAGCAATAGAGCTTGGAATGAAAGAGGGGTGGGGGGAAGATGTTTCTGAGGGCTTATTTTACTTCTCATTATCCTGCTATGATTTTGTCAGGACTAAATTTACTTTATATCTCTGAGGTAAGCCTATTTTGCCCTTGATGGTATTTAGCGAACAATGTTCCAGTCCTTCTCTTAACTCATGAACCCTTCATTATATTTTCTTCCCTCTGCCCATCTGCACAAGAGGGTGAGCAAGTGGCTTTCATGGGCGCCTGGAGTCTGACCAGCCTCAAACCATGACACAGGCAAAAGCTGCACACACAAGCAAAGCAAAACAATCAATTCATTATTTCCCATCAGCAGGCAGGTGTTCAGCCATCTCTAGCAAAGCAGGTATCCATCATGCCTAATGGTGACTTGGAAAGAGAAGCACCAAACTCTGAATGCTACTTCCTTATTCCCCTTGCTTGCTCCTTCTTTCCTCACCTTTTATTGCTGTGGGATCATCATATGATGTGAGATTTGCATTTACCCTTTGGGATCAGCAGTCACCTCACCTGACTCTTGGTGCACCCCCAGCCTCCTTTCTGGTGGGCTGGTATGAGGAGCAGAAAAGTTATTGACTCTGTGCAAATTATTAAATTTATATATTAGTTATTAATTATTAATTTAAATGATTAAACTTAAATATTGACTCAGAAATTATTAAAACATCCCATTGTTATCAATGCTGTTTTGGTCACAAATCCAAAACATATTATCATATCAGCTTCTCTAAAAAAGCTGATATTAAAGAAAACTAACTCTATACCAGACAAAATGTGTATATTAGCAATATGGACTGTTCCCACATTTACCTTCTTTACCCCACTGACTTAACTGAGACAGTTTCTACAAACATACCAGAGAATAATATCTGTGGATTATCACTGGAAACATTGTCAGATGCTCAGCATATTAGTAATGATATCCTGAACTGTTTAGTGTGGTATGAGAAAGCTGCATGCTCCATGTGTCTGTGTTTCTAGGTTTGATGTCAGGATGATAACAAATATAACCTTGAGATCATTTGCAGGGTGAAAGTACAGACATTCTCAATGGTGACATGTTTTCACTAACTGTGGTCAATACATATTGAAGACACATGATTTCAAGATAAGTGGCCAATTAATTGAACAATCTGTTCTCCAACTCTTTTTATGGAAGCAAAGCACTCCTACTCACTTGTTCCATCTCCATCTCAAAGCACTTTTGGGCTGCAAAAACTGTCATTAGTGTTTCTTCTTTTCAAAAAAATAAATCTTTAGTTAGCAGGGAAATTGAACCATATACTGTGGTTTGCATTAGTCTTCAATATTAATAAGTCATTTAACAGTCATAAATAAAAGATTCAAATAAAAGCTTTTAGATGAAAAAAAATATTGAAACTATTGTACTTTAATAATGTGACATTTCCCTAACTTTTAGCCTTGACAGGCTTTCACGGCACTTTCTCCCTTTTTTTACCAGCATAAAATAATATTCCCAGGATCACTCAAGTTTATTTAAATTTCAGTGACCAAAGTTTGATGGTCAGGTCCTCAGCTGCTGCTCAGTTGTACCAAAGCTGATATTTCACTGTATTTACTGATCCTGGAGAAAGATAGGTCCTTTTCAGATACATTATTCTTTATATTTATGGACACACAGAGAGAAAACAAGCTGAAACTGAAGTTAAACAGGGTGCTGTTTATTTTCAAGAGAAGAAAATTAATCGTTCACCACACAGTAGACCATAGATTGCATTGTCCTTAATCTGAGACTAAACCATTCAGCAGATTGTAAAAGCAACATTATCCTTGAATGGAAAGTTGCGGACTCCAGAGTGCCACTCTGGAAGCTGAGCTGTAACAGTCAGGAGGGGTATTGAGAAGAGAGCCTCTTGGACTTACATTTTTTCTCTCAGGAAATTCCATATCTAAGGACACCTCCCAGACATAGCATGGTTTGTTATGTTACATTATGTAATAACTTTTAGCACATGTTAGGAAGAGAGATAACTTTAGTTATTCTCTAATCTTTCTGTCTCTGTCTAGCCAGGTACAAAAAATTAGAAATTAAAGTCAAATTATTGCAATATTACTCAACTCAGTGCCTAATCAAAAGTTTAAATAGATGGCAAATGTTTTTATATTTGGCCACATATGGAGAAAGATGTAAAATACAATCTGTTTGCCTTTCTGTCTTATTTCACTGTCATCACTGTGGCATGAATGTCAAATGTTATGTCAATGTGCTTCACTTCGGTAAACACAGTCTCCAGTGGATAAAATTTTAATACTATGTGCAGGTGCCAGTGTTTTACAGGTGACTGCTGCTGTATCATCATCATTGAAGTCAATCAGAATTGTTTTCCCACTCTGATAATTCAGTTCTTAATGAGTTCATGGCCAGCAAAAACAAATGTTTGAGATGGAGCATGAGATAGAAAATGACACTTATGACTGTTGAGCCTTCCCGTTACAACATCTCATGTCTGAGACCTTGAATTAGAAAAATTAATACTGAGTGCAGTTTGAACAGAAGTAGAGCAGTTCATTATGATACTCACTATGGGATGAATTTTGAAAGCATGCCAAAGCTATTCCAGCTTGAGCAAGCAGTGAGCAAAATGATACATCATTTACACTGCCCACAAAATCCCAGGAAAATGACAGTTTTCAATTGCATTCAAATGGTTCACATCCAGCCCAGAGTACACCAAACAAAGACAATATAGATAGTGTTGTATTTTTCTTACACTAGAGGTGAAGGACTTTCATAACTTATTATGTGAATTAAAACCAAATAATAAATTTGATTGTTTGAGCAAATTTTTCATTAAGCAGATAACTATAGAAATTCTTGCACCATTTATTACTATTTGTGCATATGTATGTCCTAATAAAAAGTTGCAGTGCTTTTTTTATTTCCCCATATGATACTACAATTGTGGAACTAACAGGTGCAGTATGGAAAATAAGGAACCAAAAACTCTATGATTTTGGTCCTTGCGCTCTTGAAAAAAAAGATAGAGTTGTGAAAACTATTCAGTAGTGCTTTTAGTGGTAGGATAATTGTCTAAATATATGTTTTAAGGAAAAAGTAATGGGAAAGAAAGAAAATACTTCACATTTGTGGACATTGAAAATGGAATATACCAGCTATATCTGCTGAAAGTTCACAAGTCCATGGGACCTGATGGATTCATCACAAAGTTCTGAAGGAACTAGCAAATGTCATGGCAGGACACTGATCATTGGGGATTATGGTTTATGGCTTAACCATTGCTGTGAAGGAGTTTGGCCATTATGGCAAAACTGTATAAAGAAGCTGCACCCACAGAACCCTTCCTTCTCTGAAGATGCCTCCTAAGGAGAACTTAGGACTGTGAGTTAAGCTACCTAAGGGAATATGAGATAAGACACTATTGTTCAATCATCTTGGGTCTAGGGAAAAACAAACCAGGATGAGGGAGAAGAATGCCAGACAAGAAAGCCAAACCCAGCAGCTGTGCTGAGAATCGCCTCTGACTGAGTTTGGGGTGGGAGAGGTCACAGCCCACAGCCCCTTTTGCTGAGGGCAGGTTTACACAGGCTCCCCCAAATGGAGTGGGAGGAGGAGGTTTCAGGTGTGTGGCGTAACTGATTTCAGGAATCAGGGCTTGGCAACTGAAACTGTAGAGAGAAATGTTTTATTCCATCAGCTGACAGCATCAGGGATGCATGGGGGGATATTTCCTCCGAGCCATGAGTACCTGGTCAAGACAGGTTCCAGGTATAAATACACATTGAACCCGCAAGCCCACACCTCCCTGCCTGCCCATTCTCCACCTTCTCTCTCTTTGTATTAATATTACCTGCCACGGCTCCTGGTGGTCGTGGGCTGGGGTTTCTGGGATGAAGGCTGAATGTCTTCCTCGGTGATCACTGTTTGACCTCTGCTTCTGGGCAGGTGCAGTGGAGGTTTGGCTCTCCCTCAGGTTATCTTGTCCTGCTCAAAATCACCTGTCTGGTCCTGGCTGGTTTCTGGAGCCACGTTTCATGCTTTGTTGGATTTTCACAACACCTGTGTCTTGCCTGGCCGAGTGTTCACAGTGTATCTTTATAGTATATCATTAAGAAATGGTTTTTCCCTGGCAACTAAGTTCCTATGTGGTTTGTTGCAAACTCTTTCTGCTACGTTTTATTTCTCCTCCACCTGCTTAAGCTTATTACAGGCTTCTAAAATTCTGAATTTTCAAATCCATATATGTTCCCCATTTCATAACCTCTGGTCAGAGGCAGTGAGCACCCATCCTCCATTGCACAAACTGACTCAGTTGTAAATGCCCCCACCCCAGGAAGGCCACATCCAAGGGACGTTCACGTGAGAGGCAGCTGATGGGTGCCATAATCCATCAGAGACCCCCAAAAGTGCTACCCAGACTCATTCCTGAGGCACCACAGGACTGTACGTGATGCAAAGTGAGGCAACAGATCCAGACTCTGTTGTGAGACATAGTGTCAAACTTGCCTCCCTTCTGAAGGAAGGTACCTGAGCATTCCCACCTGACCCAAGTGTACATTAATCCATTTGATTTTATGTTTTTGGAAAAGAAGAACCCTCACCATCAAGAAGACCAGCTGGAGAGATCAACACGATGCCATCGGGATCCACAGAGTGGTGATACTTTCCTTCATCTATCCCCCCCAACTTTTTCTATTTCTTTCTCTTCCTTCTTCTCTCTCTCTCCCCCATATATTTACTATTAAATAAAATCCAAACTGTTGACCTTGGCATATAATTTCATTTGCACCTTGATTCAGTCAGAGGCATTTCTAATAACTTCAAAAACTGGACCCCAACACCTTCCTAAATTAGGGGGCCCAGAACTGGACACAGTGCTCAAAGTGAAGCCCCAGCTGTCCTGCTGGCCACATTATTGCACTATATGCAGGCCAGGCTGCCATTCGCATTGGCCACATTTTGGCACAAATTGCCATTTTTGGCCACATGATCAGTCTGTTGTAAATTGGCACCCTAAGGTCCCTTTTACCTGGTCACTTTCCAGCCAATCTGTCCTCAGCCTGTAGTCCTGCATTAGATTATCATAGCTAAAGGGTAGGACCCTGTCATCTTGTTAAACCTTGTATAGTTGGCCTTGGCCCTTCTATCCAGCCTATCCAGGTCCCTCTGCAGATCCTTCCTACCTTCAGTAGATCAACCCTCATTTAATGTCAACTGCAAATGTGTTAATGGTAGGCAGGAGGCCTTGCAGAGGGATCTCGATAGAATGGAGCATTGGGCTATTATGAGTGGGATGAAATGTAACAACTCCAAATGCCAGATTCTGCACCTATAATATGGTAAGGCTGGGGACAAGTAAAAACGAGGAGAGCAGTGGCTGGAGAGCAGCTCTGCAGAAAGGGACCTGGGGTTGCTGGTTGACAGAAGCTCAGCGTGAGTCAGCAGTGTGTGCCCTGGTGGTACAGAGGGCAAACACTGTGTGTCCTGTCAGTCCTGGACTGTCAGTCCATCGAACACAGCATCACCAGACAGGCAAAGGAAGTGATTATCCCGCTGTATTCAAACTTGGTGTGGCCTCACCTTGAGTATTGTGTTCTGTTCTGTTCTGTTCTGGGCCCCACAATTTAAAAAGGGTGTGTAGGTCCTTGAATACCTCCAGAGGAAGGCAGCAAAGGTGGTGAAAGGGCCAGAACGAATGTCTTATGAGGACCTGTGAGGGAGGTTGGGCTCCTCTCCCTGGTATCCAGCAATTGGACACATGGAATGGTCACACAAAGCTGTCCCAGGACAGGTTTAGACTGAACATTAAGAAACATGTTTTTTATCAAGAGGGTAGTTGAACACTGGAACAGGCTTCCTAGAAAGATGACCAATGCCTTTAACAATATCCTTTAATTTTTGGTCAGTCCTGAAGTAGTCAGGCAGTTGGCCTAGTTGATCGTAGAAGATGCCTTCCAAACAAAATATTCTATTCTATTCTATTCTATTCTATTCTATTCTATTCTATTCTATTCTATTCTATTCTATTCTATTCTATTCTATTCTATTCTATTCTATTCTATTCTATTCTTATTCCATTCCATTCCATTCCATTCCACCCTACCCTACCCCTATCCCTATCCCTATCCCTATCCTTATTCCTATTCAATCAAAGTGAGGACCAGCTCTGTGTTTGATTATTACCTGACACAGCAGTGTCTTCATTCATGGCTGCAAATCCTAGGCACCAATACAAATAAATCATGGTTCTATGCTTTTACGTTGGTGAGAAGAAAAAGGAAATTCAAGCCTAGTCTCTCTCTGTTTCAATGTAGTATTTAATAACCTTCAAAAATTCCTTTCAGGTCTTTGCATTTTTTATAAGCTAATATACATAATGAGTTATTCCAATTGCTACATTACGATCCTTTTATAAAAGTTCATTCATTAAAGCTTAAAAATACTGCATCCATTCCATATACACATATATGTAATATCTATAATTTATGCAGAAGAATATGAACGACACAGGGTCATAATATACCTTGATGAAGACTTTGGCAAAATTGAAAGTTAAATCCTATATTCCTATTCTGAGAAACAATTTTATGGCCATTAAAAACATTTTAACTTTAATGAGACAGTGAATAAGTTTTAATACTTTGAAAGTACTTTAATGTAGTTCTAAGATCTAAAAAATTTTATAAGTGAATCCCAGACAAAACTTAAAAAGTAATCTTGACTGAACTATTAGGTTTAAAAATATTAAAAATAAAATACTCTGCCTGAAAATTACAAAATATGCTGTTGTCTGTTTTATTTCTGTGGATAATGGCCTTACAATATTGAGTACTTTATTTTATGTATGATATACTAGGCTAATTAATTATGTGGGACATACTTGAAAAAGATCCACAGTAAGTGAATAATATATATTCGGGATAGATGGATGCAGAGGTCATTGTAGAGTATAAAATTTTCATTAAGATTCATTTTGAGAAAATTATATTCCTTGCAAATTGATAAGTCACAACTGAGTTCCATCTTTTTTGAAATGTGTGAACTAATCACTCTGCCACACAAAAATTCTATGTATTCTCTTAGGATTTTTTTGTCAGAAGATTCTGGAAGTTTCTGGAATTCTATTAACACTGTTTAAAACATTTTTATTTAGACTTTTATGCATACATCCTTTCAATTGGATAGCTTTACTATAATAAAATTGACAGGTCTTGGTGGCAGAGTAAATAATTAAATATCGAAAACTCAGAAAGAACAAAAAAAAAACCTCGGGTGATAATAAAATATGCATACTAGAATGTTCTGTCCATTTCTCCCACTTTCCATTTTCTTGTATCTGTTTTGAGACACCAGACCATATGTAATATGCTCTCTTTTTGGAGATTCAGTATTCAGTACTGACCATGCTGCACTGAAGAGGTTGTATCTAAAAAAAAACCAAGACAGAAGAAATTGTTGTGGCTGCTGTCTGTAAAAATACAGATTATTCGTGAAATTTTCACACTGGAAATTATTTTTGAGTAGCTTAAGAAAGAAGCCATTTAGTGGAATGCAAAACAGGTGCTCAAACAGGAGAAAATTTTACATCATTGCATGATCTCATTAGGAAGATAAATGAGGAACACTCTAAGTTGCTTTAAACACTAAGAAGTCTGTTCTTTTTCCTTCTTCTTTTCAAAGAATTTCAAATATGATATTAAATGCTTGGACTGTTCCAGAGAAGCAATATTATGGAAGACATGAAGTTAGTTTTCATAGCTGTTTTTGAATTATATAAGTAGAAAAGGTTTAGCAAAACACTTTATAGTATGTTTCAAGCATAGACGCTGTATATAGGAATAATGTCGCTGCCCGCTCGGCCCTTCACGCCCCGGCTAGCTTGTGCCAAGCGTCGGCGGCAGGAGTGGGGAACCAGGTGAGCACTGTGTGGCTCGACCTGGAACCTCTAGAGCTCCTTTGGGCTCGGGCTCTATAGTATGCAGGGCGACACGAGGTGCAGTAAAGGGAGAGAGAGTGCTCGGAGTCCTCCAATTTCCCAGGAACAAGTTTATTCCAGCAGGTGCAGGGAGAAGGCGATGAGGGACAGGGCTGGGATCTTGAGGAGAAAGTCCGAGCCGAGACCTTGGGCACCTCTGTGCGCCAGGTTTTAAAGCCCGTGGGCGGCTCATACAACAACCAATAATATGGCAGCAGGGGAGGTGTTGTGGGAAGGGGTTACAATACATAAATCCAATGGTAGGGACTTGGGGGAGGGAGGATAGCTATACAACCAATAGGGCATCGAGTAAGGGATGATGAGCAGGGAAGGAACCAGAACAAAAGGTGTGGTGTACATAGATTGATAGGGCTTGGGGGTAGGACCAAAGTGATGGATGGGGAACAATCTGGAAAGAGGGGAGAGGTTTACAATGACAGGCAACTGGGAACAAACTATATCGGGATAGTGGGGAGTAACTGGGGCAAACCAACTCTAAACTCAACGAAGGTGAACAAACATACTTAATGAAGGTAAACTAACAGGCGGCAACAGAATAAATAGGATATGCTTTTAGGTTTGAAATCCCTGATCATTTTTAGATGTCACGCAATCTAAGATTTGAAGAGTTGATAAAGAGGGGAATATTCTTCTAGAACCTAAAATACTGAAACTCTTTTGAAATTGGATTAATTCACAACTTAATTCAGTGTGTGCTTTAGTGTGGTGTGTAACAATGGATCAATTATGTAAATTTATTTTCTTTTGTCATGTGTGATTTTCTTCATGAAAGTCTATTGTAAAGTTACAAAAGAAAATGCAAACGGGGAAAATACCAGAAGACAAAAAATTGGCTATTTCACTTAGCTATTAAAACGAATTATGAGTATTTCTAGGCACCAGAATAAAGTATAAAGTGAGTGACAGATTTTTGATGTGCTAAAATTCAACTGTATGCCTTTCATATCATTACATTTTAGCCAGATACACATTAGGAAGCGTAGTCACTAGGCTGAAAATGGAACATGTTTATTTGACAGCTTAAAAGGTATATGGATCCTAGAAGCCTTTTAGTTTAGGCTGAATCTTATGATATTTAATCTCAAACATAAGTCAGAGGCCAACATCTGATCACTTCAGTATCTACAAATACAGGTACAATTTTCACACCTATTGATATATGGGATACTGAAAGTGTGTGCTACTAGAGGCTATAGATGTCAAGCAAATACTCTCAATTATGAATTAAATTTTGTTTCTGTAATGTAATAGAATGAATAAAGTTTAATGGGAGTTCTGGAGATTTTTTTAGTTCAATAACCCCTGCTTGCTCTCAGCCCTGACCAGCATTGTCAGCTTGGTTTTGAATATCCCCAAGTACAGACACTCCACAAACTTCTTGTCTTGTTCCAGTGTTTAACCACTATCATGTTTAAAAAAGAAAAAGATAAAAAAAAAAGAAAAGAAAAAAAATAAGATTCTTCCTATGTTTAAATGCAATTTCATGTATTCATTTTTTTGCCTGTTCCTTTTTGACCAGTCACTGGACACTTCTAAAAAGTGTGACACTGTCTTTTCTACTCTCCCTCTCAGACATTTTTACACGTTGATAAGGTCTTCCTGAACTTTCTGTTCTACAGACTGAACAGCACTCTTACCGTGTCCTCATGTGTCAGAGGCCTCAGCCCCTCAATAATTTTGCAGCCTTGCACTAGACCTTCTCCAGTATATCCAACTGTCTTATACTGGGGAGCCCAGCACTGGAAACAGTGCTACAAGTGTGCCTGCCAGCAGTGCTGAGCAGTGGGGAAGGACCACATCCCTGGATTTGCTGGCAGTGTTCTTCCTAACACAGCCCATGTTGTTATTGTCCTTCTTTGCTGCAAAGGCACATTGCTGGCTCATGTTCAACTCAATGTCCAGCAGGGCCCCAGATCCTTCTCTGGAGAAGTGATTTCTATCTGGATGACACTTGCCCCCTGTCGTGGGTTTAAAGCATTAGCTAAAAAAATTACTAGAAAACTTACTCATTTCTTGTTCTGAGATATGGATTAGAAAAAGAGCAAAACAGGCTTAAAACTTAAAAGGAGTAAAGAAAGTTTATTAACAAAACTACAAGAATAAGAAACCAGAATAAAACCTGCAGAAACCTTTTTTCTCCACTACCCAACCATTCCCTTGTTCACATGGCAACACAGAGACAAAAAAAACCTGGTGGTTAAAACAGTCTTATTTTTGCCATAGTCTTTTCATCAGTCTTCATAGAGAAAAATAAGAGTTTTTTTCTGTTAATCTATGGAGTTTTTCACAAGAAAACCATTCTTCTCATGGTTTTCTATTTCTCTGATGCCAGCCACCTGGAAAACTCTGCCATCAGTTCTCTCCTCCCATTTCACACCACTCTGAGGTGGATTTTTGGGCCATGATATCAAGGCGTGTCATTTTAAGGATGAGTTATTCAAAGGCAAAAGTTCTCTTCATCTATGAGCATTTCTAAAAACAAATTTTCTCTTTGCCTTTTAAAGGCTATAAATCTTCAAAAACTATCACTTCTTCTTTTCTGTTTCAGCATCTCGTAAGATCACAACTACTTCACCGTTTGCTTAAATCCACACTTTGAAATACTCCATTCCCCCCAATATACTCTGTCATGAATTAAAGGAGATTTTTCAGAACACTATTGTCCGTCTCCATAATTTTAGCAAAAGAATATTTCAGCTTATTAAAACATCTCCTTATTTCTCTCCCCCATCTGAAGCTTAATTCCTTTCTTCACTGTTTTAGGTAGTTTATGTTGTCTCTTTACCTGTTGATATCTCTCTCTCTTCCCCTCTATCTGGAAAAAAAGGATTAATCTGCAAGTCTCATCTGGGTAATGAAAAGGTTAAAATCTTGCCCAGGCTTTGTAGATGGTTCTGTGATCTCTGCCGGAGCAGCGGCTGGAGCTGTCTGCGATGGAAGATTCTTCATGGCTGCTCTGGAGAGTGTGGTCACTGGCTCAGCCCACCACAGGTCAAGAGCTTTTTTTTCTTTCCTTACTCGACAGTCTCTGGTGAATTCAGTCACAGCAAAAACTGCAGCCGAGCCAGGGAGAGGCCTGGCCCAGCCAGAGCCCGGGGCAAGCCCCGCAGGCCCCATCTCCCGGCCGGGAGCCGCGGCAGGCCCAGCCCAGCTCCTGCCAGGGCCACAGGGCCTGAGCAGAGGAACAGAAGGGGGGAGGGGGGGCCAGCTGGAGCTCTGTCACCTTTCACAGCCTTGAAACCAAGAGACAAAGAAATTCCCAGGCTTAGGTCTTAAGGTGGTGTTCACAGGTTGATCTCACTTTTCAATGGTTAAAACTGCTGTCAATTCTTAGAAATGGCCAGCTGTTGGCCAAGAGAAAAAATTCCCATCAGCCTCCAGCAGTTTTAACTTCTTTAGGTGTTTCCCTAAATGCCAATCCAACACTCCCCCCCACCTCTGTGACTCTATGTTCCCCAGATGCAGGAGTTTGAACTCCTGTTTCTTGAACTTCTTGATATTCCTGTTGGCCCATTTCTTCAACCTGCAGATGTCCCTCTGTATGATGCCGCACCCATCTGGTTTATCAACACTTCCCTCCAGTTTTGTATCACCTTGCTGAGGATATACTGGGTCCCATGACCAAGATCATACGGGAAGCTGATAAACTAAATCAGCCTTGCTATCATTCCCTGAGGTTTGCTATTAATGACCGCATACTGATCATAACCCTCTGGCTGCACCAGTTCTGTCAGCTTTCACTCCACATAAATGTTTTTTCACATGGTCTGCAATCCATCAGTTTATTAGTTAGAATGTTAAAGGGAAACATTTTTAAAAGCTGTACTACAGGCAATATAATCAACACCCAGTGCTCTCCATGCATCCACCAAACCAGTCATTTACAAGGCTATCAGGTTCTTTATCACTCTCTTAAATGAGCCTTTTCCATAAATTATTGCTGCTTTTCTACTGAGATGCACAGACACTGCCAGATCTTTGCTTAATTATGTGAACAGACATTTAAAATGCTTAAAGGTAGCATGCATATTACAGTAGGCTTGTGAATCTGAGAAAAATAATACCTAAGAGGAAACTTGAAACGGGGGCTTGGGAGCAACTAGGAAGTAGTTTATACAAAACAAATTTCCCATAGCATAATAGATCCAAGAAAAACAGTTTGTGGGATAGTTCTGGAAAGGAGAATGTGAGCAGTCCTTGGGCACCATCTGTTATTGGTGGGGAGCAAAATAAATTATTAGGCCAGAAAGATGGTAAGAAGTACCCGAAATATCAACTCAAATCAGAAAAGACATAGACTTTATCAAAGAAAAGGCGTATTCTGTAACGAGTTGCCATCAGTTGAAAAAAAAAAACAAAAACAACCAGAACCCAAAACAAAACCCAAACAAAAACAAAGCAAACAGAAAAAGGATCTATTCCTTATATAAGGCATAAGAGTTTGATGTGTGATCACTGCCTCTTATTAAACCACCATCCCAAGGGATGGAATCAGATTAGTATTAATTCTCTGGGATGGCATGGAAAATATCCACAGGTTGCTGGATTATTCTGGCAAAGTTGGTGAAAGTTTTGTATTTGCTTTGGGTATTTTTTGCTTCACCATATATATGTATGTAGTCTTTTTAGTTAGCAAAGGCAGTTTATGAATCTTTTTTTGGAAATTGTTTCCTTGCAATTTTCACTGATAATGATGATATTTTCAATGCAAGTATTTGCATGATGGCAATAACAATAAAGAGTAGTAAAGTAATAAAAATATAATGGCCAAATAAAATGGTGTAAATAGCGGTAAAGTTATCTATTCAAAGTTCATAAGAGTAACAAAAAAATAAATAATGTATGATAGTAATTACAATCCCAAGGCATCCAGACCAAGTTAGCAATAACAACTATGCCCACAATTGTAAATGCTTCTTCTGCTACTATCAATATTCTTATCATATCACTGTATTTGGTAGAGTTTTGCCATAAATTCTGCCTAGCAGTCTAATGCGTGTATAATACATGTACCACATGCATTAAATCTTACAAAGCATATCCAAAATGTATTTATAGAAATTAAATAAACAAGGGAAACTGCATGAATATTAAGTATTTCTCATCTCTCATAGTTGCATCAATAAAAAGATCTAAATACATGACCTGTCTAATGAATTCCTAGTGGATCCTTGTGTCTTGTTTGATTACCAGCAAGGTCTAAAACTTAAGTTTTCTACCTGAAATGAGAATGAATTATAAAGAATATGATCTAACACAATAGAGGGAGATAAAACACATTGATGTCTTTGATAAATGAATAAAAATGTGGATAGCTGCCAAAAAGCAGGTGGGCAGTTGGCAATAGTGTCTTAGTGGTTGAAAGTTGAACTTCTTGACAGCACCTGGATGGACCTACATAAAAAAGTACTGAATTCTAGGGACTGTCATAGCAGCTGGGAAGAGGCATTGGCCTTCATACTGAAGCTTTTTCTTCAGAAAAAGCTTTGAGAGAGAAACTTCACTTTGGGGAAAAAGATTGAGTTTTATAGCATTTCTTCAGGATGTGGCTGAACTGAAGCAAGTGCAAATAAATTTGGGCCTTATTCTTAGACCACACTCATGATCTTTCATAGAGCATTGTGCAGACACAAGTAACCATTTTTTAATCCACAGTAAACTGCAGGAACAGAAAAGACAGGGCATACTCCTTGTCTACAGTAGCCAGCTCCTTCTCTATCTCTCCATCCTTGTATCACAGTGAGAAGAAGCTGAAGAGGAAAATATGTCAAGATGGAAATCCAGATAGAAAAACTGATTGTCATTGCCTATTTTTCCCAAGTCTTCATGTCATTTTGTTTTTTTCACAAAATTCATAGCGTTTTTAGGGTGTTTATTTAACTTTTTTTTCTTGTTTTATTTAGACCTATGGTTTCATTTTTGCTTTGGTTTACAAATCATTGTGATGCTTACATGTCCATTCCAGTCAGCTGTTCTTCTTAAATGGCTTACTTTATTGAACTTTCTTGTTTTTTAAAGGTCTTACTTTTATCCACTACAATTTAGGGAAAAAGAATGCTAAAATATTTAGTTGAAATACAGTAGTAAATGAAGCACTTCACCAATCAAACTGAAGTGATGCCCAATTACTCAAAAGTAGTTAGCATAAAAAGACACAATAAAAATTATTTACCCATGTCAGCAGACCAAACAATATAGTACCTATATAATCAATTCATTCCTCTCAATTCATAAAATTAATCAGGGACAGAATGGCATTTACTTCATTCAAGTGATGCAATTTTGAAACAGCCAGAGTGTACAAGCAACTATTCTTCAAGACTGTCACATGTGCCATGAAGGTAACAGTACTTGGTACACCTTTTCCTTCAGCTTTCTTCATTGGTGGTGCTCTCTGCTTGCGGGTTGAGCTCACATCTCTACAGTCTTTTCTAGCTTTATAAATACGTCATAAGAGTAATGCTTCTCATACATTAGATTTCAATCTATTTTGAAAGCAAGATTTTTGTCATCTTCTGTTTTCCAGGTGCTCATTTTCAGTCAACACAAGCAAAATGAAGGGTTTACAGCTCTTTAAATTTTAGGAAATTATTTTCACATGTACCAGAAACAATGTCTGCTGCCAAGAAAACTGGGGAATTAAGGGACATCTGGTGTCTTTGGTTCTGCCTTTTCAGTGTTTCCCATTATAATTACCTGGTCCTCCTGCTGACTGCAGAAGAATTAAGAAGAAACAAAGTCATATATCATTTTGGTTCTTCTGATTTATTCAGATTTATCCATTATATTTTGTCTAGAATATAGGTATAAAATAGAGTACAGGATGAAAATCTTGGGTTTAGGTTGAAACAGGAAGCCAGAAATGGCTAATTCCAATGGCCAGCATCTTCACCTGTATGACAGGCACTGAATTCCAGAATCACAGAATAAGCTGAGTTGGAAAGGACCCACAAACATCATCAAGTCCAACTTCTGGCACTGCACAGGACCATCCTGAAGAGTCACACCATGTTTCTGAGAGCATTGTTCAGAAGCTTCTTGAACTCTGCCTGTTCCAGTGCTCAATCACCCTCTGGGTGAAGAACATTTTTCTAATATCCAAACTAAGCCTCCTCTGACATAACTTCATGCCATTTCCTTGAGGCCTGTCACTGGAAACCATAGAAAAGAGATAAGTGCCTGATCCTCGTCCTCCACTCACAAGGAAGTTGTAGACTGCAATGAGGTCTCAGTCTCCTCCAGGCTGAGCAAAAGATCTGATTCAGGTAACATTCATACAATGGATGAACTAGTGCCTTGTGAACTGGGGACCTGAGGTTTGCTACTGCTCTTCTTACTTTTTGAGATCTGGTACAGAGGGATTCCAGAAAGAAGCTTGCATAAGTGAGGTTCACAGCTTTTCTATGATAAAGGGAATATGCATTTTTTTCTTATGCCCCACTCCTCTCTCCACTCATTGCTGATGCACTCTCTGCCTATTGATACTGAAATCAGGAATGCATGTGAGGGAAGTCCATTGCTCCTGGGCAGTCAGCTCACAGGAAACTGTGATCAGAGTAAGATATCTGTGGCAGGGGACATCTTTCAGAAGACTTCCAGCAACATTACTAGAGGAAAACCCAAATGGTAACTGAGAAGGAGCTAATGCAATTGGGTTGCACCAGTTGTGGTATTACTGGAAAGAGCAAAAGCAGCATTTCTGTCTGATTCCTTGGAGTCATCGTGAGGCAAGTGATGACCAGCATGTTTAGAGTTAAGAGCCATTCAGCATAGAAATTCACAGAGGGAATTACTTTCCTTTTCTCTTCTTCTCTGTGCCATTGTAATGTGGCAGACTGTCTAGCTCTCAATTATTACCTGGCTAGTTGGAGCATCGAAAATGGGTAAAACAAGATTGCCTTCAGTGAGAACTTTACATGAAGGAGACCATAATATTAGTCTGCATGCAGGGTTCTTGCTTTATTGTTTTAACAGAAGTACCTCTTAAATTAAATCTTTAACAACAAAATATATGTATAATTCTGAGATCTTACAATAGGTGTATCTACTATTTTCATCAGTGGTTATGATATCATGATAGGGGAAGGCATTCACAAGCACTTAGGTAATTTAGGGACATACATTCCATTGCCTTTTTAGTTTTTTGCTCAATTTTGTCTAAATATTTTTGAAAGCTATGTTCAGTTAGGCCGCAAGCAAAATTGGCTAGAAATAGTAAAGACAGAAAGACCAACTAAAACTTAAAAATAGGATAATATTAAAAAAAGGAAGTGGCAAGCTTTTAAAAGTCTTTGATAAAGAGACTGTATAACTATTGATTTTCAGGAGTCAATGTACATACCTAAGGATACTTGGGAACTATCTTAGGAATTACTATTCATTTGCTATGAGGATGTATTAAAATTGCAAATGTTACTGTGTCAAATGGCCTATTTAATAATTTATCTTCCTTGCTTCACAGTGAAAAAGAGACATTTTCTGAAAAGATAAAGGGTGATAAAAAGGTTTCATTGTACAGGGTGGTCAGTATAGAGAAAATCAGTATCTCTGAGAAAATAGACAGGTATTTCATTATTTATCTACATTTATTTTTGACAATGCAAAACCATATGCTTTCATCTCTGTTGTTCTTCTTTTTTGAAAGATAAGTGTATGACCTTTAAATCTCCAGACTCTTTGAGAGAGGACAATTTAGAATACAGTAGGAAAGAAATTACTAGGTTATATTTACCATATTTCTAACAGGACAAATTTCTGAAAGAGGCTTGTGCAATTTTTGCCCTAATTTTTTAATCTTACTGAAATGTATTTATACCACCAAACTAGATTAATTTTTTTTTTTTTCATTTGCTCTCTACCTTGTTAGCCAAAATAATACCACATTCTTATAAATAAATTTTCTACCTTTGTATTAGCACTGGGTAGCTTTTTTTAGCAAAAATTTTCTTTGGAACAAGTAGAAATCCACATCAGTGGCCTCAGAGCAAAAGTAACTATTAACCACATAGTTGACATGCTGTGTAATAACAGTGGTGTCTCTCAATGGGCAGATTTCAGAAAGCTGTAGGCTACTTCACCCCTCCTGCATACTAACCATATGTTCATGAGCACTTAGGGCAAGTAGTGCTCTTTAAATTCATACTCTACCTTTCTTCTTGGTGATTCTCCCTGTGATTTCAGGAATCAGGACTTGACAACCGAAATTGTAGAGAGAAATGTTTTATTCCATCAGCTGACAGCACCAGGGATGCATGGGGGGATATCTCCTCCAAGCCATGAGCATCTGGCCAAGACAGATTTCAGGTATAAATACACATTGAACCTGCAAGCTCACACCTCCCTGCCTGCCCGTTCTCCACCTTCTCTCTCTTTGTATTACAATTACCTGCCACGGCTCCTGATGGTCACGTTCGGTGGTCTTCATCAGGCTGAATGTCTTCCTCAGTGTTTGCTGATTGACCCCCATCTCTGGCCAGGTGCAGTGGAGGTTTGAGTCTCCCTTAGGTCACCTTGCCCCACTTAAAATCACCCATCTGGTCCTGGCTGGTTCTTAGAGCCACAAGTTTCTGCTTTGCTGGTTTTATACAATACCTAGATCTTGCTTTGCTGAGTTCTCGCAATATATCTTATCTTAATGTTGTTGTTTTTTCTGGTAACTAAAGCCCTGTATGGTTTGTTATAAACTGTTTCTGCTATGTGTTCTATTTAGCCTTCACCTGTTTAAGCATACTATAGGTTTCTAAAATTCTGAATTTTTCAAAGCTATATATGTTCCCTATCTCACCTATGTATTTCTCTATGAAGATTTAAATCCTCTTTGCTGTGGAGTCCCACAGCAGGTTTGTGTCAACTTCAAGTTAAGTTACCTGACTGGTATTGAAGACAGTTAACTTGATAAAAGGAGATAGATGTAATTTAAACTTAGAATAGAAATATTATTAATGAGAATTAAAGTTCTGCCTCAGAAGTATCCCTTGTCATATACATTTTCTGTAAATATTGTCTCTACTCAACCAGTGAATTTTGCTGGTTCAACATCTTGAAAAAGAGAATGTTGAGGGGACAGAGAACAGATTCTGGAGCATGAGAAGGAAAGAACTAACACCAGATTCTGAAAAAATTGAAATCAAATATATTATCTTAGAGAAGTTTTGAATAACCCTGCAGATTTCTGTTTCTTTTTTTCATTTGTCTTAAATTAATGTAATTTATTGATTGTTTATGCATTGTCTGGAGACAAATCACTGCATAAGAACAAACCCTAGACCTGTATCTGTTCAGGATTTGCATTACAGAGTGTGTTGATATATGTATACATGCATATATACACATATATAATGATCTACAGATGCTTAGCTTAATTTTTAGCTTGGTTTTAGCATCTCCTTATATATCAGTCAGAGCATAAGAACATGAAGTGTTGCAGAGGAGGAAAGCACCACAAATTCTCTCTGAGTTTCAATATGATGTCTGTCTTCTCTGTGGCTAAAAACCTTTCTGCCATTATAAAACTATGTCATCTGTTCAGTGTGCTCCTCATGATGGCTACTTGTACTACCAAAATTCCAAGACACTGCAGTAATGCAGTAAGAAAGGTTGGGGTGTCATGGTTGTTCTTGCTAATTTATCAAAATATTTGTAATTCTGGCACTGATTTAGAATGTGTGCAATCCTCTTAGGTAGCAGGGCATTATGTACTGCAGATTTTTTTCCCATGGGTAGTACACTGATTGATTTTTCATAATAAAAAATAATGATGGATTCATAATTCTCATGAGATTTGCTCTTTTTGTTTGCTTTTATATTTTAAAATGACAGTATTTTGTGTTTTTAAATTGACATTACACTTTAATAGTCTTGTTAACTCTTCCTTCTCATATAGCATCCTGAGTTACTTATCAGCGGGAAAATTGACTACTTAGGTAGGCAGTGACAGATGAGTTCTCTGAGTTAAAGCTTTGTGCTTACAGTAGTTTGAAGAGTTTTATTTCCACTAGGTGGAGCATTGTTATCGCACCAGAATTTTTTTACACTAGAAAGATTCTTTTGAAGCCAAGGAAGAGGAAAAAAAGAGACTGAGCTGGAAAATTTGGATCCAGATCTTGGTAAGTTTTTGTGAAGTATGTGACAGTTAAAGTATGTAAACATCTGTATTCCAACCCAGTTTGATTGGTCTGCCTCCCTATATTGTGAATTCTTTCTCCTTAGTTCATCATTATCCTTTCAGGCTTTGACTGAAAGACTGAATAATTTAAGGTAAAAAACATGAGGTTCTTTGACAATCTCACCAGAGGAAGTGGAGGGGCAGGTACCAGTCTTTTCGCTCTCATGACCAGTGACAGGACTCGAGGGAATGTCATGAAACTGAGATGGGGGAGGTTTAGGTTGGGTATCAGGAAAAGGTGTTTCACCAAGAGGAATGGAACAGGCTCCCCAGGAAAGTGGTCACAGCACCAGGCCTGTCAAGAGTTCAAGAAGCATTTGGACAAAACTGTCAGGCATGTGGTGTGATTCTTGGGGTGTCTGTGCAGGGCCAAGAGTTGGATTAGGTGAACATGGTGGGTCCTTTCCACCTTAGCATATTCTATTGTTCTATGATTTCTGTTAAAAAGAAATTAAAAAAAATAAAAAAAAAAAAAAAAATTAAAAGATCAAGTTGTTTGCTATGGTGCAGATTTCTGTGCCAAAAGGATGGATTGGAAAATCATTGAATTATTAAGCTTTAGGAGACTATATTTAGTGATTAGTTTAGTAAAAACATAATGGATTGCATACCATTTGGGGTCTAACAAACTCCAAAGTGAGTAAATTCAAAGACAAAATTCACTGCTAAGATGTGCCTTTTTTAAAACTGGGGAAAAAGTAAAAGTACCTTATAGAAAAGTAGCTTGGCAGATGCTTCTCAGTTCGACCAAAATATGGGTATTTAGAGGCTTCATGGATCACCATCAACTTTAACCTCAGAAGCACAAAATTGCTAAGAAAATTGCAACAAATGTGCGACAAAACACCAATGCTATATTAAATTATAACAAATTGTGTATCCGTACTCATGGTTATCACTGTGCTCTTATGTTTTCAACACTGCTCTTAGCTGAAATCCCAGAAAAAAAGGGGTAGAATCAGCTTTTTCTGATGCATCTGATGAAGCTTCATATTCCCAAGAAAGCCTTGTTTAAGCTTGTACCTTTTTCTCCTTTTTCTTTTTTTTTTTTTTTTCTTATTTTTTAGCCAAGTATACAAGAGACAAAACATTTTGCAGATTTGTAGAATTCTTCAGGTGTGTCCAACCTAATGCTTTGCACCACAGGAAGGTACAAAGGGGTCTCCAGTGCTGTAGTTGTGTCAATACAGATTCATAAAAGGGATGCACCTGGCCACAGAGGTGCTTTCAGTTTCCAATAGTTTCAATCAGAAACAGCACCTGTGGCAGAAGAGCAATCTGGAGCAGCCTTTTTGAGTTATGTTTGTGTCTGAGCTGTTCTGTGTGCTGTAGCCAGTGACAGGTAGGCTGTTGCAGCTGAATCAGGCTGTACCTGCTCTGCAAATGAGAACAGGTTTCTGCTTGTTAATACTGGTCATATCAACAGCAGTATAGACCTCAGCCTTGTTTAGCTGTCCAAAAATGAATGTAACGTCACTGGGGTGCATCTGAAGGCCTGTGCTTATAAAGATTGAAGGCTCTTATTCTTTGACCTTGTGCCTTTCTGACTCCAACTGAGGGCATAATGATGTCCATTAGAGAATACTTTGTCATGTTTATGAAGTTGTAGATGTTTGATGTAGGTTCCAGTGCTAAAACTTATCCAGTGTTAAAAAGTATCCTTTCAAAACTGGCTGTGTATGGCTCTTCTTAAGGCAAAAGAATAGTAATGGAATAGGGAACATTAAAAGACCAAGATGTAATGATTTTGAAACTCAAGAAATACAATTTAATAATTGAATTTCTCCTGTGTTGGTGGAAATGCTTCAAATACGTCTTAGAACAGGCAACTTTCACCTGCATTATAACTCTGTGAGTAACACAGGTCTACTCTGAGGGGTGACTGACAAGACTGTCGCACTCTAAATATAACTTCTTTAAAGACAGCTATGCGTTGTCATTAAATGGTTGACACAGTAGTAGTTAGCAGATTAAAAGTCATTTTAGAGCTCTGTGTATTTTCCAGGATGCTAATTTCTACAGTTTACCTGACAGCCTAGCATAACAGAGAGCTACTGAAAAGGAGAGCAAAATTTTCAAGTGGTTTCTTCAGTTAGGGTTTTGTAGTTCACCTAAATTGTCCTAAATTGCAGGAAAATATCGATTATATATTTTGTAAGTAGTAGCTGAAAAAAACCCTCCAAACAAGATATAGATTGAATTCAAAATTAATGTTTTGCCAGATGAGAAAAGCCCAATGGGAAAAAGCTTTTCTGCAGCTATCCACAGAATAAAAAGGTTAAGAATACACAGTGCTCCAGAAACTTGTTTAGTCCCCTGGCTTTCAAATCAATCATGCTATCAAATCAATAATATCATTTTTATTTTTGTGAGTGAATGAATAACACATAGTAGGTTAAGGAAAACACTCTAGTTTCTGTAGCCAGTGGGATGATGTATGCATAGTATTTTGCTTGTTATCTAATGATAATTGAGATATAAGTGAAATCTATCTGTTACCAGGGCAAGCCATATACTAATTTATATCATAGAGATAACATATAAGAAACTACATCAATATATAATCTAGAAGAGATAAGTTAAACCCATTTATTACATAGAATGACTAATCAAGTTTTACTATGAAGTTGAAGGATCAGGTAGGGCTGCTGAAAAGCGTTAAGTGCTATAGTTTAGGGGGGACCCTAATAGTCCTTCTTGGCTTTAAATTATGACTCTTTAGGCTATCTTAGGTGTGACTGAGTATTGTATATGGGGTGAGCCCTATCAGTAATAGTGTTTTCTTACTATCCTGGACTCTAAGAGTGCCCTACTTCATCCCAGTTCCATGCTGAAAGGAAATATTGACTTTTATGTCCAGCTTCTCTCATAGAGACATGGACTAGAAAAAGTTCAAGAGCAAGAGAAAAATGTGTTCCTCCAGCAGGTCTTCTCTGGGATACGACAAGAGCATTAGTATTTCAGGACTCCCTAGGGTGTCTGGGGACTGAGTCATCACTGCCCTTTTACTTTTTTCCTTCACCCATAGTTTACATAGATTTATTTGTAGCATATATTTCTGTTTCTAGTGAAAAAAAAAAAAAAAAAGAAAGTTAATCAAAGCCATTCTGTACCTTTTAAATTCTGGGTATTTAATTTCAGAATTTTCATTCTCAAGCCCTTTACTTTTCTATTTCCCCCTTTAGCTTAATCTTGATCAGGATAGTTTTCAGCTTCTAAATGATGAGTATTTCAAAGAGCAGGGAACAACTTAATTACCTCTAGCCCCCTGATCATGGGTCCTAGCTCACTGGCAGGTAAAGGAAATGGTTGACAATGAATCAGGCATTTTTCCACCAGGTGCTTTTGAGGCTAGATGGTGAAAGATGAAGATGGTCAGAGAATTTTTTCCATCTTAGTGCCTAAAACATGGGAATGTGTATTTTTTTCTTTACCTTTTCTTCTGGGAAAAAGAAAAGCTCTCCTCTCCTCCACAGAGAGTCACACTCAGGGGCACACAGTTGGCATCAGCAGTGTAGGCAATATTTTTATTTTTTTCTCTGGAGTCACAGACACAGAACATGAGAGTTATCACTCCACTTGACTGTGGTACATCAGTAGAGGGCAGCAGTACACGTGCCCACTAAGGAGTTATTGCAGTATAATGTACATTTTATTGATGTCTTTAAATGGATTGCTTGCTATATTTTTGATAACACTTATTACAGGACATAGAGTTCGTCTTGCTGGAACAAACCATTTAGTTCATCTTGTCCAGTAAGCGTTTGACAGTGGCAGTGAATAACTGATGTCTCAGAGCAAGCATAAAAATAAACAAGATGCACTCAGCCAATTGTGCAGTACCAAACCTCTGCAGGCGATTAGATAACACCCTCAAGCATGAAATCTGATTACCTTATTATCATCTTAGCTTGCATAGACATGGATTCTAAGCAATGCTATTAGTTATCCACTCCTCTTTAGAATGTAGCTGTAGTGTTTTGCCTCAATGAGTTCCTGTGGCAACAATTTTCACAAACATATTATGCAAACTTTTTTCCTTTTGATCGGTCTTGTTAACTGAATTTCAGCAGTGGAAACATATGTTCATATCTAAAATATAATAGCAGATACTTGAATAGACAGTTTAAGTATATTTTCAGAGAATTTAGTCAAGCCTCAATTAATAGTCATAAAATTATGAATTTTCCTTAGTGTTCATTATTTTAAAGATAACAGAATGTGGGGGGGTCTTTTCCAAAAGAGAAGGAAAGAGCTTTTCTCCAAGACCTTAAAGGACTGAAACTCATACTACTTTTAAAACAAATCCTGAGATTCTCATGTACCTACATGGAACTAGGAGCCAAGGATTTAAGATAATGATGAAACAGGCTAAGATTTGCAAACTTCTGCAAGTCGATAGCAGTGGGTTTATAATAGCTGCATAAAAGGGAGCCCATCCTAATGCCCTTGGTAAATCTAGGGGCTTTTAGTTGTGCTAAGGAGGCTCGATTGATTAACTGCTGACAGACCTACCAAGGCAAATATGATAAAAACCTAACAGAACTCGCAGTCTGAACAGCTAAAGTGTCTTCAATTCCTTCCATCCTCCCCTTTGCAAGCAAGCTGGGAGAAAAGATATGGTTTGAAGAGCAGATTATAAGAAACTAAGACTTCAGTATTATCAAACGTCTTACATTACTGTTGATGAAATTTGCATATTAGGACTTTAAAGAACATGACTTATTGTCTGCTCTCTGGCCACTTAGTTGGCTCAACATGACTCAACAACCCCCACTCCAAATCACCCATGGTCTGCTAGGAGTTTGCAATCCCTCCTGGTTATGTGTTGGGTAGACCCTGCCTGGACACCAAGCACCTACCAAAGCTGCTCTGTGTAGATGCTAAATACAAAAAGCAAGCAGGGAACACAGAGCCTGTGTGAAATTAAGTCACACAGTCTTTTCACTCTGGCCTAGGAAAGAATAAAGAAGAATCTAAACAGTCCTTGGAGAAGGACAACAATCTTTGCAAGTGCTGTTTAGGATCCTTGTTGTTTACTTGCAAGAAACAGTCAAGGGGTGGTGTTCCACTTGACCAATGATAGTGATGTCTAAGTTTAATGACCAATGAGAGTTTTGCCTCTCGGACTCTCTTGGACCTGTCTATAAATGAAGATCAAGGATAATAAGCTTGGCTCTATTGGACAACACAGCTGAGAGAGTCTGTGTTGTACTTCTCGCCGTTCCTAATGTAGTGCAACAGCTCTGTCCCTCCCCTCTTCATTCATTTTACCTCTCACAGGAAAAACACATTCAACTTTGGCAAACTTGTTTAATTTATTACCAATCAAATCAGAGTAGAGTAATAAGAAGTAAAACCAAACCTTAAAAACACCTTCCTCCTACCCCTCTCTTCTTCCTGGGTTCACCTTCACTCCTGATTTTCTCTACCTCCTTCTCCCACAGCAGTGCAGGGGCACAGGGAATGGGGGTTATGTCAGTTCATCACACATTGCTGCTGCTACAGGGGGAGTACCTCTCATGCTTTTCCTCTGCTCTGGAATGCAGTGTTTCCCATGGGAAACAGTCCTCCATGAGCTTATCCAACATGATTCCTTCCCATGGCCTGCAATCCTTCATTAACTGGTCCTTTCCATGGGGAGGAATCCTCCAGGAACAGGCTGGTCCAGCATGGGTACCCTGCAGGTCACAAGTCCTGCCAGCAAACCTGCTCCAGAGTGAGCTCCTCTCTCTCTCTGCCAGGACCCTGTTCCAGCATGGACTTCCCCAAGGGTCACAACCTCCTTCTGGCATCCGCCTGCTCCAGTATGGGATCCTTCTTGGGCTCCAGGTGTATCTCTGCTCCACTGTGGATTTCCACAGGCTGCAGAGCGACAGCTACGTCACCATGGTCTTCACCACAGACTGCAGGGCAACCTGTGCTGCTCTCTCTCCTTCTTCACTGACACTGGTGTCTGCAGAGATGTTTCTCTCACAGATTCTCACTCCTCTTTCTGGTTGCAATTTTGCAGTTTTTTGGGTTTTTTTGGTTTTTTTTCACTTCTTAAATATGTTATCCCAGAGCTGTTACCATGACTGCTGATGGTTGCAGACTTGGCCAGCTGCAAGTCCAGCTTGGAGCTGTTTGGCATTGACTCTGTTGGACATGAAGAAGTCTCTCACAGAAGCCACCCTTTTAATTTCCTTCCTCCACCAATATCAAAATATTGCCAGGCAAACACAACAGTTAATTACTCTTTTCACAGATTTCCATATGCTGTATCCTCTCCTTTAAGTACCAATGAAATATCACTTTACCCTAGGCTTAACTGTACTACATAAAACTGGCATCGTTTTCTGCTGTCAAGCAACAAGGAAGTGTCAGATGTCAGATTTCATTTAAGGTTATAAAGGACCACGCAGAATAGACAATAGTGAGTTAAGCATCTGGTTATAAAAATCTGGCATTATAGTTTTTGTTTCCTTTTTTTTTTTTTCACTTTTCATTTCCCATGGAAGTACTGCTCAGACAGTTCAGAAAATAGGTATGAGAATGAAATAGGAAGCTCTATTTGAATTGTCCAGGGAGAAAGGGCATCAGCATGCTGAAATGAAATCTTCCCCTCATTGCACCACACTTCACAGCAAAAAGAGAAGCTGACAAGAGCAGTGTTTGCAGTATCCCAGAAATAATGGAGATATTCCCAGATGAGAAGCTGAGGCACATTAAAGAAAAGGGGAAAATGAACAGTGTACATCCCTGTTTTATGTTCTATACGTCACTGCATTCAGCAGCACAAATATCATAAGAAAAGAAAGAGTCTTTTTGCTTATATTTCTTCCTACTGCTTCCAGGACCATATGTGTTTCTCATTAAACTGTTGTAGATTGAATACAACCCCAACCCTGAGTGCTGGACTCTCCTACTCTTTCACCTCTGTGTGCCTGGCTTTGATGTATGGAGTCATGTGCTATTTTTCGCAGCTTGCCACAGTGAACACCATTCCATCCTCTGCATATCCAGCTATTTGTACCAGAGTATGTTTTTTGGTTGTTTCTGGTCTGGCTTTTTTTGCAGTTCTGAGAGCATATATTACTATGAAAACATAACATTCTAATGTCCATGGGGTAACCCCACTATGTTCTCTGTCATTATTCGCAATATCTATGTTGTTTGATTTGTTCCTTTTACACCCTGACAAGGTAGTATTACATCTGTTGCCACAGTAAAATTCCATGCCACCACAAGGTCTTGGTTTCTATAGGGCTTTGTCAGTTACATATATAAAACTTTGTCCTTTGATCTTTGCCACTGTGCCTCAAATTAAAATTTAATTTGTAGTCTTTCCCTGGAATGGTTTTGATTTTTGGGAGTGATGGGTAGGGGTAATATTAGGGTTTGGATTTTTTTTAGGCAGGTGGTGGTCAGGTAGCCCTTCCAGTAACATATATATTGGGGCTGTAGATACCATTAGGATATTTCCTATTAAAGACAGACTCTGGTTGCTATGGAGTTACTTGCTGCCTTCCACTCTGGAGATGTCTGACTTCCTTCCCACTTCTACCTGTGACATTTGATTCTCATGCCAGTGCCTTTGCTCTCAGCACTGTGACCCTGAGCTCTGTGTCCCAGCTCCTTGGTACTGTTCCTTTCCAGCTTCTGATCCACTCCATCTCACATTTTAGTGTAATGGCTTAATTAAACAGCACTCAGCTGCTTTAGGCTGCAGAACAGCTGTTACAAGGGGATCCTATTTGACAGAGATATGCATTCTTTGGGAGATGAGACCATGCATTTCTAAACAAGGAAGGATTTATATAGAAACAGAAATTCATTTTTTAAATAACAGTTTTCTGCTTTTTTCTTTATTTTTTTTTTCTTTTAATTGTTTAATTTCAAATGGAACAAACAGAGATAGGAAGGATGTAACACACAAAACAGAAAAACAAGTGGGAACAAAGAGGGTTACTTGAGAAGAAAATTGAAAGCTTAGTTTTTCAGTTCTGTGGCCTTGGTAATTGTCTTCAAGAAAGTAAATGCATTTGATTTCCCTTGAGGGAAAAAGACTTCTTTTTTAATAAAATTTACACCATGAAAAAAAAAAGGATTTTTTCCATAAATAATGACTCTTCAATGCTTCAATTTATGTCTTACATACCAAATAGTCTCATCTTTCCATTATATTTCATACTTGTTCTGAATGGTTTTCATTTGCTAGCTTGCTACTGTAAATGGAATTCATTAATCTGAGGCAAAAGTAATTATAAAAAAGAACATAAAATATCAGATTATTAGGATGATATCTTTCTCTGTCGAGATGGGTTACTTCAATCCATTCATCATCTCATAGAACACTAGGTTACTTTAGAAGGAATGTGACCTGAATTTAAATCTGAGGACACATATAGTGTCATGTAGTACCTAGTACCTATTAAAAAAAAAAAAATTAAATAAATAAAGGAAGCCCTCAATGTCTGATATATTAAAATCTGGTTTTTAAATGCCCAGATATTTCACTTACATTTTTTAAGTGTGACTCTCACATTTTATCAGTTCACAAAAGTGAATTTCATGCCTGTCCGCAGCACAAAAATGGGGCATGACTGATGCGAATATATTCAATAGATTGCAATAGCAACTGTTTTCAGTGTGGGAAATAATCAGTATTTCAATCTCTACCTTCCAGTGAATGGCAGAGAATCTTCTTTGCAGTCCAGGAGTACCCAGGGACTGCCTGATTTCTTTGAATTGTCTCAAGACTGGGTAGTGGAGCCCACTTCAGTTTTTCTTCATTTCATGAGTGTTGAAGAAGCAATCTTTTCAACCTCCTTGCTTTTGTCACAGTGAAGTCTAGGAGACAGAATTCAGCAATACACAGAGGCAGATTTGTTTTCCCAGGACCTTTAGACTCCCTGTGTCCAGAGGGAGGTGGATGTCTTTCCTGGGGCACAGTCATGTGGATACTGCTACTGCCACTGGTGCAGAACAAGCAGCATTTGCTGTGGGTGCCTTTTTCTGTGATAAAGACCAGCATGGGCACTTGCTGTACAGCTCCCTGCAAGATGGCAATTGTTCCCTTTGTTACAAATTCTTTTCATCACTGGAGCTACACTTCATGGCAACCACCTCAGCTGAAAAAAAAAAAAAATCACACGCAATATATAATTTTCTGTAACCCTTTTTTTCCTCTCTTTTATTGAATCCTGAATAAATTTCATATACAAGCAGGACACAAGACTCTTCTTTTTCTTGTACTTGACAGGATATCAGTAATGGCATGGACTTTCTCACCGCAAAAGTGAATTACATTTTTGTTTCAAATATCCCATAAAATCTGATTAAAAAAACCAACCTGATAAACCATTTGAAAATATTTTGAATTGTAGTTCTCAGTAAACCATAAAAGCTGTCTATGTACTGTGAATTGTAGAAGTAAAAAATAAAATTCTTACAAATATGCTGCTTCCGATAATGGATAGCTCTGTGTTTTTACATATCTGTACATATTCAAGCATATTGTAAAATTCAGATGGATGCTCTTGAAATGTGTACCCTTGAAATTGTTAACAAATGTAACAATGCCAAGAGAACGTCCTCAGGAATGTTTGACTCAACCTTTTGCTGAAAAATCTTGCTCCTTTTTCTAGAAATGAGGCCTGTTTTTTAAAAATTGAAGTGACCTGAGAAATAAAGTGTTCTGCCTTGTCACTTGGCTGGGTTTCATCAAAATTTATAATCCACTTAGAAATAAATCCTTTTGTAGAAACATGTATTTATATGGAGCAAACTGATAAAGCCATAATATGAAGATACAAGTATCTCACTTAAAAGAAGATACTCAAAAGAATATAAAGTTCAATGCTGGCAGAGAATCTCTTGTTTGCCATAGAATTTGTTCAGAAATGGATTTATAATGCTATAGGAAGCAATGTTACCATTTCAGCTAACAGGAATCTTGACGATCAAAAGAGAAACTTATCACCTCGAAAAAAACAAAACAAAAAACCCAAAAACAAACAAACAAACAAACAAAAAACAAAACCAAAAAACCTGCATTTGAATTTGTAGGTGAAATCCTAAATTTTCATGACATATCAAACAGAACAGCAAGTATCATTATCATTAAATAACAAAACCAAACTCTGTGTAGTAGGTTAAATCATCTAAAACCTAGGCCTTTTTGTTCTTTGGGGCTTTTTAAGTTATGGTTCACATGCTCTTACAACTTCTTGGAAATATGCTATGGATTTAAGGAATGGCTTCACTACAAATAAAAAAAAAGAAAAAAAAGAATAAAAGAAGGAAAGTAGCCATATTTGCATTTTTTTAAAAGTATTCAGTTTATGGTCTCTTAATATTAATTGTCTGTGTACTGAAAGTAAAACCACAGTGCAGCCAGCATGAAGTATTTTTATCTGTAGGCAGTGGTGTGTAATCTTCTATTTTCTGTCCCCAGTTGTCAAGAATAGATAGAAAAATATCAACAGCTTCCACTGATAGTTCAGCCAGGCGAAAATCAGAGCACAGTCCCTTAGGAAGTCCTGATATTGTGACATTTGTGTCAGCCTAAGTCAACTACTCAAACTTTTTTGTAGACAAAGTATTCAGAGAGTTCAAAAAGTTTACAACTTAAAAACTACGGACTTCCCTGTCTTAATGTGGTTTGGTGTTCAGCTGAATATCCTTGTTGTGCCACATCAATGAGGGCATACTTCATGATTACCTCCTCCTTTTTCTATTCTACATGACTCAGCTTTATCAGACGAGGAATTCATCAATGTCATAACCTGTCCAGGAAAGTCTGGACCCATAGGAAATCCAATCAGCAGTGTATGCATAGCACCATGACATCACTGGCAGATACAGCTACACAATGAACAACTGGTGAGAAAACTGGACTTGAATTGGGCAATTTAAAATGTTTCGGTTAGATTCAAATTTATTAATCTAAATAAAATAATTAGTCCATTTCAGTGAGAAAAAAAATGAAACCTCGATGGAATTTCCATAATGAAATTTCATTTAGAGAAGTTTTTATTTATTATTCCTTACCTGAGTGCAATTTCCTTTTCCAGCTCCTAGGTATCATAGTACCTAGCTGTAAAATAAAAAATAGTAAATTGAAAACTTTGACTGGAACTGAGATTTTTATGCAATCTATTGAAGAGAAGAGGGAACCTCGATCCATTTCTGGCATCAGAGTCTTCTCTTTGTTGGGTGTCAATAGAATTATATTGTACTCATGATTGAAAGGGAGGCAACTGTCAAGCTGAAGAGATTTCAGGGATGTTCAAGCAGAGTGCATCAGGAATTGTGGTCTGTGTACATGCTGTGGGCCAGCCAAATCCATGCAAACGCAAGGGTGGAGATTCTCCTGTGTAAAAACACTAACTGTAAGAGGTCTCTATAGGATTTTCTGAGGACAGTGTCTCTGCCAAGTTACTTAGTGAAAGGATGGTTGTTTTTAATTTTGCTGGAAAATGGTTTTAGCTTCAGCACATTGACCAGAAAAAAGAAAAAAATCAAAGTTGACTGTCAAAACTTGACTCACTGCTACGTGTGCTGTAAATTTATGTTATGCTGTGTTACTAAAATACATCTTCTAAATTAACAGTACAGTATGCTTCCTTTTAGTCTTTATGTTGCAGATATATCTTAAGGGAAAAAGATAGAAGAAAATAAAGATATTAGCTGGGGAAACTTCATTTGCTACTGTGATTATTTTGAGAACAAGAGGAGGTTTTTTTAATTTATATTTTAGCTGAACAATCTGAAAAACTCATACAGCTCCCCATCCTTGTCTGACTCTAGAGCCATTGATTTCAAATCCAAATATTGATATTTACATGGAAAATTGTAACATGGAGCTTAATTTTGATGGGAAAATATTAACAAATATATATTTTTAAAAATCCTCCCAGTAGATAGAAGTAGCACATATTTAATAAACCCAAGTACACAATAAGATAAAAAATTGCAATCAACTCCATTCTTCTGTAAATATTCAAGAAGGCCATTATTTTTAAGCATGATTTGGTATTATCTCCAAACCATTGACAAATAATTATTGAGCTCAAAACACCAAGGAGCATTTGCAATGAAATGCTGACAAACATCTTAATTGCAAATCTCTGAAGATTTTATTCATATTAATATGGAAATTAAATATTAAAAGGCTAATGCTGGACTTTGCAGTCTGTTATCTTGCATCCTAAGCACTTGCAGTTTCACAGATCAAATGTTTCTTCACTATTCCAGAGAAGACTGCCTTCATTTTAGTTCAGAATGTAATGACCTATCTGCTTAATATATGCATGTTAGACATATTACTGTTTCAGTAAAACACTGGAAATTGCACTTGTGCTTAAGCATCCCTGGAAACACTTACTCACACCAGGGGCATTACTCAGTGTGGATGCATCATACAGGGCCCACTGGGATTCTGGCAAAGGAATTACATGTTCCTGTGGTTACATGTATGCCACTGGGGATCTTCTTCTAATTTATACTGGATCTGGCTATTCTGAGGGCAGGGATTGCTCTGCAGCATATTCCGGATCTTCCTGGTCCCTTCCTTTGTTAGACTGAGTACTTGGCCTGACAATTCAAAATAGCAGCGGTAGGATCCTCCCACCCTAAATCAGTGAGGCACCCAGCAACTACATTGCCCACCCAGTTCCAACTCTTACAGTTAGAACTATTTATAAATTGGAATAATTCTGATAATTGACTTTAAAAATAGGAATATTTTTATGCAAATCTGTTAAGCTAAGCTCCACTAAAGTAGCCAGTCACGGCATATTCCTAGGAAACAGTGTGATACAGCTATCCTGCACCCAATTCTTTGTTAAAAAATATTGATATGTTGCTAACAAGAAGAGTCTGGTATACCTGGTGCCTGTGCCATATTGAGACCATAAACACCAATGTGTATATTGCACCCTGTAAGATCAGAGGTACAAATCAGTCATGATTTCACACAGAAACAGAGATTTGCTAGAGGCTAAGATGTCTTCATGTGGAAACACTACATCTCTGTAGGGAGCTCAGAACTCCTTTGGCAGAAATGGTGCTAGATGAAAACACATGCATGCCTCAAATGAGTGCCAGGTATTTCATGCATCACTATAATGTGCCAAACAATTAATCATATTCTGGAACCCTTTCTGTGGGATAAGGATCATCATAAGCAGATGATATTTTTCCCCCTAAAAATATCCAAACATTCTACAGCCATCTCTTCTAGAAAGGATAATATTTTACTTGGAAATATAAACCTTAGAAAGATGTTTTGTTTTTTTTATAAAAAGAGAAGCAGTGTCATTTGCATTCACGGCTTCATGAGGAGATACATATTTCAAAAGGACATTCTTTTAAATGTTCATCTTTGACTGAAACTTTAAGTACTCTGTAGATTCTAAAGAAGTATCTTTAAAGAAATATCAAACATAGTAATTCTGGCAGGTAGATAATATATAAATTTTCAAGTCGTGTAATTTTCTGCCTCAGTTCAATCATTCATTCAAGATAGATATGTTATGTTATGTTATGTTATGTTATGTTATGTTATGTATGTTATGTATGTTATTTATGTTATTTATGTTATTTATGTTATTTATGTTATTTATGTTATTTATTATATTTATTATATTTCAGGAAATCCTATTTGATGAGTCAATATAATTGGCAATCCTGAGTTGCATGCTTGTCAAAAGAAAAGTTTTGCATTTACATAAGTAAAGACAAGATTTTTTTTATCCTCTCAATTTTCCACATCAGAAGCCAAAAATTTCCAAGCAGCTTGTCATCAGATGTGTCCCTAATGGATGGCATCTGATAAATTCTTTTCAAATATATTACAGTAAAAGGCAGCTACAGCAAGCAGTTGCAATTTGTTGATGTTGTTCATCAAGGTTTCATTGAAAACAGGAGGCACATACCCAGGACAAGTGCATATTATCTGTACTTAAATATTCATGCTAATAGGGCATATATTTACTGTTGGATGGCATTACATAAAAAGGGCCATTGTTTGACTAATAGGATTTATACAAAAATATGCTAAGCTATCTCTTCCACTTAAGACTGATCTTGAGAAATTTCTTTAAATACTATCAACTGCAGTAAGATTTAGAGTAGAAGGACTTAAATAAGCAGTCAGGTCTTAGAGGAAAGAGCTTATTTTCCTAATGGAAAGCTTAATAAGGATTTGAGGCATCTTACTGTCTCAAAAGCTTTGCAACCAATATAAATGAATGCCTGTAATCAGATTTTCCTGTCTATTTGCTTGTATGTGAAGTGACCAGGAAAGGTGCATAACAATAAACACCTAGAATTAATAGTAATAGCATTCTGTAGTGGTTTTTGTAGCTATATCAATTACTTGAGAATAGAAATTTTAGTACCTGAGATGGTAGCAAATGTAGATGAAAATCTACAAAGACATCTGCCAACAAACTCTTTAAAATAGATTCTTTGATCTGAATCACTGATAAGCAGCAGATATTTTCTTACCCTCCTGTTTGTTATTTTTTAATATAATGACAAGCTTAACATACTTATTGCTCAAAAAGTAATACTTAAAAAGTGACATAATTTGCTTAAAGATACCATCAATAAGAAAAACAATAATTCTTGTTCTTCCAAAAAGCATGTTCAATGGACTGGATTCTTCAGACAGAATTATTCTTTTCGTCTTCATCTCTTTGCTCTCTCAATCTTCACTTAATCAGTCTCTACCACTCTCCTGTTCATTTTTCCTATTTTGGTAGGCACACAATTCCAGCTTGATATTTCCATCACTTAATTACATTACTAGTAAATAATTATTCATTATTAAACAGCATTGATGTGTTTCAGAATAACAGCAGATAAGGATGATGCAGTTATACATTGTAAATTGGCATTTTTTCTGGCTTCAGCCATGACTTCTTGTTGTACTCAGTATGATGAACTCAAATTGTATTCATCTCCAAGATTCCACATGACAATCCATATGTGGCAATGAACTATTTATGGCAGAAAGTTTCCACAATCAGTTGTGTCAGTTTGTCACAAAAAAAATATAGCAATAATATTTATGGTTTTATCCATTGCTACAGTTCTAGGAATAAAAAGATGAGTAATGATTTCATAATTCTTCCCCAAAAGGTTGTCCAGACTTGGAAAGACCAGTTTTCAAACTGTGTTCTCAAGTCTTTTACTTCTTCCTGAAGAAGCAGTCACAATACCAAACTGGAAAAAATGTGCTCTGTGTGCATAAATCCTAAAGGAAGTCCTCTGCTTCATTAATGTAAAAACCTTGTCTGGGTCGGTGCTCTAACATCATTACTCCTGTCAAGTTTAAAGCAGTAATTATGATTGACTTACTGTTATCATTTGTGTCATGGCATATATGCAAAATAACATGAGTTTTCCCCTGCCTAAATTTAGAAATTCAGTTTTCCAAGATTAGTCATTTGTTGGTCTACAAGTCACATGTGAAAGGTTTTTGACTTGTAATTTATCTCTGTAATGTACTGTTTTTTTTAATCAATAAATAATTTGATGAAGCCTCCTTTGTTCATGAAAATGCACAAATTATTTCACTATTTCCAGATCTTTTGAACCACAGTTGTTTTTTTTTCCAGAAAATAAATGTCTCTGTTGGTTTTCTGTTGCATATCTCGATAGTTTCTATTAATAACTCCCAGTTTATGCAGAAGTCTAAATTCATTGTTTGACCTACAGCATGTTCTTGTCCTGCTAAGTCAGTCACCAAGCATGTTTCAAAAGTTACGGAAGTGTTTTGCTAGCATTCTCAGCCGGTGAAAAAAAATGCCAGGGAATGCTTTCTATAGGGTTCATAATCCATACTATCTCTTTACCCAGAAATGTCTTGTTTGTTTTCCAGTGTTTCACCTAATATTTCTGATGCCTAGAGAAAAAGATAATGCAGTTTTTCTCAAATGTCCCACCATCTGCTTTAAGCGCCAACAAATGTGTTTCTAAATATATTCTTATCTGCTTTTAGTATAACTTTCTTCCCTGAGATATTTACAACTTGTTTTTGAGTTGATGACTTATTTTAAGGACATCTGATCTTATGGTTTCTGCAAAGAGGATGAGAAGCATCTCACATTTTTGATGATTCTTTTAAAAATTGTTATCTATTTATATCTCCAGTGACTTCATTAAAGCATCAACAACATCTGGTGAGATTAG
Organism: Cyanistes caeruleus; assembly: GCF_971803275.1. Lineage (NCBI taxonomy): Eukaryota > Metazoa > Chordata > Aves > Passeriformes > Paridae > Cyanistes > Cyanistes caeruleus. Next base: position 81,141,380 of record NC_141701.1, on the reverse strand, counting down.
TTGACCGGTTGATAGACTGGTAAGGACTTTCTGGTAATACTCACTGGATTATTCAGTTTTCTCAGGTATTTCATGTAAGATTTGAAAGTATCCTTGAATTTTTTTAATTAAAAAAAAATAAATTTATAACTATTGCAGAAATTGTCAAGCTTTTTTTTTTTTTTTCAGTTATCTTAGATTTCCCAGCAGTCTCATAAAAAGATTTCATTACTTAGGAATTAAGGTGTACCTAGTAAAAAATTCTGTTTAAGAATTGTAGTCTGAGAGGTTTTTGTTTGTCATCACTTCTATTGCCAGATGTACTGTGATTCTCCAGTTTGAGACAACAAGCTTCCAAACTTGAGCTAACAAATACATCCATCATCTCTTCATAGATGGTATATAGGAGACATAGTTTGGATTACATGTAAAAATTCAGGCAGTCATGACACAGAACATTCACAGCCTTTTTTAACTTCTCAAAAACCTAAACAAAATGTCAGATCAGTGTAAGAAATCCAAAATAGTGAAAGGCTTCCATTAGCATACTCTCTTTGATAACTGAGGTGCCCTTCAAATAGACACATGCTTTGTGAAAATGAGTAATTATAAAAGACTTAATCAAAAAGCACTTAGCAGATGTTATCTCAAGCACTGCTGATACTTTTAAGTGCATCTCCAAGTGGGCAACATCAGAAGCGTAATTATCTTGTAGGCAAGGAGAAAATTCACTCAATGTTAATCTAAGAAGTTTTTTTTATACAACTTCAGCACTTATGTGTTCTCCAGTGCCTGGTTCATAACAGGTGAAGGAGGACAGATTTATTTTAGGGGAATGAAAAGTGGAAGAAATAAAATCTTTTATCAAAGTTCTCTATAATGGTACCACAAACCATCAGTGGGATTATCCCATAATCTGGGATTATTTTAGTTTGGAAGCAGGCAAAAAGGCATAGGAAATAGAATGTCAATCTTTTGTGGGTTTTTTTCCCCTTTATTCCATATATTATGCTGGCAGTATCATTTACCTGTACTGGAAAGGGAGAAGGTTCAATCATTTCTGAGCACTTTAGTAGGACAGAAAAAATATAATTGTATTGATTATTTTGTACTTACTTCTTGCCCTATTAGCTAATGTATTTGCAGATGCTGATCTAGTAAAAACAGACAGAAAAGCAACTTCTAAATGATAAACAATTCTTTCCTCTGATCTGACAATTTTATTCCAAGATGGACCTTTTTCTCTATAGAAAAGATTGAATATTTCTTGTGGAATGAAAAGTTTGTATCTGTCCCTGTGATAATCCAGTGACACTAAAAATATTCCAGATGTCTGAATGTTCAGAGTATTCAGAACTGAGCACTTCCTCCATCTTTCCTCTGTCCTTATAACTTCCTCTTTGTCCTTATGACAAAGATTCCCTGCTGAATATTTGTTGAGTTTTTGGAGGGAAGGACACCATGACTCCTTCACCCACTGTACTTAAGTGTTATCTTTCAAACATAAACTGTTCTACTTAAAATTTCTTCTGTGAAATTAAATTAAATGAATGAAATGAATTTAAAAAAAAAATTGCTAGTCTCAAGTCCATATTTATTACTTTCAGAAAGCTTTCTCAGATATGCAATAAAATCCCTTCTTTTGAACAAAATAATGTCAATGTGTGAAGTATGCCTGTAACCTTCCTTTTGATTTATGATATGTATTCTTGGTTATTTTTTTAATTCATTGACTTTCATCTGTCTTTCAAGCAACACTAATCTTTCTGTAAGGATTTTTTTTATATTTTCAAACTAACAAAGAGATTATTTCTAATGAACAGAACCATTTCTTCACAGACGGTATTTTCCAGATTTTTCACAGTCTGGATTTTGTCACTCTCTTCTCTGCTGCTATTTTAACTTCTTCACTGCTGCTGTACAAAGGGGGCCTTTTTATGAGAAAGAGCTTCTTCACCAACAGTCTATTTACTGTGCAAGTTGAGGAACTCATCTACTATTTTCTTCATTATATAAAATTGCCTCTCTTCATCTGCAGTAAAGTATTTTCTTTACTGGGTTCTTGTTCCTTTCTGTTTTACTTCAGTGCTTGCTTTTCTTGGACAAAACATCTCCCTTGTTTTAAATCACTTGGAGCCTCACTGGCTTTCTCTAGCCAGCATAATTTTCTAGTTGCAGTTTTGACAGAAGAGCATTCAAAAACTGGTTGATGTGATTATGTCTTTGCTTCTGCTGATATCATATCTGCATTGTTTCTCCCTGGCTAAAGTTTTCAGTAATGCCAAAACTGGAATATGACTGTGAATGTCAGAAGAGGATGCTGTGAATTTATGTCCCTAAGTGATGTTTACTTGATATATAAATCTTCTGAAATTCTGTCAGTATTCATGTCTTTTATGCACATTTAAAAAGATCTATCTTTGCTGCCTAATTTCATAAATGAGACACTTATGTCTCAAATTTGCAATAAAATATTGCATTGATTGTAACTTACATTATGCAAATGAGAGAGATACTAGCAATATATAAAAAGCCCATTCTTGTGTTGTGACATCAAATTTTAGTTCACATAAAATAGAAAATGTGTTCATACATAGAAATAATCCTGCCTGACTCAAAGTTTGCCACCTCCAATGATAGTTGTTTGGAATGCTTCATTGCTTATAGCTTTGAGTGAGTTAGAGACCTAGAAATGGTATAACCATAATGAAAGTATATTAACATATTCAATCCAAAAACACGTTAACAGAAGCAATAACCCTCCTCCTGAACAATTCCTGGGATGAGATTCTTAAATTCAATTTATTTCTCATGATCTAAGGAAATATAAAAGAACCTGGAAAATCTGCTTATTTGAATCCGAGCAAGTATGGTTTCATTAAGTACTAGAAAGAATGCAAGCTCAAGTAAGGTATTTTTCCTTTTTGCTTTTAACTTGTATGATAAAGAGATAGGTTTTGAGCACTGAAGTAAGAGATTTTTTTAATGTTTGGCCCATTTACAATTTGTCTTGGAAGAACCCTTCTATTTGACAACAAATACATGTTTTCCATGTCCTAAATGATTGGATTCCACCTTTGAAACATATTACTTTATAACAAGTCATTTTTCTTAGAGGTAAAAATTATAGGAGGTAGAGATGTTTACATGGTACAGAGGAAAACAGTCATTAAAAGTGGACTTGTTGGCTACCAGCCTTCAGACTACAATTGCCTGAACAAAAGACTTAGGCCTATTACAGCCATATGCTGACCCATTATGTAGCAATGCTTTTCCTAAAGTGCCCAGAAACATCTTTAAGTTGCAACATTTCTTTCCTTGGGGACCAAAAAAAGGAAAAAAAAAAAAAAAAAGGGAAAAAAAAAGGAAAGTTTGGAATCTGTTTGTTGTTGTTTTTACTGTCTGTTTCTCTGAATTTCATGACTCTGAAAGCCACACAGTGAGCAATGTGTTGCTGGTGACAGCCCTGCCAAAGCTTTCGGCTTTTCTTTCTCTAGGTAAGAAAAGTAAACCCACAGTGAGAGCTGCCAGGGGCATCAGACCTCCCTGTGGACAGCAGCTGACACAGCACAGTTCTCTCAGGACTAAGAGCCACTGCAGTAGCAGCATGCCTTTTTTATCTCAGGGCTCTGGTAGTAGTATTTTTGCAACTCCTGTTTTGCAGTGTCTGGCAGCCAACGAGTTCTGATCCATTACTTCTTATTTTGCCTGTGTGTAACGCTGGCACTGAAGGGAATCTGCACAGTTCTGGCAGTATAATAGTAAAACAGGTCTACTTGGTTAAGATCTAGTCAGGCACAAGTCACAGACAATGGGGACATTCACTATGTAAAGTAAGCACATATGCAGGGTGATGAACTTCACTCAACAAAGCCACAGAGATTTTTCTTGGCAGCCTTCTCATGGCTGAGCTTCCAGATTAAAAGAGCTTGTGGGCAGCTGCTAAGAGTTGATGAGATCAACCACGGAGTAAGTGGGGTTTTTCTGCTTGTCTCAGGATGTGACAGCAAAGAGCAATCTGTAGGTTAGCTATTAGTACAAGCCAGGGCTAACTGAATAGGGGAAGAAATTCCATATGGAGTCCATCAGAGCTAGGTAGGCAGTATCACTTTTGTATTTAGATATGACACTAACTCAAAGCTTCCACTGCAATGAATGGAACCTAAGACATTATGAATATGGGGACAAAAATATTCCAGTCATTCATTTTAAGAAATCAATTAAGAATAATGATTACACATACTCAGAAAAAATGTGATAACATACAGCTTGCCTGATTAGTGTTTCATAAACCATTCTTGTATTTGATCATAAATGACACATAAAAAGAAATGATAGTTTAATATTTTGTTCCTATTAACATGTTGCATATGAGCTTCCTATGAAAGAAAGAACAATGATGTCTGGTTACTACCTCCAATACAAAAAAAATAAGCCCATATGAAATTCTAAATCATGAAAACGGATCTAATCGTCAGCTGATTGTATGAAGTAATATACTGCAGGAACATAGAGTTCCTTATCAAGGATAATATGGAATGTAAGGCTGTAAGTGTCATCTTGGTCAAGAGAAATGTAAATATATCTGAGAAAATAATGAAAAAAGTTAAAAGAAATGGATCAGTCATTAAAAATTTTAATATTATTTGGGTAAACAAAGCTCTTGTAAGTTAATTCAGGTGAATGTCCTTGCCATTTCATATTACTGTAGCTTCATAGTTCAGACTTTATAGAACAGGCTTAGCACTCTGGTGGTGACTTGCATTTGAAAACTAAACTAAACCATATGTTTAATGTAGAAGTTTCTTTTATACAAGTGAGATTTTCAACTTTTCACATGATATGTTTGAATCACTAATTGCTAATTGCACATTCCCTCACTGTTCTTTTTAGTGACATATTTGTACCAACCACTGAAAGATTATATCGAGAACATCAATTGGTGCATAAATATTTATGAATACTTAAGTGGAATAATCAAGTGTAATAAACTCTCCAGAGATACTGCTGGTATCTGAAGCGAATTTTAAGAATCATATAATGTGTACATATATGCTGTGAAAAAGGTTAACATTTGCCTTGCCAGAATCCCTCTGTTATTAGAGGAGTTAATTTGTTTTTGAGCTTTCCAAACAAACTTCTCACTTAAAACGGGGTTGGTTTTTTTTGCTGGAGAAGAGATCTCTAGGCTAGTAAGAATAATTTTATTCCCAGTTTACTTCACAAGAGACAGCAGTAACAGATAGCTTGTGACTTAAAATTTTATTAGCACTGTAGGTTTTTTCCCTTCAGAACTGAAGACCTTCTCTAATTTCTTATGGCTTTATTATCAGCAGAGGCCCAAAGGGAGCCCTGCTCAGTAAGAAAACCGAGCACAGCAGTAGACACCTACAAGGCAACTTGTTCCACCCTGTGCAGCTTTTCAAGTGGACAAGTCTCTAAAAGTGCAAAGGAAAAAGAGTTCTTCCCTGTTCCTGCATCCCTTTAGAAGGACAAGACATTGCTGATGGATATCTAGAGGAATTTGCCATTATTGTAGCAAATTTTGTGAAGTTGCCCTTTTTCTCTCTGAAAGAGGACTGAAAAAGAAGTACTGACTGCAAAGTTTTATATTAGCATGTCTCCAGCAACTCACTGGCTTCTAGGAAGCAAAATTACAGGTAATATCTGTAATATAGAAAAAACTGATTCTGCATAATGGACATTTATGGAGATTTTTATGGATTTTTTTTTTTTCATGTTTTGATAGAAGCTAAGACCTGGAATGCAGATATAGCAAATCCTACATATTCTTTCTTGCTGCCAGGATGCTAAGCCTCTGCAATTTATTCTTTTAATTCTCCAGTATTCAAAAATCTTTTTATTTACTCATAAGTTCCAATTGACTTAGTTTCGATAGACAAAGCAGTTGTCCACCTCACTGGAAAGAGAGCATTATCCAGGAATCCTGAATTTAGGTTTCATCATCACCATTCCTGGACCTCAGCTTGTTGTAAGGGTTTGGATTGTAGCCCTTTAAATTTCTGGTCTTAGTGGAGTGATATGTTAGACTTTACTTCTAGAACTAAGATATTTAGGAATTAAGATTATTATAAATTCTTATAAAATTATTATAAATTAAATTCTTAATCTAAATTCTACAAGTGATTTCCTCCAGATTTTTGGTACAGTGACTGGAATTTTGAGTCCAGAAACCAATCCTCTCACCCCTTAATGCACAAAAACTTCAAAAATTAAATATAAAACTAGGAATTTATTCAAATGAATCCTGTATTATTTTGTATTAATTCTATTTCACTGTAGTTTCAAGGCTTTGAGCCTTGAACATTATTTTTTTTTGATGGCACATAAAAAAACCTGATGGCCCGAACACACTGATTCAAATTTGGCAGTTCTAGGCTATGATCTTGCAATGAATTCAGTGATGACAGAGATCATTACAAAAGTCAGGGACCAAGACTTGACACAAAGAAAAAGCTAAATGGATCAGGGTCAGTGGTGTGTATGCACTGAAGAACTGATTTATGTGCTTATATCCTATTAACTGTTATTTAATGCTGAAGTGATTTGCTGAGTTTGTCCCTGGAAGATTTCAACTCATGCAAAATGAGAAGCACCACTGGATATTTCCAATAGGCTCACAAGAAACTGGCAAAATATTGTCATTCCAACTGAGGCAGATCACTAAATCAAATGAAACATAAAATGCTGAGATTTTTTTTTTTTTTTATAATAACATAATCCATTTTACACCACATACCATCTTTCTATTTCATGCAAGCAGTTATTATTGGTAAGGAAGGAAGGAAGGAGGAAACTCTGCTATCCCTGTTCACTGAATAAGGGAACTCAGCATCCAAAGCTCAGTCTTGAATATTTTATTACCATTAAACACACAGAGATAAATAAAACAGTTCTGTTATTACATTTTGATTTTAATTTCCAAAGGCATTTCATAAAGCCCTATAATGTATACTCACCCTGCGATAACATTCTCTTTAAATAATTTTCAATATTAGTAGTGACATGATGATCTTTTTTCCCATTAAAAATGTTTTCCTCAGTGATAAATAATCATCTTCAATGTCAATTATTTTGACTCCATTTTGTGGAGAGATGAATAACCAGGCATAGCTAAATACTGCTGCAAAACAAGTTCATGTAGATGTATAAATTTATTCTAGTTGTATATGTTCATATATAATAATAAAAAATTTATATTTGTAACCCCTTTTTTCATACTCTTCATATAAGAGAAACCTTTAATGTGTTGCTTTAAAAGAAAGAAGCACAACTACCTACTAACTAGGGTTTTAAGCCTTCATTTAATTTCCTTTTCCTCTTGGGCCATAAAATAACTCATGAAATATGAGATATTTAGTATGACTAATTAATCCCCATATGATGTTTTTTCTAATATTATTACCATATTAATTAGCTAATTACCCTAACATTGCCAATGGTAATAAAATGAAAGCAATACTGCAGCCACTCTTGTTGAGTTGTAATCTGGCAGACCTCATTGCATTTAAAGTATTTCTGAAACAAATTGCAGTTCTAGGGAGGGAAGATAAGAGTTGCACCCTAGATCAAATCTATTTGACATCACCAGAAAGTCCAGCTACCAGGAAACTTTAAGGCAACATGCCTTTTATACCAGTATGTGCAACTTGAGATATTGATATTCCCTTTCCCATTTATGAAAATTAAATAGATACCAAATAGGCAGAATTTTTAAGATAAGGAGGAAATGGTTCAAAAAGTCAGTTGAGTACATAGATCAGTAGGCAGATAGATAACTATTAAGTAATCAGATATTATTTTGATGGAATTGTTTGGAAGACTGACTAACCAGGCCAGTTTTCGAACTTCACTGAATGAATTAGTGGAACATTTCTTGCTAAAGTTGTACGTACAGATCACTAATCATGATCATTACATATGCAAAAATGTAAGTCCTTTATACCTATATTCTGAATTATCTACAAATATAAAATAACAGAGCCAATGATCTATAGTTGCTAACAGTGGCCATGCTTCTTGATGTTATTAGTCACTGACGTCCAAGTGATCAGGCAGGAGGACTCATTGATGAAAAATAACCCAAAACCAAAGTGATTTTTCTCATCTTTCTTCTTGATTTTTCTGTACTTATGTCTTACAGTTTTATGTTGTTTTCCTCTCCTAAGAAGGGAAGTCTAATCTGCCCCAAACGTGTTTCTCTACTTTCCTTTTGTCAGTCATCCTTTTGTGTATCCAAGAAATCCTAGTTGCACTCCTTTAGACTTACCTTTTGTCTGTCTTGCACTTCTACATTAATTAACACATGCCTTTATATGCCAATGCACCCCTCTTTGCTTGCCACTTTGGTGGTCATACTGCCCATATACTTAGTAAAATGCTTATATATTTTTTCTGGTGAGATCATGATACAAAATATCATCTAACTGTTTTAAAACTATGTTAGTTTGCATAGAATCACATTACAGGCAAGTCAGTATTATTTATATCCTTATCATCACACTATTAAATTGTAAGTCTTTAGTTACAAGGGTTAGGCAGCAAAGTGTCAGCTCATGTCGATTGCAACTGGAAACAATAACTTTCACATTTTTCTATGGTAGCTGTGCGAGGTATGTTTGGTTAACTCACCTCAGTGAATAATGTAAAAATGTTTATGTATATTCAGGGTCTGAGTTCTGAAATATAAACTTAGTTCAGTACTTAGCACTGGCAAAATAAAAACAAAAGGCATAAAGTTTAAAACTTTCAGTTTTCTTTGGCTAATAAACAAAACTTAAAAGCTGCTTTCTTTTCAGCCTACATCCACAGCATTAGCATTAGATTTGGTTGTAGTTTTAAAGTTCTAATGATATTGAAGAGAGTCTCTGATGAGTTCAATTTGTAGTGTAATAATCTAAACTGAGTTCATGAAGGTAGCCTGATCCCACAAAAAGGAGGCTGTGTCAAAATGAGGCTTGTCCTAGTACCAGTTAATGGCTCCATGCAATCTTCACTCAGTACTCTGTCCAAGTAGTTCCTTAGCTTGTATAAGGAACAATTTTATAAGCTCAAATTGCTTATACAAACACATGCTCATCACAGTGTAAAAGGATCATGACAGTAGAAAAATGTACAGTGTTTACTTCCCAATTTCATAGCTGTCCTTGGAGCAGCCCAAATCTCAGCAGGACCCCCTGAAGTGGGTGATACAACATTATCACCATAGAACACATGCACTCACATTAGTCATGCTACAGTGACATTTAAACTGTGCTTGCTTATCTGAAGAGAAAGAAATCATAAATCCTATCTTAAGCTTTCCTAGAACTTTCTGCTTGTAGCTTTTTCACTGCAAGTTCACCTTTATTATCTTTTTTCCTCAGGTGCTTGTTCCCACTGGCTGATAATCCTAGGACCTGATATACCGCCTCCACCAAGCGCGTGGCAAAACTTGCTCTAAATCAAATGTTTTGTTTGGATTTCTGTTTCATTCTTGTGGATAGCTAAAGGAAAGTCTTTGACTAAAAAGTGTTACTTTCCTTCTTTATGTTCAACAAGACACCTTGAATTATACTCTTCTGTGTAAATGAATGCATTCAAAACACCACAGGATAGAAGAAAGCAGACTGTTTCCTGAGTTTTTCCTGGGATAACTTAGGTGAAAACATGCAGAATCCAGAATATTTGTGCAAAACTACTTTATATTCTCATCACAGTTGAATCTCATTCACTTATAGCATTGAGAATTATTTGCGAATACATCTAAGAACCAGAAAGTAAGGGAAGTTAGTCTTAGAGTGCAAGAAACACACCTTATATTACAATATATTTAGTGCTTTAATCAGTGATGGTGTTTTGCAGTTTAAAGGTTGTTGTTAAAGTGCATTGTTTTTGAAACGTAGAAATGGCTTTCAAAAATGTATTTATTAACTTATTTTCTCTATCTTAAAAATGAAAAAGCTATTTCTCATCCCATATGGGCATTTCCAGAGCAGTTGCCGTTTCACTCATCAACAGTATAGTAGATGTAAAATGACTCAAAGATAAAAAACAATATTTTAGCTGGCACATATCTTTCTCATACTCACATCTATTGAATGTCAGCTTTGTGTTATGTTTATTTTACTAAGAGGGATTTCTAAAATGCCCCTAAAGTTCTCTACCTTTTTAGATAACTTTTGAAGGAGTTTTTCTTTGTTTGTTACTGAACAATATTTTTATGCTTGTCAATACAATTAATTTAGTTACATACCACATGTTGGTTGATTACGCCTCTACAAATTTTCTGATGTCATGGAGAATGCAAAAAATGTCTTTTTCAAATTGAGGGGAGGGAGAAGTAGATATTACTGGATCTCTTTATCAGAATATTGTTCACTGTCAAGTTAAACGTTCACTTTTGTGTCTACTTGTGGAAGGTCTGTAATCTATTCCTGTGTCACATTGGAAGTCATTCTTTCCCAATTTTCTTATGCCAGAAGAATTCCCAGAAGACATCTCACTGGACAAAGGATCTATTTAGTTCAACATCAAACTTTTACCAGTGGCAAAAGAAGTTATCACTATATGCATGCTATGTAGGTAGTAGTCACCACAGAGAACATGCAAGCTTGAAGGCAGTTTACAGCCTGTTCCCATCAAACAATGCTGTCCTGAGCTGTTGAACAAGAAATCAGAGTGCACATATCTGACTTTGACGCAGCCTATTCATGGGCCCGCTGTCCATGAAGTTGGTCAAATGATTGCTGAACTTGCTGATGCTATGTACCTCCAAAATTTACTGTTGCAACAAATTCCAGAGGATTGCTTATTGTTAGTTAAGATTCAAACAATTGTTTAAAACCAATTTTCCTATTAGTTTCCATTGTCCTCTGGTCTTGCTATTACATTTTAAATCTGTAGATCAATTTAGAATTTTGTAAATGTTAATCCTCTCCCTTATCAAGCAAAGACATAGGCTAGGAGAAGGATGGATTGAGAGGAGCCCTGAGGAGAAAGACCTTGGGATGTTGATTAATGAGAGCTCAACATGAACACTTGCAGACCATAAAGCCAGCTGTATCCTGGACCTCATCAAAGGAAGTGGCCATCTGGCAGAGGAATGTGGTTCTCCTCCTTTACTCTGCTCTTGTTAGACTCCACCTGAAGTACTGCATCCAGCTCTGTAGGCCCAGTATAGGAAGGATGTGGACCTATTGGACCAAGTCCAGGTCCATGAAGATCATTGGATCTGGATTGGATTGGAGCTGGAGCACCATGAAGACAGGCTGGGACAATTGGGACTATTCAGTCTAGAGAAGAATACAGGGACACTTTACAGCAGCTGGAGAAGGACTTTTTACAAGAACATGTAGTGATCAGACAAGAGGGGATGACTTTTAACTGAAGGAGGGTAGATTTACCTTGAGGGTGGTGAAGCACAAGTGGTCCAAAGAAGCTGTGGATGCCCCATCCCAGGAAGTGTTCAAAGCCAGGTTTGATGGAGCTAGGAGCAACCTGATCTGTGGAAGGTGTCCCTGCCCATGGCATGAGTTTGAAACTAGATGATCATCTAGGTCTCTTTCAACCCAAAACATTTTATGATTCTATGATGGAATTTTTTTGGTCCTCCCCTGAAATATCTTGAAGCTCCTATAACCATTCTTGGACCAGAGCTCTTAAGAGTACTCAAGAGATATGTTTAACAAGTTTTTATTTAGAAGCAAAAAACCCCCAAAACTTTCTTTTCTTTGTTGTTAGTGTTTTTCATTTGTTTTGTTGGTTTGGTTTGGTCTTGTTGTTGTTTTTTTGATTTTTCCCTGAATACCCTTCCTGATTTTATCCAACATTTCTTTTGCTTATTTTTCTGCCTGTTCAGCATACTGAACTAATGATTTCAACAAATTGCTAGTGACAGCTCCAAGTTCTCTTTTCTGAATTGCAATTGCCAGCTCTGACTTCAGTCTTACTTAGATGTGACTTAGATACTTTCTCCTAGACGCATTACTTTTTAATTTAATAAGCTTAAGTGAAGCTTACTTGCTACCATTTTGTTGAAATTTTACCTTATATCCCTCTGACAGACAGTAGAGGTCAATTCCACATACTTTTAATGGGAAACCTGACTTGTATTCTTCTTTTGGATGAGTTTTTGATGGGTTGTTGTTTAAATGATGCAGGACATATACTTAAGATTTTATTTTTTTTATTGCAGCACTCACTAATAAACTCACTTTTAAATGAACAAACCACACCCAGCTAATTGCAAGAAAAGGTTCTTTACATACTTTTCCTGTAGATGTAGAATAAAAGCACTGGTTCTTCCAAATATCAAAGCAGAGGCTCTGTTTAACTGTAGGCATGTAATGCTCCTATTTCTTAGGAATGATTGGAGTTGGAGAAGTTGGAGGAATGACATATATTTTACTTTAATTTGCTGGTGATAATGCCACATACAAGCCAGGCTGTAGACCAATTGCCCTTCCTGCTGATTATAGAGAATCTTACTAAATCTTCATAAAACATAAAAATGTTGCATGTAATCCAAGAATTTTTGATGAGTATGAACTCTTCAGACCTTTTCACACTAAACATAGAGACTCATTTGTCTCTCTGATGCCCTTTTCTCTTAAGTGATTAAAAATTTATCTAAATAAAACTCTCTCAAACTTGCCATATATTGCAAGTCCACCAAAATCAGGTTGTTCTACATGCTTTGGTGTGTAAAAGGCTTTATGACAGAGGCTTTTTCAGGACCTGACAAGTATCACTTATTCACTGGACCTCACAATCCAGAAGTGCTCCAGTTGAAAATTAATTTAGCAGGAATTTAAGATATCTGCAATGAGAAACAGGATAATAAGTGGATCAAATCTTACTTACTCGAAGTGTCTCACTTAGCTTAGTTAGTATCCTAGGCTGTCTGGGAATCATTGAACTCCAGGCAAATCTGTCTCAACAGCAAATAACAGTGCTGCCTCTCAGTATGAACAGCCACTCTTCCTGGAATTGCCTTTGGACCAAGGAGAGAATATTTTTTTTCAGTTCTTCTTTACAAGATAAGTATGTTCTCAGAACCAGCAAATACACATAGATTTCCATCATTATCAATAGCAACTGTCTGGCTGAGGTTGCTTTGCTGTAATGTAAAGTTCTGCTTCTGTACAATGAGGTAAATCCAGAATATTGAGAATATGCTTCCTGATAGCAGAATCTGACCCATACTTTCAACTACCTGGCATTTTTTTTCTAGCAGCCTTCAGTATTAAATATACAACAACCTTCAGTATTAAATATGAGCATTCCATTTTTCTGAGTTTATGAATTAAAATCTCATTCAGTAGCTCCAACTACCTGTAAATTAATATATGAATGAAAAAAATATTTCTAAATCCTTTGGATTCACTAAAAAGACATTAATTTAAGTTTATTAGACAAGGGCATTGAATCTATGTGAAGGCAGATGAAATCTGGGGAGCTGAGCCTAGAGCTCTCATGAAATGCTCTTCATAGAATTGCAGGATCATAGAATACCAGTCTGGAAAGGGACTTCAAGAGTGATTGGAGTCCATTCTTGGAAAAAGCACAGACAAGATGGCCCAGTACCCTGTTCAGCCAAATCTTGGAAGTGTCCAACACTGGGAATCCTCTATTTCCCTAGGAAGATTATTCCCATGGCTGATTTTTCTCACCATGAAAAATTGCCCTCTTGTGTCTAATTGGGATCTCTCCAGGTGTAGCTCGAACTCATTATTTCTCATCTGTTCCATGTGACTCCTTGTAAAAATGGGGTCTCCTTTCTCTTTGTAGTCACCCTTTAAATAGGGGCACATAGTGGTAAGGTCTACCCTAAGCCTTCTTTTCTAAAGGCTGAGCAAACCAAATTCTCTCAGCCTTTCCTCACATGTCTGGCTTCCCAGTCCTTTGATCATCTTTGATGTCTGTCTCTGGACCCTTTCCAAAATGCCCACTTCTTTTTTTGCACATTGGGGACCAAAAGTGAATACCAGGCCAGTGATCCTCCCCACCAGTTCATCTCTGTCTTCTTTGCTAGGGTACACTTCGTCCCAACTTGACAGTCACTTATGAACATATTAAACTTATGAACATATTGTATTGGGGCCAATACAATTCCCAAGAGGACCTCACTTGTGTCAAATTGCCAGTTCTAAAAGGGGTGTTTGCCACCACTCTCTCCCCCCATCCACCACACAGATCCGTTTTCTAGACTACAATGCCTCAGCTTCTACAGCAGGAGGCTGTGACGAACTGTGTTGAAAGTCTTGACTTAATTGTACTGGATAAAAAAACCTTTCCTAAAAGGAGATAATGGATCTGTTGTTGGTTTCAGAACAGTTCTTGGAGGCCGAGTGTCTTGAACTGTCACAAAATGTTGCATCCATCTTATCTATTAACAGCCTAGGGAAAACCATTTCAGAATGCAAAAAGTATGAGACTGGAGTTTGCTTCTCAGGGTTACAGCTTCTAATGGACTGACTGTCACTGATAAGAAAATGATGGAGGAGCACAATGTTCTTGCAATCTCATTAGCTGGATATATTGTGTGATGCTAAAGTTACCAACCTGCAGAATACTAACATACACCAGCTGCAAAAGAGTGAAGGAGAAAGCAATTTAAAGTTATACATGAAACTTTTATACTCTAGTTGTTTCTCTGAAATAACAGTTTGCAGGGCTTTCTTGTTTGGTTTTGTTTCCTTGCTTGTTTTGTATTCTGCGCTTATCTTTTTTAAGAAACAGTTTAGTTGTTGTTAATATTATTATACTAAATAAAAAGCCCTCAATGGCAACCAATTGGTAAAGCAACCAACCAAAAACCTGTCAACACAAACAGGGAGTATTCCTTGGATGTTTTCTTATTCTAAGGATATTTTTTCACTTTTCTTTGTCCCTTATGCTAAAGATTTCAGTGATGTTACCTTTTTTTTTTTTTATTTTCTATAAAAGGATTTGAAAACACCCAATAAAGTACAAATTAGTTTGCCTCCTTACAATTGCTTGACTGTCTAATACAGTTATTAGAATATAAATTTCTTACCTGGGGCAAAATCTAACCAAAGAGGCTTCAGTTACTTATTCATTTGTAATAACTCCACCAATGATATTATGAAATTGGATGCCACATATATTGCTAAATATTATGTAAATACCCCTCCATTCATCTTCAGCCTAATCAATAATTTTCCTCTTAAGGTGAAACACTTTTGATGCAATAAAAACTCATTCATAAGTCTTTCAGACACAGTGTAGAAGAAACATGGATTGAGAAATCAGAAACAATGAAATATTTATGGTTTTTACTTCAAACTATTAAACCTGCATAAAATCTGAGTTGTATAAAGTGGCCTAAACCAAATATTTCAGGTCATATACTTTGCAATTATTAGCTAAGAACTACATGTGATAATCTTGCCTCTGCACTAGTTTTGGTACAATTTTGTGACAGGTTTGTGTATGTTCTTAAGGACTTTGTTTCTATTGTCCTGGTGGACTGTGTTTCATGGGTAAACTAAATTTCCTCATGAGCCTGGAATCATTTGATTCTGGCTGTTCCTTCCCCTGACAGATGTTATCATCTCCATCATACCTTTAATGAGAAATGCTACTTCCTAGTGCTTTCCCAGCAGCAGGAGCTAATATGATCTCTCCATGTGGCTCAGGAATGACCCATGGGAATATGCTAAAATTAAGGGATAACACTCAGATGGGAAGGTAGGGGATTTTGTGTTTAAAAACACAAACACAGCTTTGCTGTTAGTTGGGAATTCAGAGTCACAATTAGGTATATAAATCTTTCTTACTATAGTAGGAAAGGTACATATATTTCAAAATCACTTGAAAAATCAGGGTAATCTCTACATCCAGGTCTCTGTGGGGTTCCTAGCATGGTCAAGAGCTGTTTTTAACCAAAGAATTTTAAAGATTTACCCATGCATTTAGCAGACAATCCCTCAAATGCTTTTAAGCATGTGGTGGTAAATTTCTTTTAAGAGTGTTGTAATCCATTGTCTCTAGGGCCAGTTCAGATGTTTGTAAATATTAGTTTCATTTTCCATGTGTAACAACACAAATTGCACCCGTGCATGTTAATTTTCATGTCACTGAACTGTAAAGATGTTAACTTTTTTTTTAACACAGATGATTTTGATAGAGAAATAGAAAAATGCTGCGCTCTGTCGAGATGAGGAACAAGGGATGAGACCACCTTGCTTTGAAATGATTTATTGCTCAAGTAGCCAGATAAGATATCAGCCTCAAAGTGTGAGATTTAGAGGAGCAACAAGTCAGCCACAGCTCAAGGAAGACACGAGTTTCTTCTTTGCACAGCAATATATAACATTTTAGCCCAATAGGCAGACCACATGAAGCTTGTTTTCACTTATTACCCTATCACCTTTGCTTAATTTTGCTGCACTGTGTCTCTCTCTTAGCCACTAGGCTGACAGGTCACGTACTCATGCACACTTCTGTTATAGTTTCTGGATCTCTAACCTACTCTGTAAGTCACACTATTACAGCTTAAACCTCAAACTATTTTACCTAATAAAATTTCTTACCTACTCTAGGCATATTCTTACTTATAACTATATGAACATGAGTTTATAATTTCTTTACCCAATGTTTGTGTACTTTTATGATTACATGGTCTTTCCAAGGCTGCAGGTTGAACTCTTCAGCATCTGTGGAAGTTTCTATTATTCGGTTTCCAACAGTGCTCAAAATAGTGATATCAAGAATGAACGGACAAAAGAAGGTACCAGAACACACAAATATTCCAAATAATCATAGAATATTCCAAGTTGGAAGGCCCAACAGAGGTCATCAAAGTTCAACTCCTTGCCCTGCACAAGACAATCCCAAGAATCACACCATGTGCCTGACAAAGTTGTCCATACTCTTGTCAGGCCTGGTAACATGACCACTTCCCTGGAGACCCTGTTCATTGCCTTGTTCAACTTCCCTCTGGGGGAAGACCCTTTTTCTAATACCCAAACTAAATCTCCCCTGCCACAGCTTAAGGGTATTCCCTCAGGCCCTGTCACTGGTCACCACAGAGGAGATCTTTGTCTGCCCCTCCTCCTCCTCTCATGATGAAGTTGTAGACTGCAGTGAGGTCTCTCCCCAGTCTCCTCCAGGCTGAACAGCCCACATGACCTCAGCCATTCATCACATGGCTTCCCCTCCAGACCCTTCACCATCTCTGTAGCCCTCCTCTGGACTCTCTCCAATGGCTTTATATATTTCTTATATTGTGGTGGCCAAAACCATACACAGTACTCAAGACAAGGCCCCACCAACTCAAAGTGGGAATATCACCTCCTGTTTCCTTCCCTTAGAGTTAACGAAAGAGCTGTGGAACCAGAATTTAATCTTCCTCTTTATTCTCATATGTATTTATATATATATCATAAATCATACTCATTCTCCCTCCTATTCTTATCACTGTACATTCTATATCGATGCCAACAATGGACTCTAAAGCTTAGCTTTCTAGAATAAAATTTCTCTACCCTTCAATTTAGTGTGAGGTGACAATGTAATTCTGTTTTCTGGAATATTCTTTTCAATATTTAGAGCATTTGCCACCAAACCCATCATATTGAACTAAAAATAACCTCCCTGCCCTAATATATTGTTTCTACTGGTATTTCTAAGGTAGTAAGTAAGGAGTCATTAGAATAACTTGCAATTATCTGATGACAGAATTACCAGCAGAATATAGATCTTCAAAATACTGCTTGCAACTTTATTTTTTAATTTGGTTGGGTCTGTTTTATAGTCAAGTAGACATGGTGAGATAGATTGCTCGATAGAGCTCTATACTCTATAGATTACTCTATAGAAATATGATAAAATTAGAGGTCTCTTAGTTACATGAATGTCACAAAAATCTTAACATATTTATGAGAATTTTCAAATCACCCTTTCTCTCTTAACTAGAGAAAATCCTGTTCCTCAATGCTCACAGTAAGAAAATAGGTAAAACTTAGGAAACTTTCCCTACCTGTAATACAACCCTCTTCTCCCTCCAGATCCTCTGGTTGTCTCATGCAGCTCACTGCATATTTTTAGAAATGTCATGACACACTTGCTTCTCTCATTCAACAGAGGACTGGAGGAAGGGTTTTTCTGACATAAACTAGAAACTCAAGTTTTAAGTATACAACAGAAGTAAAGAGCTAGAGAAGCAGAAGCTAATATTTTCAAAACTGACTTTTATTTTTTTATTAACTATGTTCAGGATTCAACCCAATTTAAGGAAGAGTTCCAGGGTTTTCCTATACAGAATGCAAGTGCTGTAAGCTTGAGCAGGGTTTGAGCTAAACAGAATCAAATATATTAATCCTTCTGGAGGTAAAGCTAATATGCGAAAGATGTTTACTCCGGATAATTTATTTGATTTCATAGCAAACCTTCCTTTGAATATTTTGAAGCCAAATTTCCTGAACTCCCTTTTCTTTTGAACTTGCCTTTCTGCCTTCCTCTTTCAACAGAATTTGATTTAAGGTTTTCAAGGGCACATTCACTCTTTTCTTTGAAATTATGCCAAAGTCCTTAAAGTCTCTAGTGAGAGAATATATTAGTTAGAAAAAGTGTGAATGAGTAAGAGTTTTCCCATATTCTCATCAGAAAGAGCTATAAACCATTCCCCAAATGCACACTTCAAATGAAAAATTTAATTTGAGTTTTAAATTTGAAAAATGCTGACAAGTCTTATTCTTAGGATTCAACATTTGTATATGCACTCTTGTTTGTCTGTTTGTTTGTTTGCTTGTTTTTCTGTTTAAAGGAGCTTTGATACCCTTATGGGATTAAGATGAAATGGCTGAACTGAAAGTTAATTGAAACTAGTTAATGCATTTTGTGGAGTAAAAATCCCAGCTCAAGCATGTGATTAAATGTTTCAGTCTTACAATTGAATCTCTGCATGTCCATAAATACTTTTTGAAATTAAACCTCAGGTTGATAGAAAGTGATTTACACCTGTCACATGATTGGACTTTTATGAGATAATTTTCTCTCTAGCTTTTGAAGTATTTGCTCTCTTGAGTGCTTATTATCTTTTTGCTTGGCTATTTTTGTCACGTAGAATTATTTAATTCAGAAAAATATGATTGGTTGTGCTGGAAAATGTAACAAAGTTCAGTGACATATTTTCGTACATGATAGATGTCTTTTATTGAGTAATGTATGAAAGAGTATTTCTGTAAAAATTGTTCTTTAAAGCATTTTTGGTTTTGTTCTTTGTATTCTAGATTGGCAACACTTTTGAAAATATCCCTCATGTCATTTAAAATAGGAACTCAGAAATGCTCTGAGATGGTTTTGCAGGAAGTACAGCTGCACTTCCAATTTCTCATTTAGCTCATATTTTTTTCTATGATCTTGTTAATCAGTACTTCCTTTGTCAGACAGGGGAATAAATTCATCCATTATGTTGTTTTGAATTTTTGTAAGAGCTCACTATATATGTAAATAACCTATACATGACAATTCTAGTTTTTAATCTTTTATCTAGGCTGTTGTATCTTCTTGGTATTGTAGGTCCTTGGCAGCTACTGGAATAGCCCAGCACATTCTGACATTCAGATTTCCATCATGGCACGTATTTTATATGCAGCATGAAGTGTTGTCTCAAGCTCTTTCTGCTTATGAGACCTTATGTCACCAGGAACAAAGCAGCCCCTGACAGATACCAATGATGAGCAGATTCCTTCCCTCTTCCCTCACCTCACCATTCACTCCCAAGGAAAGTGGAATTATCCCACCTATTTGCTGCTCTCCAAGTCACAATGACCTAATTGACTAATAATACAATGACCTACTTGTGAAGACATGCCATCAGTGAGCTGTATATTGCCTTTAACACCTCCTTTTTGTAAACCCTCAAAATATTCAGGGATAAAGAAATGTATATAGATTGTAGATGTGTATAGATGTAGTTACATCTGAGGGACAAACAAAATTTTAGCTTTCCATCTACATGCCTGAGACACATTATGTTGTTGTTAGTAGGACTGAAAAGAAATCCACTTTTAGGCTAGTGTTATTTATCCCTAGGCAAATACAAGTAAGAGCAGCTTCATCTAACATGATTTTTAAATGTTGGTTTTTAATTAAGAGATATTTGCAATATAAAAGGATCTTTCATCTGCATAGAAAGGATACTTAAAATATTTTAATTTCTACTTTTTACACTATTAAATTTTTAAATTATTATATTTTCTTTTACAGTAAATTTCAACAGATTATAAATTCAAGAGGTAGCTTTATATAACATGTTTTTTAATAGTTGCTATTGTGAAAGCTGGGCACTCTGACCCTAATTAACATTGTATGCTATTTTTCACTGCCTGAAGGGACCAGCTAAATTTTCCTTGCTGATCATAATCAAAAGCCTGTTTGTTTAGCAATCATTATTACAATAAAAAGAGAGCAAGTGAGAAGGAGGCAGAGACTATTTATATAAGTGTCTGTGCCCATTCCACAGAGAGGCTTTCAAAACAGAAAGAAAAAAGTCTCTCAGCTCCCAGTGATGCTAATGGAAGTTCTCCAACTAAATCCCTGAATAACTCTTTGAAAACATATGCCTAATGTAGATAAAAGTGTAGATTTCTTCTTTCTTTCAGCAAAGAGGAAGTCTGGTTGGATTTATTTTGCACCTCCCCTCATTCTGATATACTGTCTTGGTGGGCTTTGTGAAAACTGCTAAGAGACATATCCACACTCTTATGTAAACAACTTTCTTTAGTTCAAAAATAAAAGCAGGCTTCATCAGCTAATTTTTTTCTTTTTTTTTTAATTTTTATTTTTGTTTTAAATGCTGGTAAATTCTTTTTTCTTCTTGCCCTGATGAGGATATCTACAAGGGAGAGGTGAAACTGTGATATAAAGTGGTGTCATGCCTGGGGGAAGGGAAGTCACTCAGTTGGGACCTTGGAGGCTTAAAATTGCAACACTCTAGAGAAAAAAAATTTCTATCTTTATTGTTCAATTGCAAAAAATTACTTCAGTAGTTGCAATGAAGCAGGGCAGGAGAGGTTGCTCTTCATAACTCGTTGGGGTAATCTGCAGTTTCAGTTCCTGCATAGGGGGAAGATCAGGCTGCCCACTGGGACTGGCTTCTGAGGAAATGCTGGGTCAGAAGCCAAATGTATAACCTGAAAAAAAGGCTTACTTTTCCTGTTTCAGAAAGAAGCCATTTGAAAATAAGATTCACAAGAAAGATGAAACAGATTTTCACTAGTGGCTGAATTTGTACTCTGTTTTCCACTCAAGAAGGTTTCTTAAAATATTGTGCCACTGTTGTTTTCATGTGTTTGATAAGGTTGTATAATTTCATTTTACAATATATAATTGTTATAATTAATTTATTATATTAATATTATATTAATATTTTATATTAATATGAATCTTTTATATGTATAAAGCAATTGTTTTAATGTTTTTGTTCACTTTTTAGAATACATCTTAAAATTTCAGCTTTCAACTCCATCTTGGAGTCAAGCTAACCTTCCAATTTCCAAATTTTCCCTGGAGAGTTAATTTTGGTGTTTGGGCCAGTTCTAGTCTCTATGATGGACATTTAATTATCTGTACCAAGACAGTGAAGTTCTAGAATTTATATAATAATTGATTATCTTGGCTAAGAAGTCAGAAAATGTGCAATGATTATGAGTACCAGGAAGGAAAACAAAACCAAAACATTATTTTCCTTAAAATTAACAAAACCATGCATTTTTAATGTCATAGAGCTTTAGAGGAGCTACATTTTTGTAAGATAAGAGCTGATTTATTCTGTTTACATCTCATGGTTAATTCAGAAAGACTGAAATATTACAGAGGAGTTGTAATTATTTTCTTTTTTTTTCTATTCAAATTTAACTTCACAGTAGGTGGAATATGGAGACTATAGTTTCAATCTGAGTTGTAATTTACTCTAAGAAAAAGATTATATATTTAAGATAAACTAGGATTAAATGTATACTATAAATATATATAAGTATCTATATAATATCTCATTTCTTTTTTATGTCAATATTGTGTGGAGGTTTAAACCTTACCTTCATGAGAAGCTGGATACAGCTGGTTGCAAAAGGCAGCATTTACAGCCACTTTCACATTTCTGTTTAGAGTTTACAGAAAACAGCCTGTACCTTCCACAGATCACCACTGTAACAAAAATGCCTTTTTCCTTTGTTTTTATTCATTTCACTTTCATTAAAAAGAACATTATCTACTCTTCAAAATGAAGATTTATATTCATGTTTGCCACTCAAACTTAGTTGCAGATCATCACCCAAATGTGTCAAACTACTGGTTTTACATTTTTTAAATTATGGAAACTGTTCTTGATGAAAAAATATTCACTACATAGTTTAAGAAGCAATTTTCCATTAGAAACTCTGCACTTTTTTCTATCAGATTTAAAGAATTCCTTGATCATGTACAGTATACATAAAAACATATTTAAAAACTATAAAGACAGTCATACTATTTGTCATAAATGTTCCAAAAGTACTCTCAAAATATTTAAAGAATGTTTAATCAATATCTTAACATTGAATATAAAAAGAAGGAACCCAAGAATATTTCAAAGCTCAGATTCCAGCTATTGGACAGTCCATCTGTGTTCTTACAAGTAATAAACTGAGACCTCACCGTCCTTTCTTCCTTCCTCCTGCTCTCCATTTTTCACTAGATACAGCCAAAGCATCTTAGCTTTACTTAACTCTGACCACACGAAACTAAAGCTGACTATAAATATCAAAGGTTTACACAGAGGTAGCTAATGGCATTTGCTAACTTTAAAAATCTTCATCCTCCAAAAGCAGTAAAAGGCATTTTAAATCACAATGACTTCCACATATCCTAGTGGACCATAAGTGTTCACTCAGGTTAAGGAGAAATGGCAAATCAAAAACATTTTCAAAGGAGTTCCAGTGATGGTAAACAGTATTTTTTCATTGACTTTGAGCATTTTATCCAGTGTGCTAATTTTTCAGTAATTTTGCAAGGAGGAAAGTGTTCTTCAGGCTTATATTTTACTTTTGCTCTCTGGTAAGCAATGATGAGTCAGTCTGAAAATTAAGGGAAAGAGATAGCCCAGCATTTTTTGTCTTTATCTCTAAGTGGAAATATGCCCACTTTTCATTTATGGAAAACTTATCTCTATCATTTTGATTGGCTTTTCTTAAGCTGAAACTCAACATACTGTGTGAGCAGTGCATAAAACCCCAACCCCTTGCTTTCAATCCACTAAAATTTTTATCTATTTTTCTTGAAATTCTTCTGAGAAAGATGAGCTTTTCAAAATCTTCAATTCGAGTTGTAATTTACTCTGAGTAATTAGCAAGTAATTAATAAGTAATAAAGTATTAACATTCTAAACCTTCTAGCACCAGAAACAGTGAGTCTTCCCCTCTCCTTGCCATTCTTTGATGCTACAAAGCATTGCCTGAAACAATAAGGCACTCACCACTAGTAACAGAACCCTGTTTTCCTAGCACCTCCTGCAACTGCAGGTCAATGACTGACAGAATAAGGTTACAAACCATGCCTCCTTAGCACACGTCTGAGCGCTGCCAGGACCTGACTGCAGTCACTAGTAATGACAAGCTCTAACACCTGCAATCTTATCAGGTGGCAGAAATACCACACCAAAAAAACCCAGCTTGTCACCATCCCTGCAAATAAATGTGAAAGGAGAAATTAGACTCTTCTCAGTTCCAATATTTACAGGAGGAGGGACAATTTCCTTCTCAAGTTGTCAGTCCAGCTTTTATTACATTGCTTTCCGATTGTTTTGGTTAATGTAAATGTGGAAATGAAACCCACCATTTTTATGTAGGCAAAAGATGAAGTGTTTGGATCTAATTTGTTCACTGGCAATAAACAGTCTCCCTTGAAATCAAAATTAGTGAATCTTTATATTTACAACTTAAATACTTCTCAATAACCAGTCACCTATGCTACAGGACCTTGGGTTTATTTTGTTGCATAGCATTTTCCTGGTTTTCTCTTTTCTTCTTCATTTCTTACTTGAATATTTAATGCTTTACTTTGAGAAGCAAGCACAAAAAAAAATCTCTCTTTGAAGGAAATATAAATTAATAGTACAGCACTGCTCAAGGAGTACAAAGAAAAGTCTGGTCCCTATAATTTTAGGTTTAATTTGATAAAATAGAATATTATTTTCTCAGCAGAAGTAAATTATCTCTATTTTCCTCAGCTTCTGACCCATAATTAGCTCCTTGCAATTTCGTGCAGATACAAATTTCAAAATTATCTACCTTATTTGTATAATGGGAGTCAATTTAATTTGTACAACAGGGCTTCTTCTCTGTATGCAACTCTATTTCCCACAGGATTTTAGATTTGATTATTTTTTTTAAATTCCAAACTTTTAAATACATACAACATATCTAGCTAAATCAAAAGGAGTCTTCTTACAAGGTACTGTCATTCAACTCACTGGACACCTTATAAGCTCTTTTCATAAATCTAAATGGCAGAAGTTTTTAGTCAATACTTCAAATCTTTGGAGAACATTTCTCTTGGAACTTTATCTTACTTTTTGCACTAATGATAAATGGTACCAGTAAAGACACATGGTATTACAAAACTGATACATGGAACTGAGTAGGATAATTCTGAAAGACAGCTTAATATATACCCACTGTTCTACAACAGTGGTAGTTTGGTCTCTTGCATGGTTAGCCCTGCAATTTTCCTTTATGTCCTCAAGCGACTTTTGAAATTTTAGAGTGAATGCCATTCTTACAGACCATAGTCACAAAGTAGTCTCTATCTGAAATAATGAAATTGACAGAACTTTTTTCCAAACAGTACTCTTTACAAGCAGATTTTAGAGCTATATCAGCTTATTAGAAACTAAATCAATCCTTAGTTATAGTGAATGTAAATATCTCTCTTTGTTCTGTATCTCTTCCATTTCTTATATGTAACGAATATTTGCCATGAACAATGAACATCTCATCAAATTTTATTAGAATTTCACTTGTTGAGAGAAAAACAGAGTGGTGGGGGAGAATAAAGTAACTTTGTTCATCAATTTCAAACCTGCTATATTTGGACTCCCATAAGAAATCCACAGAGAGGAATTTAATGGTTTTTCAGTGTGCTAGACTGTACAATTTTTTCAGTGTTTGCCACTTAAAAATAGACAGAACCAGATACGCTACACATTTAGGCATTTGTGTTTCACTTACTAAAATCCTGTCAGTTCCTACTTGCTGATTTGCCGTGCTTTTGGTTTCATGTAGAAAGTCATACGTTTAGGTACGTATGGTGGCTGCTCACAGAGGAGTCCATGGGATGTACTTGTATCTGCTCATTTCCCTGTAGCTGACACTTGTTTTTCCCCAAAAGTCCTGCAACAAGTATTCAGCAAGATTTTTACTGATGATGTTATCTGGAGTCTGAACAGATACTTGGTTGTAGCAGCACCAAAAGGCAAGGTGTCCGCAGGATTATTCCATGTTCTTATGCTGTACGCATCAACAACTCCGCTTTGCTTTCCCCAGTTGTGTAATTAACTGCTATAAGTGGAGCATATCCTTTTCGAAAACAAGTCTTGGAACCATAAGCAGGACCTTAAAATTTATCTTGTCCTCTTCCACTCTTTCCCTTCATTTAAATTCCCATAATGTTAAGACTATTGTATTTCATGCCTACATTTCATAATGTAGTTTTTAATTTCTTTGACATTATATATATATATATATATATGTACTCATTTACTCATCAAAAGAAATGGAATCATCTTCTTCATGTCATCTTAGGTTTTTATGTTATAAAATATTTAAATGTCAGTGTAAGGAATGAGTAGGCTCCCTAACTTGTAATCTGTTCAATTAAACAGAAGTAGCATCTCTATGGTAAAATGATATTTTTCTTCAGAATCTCAGTCCTTGATTCTACTAATTTCTGAAATATTTTATTGCAAAATTACATTTCTCTGGTGACTTTTACAACACATCCTCTTCCCATCACAAAAATGCTTCTATTTTCTTCAGCCTTTATCTGGAATATTTTCTGTCTTCCTTAAGGATTGCTAACTTTTTTGAATCATAAGTACTTTTTATGACTCTAAATCATGTACTGTTTTAAAAATAGCTCTCATGAACACTGCCACAAATTCTTCAAACTTGTGTTTGATGCACCTCATAAAAAGCTAGTTTCTCTTCACTCTGTATGGATGGTTTTATTCTGATTGACTGTGCTAGCTGTTATGCTCTCGGATCAAGCATGCAATTTCTTTAGGCATGACTGCTTCCCTCATTACCTAGGACACAGCGTCTTAGAAGAGGGCAAGCCAATGTGCAAACCCAGGTAAGGCAGGGAAAGTATACTCTGGATGTCCTGATCTAGAGATAGACTAAATGTACTTGAAGAAAAAAGAACAGAGAATAGAAAGTGTCTGCAAAGGATTGCACACATGAAAATTCTATGTGCAGTAAAATGTTTCCACCACGGAGATGACATTTTCTACAATTTTACAAGGCATATGTAGTACATGATATAAATAATTACTTATTTTTCAAAAACAGGAATAACAATAAAATTAGTAAATTAACATTTCAATTTTTTATTTTTCAATAGAATAGAAAGAAAAAAATAAAAAATATTGACCTATGCTAAAGAGATATTTCTAGGAAAAAGGAAATAAAAAGAAGTTGTAACTAAGTAGTAAAACAGAAATGCTTTGGGAAATAAACCAGAGTGATTTCATTAATAATGAAAGAGCTACGACTGCTAATTTAGTGAAATGGTGGCAGCTTTTATAGGTAGTATTTGTTTCATCACCTGGCTATTGTTTCACCATTTCTAAGTGGACAATTCTTAGCAAAAATCCTTACTTGACTACATGGAATTGTGTGAAAGTAGAATAGGTGTAAGCAAATTCCTTCTATATATTTCAAAGAGTTAGAATTCTTGTGTAATGTGAACCTGAGGTGGGGGAGGCAGGGGTGGTGGTGGTGGACATTGTTAAACAAACAAAAAGGATAAGAAATTCAAGGAACCTGGCGAAACTTGTTTGTTTTTCATCTGCTTGCTCCTGTCTGTCTTATTATTCCCTTGATATTACACTGACAAATCAAGAAGAAAACAATAGCTCCTAGAAGCAAAAAACCTTAAATTGATGAGTAATTACTCAGAAGAATGTAAAGCAAAATATAAAAAATAGTCTTCCGAGAAGTAAAAGCATCAACCTGATTTTTCTCTACTATTAAGTTGCTTTCTTTCTTCTGTTTATACCATGTTCCTGGTAATATATCTTTTGCTGGAATTCCTTTTTACATTTATCAGCTACTCAGGTTTTCCAACGTTGTGTTCTAATTTTCCTTTTATTATTGGGCACTAGATCTACCCTGTCAAAATTATTTCTTTTATTGATTATTCCAACTCTAATTATAGCATGGGACACATGAATTTATTCTCCAAATAATATCTTCTGCATTCTCTGGAATCATAGATTTTTGCTCTTCTATAAGCATTAATCACAACTGCAGGTTTTATTGAATAATTCTCTCCCATTGTAGTAGGAAACAAATAGGTTCTGGTTTGGGAATTTGTTTTTTCTAACACCAACCTGTTTAAAGGGCCTGTACAGCTGCAAGATTAAGTTTAAATTATTAGTCAGGGGACATTTATTTTTCAAATCAAATATATTACTGAGGATTTATAAGTAAATAATGAGTACAAGTTTGCATATTTAATTAATTATTCTTTTCTCATCTGTTAAATTATTTTTTTCTTATTATTTTCATACTTACAGGTTCCACAAAAATGTATTCCAGCTAGAAAAAGTTCTTTAAATGCTTATTGCAAATTATAGCTTATTCCAATAGATTGATTTATTGCAACTGAACTAAAGAGTTTATTAAATATTAATTTTCTTCTATCTTCACTGATATTAGTGATTTAAGTTTGGCTATAGTATAATCAATTACAGTGAAACCTGCTGTGAGAAAGTGAGCCTAGCACATTAATTTAATCTATTTTAGCTACTCCTGCTGTCTCCAAAATCATTTCTATGGTTACAAGGCATTTGTCAAAAATTTCCAAAAGAAAACATCCTGTGCTTCTGATTCTTCTCTAAATAAGGCTAGTATTTTATTATTCACTCTGAAATACCTAGTTTGGGATTTCTGTATCACTAAATATTTCTCCCTCAGTAGAAGAGAATTAAAACATTGTCATCAACTGACATTTTCTATAGACAAAATGCATGGTAGCTGCTTGTAAAACAGATACAAGAAACATGCAAATGTTTAAATGTTTATAAATAGATAGGAGAATCTGACATGTCTCATTTGAGATATCAAAGTACTCAGTTACTTTTCACTCTTTCAGGAGACACGCTGACAGAATCCACCATGGGTTTTAGAGCTGTAAGACTTTAGTTGTAGGTTGACATGAATATAAATTGATGCCTATAATATCAAGAAGGCAAGAAGGAAAGGATTGTAATTGTAATCTCTTAAATATGAAGATCTGATCTTCTGATCAACTTTGATCCTGAATTTGGTATAGCTCGTGTGTGGTCCCAAGTGGTAGAACTTTTAATAGGGAGATTCAACACTTAATGCAACTGGCATCACCCTTGGATGAGACTTCAATATGAAGCATCACTAGAGCTTGAAAATAGACCATGACTATGGCCTCCTTTTATCTAGTGTAAAGTTGCACTGAAATCCAAAGGGGAAAACAGTGCTCTTCCATTTGTTTCCTTCCTTCCTTCTGCCAGAACAAGGGTTCGTGAGTCTCCATGGTGAGCTGGTTCTGATACCTTAGACTCCACATTAAAAGTCATGTAGCAGTCACCCTCACTGACATCCACTCTGGAATGTGGCTCTTTTGTCCTTTATTTACAGAAATATTGAAATTCCATTCTTAAAAGGAGTGTCTCTGCTGGCCATTCAATACAAAATAAATAGAAATTATTTTTTTTGTAAAGAAGGCATATTTGATTTGATTGATATATATGCATACACATATATATGCACTTATATTTATTCATTTACCACAGAAGATTGCCTGGTTTGCTATATGCTGGCATGATGGCAATGCTCAGAAATCAAATCTGTGACAAATTCTGCAAATAAGAATTTTGAATTCTTTCAAATAAGACAGCATAAACTATGTCAGAAGCTACCTATGGGCCACCTAATTTATCCTCTTCCCAAAGCAGTGCTATCTTCAAAGGTAGCTTGGCTTGATGAAGACTGTCCTCAGTTAAAATACCAAAAGCTTCAAGGATTGAGATTTCACGGTCTTTCTGGGCTCTTTTCTCAGTCCATAACCACTTTCATGTTGTCTATTTTTTGGCTTGTTGTGGTGGTTTGGCTTCTTGACCCTAGCTGGATACTAGGTGCTTAAGGAAGCTGCTCTATCAGCTGGACAGGGGAGAAAACAATAATGAAAACTCGTGTGTCAAGGTAAAGGCAAGGAGTGATCCCTCACCAGGTTCTGTAATTGGCAAAACAGACTTGATTTCTAAAACTACCTGAAATGAGTTTGCAGGGAGATGCACATCCATCACGTCTTTCTAATAACAAGTGCTAGAATAAGAGGAAATGGTCTCAAGTTGTGTCAGAGGAGGTTTAGATTTAATATTAGGAAGGATAACAACCAAAAGTGTTGACTAGCATTGGAACAGGATACCTGGGGAAGAGGTGGAGTCACCATCCCTGAAGATATTGAAGAAACATTTAGATGGGTCACCTAGGGACATGGCTTAGTGATGGATTTGACAGGGCTGGATTAACAATTGGACTTTAGGATCTTAAAGGTCCTTTCCAACCTGAATGATTCTATGAGTCGGTGAATTAGGACAAAAATATTTTAAGTTATTACCAATCAAACCAGAGTAGGACAATGAAAAATACAACCAAATCTCCCCCTCACCCTGCTTTGTTGCCAGACATCCCAAGCCTTCATCCCACGTTCAACTTTATTCTGAATTATTTAATTTCTTCCTCTGAGAGGTGCAGTGAGATGGGAAATGGGGGTTGTGGTCAGTCCATTGCAGAATACCTCTGCTGCTCCTTCCTCTTCATGGGGACAACCCTCAATCCTCCCCTGCTCCAGCATGTGGTTCCTTCCAATGGAGACAGCCCTGCATGGACTTGTCTAACACTGGTCCTTCCCATGGGCTGCAGCTCATCACAAACTTCTCCAGCGTGGGTCCCTTCCATGATATGCAGTTCTTCAGGCACAGCCTGCTTCAGTGTGAGTCCCCTGCAGGGTCACAGGACCTGCCAGAAAACCTGCTCAAACATGGATTCTTCCCTCTAAGGGGCCACAAGTCCTGCCAGGAGCCTGCTCCAGCACAGGCTCACCACAGGGCCACAGTTCCCTTCAGGCATCCACTTGCTCCAGTGTGGGGTCTTCCATGGGCTGTGGGTATATCTCTGCTCCACCATGGACCTCCATGGGCTTCAGGGGCACATTTACCTTTCCATAGTCTGCACCATGGGCTGCAGAGGAATCTGTGCTTGCGTGCCTGGAGCAGCACCTCCTCCTCTTTCTGCACTTTCTTTGGTGTCTTCAGGGCCTTTTTCTCTCACATACTCCTCTCTCCAAATGCAGTTTATTGCACAGATTAGTTTTCCCTTCTTAAGTCTGCCATCACAGAGACACCACCACTGACAATGACTGATTCGACCTTGGCCAGCAGTGGGTCCAACCTGGAACCACTCTCATTGCCTCCATTGTGCATAGGGGCAGCCTCAGGCAGCCCCCTACAGAAGACACCCCTGTATGCCCCCACCACTAAAACCCACCGTGCAAATCCAGTGCCAACATCTCTGCAATTTGCCATTTACAACTAATATCTGAAGTCTGTTGCTTTCTTCTTTAAGGCAGCTCATTACGGTACTTGATCGTAGCGAGCCAATGCTCTCCCGTGTAGTTACATCACCTCTGCACTAAACAAATCCATTTCCCTTTTCTTCCCCTCATCCATCACATGCTCCAATGCCCTCACCATCTCAGCAGTATAGTACTAATGAGTATAGCACTGAAAAGGAAAGATGATCAAAGAAGAAAGAGAAAACTTAAAAACAAAGTGATAAAGGTAGCTCTAGGCACATGTATCTGGTTGCAATGAAGAACTACTAATGTAGTATTTTTCTGGGAAAAAAACAGGGTCAGTCACTTCAAATCTTTTTCTGAAGGCAATCAGCCATGAAGAAATTAGGTATTAACTCCCAGATTCTGGGCCACATGCTCTCTCCCCTTTGTTGAGAAGTGCTGAACCCTCAATTTTGATATAAAGAACTCACTATTTTCTCCAGGAAGTCTATATGGAGCTCAAATTCCTAGAAAGATTAGGAAATCAGAATAATGATTTTCCTAATTGTGGTGGGGTTATAAATTACTAACTAGTAACTGCATTTCAGAATAGAAGACCTAGAACTTTTTCATCTGCTTCTTAAATTTCAATTACACAGTTTGCAGGAAAAGAGCAGTGGCAGAAAAATAAGAAACTGATGAGGATGAAAGTAAACCCTTTCAATATGGGTGATTTACAAGTTAAAAATCACTTATTTTCACTGTGAAAATTTCTATTTTAATAATAAAAACTCAAACCAATCCACCCAATGTCATGTCTCATGAAGCAAGCATAAAATGTAACTTCCACATGTTAACTGGCCTATTGCCTAGATTATTGTTTTCTCCAGAGATGTAAATGCAAATTAGATTTTAATGAAAATTAATTGTTTCTTTCCATTATGCACACAGACCTATGGTTCTGTTTTGAGATTGGATGACACCAAGCCAATGAACAAAATCTCACAAAAACAGCAAAGAAAACAGTAGCCCCTTTATAAAATGGAAATTTAAAATGCTTCATTTAATATTTTCTGAAATACATGAAATACGGAAAAGGATATTAGTTCCTTGAAGAAAGTTTGAAATAATGAAAGTGTTAGCTTCACTTTATATTAAAACGTTTTGAAATTTAAAGGTTGATGTCTACCAATTGTAAGTGAATGCACATAGTCCCAAGAAGAGGTAAGCCATGACTTACCCTTCAACTCTGCTGCATTATTCCTATGATGAATGTATTATTGAAAGAGATAAGAACCACTACTCTCACACTGGAATTTTAGCAGCAGCCACTGCAGAAATTACTGTCTTGGCCATATTTTTGTCCTATCCTTTTTAGTTTAATTTTAAATGCAATTTTTCAGGGGGATGTTTAGGATTACAAGTTTCCATAGATGCAAAAGTTTCAAAACCTAGCTAAACCATTAAGTTACATATTTTCACAGAGGTGGAATCTAAATTTGTTCATCCTGGTTATTCAGAGAGTAAAATTTATAGTCATAGATTGAGGATTAAGAATCTGTTGGGGTTTTCACAGTCTATTCCAAACATAAATCTACTCCTATTTGTGTGAATAGGACATATACTGGACATCTCTGGCAACGAAACAGAGGATATCTTTGGAAAATAGTATAAATAGTATACAGTTAGTTTATCATTTTTCTTTTTTGTGTGATTTGGATGCATTACCCGAAATCACAAAAGCTAGGCCCTGCATGTTTTCATCCAGAAAGGTCCTGATTCAGTGCAAGGGGAACTTTGCTCAGGGAATTAAGTCAGGCATCAACTCAATTCTCCAAAATAAATGTGCTTTTTTAATCCTTGTGAAAATAAAGATACTTTTTTTTTTTAAAAAAAAAAAGTAAACAGAGCTGTAAGAACTGTATAACATGCAGCATAGTAAATTGGAATTCTATGGAGTACAATTTTGTTCTTGATATCTAGATTTTCTTCTGTTTTAGAGTTTTAACACCTTTCTCTTTCAGTAAAGTTACACTTATGAAAGCACACAATCACACTGAATGCTTCACCACAGTACATTGATCACAGAACAGATTATTTCCTTCTCTCTGGCCACTGGCAGTGAAATGTAAACTGAATGTCAAGGCAAGTCACTGCTTTTACCAGTCTCCAGGTGCTGCACTAGAGACTCTGAGGTTGCTGGTCCTCAACTGTTTTTTAGCAATTCCCTGTTTTCTACTTCGGTTGGTTTTTTTGTTTTGGTTACTGAATCACTAGGAAAGTAAATTGATGTTTGAGAACTGATGGAGAGCTCATGGATGTCACCTAAAGATTTTTACATTAGCCCAAATAAGGTATTAATTACTTATATGGATTGACCCATGAATTATCAAGAATTCTCTAAAAGATCCTGGCAAAATATATTTTCTTTCAGTCAGGTTTCAATCTTCAAAGAAGATGTAATTTTATGTCAGTTTAATGTAAATGTTCCACATTTTTTAAATGAAAATGCAGAAATTCACTCATTGGACTTGACCTGAATGCAGCTAGGAATTTTGATTTAAGATTACTAATTGCTTTATGACTCAAAACTCAATATGAAAACACTGCAAAAAGAAGTTGTGGTTTGTTTGGTTTGGTTTGGTTTTGGATTTTTTTCTTTTTTCCTCCGGCATTTATACACTGAGAAATAAACAGCTGTGATAAGCAGCAGGCTTTTCAATATGTTTTATTTATTTATACACAGAACTTTAAGCATATGTCATATTGATGGAATTTACATCATAATATATGTTGTTCCCTATAGCTGTGCAAATTCATCAAAATTGTCTGAATATCTACTGAATTCTAAGGGAGGAAAAGCTTACCAAACTTTTTTTCCATCTGGTTCTTATCCCGCAGGCTCAGCTTTTCTGCATAAAGCACTCAGAGAAGGAAATATATATTTTAAAATGTAATGGTTTGCCTCTGAAAGAAAGTGGTTCCTTTTCTCATTCCAAAGGAAAGATGAAATAGACATAAGAATTTAGTTTGTTCCAGCCTTGAGAACAAAAATAATAGAAAGGAAGCATCCACAGTGAGAACTAAGAGGATTACATCTAGGTTAAATAAATTACATTAGAAAATGTGGGTTTGTATGACAGCTTGTACAACAAATACACCTTTTCAATTGTACAATTCCGCTTAAATTTATGTGTATTTGACAGATTCAGTGATGCAGAATTTCTGTTCCTTAGGTTAACATTTTAAGACCTTGTTCATCACTGAATGGTGTCTACGATGCTAATACTTCTGTGTGTCCATAGTCTGAGATATAATATCAGGAAAAGTTATCCAGAGGTTTCCCTTGGTATGTAGGACTGAAGTCAGTCCATGCATACTTCACTCATGGGTTCCAGGCTTGTGAGCTGGTTATCTGCTTCAATATGGAAATACCCACCCAAATTAGAATAAGCAAGTACTGATTTCTCTGATCATTGACACTACTACAGTGTCTGATGATATCTACCAAAACTTTCTGCTTGATTTTCTGGGTCTAGGTTATGCCTGCTCCATGTCTACCCAGATAAAATAAACATCAGTAAAAACAGACTAAGTTTAAAAAAGTAGACGCTTTCCATGTTCAAACCATAATGTATCCAAATTCACTGTTGTATTGATGTCTTGCTATAGAAGATTCATGGAGATCTACCTTCTATGTTTTGTTCTGTACAGTGAGTGGAAATTTATGCTTCATTTAGTGGGATGTCTCCAAAGATGGAAAAATTAGCTCTAAATGACTAAATGAGTGTACCAAATTACTAAAATGTTTTCTTTAAAGTAGTAGACATACTTGAAATATACTTTACGTAGCAGCATAATACTGTCTGCTATTTGTTTTCTTGCATAAACACCAAGAGCAGTAATGGTCCACCTACTCCTATAAACTGTGGGCAGAAAATGTTCAGAAAAATGGAGCCAGTGAGTAACTGTAGCCATGGCAACAATTGTCTGGCATCTTGCATGTGCAGTATGGAATGAGAAGACACGTGCCTTTGGACTCCGGGGGATACACTGTCCGAACAGCAGTAACTCACCTTCTGATTCTCCCCAGCACTCCCAAAGGAATGATGGGTGCCTTTTATTGAGAAAAATGACAGGTGAAATGGAAACCTACATAAGATAGAATCTTGACTTTATTCCCAGTAGATAGAAGCTATTTATTTCCTGGCAATGTAATGATTTTCAAGACTGACAATAGCATACACCCTTTTTATTTTGCGTGGCCTGGAACCATGAATCTTTTTAAGATATATGTTATCTTCTCAGTATAAGTTAGTTTTGTGATATGTCTACCACCTTAAGCTGTAAATAACTGACGTTAAAAAAAAAATTAAAAAAAAATCTTCCCACAGTAACCTTTAGAAAACATACAAATTCTAAAACATCTTGATTTCTGAACTTATGACAGCTTCCTGTGCCTCCAGTAGCAATTTCAAGAGTATCTACTTTTTACATTACTCTCTCACTGGTCATATTAATATGGTTCAAAAAAGAGGAAAACTACAGAAAAAAAGAAATTGTTTTGATTACATGGTTGGCACCTGAAGTTTTCTTCCTTGGGCAGTGGTATCCAAAATGCTGTGCTTATCTTGTTAAGCATTCACAGGCTCAGTGGGAAAGCTGAAAACAAACATGCCGTTTTATCCTTGGAAAAGCTGTTAATAGAGTGGAAGAATTGATTTTTATCATTCCAAAATTATTCTTTGTTCTCTACCTCATGTTTATTTCTGTAAATAATAAAAAGAAAGAATTCTATTTTCAAAACCATCTAGCAGAGTAGAGAACAAAATGCCAGCAGCCAGAGGAAATATACTGAGTCCTTGAGCTTACTCAGAGTCCTATAGTGGTGTAGCTGACTGGAGTCCCTTCACTGATACCAAGGAGTACAAATAAATTCAGGAATAATATGAAAGTATATGTATGCTATAATTCAGCATCATCATCAGAAAATTATCATGAAATTTGCTACTCTAATAAAAATTGGCTGGTATGCTTCATTTAATAGAAACAAGATATTACTAGATCCAGTAAAGCTGGAGAAATGGGGAAAATGCTGGCATGTGAATTTTTCTGTTCATAAATGAAAGAAAGCATCCAGTGAGAGAAAAAAAAATTGACATTCACATATTAAATTTTAAATATATCAAAAGAATTATCAGTGTTTCTGTCTATATTGTTCAGCAAAAACATTTTTGCACTCTCCAATGGTGGAAATGAACCACAGAAAAACCATTTACGCATAATAGATAAAAGCTAAAATGAAGAATAAATAAATAAATAGGTCTGAATACAATTTACATAATGTATAACATAGAAAACAATAGCATATTCCCACTCAGAATACTGAGTTTTATTGTGAAACTTAAATATATGTATTCACATAATAGAAATAAGATGACTGTATCTGAGGCTTGATAAAGACTGTCATATAAAAAGCAAATAAAATATATATAATAAAAAAATAAAATGACTGAATAGTTTGATCTTAAACAGGACAAAGAAGCAAAAAACCAGATAACTTCAATAACATAAATGGAATCTTTGTCTCCTAGAATAGTAATAGTAAAACATTTCAGTTAAGTTCATCCTTCAGAACTTTTAAAAAAAATGTGGCACATAATTATTTCGTGTAACTTTTCTACCACAAAAATTTATTAGACCAACAAAATTTAATAGTGTACTTGTACCACTGGAAGACATGCTATATAAAAATGTCCATATTTATACAATACTGAGTGAAATCTGAATTCCCTGAATTCCTATGATTTAAGTTGTTCCTTGTCTTCTGATTGTCTGAGAAACAACTTCAACTATAAGTATATAACTATATGATATATATAAGTATATATATATATATAAGTATATAAATTCAACTATAGATGCCTATTGTGAATTTTCTTATGCCTTTCCCAGAAGCAAATCCTGCAGACTATAAAACGACACAGAGACATGAAAACCAACACTTACCCCGAATAGCAATTGCTACTATATCTTATTTTTGTATTCTGAATTATTTGTTATGGGTAAGTTATGTCCATTGAAGCATAATTTTACTTTAAAAATGCACTTTTTTTTAACCTCCAGATGCTATATAAAATTAGCTAATTGTGTTCTGTTGTGCATTTGAACAGAACAAGAATCAAGATAAAATCAAAATCAATCTACTTTGCTGTTCAGCATTAATTTCATTTTACTTTTTTTATAACAGTTTAGAAGTGATTGAGGAAAAATGAAAGCCAGAAAAAAAAAAACCCAGAGTCATCTGACATTCAACATGGTAAATGTTTTTCAGTAGGTATTTGTTGCCATTTCTCGCTGCTTATTCACACAACCATACTGCAGAATAAGCACCATAGCTGAAATTATTAGAAGTAAGCAAGGAACTTCTCAGGCACTTTTTCCCATTAAGACATTTACATATCTATGCAACAATTTTTCTTTCTAGTCCCTAAAGCAAGCCATTGCTTCTTGTGTCTATGGCAATAGACTAGTGAAAAATATTGTTTTGGGGCTAAGCAGTCTGTAGGGATTCTACAGGAATGATTCAACAGTAGCCAGAAAGCAATTAAGCTTCTTCAGAGGCATGAAAATTAAGTGTAATCATACCTTGATTTAGTTTGTGGAATTTTAACCAGGGACTCCACACAAATCCCAGAGGTACCTCACTGCTTTAATTGTTTAATTATTATTTGTGATATGAAACAGATGCTTTTCTTGGTGACCTTACCTACCTGAATACCACTTTGAAACATATTCTAAATGACCACCTTGCAATTAGGTCAGGCAATTAAGAAGACAGCCAGATGGTTGTTTAATCTAAGTGAATACTGTTAGGTGATTTTTTTTTAAAAAAGTACATTTAGTAACACTTACAATTTTTTTCATTTTATGCTATTTCAAAGTCTTACCAGTATCCTATTGGTGTCAATGGATTTTCAGTGCACCAAGAGTGGGTCAATAATAATTTATCTGTAGTAGATCCTGTCTGATATGAATGTTTTTTCTTTTTTTCTTTTTTGCTCTTGAAATGGTGGTAGAAAAGATCAGCTCAAAGAAAAATTAATATATTGGTACATTATTTTAGAAAGCTAATGAACAAAGTTAATCTCCTTGAGTATGTGATAGTAATAAATATTCTGTTTTTTCAATGGCAAAAAAGCATATTACTCACATGAGCATTGTGGACATATCAGCCCTACTACAGGCTGAAAAAAATCATTACTCAGACTGTATCATGACATTTGCCTCAAAATTAGGAAATTAAAAAAAATATTTTCAAGTATTTGTCAAAGGTTTTGTGTTTTGATTTGGTATGTTTGTTTTTTGTTTTGTTTTTTGTATGGAGTCATTCATTTCATATGTCTTTCAATCTGAAATTCATTCTTAAATAGTCTCATATAGACTCAAGTTTTCAGCAGTGATTTCATTACTTAGTTTACTCTTTCTTATCCTGTGGACTTGCTGCTTTTGTATTTCTTTCTGTGTTGCTCATAGTTGCTCAAAACTCAAAAGGTCTAAGTTGCCTGACACATTCCTATGTTCAGGCAGGTTTTGAGGACTTTCTATCTCTGTCTGGCATTTTCAAATGTGCAGCTGAGAAATTAACAGCATCTCCAGACAACCTGCAACTACTCTGAAAATGGCAAATATGAATGTGATTGATGGAAGTACCTATTATATAAGTAACATACAATTGCTCTGTATATTTTCAGTTTGATCAGCATTTCCTGAACAAAGCACTAGAGCTGTCATTCTCAAACAGGATCTACAGGCATATGTGTACAAATGAATCAGAATTTTCAGAACACATACTTTGTTACACCAGGCACCTCTATCTTCTGAGCTATTCCAAAATACTTATATTTTAGCACCTTGTGCCTTTACTGTGAAAACTGTGGGGGGAAAAAGTAAAAGAAATATTGAATTTAATGTGGTAATGCATTTTTCTCTTTTCAATAAAAGTAGACAAATGAAGTCATATACTCTTTTTTTTTCAAAAAAAAAACCAATTGCCCTCTCTTTCTGATCTACCAATTATATAGTTTTGTCATAATATGTAAGTAGAAGCCTGAACTTGTGAAGCAGAAATTGTCTCATTGTTAATCAAAGCTGTGGTTTAATATGATTTAGGTCAAGGAAATAAACCTTCTCTGTGCAGCTTGATTGCTGGTACTGACATCACCACTTTTATTACTTTCACTGCTTTGGAAACCAATTGACATTCAGTTCAGAAATAACTCTGTTTGCTCAGCCAAACTGACTTCAATGCTCTCTCTGTGAGCTGACAGCTGGCTTGCAACAGATGATGATGAGTAATCAGCTGATCATGTCTGAAAACAGAACCATGCACCTGGATCCATCTTAAATTCACATTTCTATTGCATTTGGAATAGTTATGGAGGCCTCAAGGATTGATATAATATCATCATATCTATGTTCAATATTAGCTTTTGCAAAATTGGTTTCTTCCAGCTAAATTTGCATAGCCGAGTTTACCTGTGCATATATGTGAAACTCTTCTCTAGTTCTGCAGATTAAGCATTCACACCATCTTTGACATCCACAGATTTTTTTTTCCCAGAAATTGTTTCCTCAGTAAAGTAAAATTAAGATAGTTCAGAGATTAAAATAATCAAAAATTAATGTCTCTATATCCAAATTAAAAAAGCTTCTTGTAGGCTTCAGTCACCAACCCAATCTTTTGCTTTCAGGATTTTTTAATTATCTTTTACCTTGTTGTCCATTACTACAAATCTTAGTGATATTGATATAAATGTTTATGTCTTAGCAACAGAAAGGCTCACGTTGAACACTTTCTTTGTAAGAGTTGTACATATAAAATTAAGAAATTAATGGCTTATTTTTCTTGTGTCATATCAAATGATAAATGGAATAAAAAGCTGCTCATTCTGTTAGACTTGCTCAGTTCATGGTCATATTGCTGCAGCTTATGTCTAGTCACAGGTTCAGAAAGAGTAGCAGCTGAAGATCAGCATACAAACCCCACCATGTGATACAACAACAGAGATCTTTGGATATGTCTGAATTTAGGAAGGAGAGGCCTACAGAAAAATGATCTGATCTTCAGTTATCCAAGGACATTATGACTGAGGGTTAACTGGCACTACTGATACTACATTAATCAGAGGGTTTAAACAAGGGCTATTTCAGTATATGCCACCAGGGTCCTATGGATAACCTATGTATAATCTCCCCATGTAAATAAGCAGTAGGTCTGTGCCTCCTGAAAGTGAAGGAGCCTTTCTAGAAATTCTGACTGGAGGTTATACCACAGGTAGACTTTGCAACTGATTTTTATCAGGAAGTAAAAACTTTATGGAAAGGATTTCTCTGAGATGACAGACACCTGGCTGCTAGTGAAGGAATTAATTATTTATATTCGGAATTTTCAGATAAGGTCTTTCATCAGGGTGTTTCAAAGGACTTGGGAAAAAAAAACACCAAAAAAAGAAAAAATCCACAAAACTCCCAGAACAAAAAGCCCAACAACCAAACCAAAAGTGTTTTATTGATTCTCAGTTGTTCCCACTGGTTCCCATTGGTGTTATACTTCATTTAGAGTAATGAGGTTTTACAGCATGGTGATTTTATCAACATTTAAAAGTACCTGATTAAAGAAGAAGCGGCCAGGCTCTAAAGAGTGGTACTGCCTGACATTAATAACAAACTGAAATACTAGAAGTTCCTTTAAACATGAGAAAATTATTTTGTAGAGTGGTCAAACACAGGTTATTCAGCGTGACTGTGAAGTTTCCATCCTTAGAGACATTTAAAAGTCAACTGGACCCCATTCTGAACTGGTTTAGACAGTCTTCAGAAGTCCTTCCAGCTGTATCACTGACTCTGTGGCTATTATGGAATGACCTCTGCTTTGAAGGAAGTTCCAATTTTCCTGGGAAGCAAGGGGGTCTGCTCATGAAAACAAGCTTGTAAGGGATTGTAGGTTGTCAAGAGCAGAAGATATGAGACAGACAGAGATCAGCATCTCACAGAGGACATGGGAAAGAGGAGAAAGGAGCAAATGGCCAGTAGCCAGGTCTCAAGGACAAGGGAAAGGAAACTTAATGGAGTATAAATACTGGTACTCTGGGTTTGGTTTGGTTGTTATAAATAAACCTACACATTTCATTTTAATGAAATCATCACAGAGATGATTTTTTTTATAGTTGTTCACTTTCAGATTTATATAATCATATATTTAAATTCTAGCTGCTTGTGTAACAGCTACATTATGTAGTCTAATCAACTCTTCAGACATGCATATCATCATCCATACATTATAAATACAAAACCGCTTGCTTTCTGTTCACGACCATCTTTTTTATTGCTGCTCTATCCATTATCATTGTGTGTCATATACAGAAGCTTTCTCAAAAATATCCCATGAGATTTTTGAATTTTGAATTTGCTTTTCTCTTTTTTCAGTCACTTTGAAAAAACAGGATATGTTTTGCATGCAAACAAAGCTGGAAAATGTCTCAATCAACCTCTATAATCAAGGGTGTGTGTCTTGCCTGTTCAGTGCAATGGCCTCACAGAGATAGCAGATAATATTCACTATTCATTTTTTTAGCATATTCCTGTTTTCGTCTTTGTTTAGAGAGTAGATTAAAATTTAGCCTGTCATCAGCATACACTGCAGAGTTTTAAAGGATATTAACTGTTTTGTAATGACAGTGGAGAAGCTTTGTTCTCCCTTGAATTTATCTCAATGATTTTTTAGTGAGTGAATCCCAACTGTGTGAAAACCTCCATTTTCTACTTAATGGAGAGTAGATTGTGCTTAAGACATGAACAAGGAAAGTAAACAAAGTGTGCTGTCACAATCTCTAGAATGCAGGTAATCACTGTAATCTGCAAACACCAGTATGAGTAGGAAAGTCACCTTTTCCAAAGATATATTCAGGTGAGAATGTAAATTAGAGCTGATGACAAATCTCGGAAACAGGAATACTGTAAGAAATGAGCATTATGTCATTTCCGTGGGCAGTACCAGAGAGTGATTAGCATTGGAGCTGCACAAGATATATTCCAAAGTGTGGCATCTCCTTTCTATAACAAACACACTTTACCTGTGCTTGTTACTACTTAGTGAGTAAGAATAGTAATGCAGAATTAAAGAAGAGAGAATGAATAAGAAAGCATGCAGAATTAAAAATGCATGTACATGTTAGAAAAAAGGTGAGCTAAAAGCAACTAGCAATTGCCTTTGTTTGAAATGGCCATGGTAAGCCTTCAGCAGCAGCTCAGACTGGGGCAAAATATTATATATCTTAGTCTGGAAACCAATTGCCTCTCACTTTTCTGTCTCAGAGAACCACAGATGTTTCTCCTTGATTTTATTCAGATACTTGGACAATAAGACTGCCATAAAAAAATAATAAAACAGTTGCAGTAGATTGGTCTGTACTTTCCAAAAATCACTGAATTCAAATCACAGTCTTCTGAAGAAGAGCTAGTGTCATAAGATCATTTTGTCTAGCCTCTTTACTCAGATCCTTCTTTTTCTTTCTTAAGAGTTAAAAAGAAAATGGGTGAAAGGTGAAAAGAAGATGAAAGAAGTGAGGAAAAGAGGTGTCCTTATAGAAAAGTCACTAATCTCAGCAGGAAGATGGGGTGGGACTGAACAAAGAGCACAGAGATCTTTTTCAGAGGAAGAGGACCACACTTGAGCTTTTCCTGGGTTTAAAAAGAAAAATAAAGAAATAAAAGAGAAAAATATGAGGAGAAACTTTAACTGTCTTAGGTGTGCTAGCCACCAAAGGAGAGCAGAAAAGAGAAAGATAAGGATGTCAGGTATCTGAGGCTGTCAAGAAACTAAGGATAAAAAGTTGTAAGTTAACAGAGGGACTCACCTTACCTAGAGCAGCCACCCTCAGTGTCCTACCCAGTATGAGTCTAATTAATCTTTCCAATAAGGGCTCTCTTGCCTGCACCTGTCAGAACTGTGAGTTCAGCTTTGAAATATGGATGGCTATTCTTCTTCTGTTTTTCTTCCTAATTCTTGTCTGTAACTCTCTTTTGCCTTTAAAACTATCAGTCCTGATCCTTCTTGTTTTCTCCAGCACTAAATCTCTATCCTTACACCTTTAGAATTGCTGAAATGTTGTATAGGAAATCATAACTTTAATCTTGAATCAGTTCCTAGACCTGCTACTTTGAAGTGAACTCCTCAAGACACAATTTCTTGTACATGAAAACATGCATATGGATCCATTAAATTGGAATATGTACAGGAAAATAATTGTATGGATTATAATTTCTATTCCTGTAATTATTTTTATAAAATTCTTTGTTGGATTTTTAAATTTTTTAACTTGTTCTAGGACTTGGAAGTTGGCAAGCATTATACCCTCTCAGTGTCTGTAAAGTTATAAGCTTATTATAAGTTCTGCAATCTAAATACTCAGAGAAATATATTTTTGATTGTAGAACACTGTTTCGCTTGTCAACACATAATCCAAATTCAGGTTTTTAATGAAACTTAAGCAAACTTTTTTTCTGTTTGGCACCTCATGTCAGACAATATGCTTTTTAAATACAAGATCCATGAGGAGAGCACAACTATTTACAGTATGCAAATGATATGTAAATATGCCCTTGTTTTCTGACAGAATCATTGATGCTCAAGGATATCCTGCCTTCCCCAAATGAGATGCAAAGAATGAAAAATTCTCTCAAGTTCAGCAACTGCCAAACTCCATGTCTAGTACAGCAGTGTCTAGCTTTCCTGGCCCTGCAAGCTGCATACCAAAACCTCTGCATGTCTGAAAAGCACAAGACGTTTATTCTGTAACTAAGAAGGGCAGATAGGTCCCAGTGAATGGTTCAAAGGTAGAAGAGAACAAAAGACAGAGAAGACCTCCCTAGGAGATCTCACTGTTCTATTACTGGAGGGAGGATGGATGCACACCTTGATCATTGAATGACCTTTTGATTTCAGCTTCAAAAGAGCTTCGTGTCTCTACATAGTCAGGGATTTCAATCAGGCAGAAGCCCAGGTGCTGCATGCTGTACACCCCTGCCATAGAAACCTCACTTGAACTTACATACTGCAATTGATCCTTCCCCACAGGTAAGACTTAAATGAAAGAGGTAATTACATGGCCAGCTAGTCAGCAGGTGTCAGACTTTTTTTTAAAATAAAATTTAGAAAGATACCATAATTTTAACAATAACGTTAAATCACAGGCTTTGTCTTTCAATCCACAATTATACTGGCAAAAGGTAAATAGCAATAGCGCTATAAGAAAAAAGTATAATTTTGAACAAACTCCAGTGACATCAAATTTTCCATGTCTGTAAGGAAGTCCAGAAGAAAGGATTAGCTGTGGGTCTTCCATGTTTATAAAATAAGCAATGTATAGAGTACATGAAGTGTCCACAACATATTGTTTTTCTTTCCAACTTATAATTAAGAATACAAGAAATATGAATTTATATTGGGGATCCTGTGCCTGTATAGCACTGTTAAAGTTAATAGAAATCAGCTCATGAACCTCCCCAGGGGTTTTTGTGCTAAATATTATCTGAGCTGCTTTCCGTGTTTATCTTCTATGTCTCACATACTTCATACAAAGGAAATGTAAGCAGTTTCTTTTTCAGATTGCATTCAATATTTTATATGCTGAACAGAGACATTCAGTTTCTTCACTTTTCCTCAATCTTTCCTTTTTTAATATAGCACCATCTGAATTATAATATGGGTAACTAGTAATATGGGGAGTGGCTATGTCTTAAAAAGCTGCTTCATCTTCCAGCAGCTACATATTACTGTAGATTATATAGGCAATATTTTCTACATCATTTCCAAAATTCTGTTTCTACTGTAAGACAAAATGCAATTATTTTGCTGAAACAAATAAAGGTGCAGTAATTATTAGCTAATTAGCTAGTCATTAGAATTGTGAATAGATATTTACTCATTTGTCTTAC
Organism: Cyanistes caeruleus; assembly: GCF_971803275.1. NCBI lineage: Eukaryota > Metazoa > Chordata > Aves > Passeriformes > Paridae > Cyanistes > Cyanistes caeruleus. The sequence goes on along the minus strand of NC_141701.1, from coordinate 81,096,578 downwards.
TCAGTTATTAGTCTGTATTCTATTCAATCTCCACCTAGAAACTACATGGAAGTTGTGTCTCAAATGTGCATGTGATGACTGTGGTGATCCGAAAAATGCTGCACTCTGAGTAATGCCCTGACTACTGCAGCCACTGACTATGCTAAATGCACACTTGTCTTTGGTCAACTGTGCATTAGACTTGCCTGCAACTTGCAAAACATTGCATATCCACAACACATTTCTGTGTAACAGACTCAACTGAATCATGTACACACCCAAATTCAGTGGCTATCCATCTCAGCTGCACATCAGATTTTGGGAAAAAGATGGATACAGACAAACAACCCACTAAACCACTACCACCCTCCCAGCTGAAGAAACACTGGAGAAATACTGCCTGGGTTGTTCAACCTAATCCTTTCCCCCTCATAACCCTGCCCAATATACTTAATCAAGGAAGAAGATTCAATTCAGTTTAATCTCCACTTAGTCACATTTTCTTAGCCCCTTCATATATTTTCTTTTCCTGCAAACTTCGTATACTATGTTTTGCTAGCCACAGTACTGGCTTTGCTCCTCAGTGGAATTCACAGAATCACACAGAAAGTTTGAAGGGATGGCAGTGGGTAATTCCAAGCTCTGTGCTCAAGTGGGGTCATCCTAGAGGACATCACATAGGATTGCGTTGAGATGGTTTTTAAACATCTCCAGTGTGGGAGACTCCACAGCCTCCTTGGGCAATCTGTTCAGTGCTTGGTCACCCACACAGTAAAGTTCTTCCCCACATTCAGGTGGTACTTCCTGTGCATTAGTTTCTGCCCATTGCTTCTTGTTCTATTATTCAGCACCTCAGAGCAGAGCCTGGATCCATGCTCCTGACATCCTCCCTTCAGATACTAATCAACATTGATGATGTTCCTTGTCAGTCCTCTCTTCTAGAGACTCAACCGCCCCCTCCCTCATCCTTTCCTCATAAGAGAGATGCCCTACACCCTTAAGCATCTTTCTCACTCTCCTCTGGACCTGCTACTGGAATTTCCTCTCTTCTGCTGAGGAGCACAGAACTGGACACACTAGGGCTGAGCAGCAGGGCAGGATCACCTCCCTCACCCTGCTGGCAACAATGCTCTTCCTAATGCACCCCAGGATACCTTTGATATCTTCAGCTACAGGGCACTACTGGCTCATAGAAAGTTTGTTGTCCACCAGGACACCCAGGTCCTTTTCCACAGACCTCCTCTACAGCAGTTTGGCCCCCAGCTTGTCCTGGTGCATGGGGTTATTCTTCCCCAGATGCAGGACCCTGCATTTGCCCTTGCTGAATTTCAGAAAGTTGCACTCTGCCCATTTACATCTCCAGCCCACCAAGGTGCCTCTGAGGGGCTGCACAGCCCTCTGGGGTATCAGCTACTCCTCCCAGCTTTGTGCCATCAGTGAACTTGCTGAGGAGGCCCCTGCCCCTTCATCCAAGTCATTGATGAATAAGTTAAACAATACTGGATTGTTTTTGATTGAACCTTGGGGGACACCACTAGTGACAGGGCTCCAACTACATCCTGTGCCATTGATCAAAAGCCTCTGGAATCTGCTGTTCAGGAACTTCTCAATCCACCTCCTGTCCATTCATGCAGTTCACACTTCTTGAGTTTGCCTGTGAGAATGTTCTGAGAGACAGTGTTCAAAGCCTCGCTGAAGTTGAGGTGAAACATATCTGCTGCTCTCGTCCTCATACATAGTCATTTCATTGTAGGAAGCAACCAGGCTGGTCATGCATGATTTATCTTTAGTCAATCTATGCTGACTGCTTCTGATCACCTGCTTCTTGTCATCCATGTGGATAGAGATGGCATCCAGAATGAGGCACTTGATCACCTTTTCAGAGGTGAGGCTGACTGGTTGGTAGTTTCCTCCTAGTCTTTTTTTGAAGACAGGGATGGCATTTGTTTCCTTCTAGTCCTTAGGCAGCTCTCCTGATCATCACAACCATTCAAAGCTCATCAGTAGCTAAATCATCTATGTATTATTAACCCAGTGTGCAGCACAAATCCAAAACAGAGCCCTGTGCAAGTCACTGTGAAGAAAATTAACTCTACTCCAGCCAATACCAGCGCAGAGCTTTAAGAACTATTTTGGGACAAGGCACTGCAATCTGCCCCTTCTGCAAGGTGAAATCCCCATCAACCTGCTGCGTTTGTGCAACTTTCAAAGAGACAATTCCATACCACTTTGCCACTGGAGTGTTGTTAATTGTCCATTATGTTGTAGAGAAGTTTACAGCCAGGATTAATTTACTTTCCATTTAATCTGTTTCTACAACCTCTTAAAAAGAAATGAACAAAAAAGATCTCAGTGCTTGATGAAAAAGATGAGATAAAGTATGAGCTTTTTCGCAGAACTATAAGCCTTTCAAATTTTATATTTTATGTCTAGGAAGAAAAAATATATAAACTTCCTTTTTATAGCACATTCCCATTTCAATATAAATTTACACAGCATGCAGTAAATCAGCTTAAACTGTTAATATACTTTGCTTGCAAAGGGCAGACCATTAACAGAAAGTTTACTTTAGGCCTTTAAAATTCTTCTCCTATCTTCTGCTCTCTCTGGTTCTGTGACCTCAGGGGATGTAATCCCTTAAAATGCAGCTCATCTTCAATTAGCAGAGAGAACATATGTACGTTCTTCACAGAAATCCCCAGGTATCATGCAACGCAATTCACTTCAGATTTTACAGTTAATTAAAGCCTCATACACATATATTTTCTGATTCTCCAGCTGGCACTGGAGAATTTTAAAGCTTAGACCATTTGAGCTATTACTCTGCTAAAAAGTTTACTAATAAACATAAATGTTCATGTGCCTTTCTTGCTGACCAACAAGTTGTAATGGGACACTGATCTCCTCCTACAAAGAGGATGAGAAGAAACTGAGGTTGCTGGAAGGACCAGAGTTTGAACTGCCTGCATAAAAATAATCCCCCATAAAGACCAGAGTTCTCTGAGAAAATATACCTTGAAACCTAGCAAATGAACTTTGAGAAGAGGTCACAAAACATTTCCAGGTTATGACCTTGAAAACTAGTAAGGAAAAAGTCACCTATTATGAGTAATATGCATAGATCTTGAAGCAGACAGATGTAACATGCTTTTTCAACGAAATAAAACACATTGTTTTCTCTCCAATCCCTTTCAGCAGTCACTAAATTTACAGTATGTTTTCAAATCCTTCCTTTTATTTAGTGTCTTGGGTAAGGGATATGTATGTAAGAGTAGCCTGACAGATGGTTTGTTCTCATAAAATGAAGATTCAGTACTAATTTTTTTTTGTTTTAGTAAAAAATTTCCTAATCCTGTTTCTCATCAGAGTAGCAATCCTTATCAACTCGGTGTTTCTTCCTCTTTATTTTTTGATTCTTCAGCTAATATTCATCTTTCTTTTAACAGGTTGTTCCAATCACCTTTTTAATCTGTCATGCTCTTTCCCTCTTCTGGTTACTGCTTCTCTTTTCTCCACTTTTCTCCCACCTTCCTTCAATATCCTCCTTTTATCTTTTTAACATTCATGCACTCCTCTTGAACTTTCACTGGACTGTAGGCCCTTGATCATGGCATAATCTCACGCTTCAAGAAGTTATTATCTGAAGACTGACTTTAAAAATGTCACAGCACTGTTATTCCCCTATGCATCTTGATAAGGGTTGATCTTATCAGATCAACAGGGCTTTTGTTAGAAATGAAAATATTTTTATTCCTTATGTTTAAAAATATCACAGTAGGCCGAGTCATTGCAGACTCCAGTGTTTCTGAAATGAATTCTTTTATCTCTTTTTTTGATTGAAGATCTTAACATATAAAGTTTTCCAGGCACATTTAGTGACTGAAGAACTTAATGAAGCTTTAAATCTTCATTCTGTTTCTGATATTGTTAAATTTCACCCCTGATTATTGTAAAAGAAACTGCTTTGAGGTCAAAGAACATAGAAAACTATAATTAAAAGCAGAATTAAGACCCATGTTTCTTCTTACCTGAGTGGCCCCTGGGCCCATGAGGAACTCTTTTTGTTTTTTTAATTAAAATGCAGTTGGGGAAACCATTAGAAAATTAGCCCAAATACACTGTGCTCATGGGTATTTTGCTCATATCTGTTGAGGTACCAACTTACAACAAGCTTTCTGCAAAGACCATGGGGACACAAATCACCATCTGTCAGTGTTGGTTACAAAACAAGAGTTCTGCAAGAGGAATGTACACAGCAAAATTGATTTACATTCTAACATGTCTTACATGCCCCACAAGGGGCATATAAAGCTAGACCTAGCTTAATGTTCAGCCTCTCTTGAAGTTTAAAAAGCTTATGACAAAAGAATGAAGAGGGTTTTTTTTTTTACATTTGAAAAATTTCTATTTGTGAAAGTGCCAATAATAATATATTAACAATTGTATTGAAACAGGAGCAGGATGGTAATCTATATTACCCTTTCCCAATGCTAACAGTTTTCCAGTGGTAAAAGGCATATAAAAGCATGTATGTTTCAGAAGCAATTCCTTTTTTGTCAACAGCATATATTTGACTGCTTTGGGAACATTATTCTTCATAATTTCTTCTCAGGTAAACCTGCTGTCTGAAAAAATACCTTAACTTACTGGGTATTTTTTCTTGAACATTTTCTGGGTATTCCTTATTTTCACACTATTTCTGTGATTCTGATTTAAAATAGTTTATGATGATTATTTTATTTTTGTCCCTGTCTCTTATTCATTCTCTTTCAGAAGAGAACTGCATGTATTTCTTTGACAGAGAAAGGGAATCTGAACAAGCTAAAAAAGATTCATGGCTAAAAATGTTGCATGATATAAATTGGTGTATACCTATTAATTCCACTAGGTCTGTGTACATTTAACTTGAGCTGTTTCTACATTTGCAATAACATGATCTCATTTAATATTCTAGATAGATTGTCTTTACTGGTGGTGGATTTGCCTTTCTGTAGGTCTGTTTACTTTGTCTGTGGATGTATTTGGAGTTGAGAGAGAAAAATTACATTATTCTATAAATTTGAAACTATTTAAATAAAAGCAACTCTTGCACAGAAAAAATGACAATGCTCTGTAATTTCCTCTTTTGTGAAAGCTTATAGCTCTTACATGTTATCACATAAATGAAATTACTTGGCCCACAGCTTGTAATGGAAATCAAAGAAACAACTCTTTAATTTTATGATTACTTCCTGTCAGAATAGCAACCCACTGTGACTTGACAAAGTGAAGTAGAAATGCAGGTGAGTTGTAAATGCTCACCCTCAACAAAATAAAAGGCTTGTAACATAGGTGTTTCTACAAGGTCAGGGCAAAAAAATGAAACCACAAAACCTTAGATTTCCTGATAATAGTATACAGTAATATAATTTTTTATAACTCCTCTGCCACAGATTAAAAATGCTGAGCACATTTATTACAGATTCTCAGTTAACTGCCAATAAGGAAGGAAGACAAAGAAAGGATGTATTGTATTTTCCATGAAAAAATGGGTATTCTTCTCCTCAGTCACCTATAAAATTATTGTTGAGTAAAGGGAAACTGTTGAAAAAAATATGTTACCTCTTTATCAGTCCGTGTCAAGATTTCACCCATATAGAGAGCTGGAGAACTTTCTATACAAGTTCCCCTATTAGTTGTCTTTGTCTTTTTCAGATTCTGAGGAAAATTTAAGATTTTTCTTTAAGAATGCATTCAGAAATTTATGCTTTTGAATTTCTTTAATGGAATTTAAATTGATAAAAATCTCTTTAACTTGGTAAATACCAGATAATGGGCTAGATTCTAAATGCTGCAAATAATTTTGGGGTCTTGTTTTTTTTGGGGTTTTTTTGGGGTTTTTTTGGGTTTTTTTGAGTGATATACATAAAATTTTCCTTTCTCAACAATTTTTAAAAATTAACATATTCATTTTAGCATTTTAGTCTCTTTTTGTAATTGAGTGAGAAAATAGTAATCACATTAGTGGAATTAAGAAAAATGGCATGGGTAAACACTACATGATTAATAAAAGCTTAATATCATTGCAGAATTATATAACCTCCAATATCCCAGGGTTAACAGAGAAATGCATTCATATCATTAAAACATGTTTTATTAGAGTAAAATATAATCAGGAAGTATTGTACATAAATTCTGCATGATCCATAGAAACTTGTTTTAAGGTATCTTTTAAAATCAATAATTTTGTCAAGACAAATTTGCATTTGCTTTTAAGCGACACAGGGGAGTATTAATGCTTTAAGCTTGGATTAATCTATATCAAATACATTTGTGACTTATGACCTTAACAGCTCAGTAATTCTCTAAATTACTCTGATATATTTAGTAATGTACATGGATTACAAAGGATATTTTTTTAAGGGGGAGTATGTGAGTGTTATCATGAGCATCAGGAAGACAAAGCTGTGCTCCAAAAGAAACAGTTATTTCCTATAGATTGTAAATGCATTTATACATTTTGGAAGGGGTGTTGCTTTTTGTTATCATCATCATCTGTTCCCCGCTGCATTAAGCTCACATCAAAACAAAATCATGGCTTGGATCTGGAAGGATCTTGGTGAAAGAGAGGGAAATGGTGCTTGGAAAGCAGCACTTGTGGATGTCAGCATTTTTTCAGGGGCAGACAGCCATCTAAGAAAGCTAAGAAAAGTTATCTCTACTGTGCCTTTCAGATTTCTACTTTGGTTCTTCATTTGTGTCTGCTTGCCTCTTTTTCTGTGTTTGTGTTTAACAATAAGAGAGCATCGTGACTTTGATAAATCTTGGGGTGGGGAGGGGGGAGGTTGGGTGTTTTGTTTTTGTTTCTGTTTTTGTTTCTTTAAAATTTAGGTTTACCTATAGATGTGTGCTATATTTATTTTAAGATTATCTTTAGAATATAGCTCACAGAAGAGCAAGGCAGAGGCATATTCAGTTAGCAGTATATAACAGCCCACATACTGTACGATTTATAGCAAATCCCTAATAAAATGCGACAGAACATATGGTTCTTCATAAAGAAATACTTTTTTGCAGGTGATTTATTTTTAATATTTACTTTTAGGTCCTGCTTTACTCTTCCCTCCTGAGGTAGATTTTTGTATTTTTTATAAAGGATTACAAATATTTCCATCTGCACCTGATTAAGTATTTTAAATATTTCCTTTTTGTGGGATTATATTGTTTAACCTCTTACCACAGCACTTTCAAGAAATCATAATCTGTGCAGAATGAAGTTGAAGGTCTTTTTAGATCATCTCCCATTATATTTTCTCTTAATCAGTTATTTAACATAGAGAATATAAGATTTTATTTTGTAGTGAGACCGATTTTACAGTACTGGGTCCTAAAACATACATAAATTTCCATATGATATATGTTAGTGAGAACTTGCATATCTGACAGGTAAAGACATGTGATCAAGTTTCCTTTGCAGTGGTAAACCTGACATGCTGTCATGCTCCCTTTGCAGTGCTATTCCTTGGAGGGCATAGGATAATAGCTGAACTTAAAGATGTCAGTCTGTTTAGATCCGAAAGATTAGTTACAGTGACTAAATGGATATTCTTATAAAAGTTCTGATGTTTTCTTCATGTAAATGTACCAGATATTGAGTCATGTAATGTAGGAGGTATATTTATTATTTATTTAGATAATTTGTCTGCCATTATATTCCCTTGTGACATTCATGTTTGGAGATAATAAAGGAGAGTTTTAGATTAACATTGTTTCTCTGAGAAAAGCAACTTCATACCATCTTTGTTTAAATCTTTTATGAAAAAACAGCCAAATCAAGGGTAGGGCTTTCTTTTTCCTAAGATATACAAATGCCTAGCAGATAACAGACATATACAGATAGCGCAATTGGATGAAGATGTCTGCTTTTTTCTGAGATGTTCTTGATGACATTTCAGATTAAAGGATTGATCAAGAGTTTCCAAGTCTCAGAGAAAAGATCACTGAAAAAGCAAAGAGAAACAAAGGCTTGCTCATCACTAAGAAAGAAATCTCAGCCACACAGGGTGCTGAGAGACTGCAGGGGCAAGAACAAAGTGCTGTGTTTCTCTGATCCGTGTCAGAAGATTTAGCAATTGTTTAAAGAAATGGTCTTAGACTGGACAACATTTGGAAGAAAAATAAGATTGTAAGGAAAACTAAATGAAGAAGTGAGAGACAGTTGTTAAAAGAAATTAGTTATATTAGAACCAATTTATTACCTAAAATATTGTGATCCCAATAAGATTGTAAATTGTTTATTAAATCAATTTTATGTTATAAACTATAAAAACTGCTTGTTTTCATACACTACTTCCATGGGATTATGTCCCATAAGAGGGGATGGGGAAGAAAAACACAAACACCATTCCTTTTGGTTTGATCAGGCCTCTTATTAAATGGAAAATTCAGGATTGGTCTTTAATAATCCATCTGTAATAATTACTCAATAGAAAATAATAACAGTGAGATTTCCAGCAAGGAAAAGGAAAAAGAAAGGTTTAAATGACATGGCATGTTTATAAGAAGATTGACCTAATATTCTAATAAGCACTACTGCCTGAAGATAAAGATGAAAAAAAGACACTTTAAAGATGAGCTCAGCTTTGGGGCAAAAAAAAAAAAAGGAAAAGAGGAAAAAATTACTAAAGTTTGTACTCAGTCTTTTACAGTCTGTCTTCTAATTTAATGCAGTGTGAGCTAATGCTACAAGTGTAAATAGGGCACAAAATATACCTTTTACAGAACATATCAGAATTCTTAGGAAAGCAGATTTAAGGCTTATACAAAGATACACAGTAATCTATTTCTGAAATAGTACTCGGTTTCCTTCTTAAAGGCAAATGAAAAAAAAGCAAACAAATATTCTGGAAATTAAGAAGAGGGTGATCCATTTCCTGAGCAATAGTGTCAGCTGAATGCAAAACTCACTGTAGAACCTAGTAACAGAATGTCAGAGCCCTGATAGACACCACTTGGATGTTCCACACATATGCCAGAAATAAATTTCCTGAATGCGATAACAATGATGACAAGAGTTTGTCCAGCTAAATACGATGGTACTGTAGGTGTATCGGAAAAGGTAGATGCTACAATAAAGTATAAAGAAAACTGCTACGAGAGGAAAGTGAGGGAACTCTTGAAAGCTTGGGATAATAAAAAGTTGATTGCAAGACTCAGTTTTATGTTGAGCTCAGCGGTTCTTAAAATAAGGTTATGGACACTGAGGACCCACAGGAGCTGGTTGTTCTTCAATATTTGGTAAAGATCTTAGTGGGTCTCAAGCTATAATGTACTAATAAAGTCCTTCTGACATTTCTCCCCAGTAGAAATTAACCATCTTATATCAACATCTAGTATTCCTATTGAATTTAATGAATTTCTTATTACATTTATTGAATTATACCTGTAATTCTCTTCCTCATTATTTCAAAGACTCCCGCAGAGATTATTGGGGTTGAAGGTTTGTTGGAAGTTTTATTGGTGGTGTTTTGAATGAACAAGAATTAGTCATGAATTTCCTTCTGCTAGGCTCAGTAAGTTTCACATTATTATAATAAAAATATATTTGCTTTATAAATTTTATAATAGCAGCATTAATTTATTTTTTCTTAATGTTGGCAAGATCTTCCTAGAAATATTGTGTCTTATTTGTTATGTCATTCATTGGGGAGGGATCCTGATGAACTGCATGAGAAAAAAATCCAATAAAAGTATATGCAACTATTTATGTTTCACTAATCACTCCTTTATGAAGTACTTATGTAGTAGGAAACCTACAGGGTGAGGCCAAATATGTATGAAATGTTTTTCAGAAAAACATGGAAAATAAAGAACTGAAAAAGTTCATTTATGGCAAATATGAAGCTGTTAATTAGAAAATGTGACTAAAGACTGCACAGAGCTCTAAATTTCTCACTGATTCTCAACATGAAAAAGAAAAAAAAGTTACCAAACTGTAGATTTGTCAATTCCTAAAAAATTACCATTTTACAAAATAGATTATGTTTCCTTTAATTCACACTATGTTTGGATGACAATGCATCATGCTGTCCATAAGATGTATTTTGACAATAAATGAGGCATTAACTCCTCTTGCTTCTTGCTTATGGTAGATGCTCCCCTTCCCATGTCCTCTTACTCTGTCTTCAGTTTTGTTTTGTTGTGGTTTTATTTTGTTTGTTTTTTGTTTGTTTACAAGAACATGATTTGAATACATAAATGAGCTAAGGAAGACTTAAGAGACAGGGATGGGGAAGAGGAGAAAGACAAAATGGATAAGGAAAGTGGAAAGTGTAAGTGAATGTAAACAGGAAAAGTGATGGGTCAGGGCAAACAAAAATTAATTTCTTATTCCTGCATTTTCTTCATAGTACTAGCAGAAAGCTAAATGATATTAAGAGTATTATTAGACATGTGGCTCAGTTCAATTTAGAGATTTTAGTGGCTTCCTAAAAATAGAGATTCCTTGTTTTTTGTTTGAGATCTGTCCTTTATAATAATGCATAACACATTTCTCAAGTGTGAAAGCTTTCTTACTCAGAAGAAACAAGGAAGGCATGAACTTGGACAAATAAAAAATGTATTTAAAAGATGGCAATGAGGAATGGTAGGAAGGTAATGACAGATCAATATAAGGTGATTCAGATACTGGGTCACTGACAGAGCTCACTGAAGGCAAGTATAATCTTTCCATTAATTGAAAGGAACTTTGTGTGGTGTCCAGAGGGGGAAAAAAAAAAAAAAAAAGAAAAGAAAATAAAATGTCTGGAAAAAAGGAAAGGTATATTATCAAATATTGACCAGAAAATTACAGAACATTTTATTTATAACATTTATAACACTTTTTTATAAATAATTATTTCTAGAATCCTGAATAATAGTTTGGACTTTCAAAAGAAAAAAGGGGAGGGGGTGGGGGGACGCAAACCATTTAATATTTTTTTGTTGCAGTCTTATTTTAAAATATTATTCACTTACAAAATTATAAACTTCTGTTTATGACAAAGTCACTTTTAAACCAAGATGCTCATTTTTTAAAATTTAAATACACTGATAATGTAGTTTTAAATTTATATATAATTAAATTCTACCTATTACCCCGTAGTGATATTTTATGAAAGAATTAACACTCCTGTAGATAATGGCAAAATTTCTACTACCAAAAACTATCACACAGCTCTATACTCCACAGGGAATTTACGAAAAATGGAATGAAGGTCAATAACATCAAACTGTCCAAATAATGGCAGGTGTTTGGTCCCAAGGTGCGACTGCATATGGTACATGCTTGCAAAGACAACACCTGTGTGTTTTGGGACTTTTTTTTCCCTTCTGTGGGTGCTCCTGGCTGCAAGGTGTGGGCAGAAGTGATCTGAAGCGCTGGTCAGGTGAGGCAGGTTTTGTGGCCAGTCACAGGGTTGCAACATGCTCTGGGACATATGGGGAAGAAGCTCCATGGGGCAGGCAACCACCCTGTTGATGCTGCAGAGAGCCTTCCCTGAATTTGGGCTAGCCAGCAAAACCAGGGCTGCCCACACTCCAGAGGACTTCTACTGGCAGCCTGTTTTTGTCACGCATCGGGACCACCTCCAGAAGTACAGCAGAATGAAAACAGGAGTAAATGTACAACACGATAAAAGTGGGTAAATTTTAGTTGGTGTCTGTGTAGATGAAGTTATCAAAGAAGCAGAAAAAAATGAGAAAAATACCTTATCATGAACCAGTTGGTACTGTTCTGTGGGAAGACGTCAGCAGAGACATTCATGCCCTTTGGAAACCAAGACAGTGTCTAGACTTCATCACAATAACAAGACAGTAATTCAAATGACAAAATGCATAATGGTTTTCCTCTAATGCTGTTCAAATCAATTAAAAAATGTAGATCAATAATGTCAAATTGAATTGCTTTGGGATTATTTAGAGGCTCCTCTTTTCCCAGCAGTCACATGTTTAAGGATTGTTACAAATTGTTCCAAGTATTAGGGGTATCAGCTAGACCAAACAAGTTTATTATTTGCAAAAAAGAAGTGTTAAGGTAACAGTTAAATGTAGGCAATATGAATTCATGCTCCAATAACTGCATAGCTAAAATATTAATAGAGCTTGTTCTCTTTTTCCCTCTGGTCCAACCTGCCCTCTATGTATTTTGGATTATTCTGGAAAACTTGATTCTGCATGGGGCACTTGGACAGGCTTTGTTTCTCCCAAGGAATTTAGTGAAACTAAGTTTTTTTTTATGCTGTCTGTAGTATTGGAAAGGGTTTCTGTAGCCTACCATCTGACCTTTCTTCTGAGCTCTGGCTTGTTATTTTTGATTTTGGGACTTTTTAAAAATTTTATGTTAGTCTTTCAACTGTTGTAGTCAAAATACTTGTATTACAGTTCCTTCCTTTCCCTTATTCTTGTCAGAGTGCTTTTGCTGCTTATCTGAGTCTATGTGTCTGCAGTGCTGCCAATTGGTATTACTCTTACTATCATAAATATATGGAATTATGGAGTATTTTATGGAGTTTTATGAAAGGCTGATACAAGCTGTAAAATTTTATTCACCATGGATACCATCTCATTTTAATTAATAAAAATGCTACTACCTGCTTTTATTTTTAGTTGTACTAACACAATTCTTGAACATATGCAAAAGGACTCTTTGCAGGGCAGAAGGGAGAGGAGAATACAGACCAGAGCACTAAGAGTTAGACAGAAACACTGCAGGTGAGTGTGTGGGAGAGATGATGTCCAAAACACAAAGAATAGCAACTATTGCCAATAGCATTCCTAAAGTGAGAAATAATGGGATGTTTTTGCATCCATGTTTAAGATGGCACTGTCCTTTAAGAGACTTAATATGGATTTAGATTCAGAAGATTTCCCTAAAAAAAAAAAAAGACACAACAAATCAAAACCTGCATAAAAAAAAAAATCTGAAAGTAATTATTTTAGAAAATTTCATGACTTTTGACTCATTTCAAGTCTCACAACACTCCTTTAGGTTTCCCTTTTGGATAAGCTGTGATTGATGTTAATGGCACTATTTCTGTTCTCTTAAGTTAAACAGCTTTTGTAGAAGACAAAGATAAATGAATCAAATAATTTTGCATCAGAACCACTACAATGGGAGAGAATAGCTTTCAACAAAAGATAACTCCTGCAGTTACTATTTATGAGTCAAGATTAGATATCACTCAATCTTGTGCTAGTGCCTCAGAAATTCTGTTGGCAGGTCCCTCACACCAGTTCAGATTTCCAAGGGATCACAAACACAATAAATAGGAGGTTATTCTTCTAACCTGAACCTCCACATACAATTACCACAGAGACATGACTCTATTAATGTAATTATATTTCTACCACTCTAAAATCTCAGTTATATCATATGTTCTGGTGCAAAATACATTTATGTAAAACACTATCCCTTGGTAATCATCCTTCCTGCTTCCTTCTAAACAGCCTCATAGCACTTAGTATTTTTAAGACATGCTTCAAAGGATGCCCTCTGAAGCTGCATGTAATTTTGCATCTGTATCTTCTGTTTAATGTAGAAACTTTTATATTAATTCAACTGCTTTTTCAATAAAACTTTCCAAACTACAAAAGTACAGTGGACAGCAGTTAGGTTTTCAGGGGGGTTTAACGACACCTGTTTGGTTGGTTTTTTGGTGTTTTTTTGGATTTTTTTCCTTTTTTTCTTCAGGGAGCCTCTGGCTTCAGACAAGGATACAGGCCAGCTAAATGTTTCATATAGATATATGCAAATTTTTCCTGTCAAGAATCAGGAAAGATGTCCTAAGATCAGGAAACATAACCCAAATCACAGAAATTCAGATAATGACTTTAGGTATTAATAACTATATGTACCATGACAAAATACTAATAAACTTCTAAATTAGGAGACTAACTCAGGTACACTGAAAAGATAACTCTCTTTTTTCATTTTCTTAAATGCAATATCCAGACTGTGGAATCTGATATAGAGAGCTCCAATCTGACAGAGCTCTTTTTTTTCCTTGCTTTTTACAAGAGTTTTGTTGATGAACAAAAGTCAAATTACTTGGGAAAACCATTCTTGCACTTCTTTTTTCTTTCCATTTGCTATACCCTTTTCCTTTTTACAGCTCTTTACTTGATCTTTGTAAATGGTATTTGTCAGTGTAGTCACCAGACCTGGAGCAAATTGGACATTACTAAGCAACATCACCTTGTCAAAGCTGAAAGTGGTCCCAGGCCATAACAGGTAGGATGGTTGGTAAACATGGAACACCAACCTCACTCCACGCAGTGGGTTGTTTCTCACACCACTGCTGTTCCCTCAGTCAACCTGCAGGGAGTAATTAAGGGTGAATACAACTGCCAAAGGCCTGGAAAGCAGGCAGAAACCCTTTTGCCAGGCAGATATTTTTTATTGTTATTACTATATTTATTATTTCATTCCTCTATGCTTTAGCAAAATAAGTTGTTTTGCTTTCCCTCCAGTGCTGGTAGTCAAAAACAGTGAGGTGAAGGCAAATCAAGTAAAGGTCAATCCTGTTAACCAGAGAAAAGCCTCAGGTCACTCACTATTTTGATCATAATTAAGCAGTGTAACTTTGTGCTAGTTAAAGGTTAAATGACTGAAAAGAAAGGGGATGAATGTGATGAAAAACAAGGAAACAGAAAGGAATGTAATATTTTCAGAGGGTTAAAGGTGAGACACAGCATGGTTTATTGTATGAGTGCATAGTCAGAGGGTTGGGGAGCCCTGGAACATATTGCAGAAGTTGTCCCAACACTTCTGAACTGGGACAGAAATACTTCACAGAGAGAAGAAATTGATTCGAGAAAAAGTCAAATTAATGTAAATTAATACACTAGCACACCAGTCAATTAGACTTGCTAAACATTATCAGTCAGTCAGGACATCTGACATCTCCTTTTACATGCCCAGTGGACAGATACTTCCTGGAGCTTTAACAGAAGAAAATTAAATTATTTTTAATTAATTAATTTAATTCAAAATGTATGTATTTTCTGAAGCAACAGCTAAGAAACTGTGGATTGCCTCCCAATACACACAAATAGAAACACCCTGTTTTGTATTAACACAATCTAGTGTGTACACGACCTCCTAAACCTGTGAAGTTTTAAGAGGACTGGATTCCCAAACACAATGCAACCCTCACAGAAGAGCTGTGTGTTTTACTAAAAATACTGAGAGGAAAATTCCTATTGTTTGATTTTGGGTTCGGGAGTCATTTAGTTTGAGTGGGACTGGTTTTTGTTTCATTCTGTTTCTGCTCCAGTGGAAAAAGAAAAACACTAAGCAATGTCTTCTTTGAGCATGCCAATCATGTCTTCTTTTAACTAGTCTCCTGCTGCATGCTAAATCTTTATTGTGCCTTTGCCACACAACAGGCCTCTGTTCTACAGGATAAACCTAGTGGGCCAAGGAACATCTATGCACATTTATTTAGTCATATAGAGGTATATGTGTGCTAGGAAACCCACCAGGCTGATATGCTCGAATTCCCATGTCATGACAAAGAAACAAACAAAAAAGCCTCAATAAAGCTAAACCCACCAAAAGTGCAGCAATGTTAATAATCTGAACCATCACTTGCAAACCAGATACTTTTCTTCCCATGATGGCAGTATTAGGTATACCTGAGATGAGTTGGAGCATAAGATTTGCATATGAAAAAGTGAAATAAAATGAAGTGAAATAAGTGAAAAAAGTTGACATAATTTTTTTTTCTGCTTTAGCTGAAATGACAGTGAAAAAGATTTTGTCCATAGAGGGAAAGGAGTGGACAGCTTTCAGCTATAGAGCTGCTGAAAGCAGCTGAAAGATTCAGACCACAGCCAGTGTCTTTCGGGAAATCCTACCAAAGCTGAGTAAATAAAGTCTGGGATATTGCAGAGAAGAGTTCAAGTTCACTCTTCTGCTGCTGGCTATGGTGCTCAACCTTTTTCCATTCCCCATTTCATCTTGACTACTTCCTGCATCCCCATATGCTGACCAAGCCATCCTTTCCCAAGCATATTCTATGCTTGGCTTCCAAAATTTCTTTCTACTATGACTGTGGATCCTTGTCCTCCATCTCTTCCTGATCTTTTAACAAAAGTTAATTATGATTGAATAGAAGGTAAATCTGTATCTTTAGGTCTATATATAAGCAGTTTGGAGTCACATGTTTTTAAAGCAGAGAATTTGCATAGGCAAATTTTATCTACAAAAGTACCTTTAGGATGAGGCTAAATTTTTTCTTCTTTCCTTGAAATTTAGAAATTCTGTAGTACAATTACAGGGGTACCTTGTTAAATAGACTGTTGGTCCTCAGAATTGGATGAGAAAATTATTTCCTTGTCCTGTTTTTCCAGGTGATTCAGTTTTACCCTGAAGTTGCCACACCTACCTGCATCTTTAAGTGTAGTGCAGATTCAGCACCTATTAAACTCTGGTGTGTTTACCCAGTGAATGGCTACCACTGCTAAAGAGTGATTGATTAAATTCATGACGTGGACATGAGTTCAGTCTTAACAGGGTGGACTTAAAACATTCTACAAAGATCACTTAAGAGCCAACTAAAGAGATTAAGCCTTTTGATTACTATCAGCTCTATCACTGTAGAATGCAGTTAAATAATTTTCCTGACATGAGGAAAAACTTTTTTTTTTCTTTTTTACAGAAAAGCTTTTAAAGACTGCAATGCATAAATTATCAGAGCTACTTTCAGCACATTTTAATTTACTCCTAATTTAAATGTAACAATTAAAAAAAAATTAAGTCTCTAACTGGTACTCTAGAGATTTGCATAAACCTGTTAAATACACAAACTGTCTCTCAGCTGAACTCCTGACTTTTAAGCTTCTCTTATCCTTCCCTTTTTTAATGATAGCTCTATTCTATGGGGAAAAAATTCTTGTATTTCTTTTGAAGATTATTTGAAAAGAGGCTATACGTGATTCATCCCTGCTAATAAGAATGCAGAGACACTGACTAAAATGAACTTCAAAAATTTTTAAGAGAATTTCAGAGCCCAAGTCTTGGTTTAAGACAAGTTAAGTGGAGTGGACTCTCCAACATGCACCATCTCCCCCTTGAGTTTTAGCAATTCTCTCTTTCACCAATAAGAAGAGATTAATGAGAGCAGATATAAGTTAAAAAATAACAGTTTACTAAAAAACGAACAGCAACATATTTCAGGCAAAAAATATCAATAAATAATCTGTGGGTACAAAGTTGCTATATCTCACAGACTCCCGGGAACAAAGAGAAACAGAAATGGTGGAGAAGCCCATCCCCCAGGAGGGCTTCCTCCACAATGACCCTGTGGAGAGAGACAAAGGGAAAACAGCAGACAAACCTTACTTGGTGAAACCTTTCCCCTGGAACAACAGAAAAATTGGGAAGGTAGTGCCTTACAAAGCAGTTGTGGTGCAGATGGGAATTGATGGTGTTGCTCAGGGAGCTCTGGCCCTACTGTGTCAGCCTCTGGTTTATCATGTGTCGGTGCTGCTATCCTAGGTTGCTGTCCCAATAGGGAAGGAAGAAAATGTACTTGGAGAATTGAAAAATGGTGGCCTGATCTCAATCAGCTCTGGCTTTCTGCTGGGGATAGGTGTTACAAAGTTCACTATGAAACAGTTTGTAACTTGTGAAATGCAGATTCTGTGGTTGTCACTTGGGGATGTGCTTGAAGCAACCCCATCCACGCCTCAAAGAGAAACAAAAGAAGTCTTCTGCCTTGTGCTGCCTCAGCTCTCCCCATGAGAACTCCAGGGAAAAGCAAGAGCCCAAAGGGCTTCTTCTTAAGTGCCCCAACCTTAAAAATACTGGGCACCCAAACCTCAGCAGTTGCATTTCTGGCTGCACAGATAGATATGGAATACCGTAACATTTTGGGTTACCCAGGGTATTTTCCACCCCTTGTTTCACATCACGCCCAAATGAATACCTTTCATCTGTACACATGACTATATAAAAATACAATTGTTATTTTGGTAGCCATTGACCATTGCCCAGGATATGGATTTAATTCACTGGTCCATGCTGGGTTATGTATTTGTTGAGGGGGGAACTTCCAACCTATTGGAGCAGAATATTCCTTCAGAACCTGGCCTATATCTTCCCACATTCCATGCCACTCAGAATTTTTTCTGTCCCACTGGGGCAGCTCTCTAGGCAACCTCTCTGGAAATCTCAGCCCTGATTCCAAATTAGTTGTAGGCCATATAGAGGAGACATAATAGAATTAGCAACAAAAATATGGTGTTTTGAACATTCAGAGGGAAGTGAACATTTTCAAAAAGTGATGCATCAGAGCTGAAGGTGGAAAAGGAGGTAAAAAGCTACCAAAAAATCATTCCCTCTTCTTCTTGCAGTAGGCTGGTGTAGTAGATTGGCATTTAAGAAAACAAAGAGAAACACCTAAGGAAGTTAAAACTGCTGGAGGCTGCTGGGAGTTTTTCTCCTGGCCAACAGCTGGCCATTTCTAAGAATTGTCATCAGTTTTAACCACTGAAAAGTGAGATCAACCTGTGAATGCCACCTTAAGACCTAAGCCTGGGAATTTCTTTGTCTCTTTGTTTCCTGGCTGTGAAAGGTGACAGAGCTCCAGCTGGCCTCCCGTTCCCCTGCCCAGGCCCTGCGGCCCCATTGGGCAGGGGCTGGGCTGGGCCTGCCGCGGCTCCCGGCCAGGAGATGGGGCCTGCGGGGCTTGCCCCGGGCTCTGGCCGGGCCAGGCCGCTCCCTGGCTCGGCTGCAGTTTTTGCTGTGACTGAATTCACCAGAAACTGCCAAGTAAAGAAAGAAAAAAAAGCTCTTGACCTGTGGTGGGCTGAGCCAGTGACCACACTCTCCAGAGCAGCCATGAAGAATCTTCCATCGCAGACAGCTCCAGCCGCTGCTCCGGCAGAGATCACAGAGCCATCTACAAAGCCTGGGCAAGATTTTAACCTTTTCATTACCCAGATGAGACTTGCAGATTAATCCTTTTATCCAGAGAGAGAAAGAGAAAGTAATCCACATGTAAAGAGACTTTATAAACTCTCAGAGACAGTAAAGAAAAGAATTAAGCTTCATAAGTGGTAGAGAATAAGGAGATGCTTTAATTATGCTGAAATATTTTTCTGTTAAAGCTATAGAGATGGACAATAATGTTCTGAAAAAACTCTTTTAATTCATGACAGAGTATATTGGGAGGAATGGAGTGTTCAAAGTTTGGATTTTGAGCAAAAGGTGGAGTAATTATGATACAGTGAGGTGATGGAACAAAAGGGGAGAAGTAATAGTTGAAGATTTGGGGCCGCTTGAAGTAAAAAGAAAACTTCTGTTTCCAGGGAAGCTCACAGAGACAGATGAAAAGAACTTTTGCCTTTGAATAACTCATCCTTAAAAATTACATCCCTAGACTCATTGACCCATAACACACCTCAGAGTGATGTGAAATGGGAGGAGTGAACTGATGACAGATTTCCGGGCAGCTGGCATCAGAAAAATAGAAAGCTGTAAGAGAAATACTTTTCTTGTGAGAAACTCCATAGTTTAGCAGAAGAAAGACTTCTGTTTCTCTACAAAGACTGAAGAAAAGACTCTAGCAGTCTTTTCTTAGGAATTGGGACTGTTTCAAACACCAAAGTTCCAAAGTTTTTTGTCTCTATGTTGTCATGTGAACAAGGTGGGTAGTAGGGGATAAAAGGGTTTTCTGGAAGTTTATTCTGGTGTTCGTGTTCTTGTAGTTTTGTTAATAAACTTTCTTTATTCCTTTTAAGTCTGTTTTTCTCTTGTTCTAATCCATATCTCACAGCAAAAAATAAGTTTTCTAGTAATTCTTTAATTACTGCTTTAAAATCACAACCTTTATTTGGTGCGTTGGCCAGGAAACAGAATTGACAAATCTAAATCACTACAGCTGGGTGTGATTATTTATAGACCCCCAAAAACATACTGTGTTATGCAGGGTAGTCCAGTATAAGATATCATTCTCTTTTTATCCAGATAAGAATATCACTTTCTCCCTTCCATAATGCTGGGGTCCAGAGCAAGAAGAGGAGGAATGAGTAAGAGAAACCTACACTGTATACAGGACCATCAGTATTTAATCCTGTATTAGTGACAGGTTTTAGTGTTTCAGGAGCCATCTGACTTCAAATAGATGTTTTATCACTTTAGAAAGAGGAGAGTCTTCCCTTCCTATGAGGGATGGCAATCCTTCCTAGGTCTGGCAGGCTGGAAGATATTGGTTCATAAAATCTTGACACTGGAAAGCAATCTTAGGTAATATTTAGAGGTCTGCATGGCTTGTTGTTTATAACTTTGCTCTCCCTCTCAACCTGCAGAGCTCAATTCAAGGTTCACTTTTAGTCTAGAACAAATAAAAGAATAGTTATAAGATTCAAAATTTCTAAATGCTATTCTAATGAAATAAGCAACAGAAGAAAATGGCTCACAGTGAAAATACAGGGGACTTCTTATTAACATTTATATTGCTTTATCTTTCCTCTTTGGAATAATGCTGACTTGACACTTGACTCAAAGTGTACAAGAGTAAAACCAAAGACACATACCTAAAAATTATATGCCTCCAGCCACAAGCAGTCAAAAAATGTACCTCATAAAAGATTCAGGCTTGAAAGATCTACATTTCATTTCAAAATTCAAGGAACAGCATTTAAAAAATATTAAGATTTCACATCTTATGTCCAAAAGTTAAGGACAAAAAGTATCCTAAGATGAAAAGACAGGGAAGTAAGTGTGGTAGAAAGAAAAGAGATGAGAGATGAGCAGAAACAGAGCACTGAGGGAATCAAAATATCCTTTTACTTGTTAATTGTGGAATTAGTTCTGGAAGCACCAGGAGATATCTAAAATGGACTCATGATTTTTTTCAGCAGCACTGCCTTTTAATTGACAAACCACACTCACCCTTATATGAAATCTTTTTCAAAACTGGAGATAACCAGGTGGGAACACTAACAACTCAAACTTTTTGGAAAATTTCTGGTTTAAAAAGAAGCATCAGGGCAAAGAATATTTTATTAAAATATTAAACAAACATTTAAAAAAGGAGCTTTAAGGAAAATGTTTTTTTAGCCAGAGCAACTCTATGATTCTATGAAACTGTAGTGTGATAACAAAATTTAAAATAAATACATATTATGATAAGTAAAAAAAAAAAAGTTAATTCATTTATGCTTATTATTTATGTGATTATACATATCATCTACATATATTAAGTACAGGAAATACAAACTTATGTATAGAATAATCAATTAATTTTAAAGACTAAATATGTAGTTAAGAAATTGTATATGTTTGAGTAGACATATAAACATATATTAGATATATAGTGTCATATAGACACTATATTTGTAAAAATATTAGATTCAAAGACCATTATATTTCTAATATATTTTAAATAATATTTAATGTGGCCAGGTTTAGATACTATTTCTTAGTCAGACTAATAAACAGAGAGGTCAAATGTATTTGAAAATGCTGTGAACCAAGTTCTGTTCTTGCTAACACTGACACACTTTCATTTAGATAAATCTGAAAATAATTTCACCCCACTACTGTATCTTTATTCAATTAAATCTCTTTAATAGCATTAAGTCTCATTTAGAAAGTTCACAATCCATAATTAGCCATTTCTTTGAAATTGGTTGTTAAAAATGTCATTTCAGAACAGCTTACCATTCAAATAATATATATGCATGGAATAATTGATTTGTCCAAACTTGCCAATTTTAGACATTATTCCTTAATTAACATTAAGATTCACAAGATTTTACTATTTGTTTTGATAAGAGCACTAACTATTAAGTAATACCCTGATCTTTAGGAAAAACTACATTCAGTACAAAAATAAAGCCCAAGTTTTAAGATTCAGTCACTAATCTCTATAAAGGGGCAGAAAGAAAGCAAACCAAAATCCCTTGAAGTCACATTCTGTCATTCTCTTTCATCTATTCTTCCTTGTTTCTGACCCTTATATTTAATTTTATTTCATTACGTGTAACAAGACTAATTTTTCAACAATCCATTTTGATTCTGCTCATTCATTTTACCCCATTTGACCATCACCTTTTTTAACCCTGAGGTATTTTGTAACAAAAATTAATTTTAATTTAATTTGTTTTATTAAGCCAAGGTTTTCCAATGTTTCAAATATAAGTGATATTAAACAGCACTACTTCATCTTGTGAGATCCAGACATCCTGCAGAATACTTGTATTTTACCAGTAGTATGTGAAGACCAGATAATTTTTTTTGTATGGAATACTATGAGTTGATTTATTGCAATAGATTTTACTTTTTCTAGTATTTAATTTTTAAATGTTGCAATTAATTTTCTCCTTTGCTGCATAGAAAGGTAATTGTGAGAATTTTCAGGGATGAAAAAAAAACTTCTTTCACCTGAAGATTCTCATAATGATAGTATCAGTCTAGAGCTGAAGTTATGAATAAACACATGAGAAAGTGTGACATAGATAGAAAGGGAAGAAAAGCCACAACTATTAGATCTAGAAATACTGAAGATCATGAGGAAAATCCATTGTAACAGTTTCCAGAGACATGACAGGATCCTGCAAACAAGGGTATCCTCTGTGACTTTCCTGAGTGGTCCTCTACAAACATGTGGTTCCATGTCTGTTATTGAGAAGACTTGGAATTCAACCACAGCAAAGGTCATTCAGGTTCGATCAGACAAAATCTTCACAGAAGTAAACCACCATTACGGATTTCCTGGAAATACAGTGAATATGCTAGATGAACATATCTGAAATGACACAGATATATTTTGTTTTAGCTGCTGCAGGGGATCAATAGTGTTGCTATTGAAGTCGTTCTCAGTCTTGTATTTTTGCGATTTTTATGGACTTACAGAGGTTTCAAATGAAATAAAACAAATTTCTATATACATCCAATCTTAAAAGATACAAGAAAGCAGAAAAAATGCTCAAAAATCTCACTGAAAAAGATCCCACCATTTTCCAAATGATTCTATCACAATTATAGATCTAGAAGCTACATGAATAGAGTCCAAATAGCCTAGCTGAATAAAATGCAATCAAGAAATATAGGCAGCTTTGGGATATGTGACAAATTAAAGTTTTGACTGTAGAAATACATAATGAACTATTGAGCCAGAGAGCCTAGTCTAGGATAAAGAAAATCATACCTGCACACAAAGGAAATCAAGCGGCTCAGCAGTATTGAGTTACATGGGCCTCTGTAGTTTGCTGCAACAGGTTTGAAGAAGGAATTGGTCTTTTTGGAAACTTCTCTATACTTACATGTACTGCACTGCACCAACTTGTTTGGCTGTGGCTGAATCTTCATTTTACCACAGTGGAAGTCAAAATTTGCTATCACTACATCCAGTTACTGGTTCCTTGCATCAGTGAACAAGAGAGCAGTCAGGGAAGAAAATGTGACTTCAAAAACACTAAGGTGTTTAAAGTGCCCTGGCTTCCTCTACTATTTGTTCTGATGATGTGTTGCCTTAGGAATACTCAAAAGCACTAAAGAGTTTCTCTCCAGCTCCCGTGATCTGCTTGACACAAGGAGCACTGATTAGCTATCAGGGAGCTGTGAATCATCTCCCAGTTCTATTGATCAGTTAATATTCACCTTAGGGGAGGCAACATGCTGCAGAAGTGCTATGTACATGAGAAACTTATGATTTGCACGCTCAGACTGCAGTACCCCATCCCCTCCTATGCCCTGCTTTTGAAATATTTCCTATACAGGAGCCAGGGAACTGGCTCCATCAGCTGTAGAAGTGATGGCTTTTCCACAGGGAGGATACTTTGAGTTTGCTCCTTTCTGACCCAATTATGCTGCTTGAAGGCAACCGATATGGCTGCATGTGTCTAAAATGTACCCACTGAGCTTCTCACAGACCTCCGAGGACTCTGAGCAGTCAAGGTCTGCTGCTAATGGTTTCAGTATGTAATAGGTCCTCCATTTGGCCTGTCACTTAAAGGAGGGAGAAGGAAAGCAGGTAACATTGAAAAAGGATACTTATTGGTGCAGAAAAAAGGAGAATTGCTCTTAAATGGGAAGAGACAGACTGTAACTAGACAGAAAATCTGTGAAGTGGTCCTGAACCTGCATCCAGCTGATGCAACTGATGACATGGGTCCACTCTGCTCAAGAGGCAGCTTTGGTAGAAAACAAGGAAGAAATTATTCCTTAGGAACAGGAGTTCATGGATGCATAATATAGTTATCTGCCTTAAAATGTTACAGTTAACTGATACTCCTGTTTTTTATGTTACATGGTGTGTCCCTGAAAATCTAATCCTTATTCAACGTTGGTCTTGTGAAATACCAACTATATGAAGCAAAGAAGCTGGGGCATTGTATTTATTGTGTTTAAGATTAGAAATATAATAATTTAGTAATTAAGTTGGACTAAATTGAAGAGAAGAATAAATTGATTGAGGAGAATAGAAGCTCAATGATGTTTTTCATATAATACAGAAGTCCTTTGTACTTAATACTTCAGTTTGTTCTAACTTTTCCTTTATCCCTGCTGTCACCAACATGCATTTTAAAAGCTTGCATGGGATTTACTCTTTTTGTTTCCATGGCAACAATGAGACTGATCCCTCAGATATGGAAATCTCCATTTATTCTGAAAATTGTTTCCTGGCAGGATTGTCTTGGATCTGAATCTTGCAATTGAATATACAGGAATTTTATCTTTACATATATCATGCATATTGTATATAGTCAGGAATACAGATATCTGGCCTGCTTCTTCGACTATCAATTGTAATAACTGCTGGGTTTGTTGGGCTTTAGATTCTTTCTGGAATTAGCTGTTAACTATATTGCTGGCCTTTGAACTAGTATAACCACATTTCTGGCTGTGAAGCTTGTGACATTTCTGCTTCCAGAAAAATGAATGCAAATTTTGTTACTTCAACAGAGGAAAGCAAGAGCACATCTGCTACTTAGCGTATTTGATCATTTTAGTTGAATGATGATAGACATTGCAAAGAATTGTTTATCTGGGTTTGTGGATTCATCTTCCAATCAGTTATTCAAAAAGTTATAGATGATAGTTTCACTATATTTATGCTGGGTCTAATTTTATTTTACAAAGCTCTTAATTAATCTTGCAAATCAATAGGAGGAAAATCACTTTGCCTTGTTTGCTAAGCCATCTACTTTGTTTGTCATTCCTTCTTATCCTTGATTGAATTTGAAATCAGGTATGCCTGCAAGCATGAGGAAAGTTAAGCTCAGACACCTGAGTAGAAGTGAAATCGGACAAGAAGTAAATGCCTCAAGATTTGTGAGTGCAGTGAGACAAATAACAGAGCTGTCAGTAAAGAAAGAGAAGTTCTGTGATGATGTCCTCAGTGTTTCCTACCTTTGGCAGTTTCAGCTTTTTTTTTTCTTTCAATTTATGACATGGTAACAGGTTAAGCTATGAACAGACACTTATTTACATGGGAGTCAAATATCCAAATAATAATATACAAATGTCTTGCTAAAGGAGCTTAAAGCACTCTAATTAACCCATCACAAAAATAATATGCCAAAAATGCTTTTCAAAGTTTAATCTACTAATGACACTCAGCATGCATTCACATTTTGCCCATCTTTTTATATGTCATACATCAGTGGTTAAATAAACATTCTGATTGCCATCATTTTTAAGGCACTTTGAGAGTCCAAGTTGATAACTTCCATTAATCACAATCTCAGCAGCACAGTGCTTTGAACATATCTGCCACAAAGCTCTGACAGCAGTGACCAATAAGGGACACAACTTGTTCTGTTTAATACAAAAAACATATGCTTCATTTCTTTATATCCACAGAGAACCTCCAAAAGCCCTGAGTGTTAGGGAGGTTGTTTGCATTCTTTGTACCCAGGATAGGATTTTTTTTCTTCCCTTGGGAGCTAAAATACAAACTTACAGTGATTAAACTGAGTGGCTTTGTTCATACTCATTCATTTTGTACTCAGCTATGATAAAAGCCCCGTGGCCTCCGAGGCCATATAGTTTCTAAAGGAGAGTCACAGGGAGATAAGCAATTGAAGAAAATGTAAGTTATGAACTAAACAATAGGAAAAATACCAGTACTGGGAATATCTCTATCAGGAATTGTTCATGAGTTGGTCCTGATTTAGCAATTTTCACAGTATTCTGTTTAACAATGAAACAACTACTGAATGTAAATTTCTGAACAAAAGGAAAAATTCAGCATAGATAATATCAAGCTTCACGATTTTGGTAGCTTGTCTATGATTCTGGTTTTTGAGGGGTGAAGGGAGGGAGGAACTAGCTTATGTGTCTTTGAACTATTGACCTGATATTAATGAGTTTACAGGTTACATATACAGATATTCTGAGTTATCAAATCTGCCATGATTTTTCTATAACAAACTGTTCATTCAGATGCATTTTGGTGGTTACCTGAATGTCCAACTATACGCTATAATTCCCTTAACATACACCGAATTAGTTATATGTTTAAAATACTTTATTTTTCCTGGTTCTCTGATCACTTCAGCAGTTCAGTTGGATCGTTGTCCATTAGTAAGTCACTGAGGAAGTTACAAACTGAAGCAGTCAGACTGATGTTTCTCCATAAACCAGGTATATTAACATCATTAGTCAATCATTATTAATATAATTGAAAAAAAATTAGAGATGGAAGATGAAGTAAAAAATTAAACTCTATTATGACTATATACATGTTGTTAAGGAAATTTCAGCTGCAACGTACATAAGAAATAGTATACTTAATGATAAATCTTTTTATTCTGTTGATATTAATTATCATTCCTTAGTTTGAATATTAGTGTTCATGGAAGAGTATTTTTTTCACACAACAGGAACCCTAAACACAGAAAGTATTTTATATAACATATTTTATATATATATATAAAATATAACATAAACTTGCATAGTTCAGTATCTCATGGAATTAATTTATGAGATGTGCAAAAAAGCTCAAAAAATGAGTGCTATTGAAAGTCATCCTTGAAGGTGTTTAAAATTGGAATATGTCACTATAAATAGAAGCTGACTTAGCCTATATTCAGGCTTCTTATTTTTAGACAGGATATTAATTTTTTAATTTTTAATCTTTACAACCATTCTTCCCCAGTTTAAGTGAGCAACCTTATTCACAGTTCATTAATGTAAAACTTTTTACTGTCTTTTGAACACACCATTTTTTTGCCCTAATGTAAAACAGCAACAATTTTCATGGCCTATGATACTGAGGAGGTCAGACTAGATTAACTAAAGGTCTCTTTTGGCCTTAAAACCTTCTTATGCAGTAGCTTTTTGCTGGAAATGTCATAACAGTCCTGTCTGACTGCATGTTATTAAATTAAGTTACATGCTTATTGAAAGCTAACTTGTTTCTTAAAAAGTACAGTTAAATAAAAAATACTGCATCTAAAATTATGAGGAAAATTCTAATCCCTCTCCTTTATTCTAGGTTTTTACCTACTATCCTCAGTGTCTGTGTTTTGTGCAGGAATATGCTAAGGCATAAATTTCATATGTGAATTAACTTACCAGGCAAAGAAATGTATGTAGTGTCTTTACTGAAGTAGCTTCTTGGTAAACTTTTTTGGTTTTGTGGGGATTTTTTTGTTTTCTTGGTGTTTTTTTTTTAATTTGGTTGATTGTTTTTTGTTTTGGTTTGGTTTATTTGTTTTGTTTTTTTTTTTAATTTGAGTTTCTATATTCTTGACTCAAGTTCATATGTAGATATCCAGTTGTTTAGCTAGATGAGTAAAGTCAGGAAAACCCAACACCCATACTTTATATCTGAGGAGAAAGTGCTAAAACATGTAACAATTCTTAGCTCCTAGGGCATTTGGGCTACCAGTAAGTTTCAACCCCTTCTCAAGACGACTATTTCTTCCTTGAATAAAAGAAGGCCATGCCAATTCTAACCTCTGGCCTGGAGGCAGTATTTTAACTATCCTGAATGTCATTTTCATGTTGGTAAAAGTAAGACCATAAATTCAGTCCCAAAGGACCTACATAGTAAGACACACTTTCTCCATCTGTAGTCCTGTCTTACCTTGCACTGACTTCTTTTACATGTGAGGATACCTCTACAAGCACTGAGCCAACCTTGAAAAAAATCATGTGTCTGCACATTGCATTAGGGAAGCAGGCTGATACGGCACGTTCCCAGTCTCCTGAAGGTTACATGCAAATTTTACATATATATCAGTTCAAATATATATCAAATATATATACATATATGTATATATATATATATATTTGTTCCTTGTGAGTAGCCTGGGAACAGGATAAACAGGTTTCAGCTACAGCACGGAGGATGGGCCTTTACGGGGTGACTGAATCCATTTTTAACATACTTTTCCTTTAAAGGGTGGTACTAGGATATGCAATTCAGTTAGAGCAAACACTGTAAAGAGGATCAGGAAAGGAGAACAGATGTTTGCCTTTTTCTGCTCATTGGCTGGATCATCCAGCACTGCCATTTCAGCTTCAGTTTCTTTGTACTGGAATGAATCCCAGTTGCACCAGATGCAGCTAATTAGGTGAATATATATGTAAAATAGATTTGAAATAATATCTTAAATGAGTTTATAATTTTCATATAATATGAAAAGCAGATATTTGTCTATCTTCTGTGGGAGTATGCTCGTTCTGCACCTGAAATCTCCTCAGTATGCATTAAACAGACTTTCTGAGCTGTGAATCCAGTGATCCTACAACTGAGTACAGTGACAAAGGTATTCAAATTAAGTGTGAATATCTCAATTTCTGTCTCTTCCCATTATAGCAAAAACTGTGCTCTTGAAAAGCAAAAATACATCAAATGGACAGTATTGTAGAGATACACTTACTCATGTTTTCTCCTGCATTCAAACTATTGTTAACTTTTCACTTTTAATTTTGTGTTATTCTGAATCATAAGGTAGAAAACACTATATAAAAGGCTACATAAAAATAAAAGGTTATTGCTATATTTGTACTGGCTTTAGCTTAGTATACCTCTTCCTTAGGTATTTTCAAAAATTTCCCTTTACACAGAGATGGAGAATTCCTATATTATTTAAAATTCAGGCTCCCTTAATGTGGTATTTAAATTATGGAGTAGGGAAAAACAAAACACAGCTCCTCAAAAAAAACCCCACCTACCCAAAACATCAAAAACCCCTTAGATGTTGAAATTCTGATTCAGTGTAAAAATAGAGCATTTTTTCCTGAAGTACTCAACAAACAGTCAGTCAAGGAACAATGAGAGTTGCCTCACACAAAATTATAAGAAAAATATCCTTTTAAACTTTGGCCAAAACATAATGATTTTTCAAACTTTTAATTTAATTTTTTTTTGTCAGCTTTTGAAATATCATAATTTTGTGATTATGACAATATTGGTATGTGGTTGTTTTTTTAATCCAACCACAGATGTTTAATATAAGCACTAATAATTTTAATTTTAGTTTGTCTTTGGTCAAAGACCCTTAGATGTCTCATGTAAGACTATCCTTAACTTTACTAAAGATATACAATCACCTTTGAGTCTATTCTGTTATGCTGGATAATTAAGCACAAATATTTGATGTTGGTTTTATTTTAATCCAAATCACTTTACATGTATGAATTACCGATGTCAAAAAGTAAAAAGTACCCTCAGATCATCATTCCCCTTCTCTCTAACCTGACTGCTGGTAGATTTACTGAAATCACCTATTAGTAAATTCTTCAATTATATACTTGTGCCTCAGGTATTTCTGTTCTATGCAGTTTTCTACAGATGTAGGTTCTCTCTCAGAAAACAATCCAAATTTAAAGATGTCATAAAATACCTTAGCTCATATTAGTTATCTGAAACAGATAAGTAATTCATAAAGATCAAATTAAAAAGTGACATTTTCTAAATTATTCACTTTCTGTGTTAAAGATTGCTTGAGTGCATCTTTGTCAGAGCAGGGAATTTGGCTCACAGATTTTAAATTATTTTAGCATTTTGGTTCTAAATATTACTATTGGTTTAAATCAAATTGCTTGGAAATGTGACGTTTCAGTGTAGGGTTTCCTAGGTGAGCATGATCATTGCCTCTGTGAAACTGCAAAAGAGTGTTTGGTTTTATTTTACTTTATCAAAGCTGTCTAGTACTCTTTGAATAACAAAACCCTAAATGAAACTTTGTGTAAAAAACATCAGAATTTATGATCAAATAATGAACTGTACTGTTGGATAGATAAGATCACTTGCCTATCAAGTGATACATCTTACCCTTCAACTCCCCTCTCCCAGCTACTATTAATATCTGGGATCCTCAGCAGGATAATTTATGGTTTTTCAGACAAGGGATATTCCTGTAGGGTCATTTCACCCTAACCCTAGCAATTTGTTCCTCAAACTTGTTATGGTGTTTCACCTTTGAAATAACACATGCTGTAAAGAAGTGAAAAGAAGAGGTTTTTATGTTTCATCTGCTGCTAACCAACTGCTCATTTTTGATTCTGTAGAGCATGGTAGGTAAAAAGATTATATACCACGTTTTCATTTCTTCCTCTTGGAGTAACCACCATTTGGTAAGAAATGTTAAAACCCCTTCTGTTTTAAACACAGAACACTCATTTTATTTGAACTTATTTTAAAATCCAATAACTGGATAGGGCTGATAGGGCTATAACAAGTCATCAAAGGTTTAAAAATAAATGACTAACTCCTCAGTTTACCATATCTAGTAGAAAACATTGTTAAATCAATGAACTTCAATGGCTTATGTTCTTCTTGGGGCACGTGTAGGTACTTCTCTGCTTCCCAAGTGTTCCTCCTTTCTGGATGTCTAAGAAGTAATTTGCAATGTATGTTACTAATAATACAGTCAGCAGAGCGAATAATGTGAAAAGAAAAGATTCAGCTACGTTTTTCACTACAGAAATATTGTATATGCAATAATTCACACACTTACTATATATGTGCAGAGAAAAATAGACAGTGGATATCAGATATCACATTTTCATAATGTAAAGATAGAATTCAGTGATGCTTATGCATTTTCACCTTTTCACATTCACAGGCAGTATTATTGCCTGAGAGAGAGAACATTGCACTGAGAGCTGAACAAAACTATTCATTTTGTCTGAAGGATAAAGTAACGTATTTCTCTACATATACATTTTTCCACAGAAATTATCCATGAAAAAAAAAAATCAAATAACTTTCTTCTAAACTCTGCAGAGGAGAAAGTCTGTGATATCAGCTTTGTCAAGTGACAATAAGTTAAAATATGTTCTTACTTTACTGAGGGATAATGTTATCACTGCAGCACTCTCAGCCAGAGTAAGATGATTCATCCTGTGTATCCTGGAACATTAATAGTGAACATCACACTTTCAATTCTTCTAGCACTTGAACTTTTACAACTTATTTTCAAAACTGATGCAAATTTAGCTAAAAATACCAACAATCTTTCTTGAACATTCTTCTATTCTGGCCAGTTATACAGTGACTGATTCTGAGAAATATATAATTGCATTAAATACAAATAGAAATGTAGAAGTTAAAAAAAGCATCATTTAAAAGACTCTTGCACACTGTGTTTCCCCATCAGACACCTTATAAAATGTCAGCATGAGTTACTTTTGTCATTCTGGTGCTATCTGGTCTTACAGACATTTACCGGAATAAAGTAAAACCCTTCTGAAGTAATTAAACTCACCTGAGATGTCACCTGCAGAAAAAAAGGCTAATACATTTCACTTTCACTGGTAATGAACATGCACTTATAACCCCCACATGCCAATATTAACACAGACATTTCACTGTATTTCTTCTCAAATAAGTCTCCTGAAAAACTCCAAAATTGTCTCTTTTCTTTCTTGAGGCACATGGAAGCCACATTAAAGGAAGAATATAGAATAAAATCTCTTTGCCACCTCAGAAACAAA
This sequence comes from Cyanistes caeruleus, assembly GCF_971803275.1. Lineage (NCBI taxonomy): Eukaryota > Metazoa > Chordata > Aves > Passeriformes > Paridae > Cyanistes > Cyanistes caeruleus. The sequence continues at coordinate 81,064,675 of NC_141701.1, read as the reverse complement.
AATAATTGAGCAAAGGTGCATTTACAGACAAGAGAGATTGCAGTGTGAGACAGACACATTTTTTGTGTAAATCCTTTTTTCCCCTGTGATATCTTGTTCTAGCTGACTAAAAATGTTTTGATTTTACTGTTTTCCTAAGTTACTGTAATTTGCTGTCTTTAAAGGAGTTTGGAAAACACAGGGTTTCTATCAAGTCCGTCATAGCTAAAGAAATAAAATGTCAGAGGACAAAGAAAAGTAGTATCTCTTTCCCCCATGATTGTGTTCAGTGCAGTGCAGAGTAACAGCAAAAGCTGTCACTGTGGGGCCAAGGCACAGCTTTCCAAATTACTCCCTCTCCATTAAAACAAGCAAACAATAAAAAAACCAAAAAACCGCAAGCCCAGCCCCAAAACCTCAAGGAGACTCATAGAAAGCAAGGGGACAGAAGGGACAAATGACTTCCCATTGGTCGCAGCAGGGCAGGTAAAACAGGTGTCTGAATGCTGGTCTGCCAGGCCCTGGAGTTAGCAATCCCACTGTAGGAGAAGCCATCCTCTCTGCAAGAGACATCATGTAATGTTGATTGAAATCCACACTGTAAAACACCTGCATTTTATAGTGTGCCATGACAGAATTTTTTCACCTGGCTTTTATCACAAAAGCTTGATTTTGAAGCCTTTGTTCCCTATATTATTTGCTTTTTGATTAAACATCACCCATTGTTATATATTCTGAGAAATGCTGGCCCTGCAGCGATTGTAAATCGATAGCTAGATGTGGAAGAATAAGAAGGGTAAGGGAAAAAAAAGAATAGGAGAAAAGTTTCTCACAGCTAAGTGAGAAAGAAAGTTAATAAAAATAGGTCAGGCAATTTCAGCTCTTTCTCATATGAAACAAATGGGCTAATCTTATGTAGGAGCCACACATAAGGATCTTCAGTGTATCTGGGGCTCATCAGGAAGTGGCATACCAGTAGCAATATAAAAATCTTTTGTCATTGATATCAGGAAGTTTGTAGAATAATAGATTATCCTGCAAAGAATTTGCATTACATCTGTCTTTTTACCTAGGATTGAATAAATATTGCAGAAATTAAACAGATATGTTATCCAGTTTATGTACTTAGCAATGATTAAGCTGAAGAAGCATAGATAAAAATATCAGAATATTTTCTTAAAAATCTGTAGAACGGAACTCTAAATGGATGAAAAAAAGAAAAACAGAAGGTAAAGGTTGGGGCTTTTTCACCTCAAAAGACAATCACTGTGTAGTTGTGTAGTTCCTGGAAATAAAACTTTCCATAATATAATGAAACGATATTTGAAGTAACTCACATACAAAGTGTACAAATTGAAATCCTACTGGAACTCCTAACTTATCTGTCTGCTGTAATTAAATTTATAATGGAATCTTTGGGGGGAAAAAAGTATTTAAAACACAGAAGGGGAAGAAACTTCCAGATTCAGGCATAAAAATAGGAGACATCCAAGTGACACAAAGTTACAATTCAGGAAAGACTGTGTTAGCTGTATTTGGATCACAACTATAGCAACTGTTAGCATGTGTCACTGCCTCTAATGGTACATGGGTTCAATCAGAGCACACAGGATACCAGATGGGACTGGAGGAAGCTGTCAGCAGAAAGAAACTATGCTCTCTGATTTTTGCATTCCTGTGCAAAAAGCCACTATTGTCAATTGTTTTTATCTATAAAACCAATGCTTTTGTTATAAATCTTGGCGTAGTCTGGGATTACAAAGCCAGCAAGCACCAGATGGCTGAAAAGATTCAGGCCAGGTCTAGAGTCTCCTGCCAGCCTTGTTTCTGCAATCAGGAGTCTGCAGTAATACAATCCATGTTCAACACGTCTGGGTGAGCAGATGCTCCCCACGTGTAGACACAGTAAGTACACTGGCAAAACTGCAGCATTACTAGTAGACAGATGCCTGGTGAAAGTAAGGAAGAAGATTATTTAGATGAGTGCAAAGCACAGTGTTGTTGGAATAGAGAACAGTTGCAATCTGCTGTGCTGTTTTTGACTGGGATAGAGTCAGTAGCTGGTATGGGCCTGTGTTTTAGATTTGTGACCAAAATATTGCTGGTAACACAGGGATATTATAATTATTTACACAGTATCAAGGACCTTCCTGTTTTTTCACCCCGTTGCACCAGCAAATAGGCTGGGGGTGCTCAAGGAATTGGGAGGGGACACAGCTGACCTCAACTGACCTGAGTCCCCAGAGTAGGTCATTATACTCAGAATATAAAGCTGGAGAAAGGAAGGTGAAGGTGGACATGTTCAGAGTGATGGTGTTTGTCTTCCCAGGTCACTACATGTGGTGGAGTCCTGCTTTCCTGGGGATGGCTGAACATCTGCCTGCCCATGGGTAGCAGTGAATGAATTCCTTGTTTTGTTTTCTTTGTGTGAATGGGTTTTGCTTTACCTATTTAACTGCCTTTGTCTGAACCTACAGGTTTCCTCACTTTTGTTTTTCTGATTTGTTTCCCCCACCCTGCTGGTGGGCGGAGTGAGTGCAGGACTGCGTGGGGCTTAGTTGTGGTCTGGGCTTAAACCACAATAGCTCTGATCAAAAATTAGCCTTAACACAAACATTACTTTAGATGGTAATGAATATCCATACCATATCAAGATTACTTTGCCATTCAGTAGGCAGCTACTAATATGAAATTGTGTCTCTGCTCAAGCAGAAAAAGAAATTACATTCACCATGGAGAGAACTGTCCTTTCTCCAAAACTCTGAATCATGAATTTCCATAAAGGTCCAGAAGAAAGATTAAAACCACTCTGCAGTGAGCACCCTGATGATACTGTGAGAATTTTCTGCAAGAACATGGAACTGATGTTACCCAGATCTTACTCTAGTATCCTCACAGAAGGCTGTTTGGCCTCATATACTGACATGTAAATATGTTGAAATTAAATGTTTTCTTCATCCTTTTTGTGTTCTTACTTCTGTCATCTGTAGATTATTTATCTTTAATAGAAACAAACATCAAAACTGTCATTTCTCTGAGAATCACGTTGTTGTGCTAGGCAACTACATATCTCTTCAGCAATGATAAATGCCAGCTGAAAGTGCTTCCCTTTCTCTGTAATATGTCAGGTAGTCCATTCTGTAGCTGGAAATTTCTGATTAAATTTAGCTTTTCCTTGTATTTTCTTATCTTCTTCACAGAATCCCATTTATTTCCTGTTGTGGATTGCTTTTAGGAGATCTTGTGGGAAAGGTGTGATGAGAATGCAGAAGGTGATGGGCAAAAAAGCATGGAGAGCCAAGTAAAAGCATCAGCTGTAAGATTTGAAATGGTTCTTTAACTTTTGTGTGCTTTTTTGTCAGAATTATTTAATATTTCAAGACAGAAGGGACCCTTAAGGAACACTGAATCCACCTCCCTGCTCCTAACAGGACTACCTTAAAACTATAGCATATGATTAAGAGCTCCTTGAACTCTGACAGGCTTGGGGTCATTTCCCTGGAGAGCCTGTTCCAGTGAACAGCCATGTCTTCATGAAGAACCTTTTCCTGGTATCCCATCTGAGCTTTTCCGATATGTCTTAATTCTATTTCCTTGTGTCCTATCACTGGTCACCTGAGAGAGATCAACACCTCCTGTTTCACTGCTCTCCTGAGGAAGGTGTTGATGATGACTGTGACCGTGATGAGGTGACCATGATGAGGTGACATTTCAGACTTTTCTTCTCCAAAATGAGCAAACCAAGTGTCTTTAGCTGCCTCTCACAAATCTTAAAAGTTTTCATCATCTCGGCCTCTCTCCTTTTGATACAATTTAAGAGTGTGATGTTCTTCTAATATTTTGGAGTCCAAACCTGTACACAGTACTCAAGGTGAGGCTGGACCTGTGCAGTGTAGAGTGGGATAATCCCCTCCCTCAACCAGCTACTGATGCTGTACTTGATGTGCCCCAGGATATGGCTGGCCATTCCTGCTACCAAGGCCCACTGTTGACTCACATTAAATTTGACATTGACCAGGACCTCCACATCTCTTTCTACAGGTCTGCTCTCTAGCCTCCTGTTCCCCAGATTGTATATGTAAATTTCATTTTTCTATCCCAATTGGATAAACCAGAACTTGCTTTTGTTAAATTTCATACAGTTGGTGATTGTCCAGCTCTACAGTCTATGCAGCTCTCTCTGTAACCTGTCTCTACCCTCAACAGAGTCCACAGGTCCTAGTTTAATATCATCACCAAATTTACTTAAGGTACATGCATGCAGATAATTTATAAAAAGAACACTGTCCCTAAAAATGAACTTTGAGTAAGCCTATTTGTATCTGACTGCCAGCCTGACACAATGCCATTTAGTATATCTCTTTGAGCCTTTCCCATCAAGCAATTTCTCACCCAACAAACACAAACATATTAAAGTGGCACATCCAGCCAAAAGCTTGAGAGACTTCTGAACTGAGCAGGCAGAAAGCAGTGAGGCTGCTGCAAACTCATGTCTTCAGGTCAAGTCAGAAGTAAGGATGACCACAAACATGGATAGGCACAGTCACACTGTACCAAATATGCAGAAGCATACACAGCTGGCCACAAATTAAGACACGGGAAAACACTCATACAAATAGAGATGGGACAAATGGACTAGTCTTATCCCCTTCTATGGCAATTCATGGTGAAGGTCCATTAGTGAGAAGCATATACATATGTAACATCCACATCATATATGTATGTCCTACCTACTAAGAACAGTGGCTGTGCCAAGCCACTCAGCCTGTCTAGCAGTGCTTCCTCCAGCAGCCCACATCAGCCTCCCTGCTATTCAGCACAGATTTATGTCCACTGCAATTACTGGCTCCCAAGCCCCTTATACTTCACTTTGAGCATCCCAGCTTGATCCTGGCTGGCAGTCATGCTCTATCATACATACACACACAAAGGCCACATGCTGTAGTCTCTTCCGCCACTGACACCACAGACAGACAAGCCCCGAGGTTCTGATCCCTGGTGCCATTCTAGTTGCTGTCAGTCACACATCCCTACACACATGTGCACAGGGATAGAGTCCCTGACTCAGGAAAACAGCTAGAAATGGCAATTAATAAGGAAACAGGATGGACTGTGTTTGTCAGGCATAGAGCACATCTGCACCCAAGATACTGCCCAGCCCCCTATATGTGTGACCAGCCCCTTTCATGATTTTATCCCTTCTCCCCATGCTTGTTCCTTGCCAAACACGTTTTGACCTTTCTTGCCTGTGATTCTTTCTAAAGTGACACCTGGAAACTATTGCTGAGGCACTCCTAGGACAAGCCTAACAGCAGCTGGGGCTTATGTCTCTTACTGGGGATCTCACCATTGTGACTGTTCTTCTGTGCTCCTTTCTTTATCAGGATTAACTGTAAAGGACATAATAACACATTTTAAACTTAAAAAATAAAAGGTTTTGTCTATAATGATGGTTTGGAAAGCACAGACTTATATACTTTATAATCATAATCCTATAGCCATTTTACAGAACTCATCATGGTACTTGTCTTTCCAAGCACTGTTTAACAAAGCTACTATTTTTATTTTTTTTTACAACTAGCTCTATCCACTCTTGGTAGGAGATGCAGAAATATTGTGGAAGTACCTAAAAATACTCTTTACCTTAAACCAGTGTAATACATTGAATTTCAGAAACACACTTGTGCATGTATGTGTTAGTCTGCTTCAATAATCAGCCAAATTATTTTAGACTATATTTCTCTTGTGCACTACACATTAGTATAAGCAATAGCACTGACTTAGTAACAGGTGTTAGTAAGGGAGAAGAAAATCTTATTGAGTTGTCTTTGCAGATTAGAATTAAGCTGTGAGGGTCTCCACTCATTCTTATCTCCTGCTAAAATTGGAGATGATGGCCTATCCCAGATACGTGTTAATAACAGAGGTAGCAAATATGCATATATTCCATTAAATTAATCATTTTCTTTCCACTGGAATATAATTCAGGAGGATGAATGTCCTGTTCCAGTCAAATGAAATATCACTCACAAAGCTTCTTATGTACCCTATCTCAAGGGACAAGGCTGCTGCATTGATTAAGCTTTAGAATATTTAAGTACAAAGACAAATGCATTTCACATATAATTTGCATTACCAAGACTCAGAAAAAATCTAGTCTTGTGCAGCTTAGCAATGCAGACTAATTTTGAAATTCTCAATTAATTAGGTGATTTTTCCGTAATAGAGAAGAAAAATAAAAATTAAAATAAATAAGTTTATATCAAACCAAAAGAAGCTATTAGTGTCTTATACTTCAGTGTCTTATACTTTAGAACCCATTTATCTTCACAGATTGTATACTACCAGAAAGTATTTAGGGCAATAGCACTGCACAGTGTAGGTAATCCAGAAACCAGAGAATGTAATTCTGACTCCATTGACACCTGCAGGGAAACTGCAAAACTGAAACTGAAACCTGCAGGTCCAGAAGAGCTGAGGCTCCATCCAGGGCATTCAAGAGTGACAGAATCTCTGTAATGTGGCAATTTTCAAAGTAACCTATGCAAGTCATCACCACACTGCCATGTCCTCGGCTACCTTTTGTTTTTAGTAGGTGCCATTTTTTGAAGAGTACCAGAAGGTAACAGAGAGGAAACAGAGCACCAAAGTGTTTATTGAAATCTCTCTTTAGCATCCCTGGAACCCTCTAGGCTTTTCAACAAGGTGGTGACATCCCAACAACAGCACATTTCAGAGAAAGCGTGGATTCTTCTGTGATATATCACCACTCCTATGGGCCCTACACATGTCATAAAGCTACTTACAGCTTCTTACAGCCAGTTGGAGGGTCCTGCTCAGTTATCTCCCCAATTCATCTTCACTGCTTCTCAAAGCTTCCCCTAGATTTCAGCCTCAAATCTGACTTCCCCTCATTTTAAGAGATGCAGGGTTGTTTATTGAAAAGCCTGGACTGGGCTACATGATTGCATAAAATAAGTATTGTCCAGATACCATCTATTCTGTTTCTTTCAGGAAAAAGAAAATTTTTTAAAAATAAAAGTCATCAGCAATGTGTAGTCTCAGGGAAACATCTCATTGATTCTCATTGAATTTGGTTTCTGTCTAGTTCTTACAAAGAAAAATAATTCTCTTCTATATTTTTTACTTCATATTTCAAGAGGTGTACATAGCATCTGATTATGTTTCTATTTAAGTAAGGTTATTTTCCATTAGAGAAAGGATAAAACATAGAATGCCACCATAATTAAGAGAATAAGTGCATCAAACTCATACTCATGTTAAAGTCCCAAAGGTACATTAACAAATTTTATCAAATTCTTGAGAACCTTAGTGCTACTGGACTAGAAACACCTTGTTTAATCTGTGCTCCTGGCAGTCACTAGATCACTGGCAATTTCAGCTTGGTGCAGTGTGTTTCAAGTTACTGTTTTCTATACCTTAACTGATGAAAAAACATTTCTATCAAGAATCTGACATTCAGATAATTATTACCATTCACAAGTGGTTTTAGGCAAAACTAATGGAAAGGCACTGTGACAACCATTGGTTGCTCATGTTAAAAGAGAAAAAAACTCAAACTTTTCCATCAAGTCTGTCTTTTAGGATAATATTCTTAAAGTATTTTCTATATACTTTATGTATTGCTGTTGCAGTGCACCTTTGTTCATTATATTTGATTCAACTACTTTCTGTATTGTTAAGTTGTACCCCTCCCTCCTCCAATGTTAATAGTTTAGTCCCATTTGTGCCCTCCTACCTCGGTTGCCAACCCACCTGGATACCTGCCCCTTGTTCTCTAATGTTCCCTGTTCCCCCTCCCATTAAGTTGTCAATCCTCCCTTGTGCCAACCCCCTGCCTGGACTTCCCCCTTTGGAATTCTCCTATTCCTCCAAGCCCCATTGGCCCATGTGCCCCACTCTCCTCCCCTTGTGTTCCCCATTGGCTTATGTGTTATTGGTTTATGTGTTATGCGCTCCTCCCCTAAGTCTTCCCTATTGGTTTATTATTTGTACATGCCCCTTGCTCCTCCCCCCTATATAAGTTTCTGTACCCCTGGCTCTTTTGTCTTTCCTCCCTGGAGCCTTCAAGAGAATAAATCCCTTTTGGAAGACATATAGAAGAACTCTCCCTTGTCCTTGCTCCTGCCCTTGATGCTGGACAGCCTGTGCTGTAGAACATAATCCCTAAGCTGCTCTGCTTTCCAGGATCAGCCCACTCTTGGCCTGGTGTTGGGAGCTGGCTGGGGAAAAATCCAGCACCACATCATATTGCTTTTTAGATGTAATGTTGATCATGCTGTACTCTTTATTCTACCTTTTCTTTTGCTTGGGCAATTTTGAGTTCAGTTTTCCTTGATTTTCTTAATCATCACAACAACTTTTCTTGAACACTAATTTTTATATTTATTTTTTAATAGTGGCACACTTGCGTCATGATCATCCTGTTGACAAAATGGACCAAAATGTGACATTTATCAAAGACACATTCCATGTCCTGGTAATCCCACTGAATGAGGAAAAAATCATCTGAACTGATGTTTGCTTATATATAAGGGGATGTTTCTAAGGCAGAACATCAACAAAGTGAATCAGAGAGGATGCTGACAATCATGGATTATGCTATACAACTTCATACAGAATGCACCTCCGGCTCCACCATCAGCAAGTTGACAAAATTAATGAAACAGGATGGAGAACTGTGGACATATGTGCATCCTAAAAACTTCACAGTGGAATAAGTTACATGACATGGTAGTCAGGTAGTAAGTAAAACTTTTAGACTTAAAAAAAGTATGGACATGTATCAAATACTGTCTATACTTATATTAAGAAATTAAATTCTGAAAAGGCTATTTCTGTACACAGGAACCCAGTCACCTAAGTTGCTAAGAAGGTTCCATTGTTTTGGCCTAAGCTCTCCCAAACAATCCATAAACCTGATTAGAGAATTATCAAATACTTGTAGACACATTATTTGTGCCTATTTCTTGTCTATAAGTACCTCCTTTGGGATAGTTTACTGGGGTGAACATGGGCCGTAATGTGTCAGTTCATCTCAGGAAATGGCCACTGGCATATTTCATTTAATAATACAGTCATACACTCTAAAATCCTAGTTTGTTCTCAGTTTCTTGCACACTCAGTTCATCAGGGAGCAATCAAATGATCATCTTGTGTGTCTGTCTGTTACATCCTACAGATTTCAGCCAAATTAAGTATCTGAGTGAAAAGCAAATCCCTTCAAGTTTAATGAAAACAGACAAATTAGTAGAGAAGTAGGACCTAGAAGTGCACCCTTTTATGGAAAGCTCGTTACAACTACCCATCACTGCAAATGGAGAATCTGCATAATAGATCAACTCTGAGAAACACACTCATGTAAAATGTTACTTCTTTTGCCTTTCTGCCTACTGAAATGTTCATTGTTTTTTTTCTTCCAGTATCCTTCAAAGAAGTAGATTTAGACTCTCTAATGTTTCATTCCCTGTTTAATTCTCTCAATTTTTACCACCTCCGGGCATTTCTGTCTCTCGTGCTGTTTGGGATTATTTCCAAATCAAGACATTCTTTGAGATTCTAAGGAAATGGCTTTTTAGAGAGCTATAGGCTAATAACTAAGCCCTTGTGTAGACAGTCCTGTGCTAATTTAAGGGAAACTGTGACAATGATTGAGTTGTGATCTGTCCTGAAGATTAATGGCACTGATAGTCCCTGTGCTGTTCCAAACAAATCTCAGTCTGCGCCTCTGCCTGAATTCACAAATTATTCTTTATGGATTTTCTCTCATAGGACAGAATCATAGAATCTTTTGGATTGGGAAGAACATTAAAATTCATCTAATTCCAACCATCCTGGGCAGTGTCACCTTCCATGAGACCAAGTTGCCCAAAGCTCCTCCATACTCAAGGTCTATGAGTGATTTAATGCTTAATCACATAAAGCATGGAAAAATATTTTAAAAAGATAGCAAGAGGTAATCTACTTCATTTTTCTGTCCTAACTTTATCTGTGTTAATTCTCAGAGAAATTTAATTAATCTATTTTTAGAGACCTTCAGCATCAGAGACTGTATAACCTGCTTTTCCTCTTTTTATCAACTGTGCAGAATAACTTCTGAAATGCTTTCTAAAGTGAACATCCACATAGCACTGTGTATGCTGGAGAGTCTTACTATTTCTTTCTTTCAATTATTAGCTCATCAGAACTGAGTTACTGATTTCACTGAATATATTCTGTCTGCTGGGGAAAAGAAGTATCCTTTAAAGTTAATAATAATGGGACAGCTGTTACATTTTTGTGACACCTGAGTAACTCCTGTCAGTTTGCAATCGTAGATTAATAGAATTTTTAAGGTTGGAAAAAAACTTTATCTAGTCCAATTGATAATCTTACCACCACCATGTTAACCATTAAATCATGTCCTCAAGTGCCACATCCCCACACTTTTTGATCACCTTCAGTAATGGTGACTCCGCCATTTCCCTTCTCAGTCTGTTCCAATGATTTGCAACCCCTTCCATGAAGAAATTTTCCCTAACATCTGAACTAAACCTCCCCTGCTGCATCTTGAGACCATTTCCTCCTGTTCTGCCACTTGTTACCTCAATAGAAACTGACTCCCACCTCACCATAAGCTCCTTTCCAGGTATTTCCAGGAATTTAAAAGATCTCTCCTGAGCCTCCTTTGCTCCAAGCTAAATAATCCCAGCTCCCTCAGCCACTCGTTTTCAGACATGTACTCCACAACCTTCACCAGCTTCACCACCCTTCTCTGGACTTGCTACAGCACCTCAATGTCTTTCTTGTTGAGAGGTGGTGGAACTGATATAATGACTTATAGAAGTACAAATGAGAAAATACTGTGGCCTGAAGCTCTGGAATTTCAAATTTCTTTGTATGCAACTCTTTGAATTTATGTTCAAAAAGGATGTCAGGATGTTATAATTGATATCAAAGTGCTGTTTATCACCTAATTTGCCTTACTTTAGCTATTTAATGAGTGTCTTATCTATGGGTCCTTATATTTAGAAAAAAAGAATTAGAAATGTAGATAAAAAGCTGCATAGAACTCACATTTTGGGGAAAATATACATTCAACCTGCATTTGCTTTAGCCTCTGTGGGACACTGAGACACTTGTCAAAACCCAACAGGCATACTGAGCTTCAATGATTCATAGGATTTAAATTACTTTCTCTGAGGGAAATCAAGTGTGCAGGAGACCCCACAGGGTCCCACCATCTAATTAAAGGGAACTTTCTTCTTGATCATCCTCATGTAAATATGTAATAAGCCATCAAACTAGAATCATTCTGTTTACACATCATCTGCCAGTCAGAAAGATCAATGATGAGCGCAAGCATTTTATATTTATCTGCTGAATATGTTGCAGATCATCCAACAGATTTCTTTATGAAGACTTGGATCTCTGTATGCAGGCTGAGAAGCCTGGAGCAATTCTGAATTCTCTTAAGATACCATTTTGATCAGGGAGATAGATGCTCAAGTTAAAATGCTCTAGGAAGATTAATTTCTGTACATAAACTGTTTTATTCTGTAGAATTCTTATTGTCATAGCCCTGCTTCTTTCCAGAATCAGATATAAAAAGTATTTCTTTATGCACAACCATACATGTGATAAAGTCTTTAGCACTATATTTTAAACATGATGCTATCAGCACCAGCCATTGAACTAAATGAAAGCAGACCTCTCTCCAGCCAAATGAGATAAAGCAAATGATTTTACTGTGTCAGAGCAGTAGGATCTGTTCTCCAACCGTGCTGCAGTAAAAAAATTACATTGATTTCATAAGTCAGAGAACTCTGTGTTAACATATTTTCCTGTGTTTGAAAATTGTGGCTTTAAAGTCTTTAAGAAAAGAAATAAAATGTTTTGTGTAAGTCAGGAACAAAATAGATGTAATGTTGAATTTTATAAATTTCTTATTTTTATTTATTTTTATTTTGGGGAAATTGCTGTATATAGCACTACCAACAGCTAATATTCATCTGCTTTTTATTGCTTCTCCAACTGCCTATTTCAGTTTATTAGTTAAACTTTATTTCTGATTTTATCACCATCATCAGACTTCAAGCTGTTTTTTGATACTCTTCCCTGCTTTTTATATTCTCCTTTTCATATAAACAGGAGTTTTTCTCTTTTCCATAACAGCCAGAATTTTCTCAAAGGCATGGAAAACCAACAAGTGAGGTCCCTTTTGATGTAACTACAAAGGATTATATGAAGTATGAATGATACTAATTAGATCCTGTAACTTTAAAACAGGTTGAAAATCCATGAATTTCTAAAGGCAATATTATCTTCTTTCTTCCTAGTCTGACTTTTAACCTTAAATGATTAGTCTTTATTCTCTGCCTGAAACCAAAGAAATAAGTTCAGATGAAAAAATGCAGTATTTAGCATTTTTATTGGGGAGTACTGCCAGTTCTTTGATGTACTCTATTGTTAAGTTTTTTTCTGTGGTGTTATAAAATGTGATTCTTACACCAAACCTCTACTCCTGCTCCGTATATCTTGCTTTGTTTTAGCAGAGAGACTCAGCTGAAGCACAAAATTGTTTTGTTAGTGAAGAAATTTCCTTAAAGGGTATGAGGACCTACATTACTATCATCAATAAAACAGGAGGCACACTTACACATTTTTTTCTTACAAAACCAAAAGGGTGCTTGTTCTTATCTTCCTCTGGGAAGCAGAATTCTCTTACCTACAGTAGGCAGACAAGACTGTATGAACAACATTTTCCCTTTAAACACCTATGCATTTGAGAAGACAGCCCAAACCAAGACATCAAAAGGAAAGGAAATGGTACGAACTGAAAACGGGGAAATTTATGTTAGATATTAGGAAAAAATTCTTTACTCTGAGGGTGGTGAGAGACTGGATTAGGTTGCCCAGGAGAGGTTGTAGATGTCCTGTGTCTGGCAGAGTTTGAAGCCAGGTTGGATGAGGCCTTGAGCAACCTGGTCTAGTGGGAGGTGCCCCTGCCCATGGAAAGGTGAGACTAGGTCATCTTTAAAGTCTATTCCAACCCCCTGACATTCTCTGATTCTGTGAACTATGTTGAATTAATACCCACATTAAAAATAATAGAACATATATTCAGACAATTATTTGCAGCAGTCAGCCTGAAGCAATGAGTCTTACTGTCTTTTTGTGCCTTTCTATCTATCTTTAGAGACTGATCTAATTTTCAGGATTAGTCCAGTGACCAGTATCTAAGGAGAAAAATGCACGTTTAGGGCATTCAGAAAATATTACCCAGAAATAAGAAATACGATACAACCATTTAAAAAATTCTACGCAAGATCTCTTATCTTCCTGACCTATCGCAAAAGCTTATTCTTTCTTTTCTAAATAGCTTAGAGCCACAGTTTTCAAACAGGCAAATACACAATCTCTTTTCCCTGATTCTCCTTATTGTGAATTTTCCACTTAGGTGCCTGTCCATTTGACTGGATCAGGCTCAGAAGGTAGATGGGAAGGCACCATGACCCAGTGCTTCATGCTGGCTGCCAAGCACTGTTTGAATGTAATTACTTTTCTCCCACAAGTTAAATTGATGACGTATTCCTAACATTCTGCTCACTTCATACCACTTCAGAACAACCTGTAGCACCCAAACTCATGAGCTCAAAGACCTTCCAAAATGCATTTCTATTTCAAGTTGCAGTAAGTCCTGAATAGCACAAGAGCAGCAGATTATTATAGACATCATTTCTCACACCAAATCTGAGCTGATAAAACCTGCTGAAAAGATGTACAGCCTTCATAAGATATCACACAGGTTTATTTTTTACAACTCAAAATATGGCTGAGTGCATCTGCTAAACATATATAATGTAAATCATATTCTTGATTTCAATGTTAAAGATGTTTCTGGTAGATCTCTGAATTTCAAATGCAGTCATTAATTTCCTGATTCTCTTAATTCTAGTATCACTCTCAACTGTGTCTTCATTAGTGGTTTCTCGATGATGTGACATGTTGAGCCAAACTTAACTCTATCTTAGCTCACCTCCTTTGGTCTAGGATCTTATATTACCTACTGTGTCAAAGTAATTTTGCCTCTGATATTCCAGTATTCATTTGCTGGTCTGAAGGTGTCTTCTGAAATCCCAGTTTTCCTAGCAGCCTCCTTCTGCACAAATAGTACTGGAGGAAGTTTTACTTCTTCAACTAATTCCATGGAGTACAATAAACTTCTGATTGACCTTCCTTTCAAAGCTTCATTTTACTGTTGGCTTTTCTGATGCCTCCATATTGAATCTGGTCTTCCATGCTGCAGATTAGATCAAATCAAGCCTGATGTTACAGCTTGAGCCCCCTAAAGGGCAGTGTTTAAGAACAATATTGATTTATAAGAAAGAGTTTTCATTAATTCTCTTGAATATCTTATGCAAGCTAGCAAATATCAGAACAAGTATTTCTAGTTTCCTTATTATTTCTTCCAGATATAGTTAGCAAGACACGCCATCATAACTTCTGTGGCATGCTCACAAGCCACACATTCCATCTCCTTGTACCTGTGCTAGCAATGCCAAAAGGGTCATTGGTTCATTCATCCATCCATTTCATATTCATGATGAAGGTGAACATGATGAGGGGGGGAAAAACGGGACCCTGCTTAAGACACACAGCGTAAGTTCAGCTTAGCAAAAGTTTACTGGAAGATAGTTATTTGCCTGCATTTCCTGAACTGTAACATAGATTCAAGGCCTAATTGGAGTCAATCAGCAGCACTATAAAAACAGCATGTCCTGAAGAAACCTTGAAGTGTAGTTCAGTAAGTCAAAATGTTGAAGATGAGACCATTAAAGCAATTGAAAGCTTTCATTAAACCATAAAACAATTGAGACTAGGCTTAGAACATCTTATTATGCATGATCGTATCCCAAATAACAAAACTAATTTTACACATCATGCTACTGCATTTAAGTCAGTTACTGACTGGTAGGTATGAGGAACTGATTTAATGTGCACATATTATTTCACAGCTGTTTACCTAAGTGGTTTTTTTTCTCCTGTTACCAGCTACTGCCAGACAAAATATTGGCTGTGGGTCAGATCCATTAGGCCAACTTTTACAGGCCTAATTTAACAAACATTAATTTATAAATGCATTGTATTTTTATTTACAGGAACTTAGATTAAATATTTATTTTCAAATGTTGCAATAACTTTGCCATGGAGGAAAGTAAGCAATAATGATTAATGGCACTGAGCATGAAACTTTTAATTGACATCTCCAGTCTAATTGATTACTATTTTTGTCATTAAACTTCAGAACTCTGTGAGTACAAAAAATCAACTTTTAACTCACAGCATTTTTTGCAAAGATGGAAGATATATGTCTAGAGAACTCAGTGGAATGGTACCTACTCGTATAGACACTCTACAAGGACAGGACAGTCCCTGACCCAAACAGAAATATACACTAAAGATGCAGGAAAAAATATGACTGAAAGTTATTTAGTATTATTATTTAATTTTAAGTCCTGACAACAGATTGCTAATCTTTCTTGAATAAATTTGTTTAATGCTTATATTACTAGGGGGGATTAAGTATACACTGTACAAGTTGCCTCTATAAAATGCTGTTGTAGACTTTCTCTATTCAGAAAGCTTCCAGCTCCCTTTTACATGTCAAAAGCACAAATGAAAGGATCTCAATTACACAGCAGTCACACATGTGGGAGTAAATTACTCTTTTCCCTTTGCTGATGTCCCATCTAGGGGGACAGACATTGAAGAAATACTCAATGGCATGTTGGGGCCACCAACCTGGTTCAAGTTTATCATAGTAATTTCCAGTTCTTGAGGGCAATGCGGCCACACCTGTGCAGCTTTGGGTGTCTGTGAAACAGGATGTGATTGTCTTTTCACACGGAGCTATGAACCAGCTGAAGTCTGACATTCACTGGTCAAGATTATACGGTCCAGCTTTATAGGCTCTAAGAGATCCATTGATCACCTGCATTTTTGAAACTCATGATTTTCCCAAAGACAGTTCTATAGGACCGTGAGTCTCTGTAACTGTTATGAAAAAATCTTCAGGTTCCGATTCAGAAGATTCCTTGTCTGTATTTATCTTCCTGTCTAACGAGAAGGATAATGTAAGTTTGCTTCCTAAACTATGCAAAATTTTGCTTGGTATGTGTCAAAAGGTAAGCATAATTATTTGTTCTAATTCTCAGGGTACCCTGAAGGTTCTGATATGTTATTCTATATTAAATACAGCGCTTAAATGAAATTTGATATCAAAGAAAATAATTTTATATAATTTGGTGATATTTGCCTTGTAATTTTATTTGCGGTTTGAATAATTTTCAGCATATGACTGGCTTTATAATTTTAATTTCAGGGAACAAACTCCTGCAGTAGACTAGGAGTTGACACAGCTAGAGCAGTCTAAGGTTTTGGCCAACTGAGTTCTCAGAGTTATCTCTCTCTCTTAAACAAGTGATGATATATATCTGGATATATAAGCACAAATGCATAAACATATACTTGTATATATGTTTGCTTACATATGCATAAACCATCTATACATATAGTTTTATATATGTAAGTATGATGCTTTCAAAAAATTACCAATCCAAAATACACTGAGGTTATTTCATATTTGAAGATGTCATCTGGAAAATTGCCAGTAAATATCCAGATGCCTCCAATAATAATTCAGATATTAGTGGCAATGTCTGGCAAGACTACAAGCTTCAGAGATACCGAAGTTTTAGTGAAAAAAAAAATAAGACACATCAAGTAACTTTGTCCTAGCATAATCTACTTATTTATCTCTTTAATTTAGTCCAGCTGTTGCATTCTAGCTAAGTCATGAAAATAAAAATAAATAAATTCTAATTTAACCATTGTTGAATTTAGGAAGATTTTTTTAATCATTCTGCCTGCATGGCAAGCACCTTCTGTTATAAGAATTCAAATTGTGAAAAAGCTTAGTTTAAGTCTGAACAATTAAAAAATAAATAAGCGAATTTTAAAAAGGATTATGTTTGCAGTGTATATTGAGGATAAATATCCTATGAGACCTCTTATGTCAGATGGAATATTTGAAAAGTAGGAAAGAGTCTCAAATCCTCACTGCAGGTGAGATGAGTGCTTCTAGGTGAGGGCATGCAGGAAACAGCAGTGACACCAGCCATGCCTTTAACCCAGCAGTTCTTTTGTCATCTCTTGCAGGTAGGGGAGAAGAAGGGTAGGGAGACTGGCAGGACCTTCAGCTGCCCTTCCTACTTCCCCACTAGCATCCCCTGCTGCAGCAAGAGCATGTTTGTGTGTTTGCATCAAGCACTGTGCTGGCTCATAGGGGCTGGGTCTGCCACTGTCAAAAAAGTACTCTGCCACAGTCTGCTGTCAGGGACACAGTGAGAAGGGAGGTGTAAGGTATGAGGAACCAGCATGCAAAATCTGGGCTACCACACCATTCCTAAGGCATGCTGAAGAAGAGCTTCCTTAGCTATAACAGCTCATGAGTTTGCTCAAGGTTGGGAGGACACAAAAGTTATTTAGATCTGCGGCACTTCTCATTTGGCAAGCTTTAACACTCAGGGAGAACTCCAGTCTTTTACAGTTATTTCATTCCGAAGTGTCTGTGCCAAGATACTCAATAACTCTTAGGCAGCACTGTGCAAATGCTCTGCAATATAAAAGGAAAAACAAAAAAGGGCAGTTAAACAAAATGGGATTGAAAAGAAACCACATGGACAATATTGTAAGTTTTATTTCAGATTCTTGATTCTTTCAACACTAAACATAGCAAAATTATTATCTGCTTGAAAAGCAGTAACTATGCTCAGTAGAAATGGTGCTAGCAGTAACTATGCTCAGTAGAAATGGTGCTTTGCTTTAAACTTGTAGCGATGGGCTGTTACAACGTCCACTGAGGAAGAATGAGGTTCTTGTTAATGCACACACTTCAGAAAATATATAAAGGAAAGAAAGTAAGAGGAAGAAAGAATAAGAGTGGGTGAAGCCACAAATAAAAGGTTTGAAAGATTGATACGCATTCAGGTTCATGTGGGAAACCCCAGGTACTGCCCCTGGGAAGGAAGTTCTACATTGTCTGATGTGACACTCTCCATGGTGCAGAGCCTTTTGCCCGAAGGTGACAGATATGAGCCTGGGGGTACTTTGAGGGTCTTTGATGGTTTATAACCCTTTCTAAGACATGAAAGCTGTTTCTCAAGCCCGTGTAATTTAGCCAGTTATGCCTTGTCAGAAGAGATGGATACTCTCAGGCCTACGTGTGAATGTCCCAATACCTCCAGTGGGGAATAAGAGGGAGAGGAGTGCATCTTTACAGAAGGGAAGGCATTGACATGATAAAAAGCATTATCCCACCTCACAGGATCTGTTTCTTGCCAGCCTTTTCTCCAAGTGACTCAAAAACCTGACTGTTGCTAAATAAAGATTGGTTTGTCCTGGTCTTCCCCCAGTGTTGGATGTACACAGCCTCTGCACCTGGGCTGTTCTTATGGAAATCAGAGCCACTACACACCCAAAACTCCTTTTTGATTGGGGGTTGCAAACATGGACTCAGCAAAGCATCTACTGCTTTTGTCAATGGCCAATTGTTTGTATGATTAATCATTAACATTTCAGTCTCTCACATGGGCCAGCCTGCAAAGTTTTGATTCTGAACCCAGAGATGTTCAGGGAGTTGAAGAAACACAGCCCGAAGAACGGGTTATGAATTGCTAGCTGCTGATGTTAAAAATAGTTTTTGAGTGTTTGGGATTTTTTAAAAAACTAGAAAATGACAATTTTTAAATCCAAATATATCCACTAGGAAATTCACCTGCATATTTAGTACATCTTGTTGATGGTTTACATTTTCTGCACTGAAACTTGTAGATGACTGTGGACCTGACTCCTATGCAATCAAAAATCTTAGTTCTACAGAAACTTAAACAGTTGTTAAGGTTTCCAAAGGCAAGGAGTATCAGTGAGATCAGAAAGAATATCAAAACTTAAAAGTTACACGATGTGAATATGAGAATGTTTCCTAGTCTGGGAATAAACTACTTCATAGGTTTGGAAATGTCACAATTCAGCTAATCCATGAACCTCAAAATCAATTTCAAACCAAATTCTTTTCTCACTTGTGTTCCAAAACTCACATATAGAATGGAAAAAAAAGTAAGTGATCCCTGGTGGGTGTAAACCTTTCTTATGGTTTCATTTTGAAACAACACACAGAATCCTTTGAATTATCAGAAGTCAGCTAAAAGAATCCACTGCCCTTTATCTCAGCCTTTCCTCCCTCTCATTCTAATGCTTTGATAAATCAGACTCATTTAGAGACCAGTGAGGAAAGTGGGATTCACGAGGACATCTCTGTGTTTACAATCCCACATCTTCACACCCTGGCAGCTCAATGCCATTCTTCAGAAATAAGACAGCAAAGAACAGATTGATTTTCTTTTTTTAATTGCATCCCTGCCAAGACCCTATTGGCAGGAAAACAGAGGTATGGACTCAGGGTTTTTTTAGATGCACTGACACAAGCTTATTTGTCAAAGATCAAATCTCCAGTGAACAGCTTGCCGCAGCTTTTATTTCCAAGACTTTGATAATAATGTCAAACTGATGTTGCATTGGTGTGCACTGAGACAGCAAAGAAAATTGCAAGCATATTTGGAAAAGTACAGAAAAGGACAGAAAGAGAAGGAGAAAAAAACCTGATGTTTTTAAACAGCTTAAAGACAAATGTGTAATACTTTTCAAGATACAGTGCTGAGTAATATGCTTTATCAGGCATAATGCAGAAAAACTAATTTGAGAAGAGCTATGCTGTTGATATTTTTCTTCTAAAAGTTTAACTTTCTCTCTGTAGAATGGCATTTCAAGACATAAATGAAAGTCTTGACACTCAGGAATATGGTTAAAGAAAATCACACATTTGCCTGGATTTTAAGCAAGATGTTGTCATCTGTACAAAGGCAAAAGAAATCTGTCAGCAAGAGTTGTTTTGGCGGGGATGAATGACTAAGGCCTGTAATTCTTGACAATGTTTTCAATCAGAGGGGAATATTTTTAAGTTTCTTAAGTATATCATTCTGATAGCTAGAGCATCTTGCCAATCTTGAGAGCACTAGGAAGCCAAATGCCATGTCCCCTAGCTGCCAGCATTTATGAAATATGTAATTGCTTTCAAGTATATTTTATGTCCCTCTCCTCCCTTGCATCTCCTGCCCTTTTAGAAAACACAGACAACCACCAAGGAAAACTGAAACTCTCCTCTCTGCACTTTCAAAAATATGTTATAACCATTAGGCCATATTTCTAGCCCACTGGACTTCCCTGACTTCTACACTGAAATTGTGCTGCTGATAGCAATACTAATCTCAATGAGTCAGACAAAAGCAAGCCTGGAAAAACATCATTACTACTCCCAGCTTCCACTGAAGACTTCTACTGCAATTATGTATCTCTGGCCCTATTATTTTATTCAATATCTGTGTCAGGTTTCTATACCTCACTAATCAACATGGCACTTAACAGTGAGCAAGAGAGGAGCAGAGGGACTGTATCTCAGATGTGGACAGGCAAAGACAGCAAGGAATTTCATACCTCATCCCCTTTTTCTACCTGCTCTACACTCCTCCTTTTGTCCAGCTTTCATTCTGCAAGTGCCCTTTGATACACAGTGCGTACCAGAAAACACTTATTTTATTATCTGAAAGTTAAGATAAAAAAATATGCCCATCTCTTAGCAGAGGGACTCTGTTTCTCTGAAGAAAAGATTTTATACTGCAAAACTAAAATTTCCCCCTGTATTCAGTTTGCATGGCCAGGTTTTGAAAGCGAGCTGGGGAGGCTACAGGGATGGCTTCTTTGAGAAACTGGTAGAAGCTTCCTCCATCTCCAACAGAGCCTGCAGGCATTCACCTGTTGCTGTCCAAAGCCGAGCCAAACAGTGTACATATAGTAGTATACTATTTTTTATATATATATATATATATATATATGATAGTAAAGCCTCTGGGATAACATATTTAAGAAGGAAGAAAAGCTATTGTGCACATGCAATTGCAGCCAGAGGAGCGGAGAGAAACATGTGAGCAGAACAACTCAACAAGCTCCAAAATCAGTGCAGAAGGAGGGGGAAGAGGTGCTGCAGGAGCCAGAGCTGAGATTTCCCTGCAGTCAGTGATGAAGACCATGGTGAAGCAGCTGTGCTTCTGCAGCCCATGGAAGTCAGGGGTACAGAGATGCATGTGCAGCCCATGGAGAAGCCCCACTCTGAAGCAGGGTTTTAGATGCCTAGAAAACAACTGTTACTCTGCTGGAAACCTGGAGCCACTCTTGGCAGGACTTTCAGAACAATAAAGAGAGAAAACCATTATGGAGCAGGTTTCCTGGTAGGAATTTTGACTGCTCTGAGGACCAGCAATGGAGCTGCCTATTCCTGAAAGACTGTACCCCATGGAAAGAGACCCACAACAGAGTTGCTCCTGAAGAGCTGTAGCCCATGGGAAGGACTCACACTGAAGAAGTTTGTGGAGGACTGTCTCCCATAAAATAGGACCATGGTCAAGCAGGTAAAGGACTCCTCTCCCTGAGGAAGGAGCAGAGGCAGAAACAACCTGTGATGAACTGACAATCATGCCAACTCCCTGTTTCTGTGCACCATGCAGCTGGATAGGGTAGAGAATCTGGAATAAATTTCAGGTGAGGGAAGAGGGAGAGGTGGGGTGAAGGTATTGCTATTGTTAAGATTTGTTTTACTTCTCCTTATGCTTTTCTGATTTTGACTGGTAATAAATTCAACTAATTTTCCATAGCTAAGTCTTTTTTGCCCATGACAGTAACAGATGAATGATTCCTCCCTGCCCTTATTCCAACCCATGAACCTTTACATTTACATTTCCTCTTACCTGTCTGGCTGTGGACAGGGGTGATAGAATTGCTTTGGTGGTCATCTGGCATCCATACAGGGTCAACCCACCACACCCACGAAATGTTTCCACTCTCCCAAGCAAGAGCGTAAACACAAATGCACATGAACACAAACCACACACTCTTGTAACTGGTGACCCAATCCAGGCAGATGTATTTTCTCTGCCTGTGTGATAGATTGGCATTTAAGAAAACAAAGAGAAACACCTAAAGAAGTTAAAACTGCTGGAGGCTGATGGGAGTTTTTCTCCTGGCCAACAGCTGGCCATTTCTAAGAGTAAGTTTTAACCGTTGAAAAGTGAGATCAACCTGTGAACACCACCTTAAGACCTAAGCCTGGGAATTTCTTTGTCTCTGTTTCCTGGCTGTGAAAGGTGACAGAGCTCCAGCTGGCCTCCCGTTCCCTGTCCAGGCCATGCGGCCCCGTTGGGCAGGGGCTGGGCTGGGCCCAGCGGCTCCCGGCCGGGAGATGGGGCCTGCGGGGCTTGCCCCGGGCTCTGGCCGGGCCAGGCCGCTCCCTGGCTCGGCTGCAGGTTTTGCTGTGACTGAATTCACCAGAGACTGCCGAGTAAAGAAAAGAAAAAAAAGCTCTTGACCTGCGGTGTGCTGAGCCAGTGACCACACTCTCCAGAGCAGCCATGAAGGATCTTCCATCGCAGACAGCTCCAGCTGCTGCTCCGGCAGAGATCACAGAACCATCTACAAAGCCTGGGCAAGATTTTAACCTTTTCATTACCCAGATGAGACTTGCAGATTAATCCTTTTTTCCAGAAAAAGGAAGAGAAAGTAATCCACATGTAAAGAACTTTATAAACTCTCAGAGACAGTAAAGAAAAGAATTAAACTTCAGAAGAGGTAGAGAATAAGGAGATGCTTTAATTATGCTGAAATATTTTTCTGTTAAAGCTATGGAGATGGACAATAAGGTCTTGAAAAAAACTCCTTTAATTCATGACAGAGTATATTGGGAGGAATAGAGTAGTTCAAAGTGTAGATTTTGAGCAAAAAGTGAAGTAGTTGTGATGCAGTGAGGTGCTGGAACAGAGGGGGAAAATTAATAGTTGAAGATTTGTAGCTTTGTAGAGGCAAAGAGAAAACTTCTGTTTCCAGGGAAGCTCACAGAGACAGATGAAAAGAACTTTTGCCTTTGAATAACTCATCCTTAAAAATTACATCCCTAGACTCATTGACCCATAACACACCTCAGAGTGATGTGAAATGGGAGGAGACAACTGATAGCAGATTTTTGGGCAGCTGGCATCAGAGAATTAGAAAGCTATGAAGAAAATTAGTTTTCTTGTGAGAAACTCCATAGATTAGCAGAAAAAGACTTCTGTTTCTCTACAAAGACTGATGAAAAGACTCCAGAAAGAACTGAGGCTGTTTTAAACACCAAAGTTTTTTGTCTCTATGTTGTCATGTGAACAAGGGAATGGTGGGTAGTGGGGGAGAAAAGAGTTTTCTGGAAGTTTTATTCTGGTTTTCTTATTCTTATAGTTTTTGTTAATAAACTTTCTTTATTCCTTTTAAGTTTTAAGCCTGTTTTGCCCTTGTTCTAATCCATATCTCACAGCAAGAAATAAGTAAGTTTTCTGGTAATTGTTTAGTTACTGCTTTAAAACCACAACATTTATTTAGTGCGTTGACCAGGAAACGAAATTAACACATCTAAACCACTACAGCCTGCTTCTCTAAACATGGAAGACCACTGAAGCAAGAAGAGGGACAACTGAAGACAAATAAATATTCAGGAACTATCATCTAGTTCATCGGTGGGGACTGAGAGTATGGACTCCACTATGCCAGCAAAGCAAAGCCATTTTATTACACCAGTTTACCAGTATTTTTAGGTTACTGTAAGTCTGTACAAAATTTTCCACTCAGACCCATCTTCCCTGGTCCTCTTTAAGAAATACAATCTACAGTTATTCTTTTTATGCTAGCAATGTCCTTGTTATCTCCTTTGCCAGCAAAGTCCGTGCTGCATCTTCCTTCCTCAGAGCAGTCAGAGTGACCAGACATGATGTCTTCACTTCTGTTCTTGCCCTGAGTTTATCTCTCTCTCAGCTTTCACTGTACCAGGACCAAAAGGACTGCATTGCTACCCAGTTCAGCTTCTGTCACTGTCTGATCTCTGACATTTCCTCCTTTTCTGTTATTTATGCAAAGGGTTTGTGTACTTTGATGTTAAAACAGTTCTCACCTGTAAGGCTGTTATCTTAGTAAGACTATTACTGGTCATCTGCTAGATACAGGATAAGATACCTGGAGCACAGATCACAATCAATAAAAACTTATCAAATACAATCATGTCATTTACAAAGACACTCACAGTATAGGAGAACAAATAATGAATAATGTCCAAGGTCTCTTAGGAAGTGGAAATAAATGGCTACTGCTCTCAAGTTCATATGGTTGGAGCTCAGGAGCCATGCAGTTTAGGCAGGAGGAGGTCTATTAGCTGGAAATGTTGCCTTTGACATTGCTGAATGTCCTTCTGGAAGCATGGAACAAGGAATAACTGGAAGAGGTTAGTGAGAACAGGGCACCCTGATGGTGCGTGCAGTAGGACACAAGGTCTCTGTTGGCAGGCTGCCTCTGGAAGCCTCCAGACACAGCCATGTCCTGGCAGTCCTACCTCTGTTCCTATCTTGGTCACTGGGGCTGAATGGCAATTAGGTCATTTTTTCTTCTCTCTGGGCCTCATTCTCTTGGAGGCAATGGATGTTTTTCCAGACAAGCAGGTAATTACTTTGGACCTGTTGGTGACAAAACACATGCACATCTTCTCCCTAGGTTAGTAAATCAGCTTGGCCTTATCATTGTACTCTCAGTTAAGGATCTTTCAATAGAAACTTTTAGAAATTGGCTCTGCACATGCAAATCTTCAAAGCAGTATCACTCTGCCAGGGATCAATTTTGATAATTTCCTTTGCAAAAATTTTTAAAGGTTCTTGAAGAGCCATATTTCCCCTTCTTTTGTTTTTCTTTTAACAACATATGTGTCTCTCGTTCTGAACACGAAGGCAACATAAAAGCAAAACAATACATGTAGCAAAACAATAAACTAAAACTCAATAAACTAAACCAAGCAGAAATAAATTGGGTAATATCACAATTAGTAGCACATGAGAGATAGGATGGTGATTTAAACCAGTATATTATCAATTCTCATAAATATTGTACCATCACGCAGAGTCGGCAACAGCTGGCAAGCCCCATGTCACAGTGAGGACTTGGAGAACCATTCCCAGGCAGGGTTTCCAAGTTCACCTCAAAAAACAATAGGGGTGTCCAGCTTTTATGAGACCAAATTGTCAAGTTAAAATTACTTGAATACAGTTTTTGTGCAGAAAACAAAACACCTGGGTTTGTTGGCATACTTCCCAACCAGGTAGGGGCAGGATTGGCCAGAGCCCAAGACTTAACTGGAAGGGTCTCCCTAGTATATCCTAAAAACAAGCCTGTCAGTACCAGCAGTTAGGAAAGTTTTTTAAAATTATACATGTCTTGCAGATAGCTACACAAAGATATGTTAAAGTTTGTAAATCAGCTGGTTTTGTTATTTATCATAGCTAAATAGTTAATGGTACCATGAACAAACTGCACATAACTAAAGTAATGTATACGTGTAGCTTTGAATGACACCTTATAAATAATACTTGTTATAAAGAGTCAGTGAACTTACATTATGAGATTAACAACATATTCAGAAACATTAATATATCATCAGTAACTGTCTTAAGAGAGTGAGATAATATTTTTCTAGACTTTCATGCATTCATGACATCAATAATAAAATAAAAGCAAGAAAGAAAGCATAAAACAGCTTACAACTAGTAACAGCCATAATCTCAAATTATTACTCATTCTTCTATGATACGTGTAGAAGATAAAACAGCAGAGATTGTAATAAATAACTAAGCATATTTTAACAGACCTTAAAATTAATTTCACTGGAACTTAACATTACTTAAATATAATAAAAAATACCTAAGAAAACTTAACATTATTGAAACAGAATTAACACCACTTAACAGGACTTAAAATAACAGAACAGGCTGCTGTGCAACAGAGCTGACCAACAGCTCTTGGCAGGCACCAGGCAGGGGGTGTGGGCCAGGCATCAGCCCCACATGGGAGCTTGAGACAGGCCACTGCCACTGCCCAGGTGTGGGAGAAAGTGGGAGAGCTCCGATGAGCTGGGGAGAGAGCCCCCCCAGCCCGGGGGACCAACACCGGCCATGGGGCCAACCCTGGGCTGGGGGAACTCCAAGTTCCTGCAACACCGTGCGCCAAACCGAGGACAGGTCCGTTCTCTGGATGCATTCCATGGATCCGTTCTTAGGACCTGTGTCTTGGAACTGTGCCCAGCTCGTTATCAGTATCTTTTCTGGTACTCCCATTGCAGCTGCTTACAGGAACTTTTAATCTCAAGGTCTGTTTCATTTAGGAAAAAAAATACAGGATTTTTAACCAGTAATAAAAAAATCACTTCAATGTGAAGAAATTACTGTAATATTTGTGAGTTACAGTGACACTACCGGAACACTTCCCCAGTACTCACTGTTCTGTGATTTTTCATCCAGCGGACATCACTGGCCTAACTTTCTCAGCTGTGTTGGCATTTTGCTTTCTGTTGGATTCTAGTTCGCAAAAATGTCCCTTGTTGTTGTAGCAGAGTTTGAGCTCCGCTCTCCAGCCGCAGCCTGAAGGTCACAAGGGGGTCTGCTCTCAAGCCACAGTCCTCCTCCTCACTGCAGCCTTGTCTCTCATTGCTTGTAGGCTGAAGGGGATGTTAAAAGTCCTTTTGCAGAGTCCTTGCCTGTTGCTGAGTGGATTGCACAGGAGGACTCTTTCCTGACACTCTCCTGAGCTTTAAGCATTTCCGAAATAGCTCGCCAGAAGGGTAAAAAGACAATAGTGGTCTTACCTCTCATAGCTCGGTCTCAAAGTCTCACTCCTACTTCATCCCACAGCTAGGCTGTAAAAGCTGCCTGGCTTTTACCCTTTAACGTGCGGTGGCGCTCAGCCCAAAATCAGCTTAAGAGAATGGGAAGCAATCATTTCCCCCTGCTTCTGTAGAAGTTTAGACATAAGTTCAAAAAACATGTTTCTCTTCTGAGCATATATCCCTGTCCATGATCCCCATGGCTTATGGGAACTGAACCGGCTGGAATGGATAGTGGCTTAGTCCAGAAGGCATAAACCTCTGAGACCATGGAGAGGGGGGATACTGAAAGGAAGGAAATTAGGATGCTAATGTGATCGTTCCATAATAGGCCATGTTTCTGGTTCTGGCTCTAGAGTTGGTTTGGGACCTGTCACATATGTACCTGGTCCAGGTTCATGACTGGACCCCTGACCTCAAGTACCCCTATCTATTGTTAAGTTTGCCAAGTCCCTCGGTCTTTGGAGCTTGTGCCCAGATGGTGCAGTTTCTGCGGTTTCTTATTTTACCATCATTAAAGTTTTATTTTTCAGGCAACTCCATTGTTCTGGGCTCTCTATTTTACCACGCTTGCCTGGCCGGACCAGACTCAGTGTTGCAGTGAGCCAGCTGTGATAATGGCTCACCTTCAATACCTGAAGGAATTCTTGCCAGTCGGCTCCTGCTCCCTTTCCAGTAGCACTTCAGTTCTGTGGGGCTCTCTGCCAGACACCAGATAGGTGAACCTTTGCTTCCTCATATGGGAAGCACCATTTGTGGGGATAGAGAACACAGACTCCACTATGCCAGCAAAGAAAAGCCAGTTTATTACACTGGTTTACCAGTATTTATAGGTCATTACGTTCATAAAAAATTTACTTCTTGGACCCCTTTGCCTTGATCCCCCTTAGAAACACAATTTTGATTATCCTTCTTATGATAGTAATGTCCTTGTTATCTCCTTCACCAGAAAAATCCTTATTACATCTTCCTTCATCAGAACAGTCAGCATCAGAGGGTCAGAGTAACCAGACACGAGGTCTTCACTTCTGTTCTTGCCTCGAGTTTATCTCTCCCTTTGCTTTCACTGTGCCAGGGCCAAAATGTCAGCAGCACTACCCAGCTTCTACTCAGCTTCTGTAGCTGTCCAATCTCTGACAATCTAGTTGCTTGAGAGCTTTCACATGCTTACATATGCAATTCAAATGTGTGACAGTATTGCAGATATGATCCCTTCAAGCTATAAAAAGAAATCAAAAGATAGATGAGTAGTTGACCTCAAATACTTCAAAGATCAATTAAAAAAAAAATGTCAAGTTCAGGATAGATACTTTAAAAAAAGCTTTAATAAGTGCCATTGGAAATAGGTCTGTGCTACCTCAGGATTTGAAAGATGCTTGTAATTCACCTTCGTCCAAAAAGACTCTTTGTTGGTGGTATTTTGTTTTGGGGTTTTTTTTTGTTTTCATTAGTTTGCTTGTTTATTTGCTTTGTTTTATTGTGGAAGCCTAATGAGTCCTTGCGATTTTTTTATAACACTGCCATTAATATTAATTAAAAATAATTAATAAAATTCAGGCAGCATCTGCCAAATGTGACACACATTTTTTTTCACAATCTCTCTACTTGAATGTGATATGAAGTCAAAACCACAACATACACGATCCACATAATAGAGGTCCTGCATATCAAAGCTGACAATTTATTGGTAGATCAGTAGTCCTGTGATGGAAACATAATCCTCTATGAGTTTTCTGACCACAGAAAGAAAGCTCTGCAGAAATATCAAAGTACGCTTTAGTATTTACCCACTTACATGCTTCTTTTTTGTTCTGAAACCAGTGCTTTCTGATTTTCTAAAACATACTTCTTTCTCTTTCTCAGCTTCAGTTAAATTTCATTGCTTCAGGAAAATTACCAGATCATTCCAAGTAGTGGAAGAATTATGGTGGATTCAAGATTAGGCTTTTCACTCAGGGAACCTGTCATCTCTGATACAGGACTGAAAAGATGAGGTGCCCACACAGGGTTGAAATAATAAAGAGAATCAGACCTAAACATAAATATACCAAATAACTCAAATTGGATGACTAAAGAAGGATTTTTATGTTACTCTGATTATTTATTTATTTTCATTGGCAATTAAGTAGAGAATTGCCACTAAAATAAAACAAGGACAAGAATATGGTTACCTAATAATTAAGAAAATAACATTAAATTGCATTTCATACACTGGGAAGAAAATCAGCTTGGTTTTCATATGAAAAAAAGTTTTCCTAGAATGAAAACTACACTCAATATTTCAATTCTTGTTAAAAAAAAATAGCTCCTTGCAAAAAAGGTAAGCAAAATTATTCTTCCCGTCTTTAGCCCATATCTGAATTGGTGAAGTACCTGCATACTGTCCTAAAGGTTGATTACTTGAAGATTAATTTATCTTCAAAATAAAATTAATGCTGAATTTTGAAGAGGACTGGAAGTAATTCCTTGCTCTATCTGTATTCTTGGCTTTTCAAAATAAATAAAAAGTAAGCCAAAACTGAGTCTCAGATGCAATATCTCAAAAAATATGCTCCGATGAGGAAATGTTTTAGTTTTATCAAAACTCTGAGAGATCTTGAGTAGGTCAGAGGACTGTTCTAAAAGTAACATATAAGAGATTCAAAAACTTTTTTATGTAAAGAAATATTTTCTCATCTCCACACTCAAGGGCTTGTAAATTCAAATTTGTAGAGATTTCATGAAGAGGAGTCTCTTGAGACACATTCAAAGATATCTATGAGTTAGACTGCCATGTAGATTCGTATTTTCTCTTATTTCTAAACATTTAACATCTACTTACAAAAAATCATTACTTTATTTTGTAGATAAGATATCTTAATTTCAGGATCTCAGTGTTTGTGAAGATTGTTTCTTTTCACCTGGGCATATTGCAGCATCATCTTTCTTCTTCAGATGACATTCAGCTAGTAACAGTAATCTCTGATCTCAAAACAAATTTCAGTGTGAAAAACTGTCCTTGTCGACAGCTATTTTCTCTGTTGGTCCAAAGTGCATGCTTGTGGCAAGCTGGGATTAAAAAGCAAGAAAAAGAACAAATAATTGGCATTTAAAGTTTTGTTTTCATCAAATTGATCCTCACGAAGTATAAAAGTTCTATTTAAACTATTATTGTTTGATCCCTATAAGCTTGCCTAGAGATTTCTGAATGTGTGTCAACTGTTGCTGCAGACTGTGGCGCCCGGTTTCACAGACATTAACTGACAGTCTTGTCTCCAACATCATTAGCAAAACTTCATTGTTGTAGCTCTGCAGACCTCATCATTCAGCAAAGGAAATTATAAGATAACAGTTACATTTCATATTGATTTTGATGAGAATTGGATCAGACCTTGACTGTCTGGTAGTAAAAGTCTCATTCTCATTACATACTTTCTGCCAGGAGCTCAGTTATTTTCCTTCCTTTATTGACTTACAGAGGCTCTCACAGACTGTTTAAATACAAGTCAGCAGATATGTCAAATAAGGTACTTTTCATAGTGAACCTTGGCTTTTTTGGGCAGACATAAGTCACCCTGATGTTTAATGTTCCATGCCCTTTTTATTTGAATTTTAAAATTTTATGCTTCCTAGATAGTACATCACAACTGCATTAAGGACTGATTCAAAGTGTGCTGTGGTCACTAAAGTGCTTTTCATTGACTTCATTAAAGTCTGAAATGGGTTCATAATCTCAGGTTCTGTGTCATCTTTTTTTTTGTGGACAGGCTTTTGAGGTCTTACTTAAGCATGAATATGAAGTAAAGGCATAAAAAATAGCAGATTGGGATGCAACAGCACAAACCAAACATAAAATTACATCTAAAGAAAAGAATTGTGGTTTGCATCCTCCTGAATGCTGAAGAAAAAAAAATCCACATTTACTTACAAACACACTAATCTATTTTTTCCCAGTTTTCAGAAGTTGTTTTGGTTTTTTTTTTCTCTAAAGTGTACTGTATCTTTGTTATAATTTATTTTGTAAAGTACTTTAAACATATAAAAGGTCTAAATATCATAATCATTAGAGTAGAAAACACGTTTAATCACATTTTGAAGAATAAAGCGGTCTTGGTGGATTTCCTTTAATTATGCTTTCTAGATGACTCAGACAATATAAATATTTTTGGAGACTTTTCTCTATTACGATCTGCAGCAGGTAAGTTAGTCAGTAGATATTTCCAGAGCTATTACACAGGGAAATAAATTTGTGCAGCCAGCTTGCTATCTCTTTATATTAGAGTATATTCCCTTCTCCAGCAAGATGAACTGAACTCAAGGATCCTTCTTACTAAATAGAAAAGTCACAAAGACAGTGAGATATGGCATTTTGATGACATAACCTGGAGGAAATGAGAAAAAATCCAGTTGTAGATCTGAAAGTGGAAATGGCAGCTTAAAAATCCCTATCTAATTACAAAAAGAAATTTTAAATAATTTTATACTTTATGAACAATGTCTGTGTTAATCTGTCAAAATGAGTATAGCCATAATGTTTGCTGCATCCAACCTATTTCACCTGGTGAAATTTGATGACAGGAGGTCAAAGATACTGCTATAAAAATATTTTGCACCAGCTCTCTTACTCAATAAGTGGCCAGCACAAACTTCTATGCTCTGATTTGTCATTTGCTGTGAAAGATCTGTGACTACAGCCAAAGTTATTTCCCTGATTTTTTACCCTTTTTTTTTTCATTTTAATGTGACATACTCCATTTTTAGACTGTCATTTGTTATATAATCCAGTGACATACTTAAAATGTATACCTAAGCCTCAATTTTTGGATAAAAAATAACATGCAACACTCAAGTATATTCAGTAGGTACTAAGACTGAGCATTAAATGATAAATACATATATTTGAGTAAAACCTATCTGTAATAAACAAGACTAGCTTCTTTATTTAGAGTAAAAATACTTTGATGATAAAATATAACAGGTAAAGTATATATCTTAAGTATTTTAAGACCACTTAAAAAATCAATACAGTGTGTACCATCATGGGACTAACAATTATGTGGAAATGATTAAACAAAAAAAAATTCTGAAGAAAAACTTGGATGATAATACAGAGTAAGGAATAATTTCTAGAAGATTATATACTAGATAATTAAATTTCTTTTTCTTCTTATTTAATTTGTGAGCTGATCATCTATTTCCCTAATGAATTGTAAATTCAAATGTCTTCAACTAATGCCTTTCTAAAAATTTTGCTTTATACATTGTACATCTTCAAGGTGGACCTGTTGATTGTGATTAAACCAGTAAATCAAAGTAAATTGATTTTTTTTGCCTGAGTATCCCCAGAAGACGCTTTCTCTGGGACAGGAAAATTCTGAGAAAATCTTCACATAGACATAAGCTCTTAGAGTTGCCCTTTAAGGAACAGCACTGAAATGGGGTGTGTGTATATACATACATACATATATACCTGTATATATATATATATATATACTGATCATCTGGTTTTTGACTTTCAAAGGCACATGTATGCTTTTGGGAAACTTGCTTTCTGATATGTTCCTGCAAATTAAGCACCAGAATAAATATAAGTATAGAAAAATTACTTCATTATATTGTTTAATTATAATTTGAGAGGTTTTTCTCTGCCTCTTAATGAATATTGCAGAATTTCCTCAATTTTTCAATAACACCTTTAAAATTTAATCTTGAATATTAGTAGAAAGAAAATAATAGCAAAACCTCATCACATTTAGTGTGTGACTTCCATTTTATTATCTTGATGGAATAGCGAAAACATGAGGAAAAAAGACTGAAGGAAGGAATCACCTATATGCTTTTTATCCAGTCAACATGATAACCTGTGATAACTTGAGAAACTGATAAATTGATAAACAATTCGGTTCTTATGATATATTTATGCATTACATCACAGAGAAATGTGTTTTAAAGACGATTATAATCAAAATGTGAACATTCATAAGTAAATATTATTTTTTTTCAGAAAATGGTATCTTGAAGGCATATTAGTCATTCAACAGAAAACTACATATAAATGGATTAGAAGCCCTTACAATCAGAGGCATCTACTATAATGCAAATAAATCCACTACAAATACCTATTTTATTAGATTCTTCTCCTGTGCTACTGCATTCATCGTAACTCACTGCTCTTATCTTGATAGCAGCTGTGGCCTGATTTACTTGACTTGTTAGAAACTGACATTAGATGTGCACTTTATTTCTACTGAACATGCCTTAAAAGGACAGCTCCATGTCATGTACAGAGCAGAAAAAGAACAGAAACGAGCTGTGAGGGACAGATGAAATTACAAGTAAATATTATGAATTTAGCCTATAATAACTTTTCTTCTGTATACTTTTTTTTTAATCATGATCAATATAGTTATATAAAAGTATGGAAAACTGTGCAGAATGGCATTCATATCAAACACAAGGTAATGTTCTATTATTTTTATTAAAATTTGAAGGCATATCTTCAACCTGCTTAATTTTTTTTCTATTATTTCCAACTAAGAAAAAGTATTCAATATTACTTTTCCTCAAGCAATTATTACAGAAGAAACTGTGCTGTTTCTTCTGAAGAATCCACTCAGTCCGTCCATCTCTGTGGGTGGCAGGTCAGGTTTTCTGCCTAGTTACACACTTTGTTATACACGGCACATGTGTCAGACTTTTAGTAGAACCTCCTCACCTCCTTTTGTGGAACAAGTATGAGGCTTTGGATGTGGAAGGCCCATCAATGGATGATGTGGATAACTGTCCATCTACACCAGAAATGGTTGCCAGGATATGCCCAGATATGCTCACAACCACCTCCATGAAGATCATCCCTTTCAGAAGGAAACAGAGGGTCCAATATTCCTGACAGACTATCCTGCTAGGGAAGTCAAGTGACTTACTGGGGCCCAGGTTGTGAACATGACTAGCAAACTTCCTAATGTGGTCCAGCCCTTTGATTACCATGCGTTACTGCTCTTCCATGCGGGTGGTGATGAAGATGCCACCCACAGTCCAAGATGAAATCCCCAGACAAAGGATAATCAAAATAAACTTCAGAGCCTTGGAAGGGTTAGAAAGGTAATCTGGAGGTTATTTTTTCCTCTATACTTCCAGTTGCAATCCAATCTATCCAATACATTGGGAAAAACCAGGCTGTTCAGAAGGGATGGAAGAGGAAGGAGAGGTGGAGGGCTTACCCTCTGCATCAAGAAATGGGCAGTGTGAAGAGCTGTATCTGAAGACCACCCATGAGCAAGCCAAAAGCCTGTGGATAAGAATCAGAGACCAAGGTAACAAAGGGAACCCCGTGGCTCCTGTGTCATGCAAGCTGCCTGATCAAGAAGAACCTACTGATGAAGTCTTGCTCCAGATACAGGAGGCATTGCACTCACTGGTTCTCATCTGCTGGGGGAACTTCAACTGCCCCAAAATCTGCTGGGAAGGTAGCATGGTGAGCTGTAGGCATTCCAGGAGATTCCTGAAAAGCATTGAGGATAAATTATTAGGACAGCTAACAGACAGCCCTACAAGACCACCAGGATACAACACTGGACCTGATGGTCTCCAACACAAGTGGGTTAATCAGTGCTGTCATGACTCGAGGTGGCCTGAGCTTCAGTATCCAACCACTGTTGGAATTTTCAGTCCTGAGGCTTATGGATCAGGTGAAGAGTAAAGTAAGGATCCTAAATTTTACAAAAGCATAATTCCAGCTATTCAAGCAGTCAGTCAGTAGGACCCTGCAGAAAACTTCCCTCTGGGACAAGGGAGCAGAGCAGATTTGGCATAACCTTAAGAATGTTTTCCATAGAGTTCAAGAGCTCTTGATGTTCATGGGTAAGAAATCAAGAAAGGAAGGCAAGAGACTGGTATGGTTGAGTCAAGGCCTGCTGGTCAGACTGAAAGGCAAGAAGGAAAGGAAGCTGAAGCAGGGACAGGTCTCCTGGGAAGAGTATAACAAGCTGATCGCTTGTGTAGGGATGAGGTCAGGAAAACCAAAGCACAAGAGGAGCTGAACAAGGCAAGGATACAAAGGCTCCTACAGGTATGTCAGACAGCAAAAAGGTCAGAGAAAGCACACTCTGATGAATACCACCATCAACTTGGTAACAACAGAGGAGGAGAAGGCTGAAGTACTCAGTAGCTTTTTTTTGCCTCAGTCTTCACTGGCAACCTCTCTTCCCACACCTCTTGCTTGGATGGACCTCAAGCCAGGGAATGGGAGAGCAAATTCCCTTCCACAGCAAGAGATGATCAGGTTCATGACCACCTGAGGAAAATCTGAACATATGTAAGTAGCAGTCAAAGGCTCAACATCCAGATGGAGATCAGTGACAAATGGTGTCCCTCAGGAGCCTTTATTGCGACCAGTACTGTTTAATATCTTCATCAAACACATGGAGGGATCAAGTGCACACTGATCAAGTTTGCAGATGACAGCAGGCTCAGTGGTGCAGCTGACACACCTAAGGGATGGGATACCATCCAGAGGGACCTGAATAAGCTTGAGAAGTAGGTACATGTGGAGTTCAGGAGGTACAACAAGGCCAAGTACAAGGTCCTGCATCTTGGTGGGGGCCATCTTTGGTATCAGTATCATCTGGGGAATGAAGGGATTGAGGGCAACTCTACTGAAAGGACTTGGGGCTATGGATGGATGTAAAATTGGACAAAATCAGAAAGTGTGCTTGCAGTGCAGAAAGCCATCTGTATCCTGGGCTGTAGGAAGAGTGGCCAAGAGGTCAAGAGAGTTGCTTCTGCCCCTCTACTCTAATCTGTTGAGACCCCACCTAGGAGACTGCATCCAGACTCCACAGGGAGGAAATTAATCTATTGGAGCAGAGGAGAGAATAATAAATGATCAGAGAGATGGAACACTTGCCCTGAGAAGACAGGCTGAGAGATTTGGGGTTGTTCAGTCTGGAGAAGAGAAGGTTCTGGGAAGTATTATTGCAGTCCTTCAATATTTACAGGAGGCCTACAAGAAGAATGGTGACAAATTTGTTAGCAGGGCCTGAAAGAGGGTCATTTTCTTTAGCTATAAGGAAGACTTTTTTAATGCCCAGAATTACTTTCCAGACTCATACATAATATTCTGCATTCTTTGAAACCAATGACAAAAAAAAAATCCTGTTTTCATAAACTTCTAGCTTTAAAACAATTTTGAAAATGAAGCAAGTTAAATGAAACAATGAACGTTTTACCATTTGTCATTGTAATTTTGATGATAATCTGCTTTAACACACTGATAAGATATAACACTGAGAAATTCCACAGATACCTTCACAACTACATCTTATAATATTTTTTCAGAGAAATTATTTATTTAATTCATTTCGCTAGAAAGGCTTTTAGGGAAAATAAAGAAGCTTCACCCCACAGTTTACAACTTACTGATCTTGAAATAAATGTTACAGCATCAGAAATAGGTGGATCTTTTTTGGAGAATTTGAAAACATTTCAGTTTGGAAAGTGTACGGTGTTATCTCATTGAGATATATGTCTCTATTACACTATGCATCATATTGCCTTACTTTAGTTTCTTGACAGAGGGGAGTAACCATCTCACTTTTATCACCTTGATTCTACTTAGTGATTTCAACATTTTCTTATCAGCAATTATCTTTCCAAAACACCATCACGATGTTTGTTGTGTTAGTCAGAAGGACTAATGAATACTGCATATCTTTATTCCCAGGATAAATTTGTAAATCCTACTACCCAGGGTTCACCCAAACCTTTATTTTATCATCACTATTTTACCCTCTTAAAACAAATAGATGTGAAATTGTCCTGTAGCATATCTCAGAACAAAAAAAGTCCTAAAACTCCTTTTGTGCAGCTGAAATGTACAGGTGTTCCTATTACTTTTTGTAGCATGAACTTTCCACATGAACTTGTAGTTTTTAAACTACTCTCACTGAGCTTTGTTCAATTATCTTTGAGTGAATTGCAAACAGTCTGTATAAAACGATTCTATTTGTTGAATTCAAACACAAAATATTTTTTTTTTATTTTGGTTTGATATTAGATCTATTTAGATAATATTTAATTATTTGATTTAACCTTCAGTGATTAGTCATTTAAAAAGTTATACTACTAATGCTTAAATTCATGACAATCCCTTGAGATCAGTATTATTTAGTCATTCTGTGAATAGTACGTTAATAAACTTATTGATTCAAGTTTAGCACTTATCTAAAAATTTTTTATAGTGCTGACAATATTTCAATAGGTCAATAAAATAAGGAAACACAGGGTAAGTCAGTCAGCAACTTTAACAATATCAATTTGCTTGCATGCCAGAGCTTCAAATCAATCAAATGTGCATGCAAATAGCTCTATTAAATCTAATCTGGATTGAGAAGATACTTAAGCATATAATGAAAATGAAAATTGAACCTCTTCTTTAATTATCTGCATAAACTGCATTACCATCAGCATAAAAAAAATACAGTTAATGCTCTTTTGGTAACAATCAACTGCTTAACCAATGGCAATAATACTAAATTTCTTTTAAGATTTAAGGTTCTGATACAGCCAAGTACCTACTTGTCTAACTTCAAGTAATAGCATAGCCTGGTTAAAGAAACTGAAGCAAGATATGTAGTGTTAAAAAAGATGAATGCTTAAGGAAGTTACTGAAATGTACTCCATATAATGAAGGAATGCATATTCCTCCTTTCTAATTATGTATCTTATCAATAAGTGAACTTTAGAAGTCAGTGCAGATAGACATTTAACCACTACTTAAACATAGACCTCAGTCCTTCAGGTGTATCTGTTTAATCTGTTTAATCTATTAATTAAAAATTAAATCATTTGAAACCTAGAAGAGAGTAATTCTGAAACAAGAATGTAAGTGGGGAGTGGGCTGGAAAAGTAGAAGAGAGGAAGAAAAAGTGTAATAATCCAAGAAGAATCTAAGTTTATACTCTTCATTGTATTGTTTGATCGTAGCCTGACTAGTTTTTGAGCTTTTGAGTATAATTTTCATTCATATTTATGAAGTACAGATCCTTGTTTACATTGATTGTGTAAATCTGAAGTGGCTATGTATTTCATAGCCAGACAACTATAAATTAATTATTGTAGTCAGATGGATTTCATGACACCTTGCTTTGCAAATACACTGAAATAGCTGCTGGATCAGAAAGAAAAATACTGAGTAGGGAGATCTGTTAAGCTACAGTTTAATTCAGGATTTCAGTGCCCAGGAAGTGGGGAAACCAGCTCAAATATATGTTGTTTTTTTTTTTCCTGCATGAATCATCTGAATACCTAATGCATATGTGCCCACTAAAAATCTAAGTATATGTTGAAGATGGGGAACTAGCTTTCTAATTCCAATTTGTTGAAATTTTAAGTATGTATATATAATTAAATATGCATTGGATTGGAAACAGACTGATGTAATGAGAATTACTCTAGCCTTCTAGTAGAAGAAGAGACCTGAGTTCAAGTTCCTTTTCCAATGAATGCTTATGGGTTTCTTATTGAATGATTTCATATTAAGGTATTATTGGAGTAAAGGACTAGAGTGCAATTCTTATTATTCCTCTCTAACCAGAAAGCAATAAAAGTAATTCTTATTCTCTTTCTTCTTCAATGAATATTTAATTATTTCATGCAAAGTTGGAAACTTCAACAAGGATACAGCCACCTTTACTGTACTCCACAACCATAATTGTTTGACTATTCTACACAGCAATTACATAGAAGGAAATGTATCTGTAAGAAATGCCCATAAAAGATGTGGGTTGTGCTTCACTCTTTCCTGTTTGGAAAAGCATTTATACAACTGAATTTTAGTATAAAAAAAAAGTGTGGTATCACATATATTGTCTCACATTTTCCATAAGACAAATTCTGTATCTCAGCAGATTTTAGTTGACAAAACTCCAATGGAGAAATGTGTTTCTTTCCAAAAGGGTGTGCTATTCTGCAGGAAATATGTAAATACTGAAAAAGAGATAATACAAAAAATATGCTCTTGTTTTCACTAATTTCCATTAGGAGCTTCTTGCCAATCAAGTAGTTTGTGTTTCCCGTCAAGTTCTTTCTTTGCCTTTTTAATAATTTCTCTGGACAAGGTAAAATAGACTGTTTCCTTGAAGCACCAAGATCCAAACTTTTTTTTTTTTAGATCCTAACCCTAACCTGACTTCAGCCATCCTGCTTTCTTTCTAATAGCACAAAATATATTTCTTCCAATAATAATATTGAACACTTACTATGCACACAGAGACCTTATCTTACTTGGATATGACCCTGCTTGTCCTGGTCCTTGTGAAAACATTTCTAAATTCAGATGAGAGAGCTGATTCTGACTTGCATGTCTAATAACCTCCAGTAACTACTAATAAAGCTATTGAAATAAAAAGAGACCTAGAAATGGCGAGAAAGAAGGAAAGAGGTAAGCTGAAGAACTGCAAATATTTAGAGTTGTGGAACTTCAGAAGTGTAGCAGGTGACTGCAACAGATTTATAACAAGAATTACATCTAGGCATGAGAATTACCAGCCCTATTCAGAAAGTCAGTGAATAGAAGGGGTATCTTTCACACTCATATTTCTGGGAAGCAGAGTTAGAATTACCATTATAAAACTGAGAAAGAAAAAAAAAAAAGAAAAAGAGGTAGTTTTAAGACTGCAGTAAAAATGTGCCAGATGATGTTATACTAAAAATGCTTAAAGCTAATCACATTCATGCCACTGTTTCTATGACCTAAAATGGAGGGAAATCACTATACCTCAGTCTCCGTAACAGAACAAAGCTAAACAAAGCTTCTGATGCTTCAGAAACACAAAGCAGTGGACTTCAACTACAATGTGATGTATAATTTTGATATAATACATTGGACTGTGAATGTCTGCCCAGAAATGGAGAAAGTACTCCATTGGGTAACTGGCCTTTTAGGCATTTGTACTGAATTATAACACTCCTTATTGAACGTCATGAAGCCTTCTAATTGTTCTTGGTGCTAACAGTGTGATGGACTATTAAAAACAAAATTTAATTGTGTGAAAATCACCATTTTATGAGATTAAAAGCTATCATTTTTCTCACAAAAATTGTGTTGGCATTTAAAACACCACAGTTGTTTCATTCTAGATAAGGAAATACGGGGAAAGATTGTCCAGGATGAAATCCCAAGGGACATGTCAAAAACATCACTTTTAAACCTAATTTAGAAAGAAAGGAGAAAAAAAAAAAGAAAAAGGCAGAGCACCTCGTTTAGTAAACTGCAGTACTTCACTTAAAAACAAAAGTGAAAAGAACAAAACATTTGAATTAGACCTTAACAAGCATTACATTAACTTGTAAATCAGAGAGATAATTACATTTATTACAACTTCATCACATTTTTTATTCATAGAAATTGGAAAACCTGTTACCATTTGGAACAGGTTAGGTTAGTTGCATTCAGTTCTCTTGCTTCTAAAGGGATATACTGTGATGTGAAATGCCTCCTAAAGCTTTTATTCAGTATACAGACTAAATTAAGTATAATTTTCTGATAATTACCTTTAGCAATACAAGCAACATAAATTTTCATTATCAGTACACCATACTTCAGTATCTGAGCCTTTGATGACAAATTACATTTACCTTTAATATGTTTTAGTCTGTCAGATCAGAAGAGAACTTTCTGATAAATCTGAAATTTCAGGTTTCTATGCTTATTTATGTATGAACACCTTCAAGACTGATTGGAGCGGTGGAAAAAAATTAGATATAATGACAGTATAACTGGTGACCTAAATTTTATCTTTGCAATAAGATACACCCTAACTGATTATTCCTGAACCACATCTACTAGCTAATATCTGTCTTCCATTCTGCCATAATGTCAACATTTACCATTGCTTAGATGTTTTTACAAGACTAAGAGTTTTTTGAGAGTTTA
Source organism: Cyanistes caeruleus (assembly GCF_971803275.1). Taxonomy (NCBI): domain Eukaryota; kingdom Metazoa; phylum Chordata; class Aves; order Passeriformes; family Paridae; genus Cyanistes; species Cyanistes caeruleus. Next base: position 81,023,891 of record NC_141701.1, on the reverse strand, counting down.
GTCAAATTGTTTTACTCTGATTTTTTTTTTTGTGAATGTTGCCTTTCTTGGATTAGACTCTGATCTTCTAATAAAAGATAATAAAAGACTGGAAAACTAGGAGACTTAGCAAATGCCATTTTGCTAAGTTTGCCATAAGAGACCTAAATGGTGGCTCAGATGTCAGAAATGGGATGGGCTTGTTCACTGCTCAGCAATGTCCTTTCTGGGTTCATCCTGCACTTCCACAGGTGTAGAGGCTGCAGACTGGTGTAATCCTTCTCTGTTGCTTCCATCACAAGTTGCTCCCCATTCACCTTTGTGTAAGTTACAATAAACAAGTGACAGCACAGGAGCCTTTCTAGTACATAGACCATATAATCATGTCTAGCCACTAATATTATATATTAACTTTTCTAATGAAATTGCTTAGCGTCATTAACAAAAAACTAAAGACTGGTGATTTATTCTACATTCACACATTTACTGGAATACCTGATATTTAGACATGATCCTCTTTTCAGGGACTTTTACAGATTTAACATTTAAAATATCAATTTCATTTAAAACATATCACCTCTATTAAATTCAGTTCAAGATAAGACAATTATTCTAACTGTGTTCTAGTGTATTTGAGTGTCAGTAAATGGCAAAATATCTGAGATGAAGTTGTAGTTTACCTTCCTCTCATTTAATCCTGTTGGATGTCCAATTTTCACAAAGTATCCTAGTGGTGGTAAAAAAGGCCAATTGAATAGTTAGCTGACATCATAGGGCATGTAATTCAAGATATAATTTATCAGATTTGACCCAGAAACCACATAAGCAATAAACTTAGATCCATTAAGGTAATTTTAAACTCATATTCTTAAAATGGGAATTTTGACTAATATTTTAAACACACCTAAGGGAGTTAGGGACCCAGATCCCAATGAAATTCTTCATCCTGAATATAATGAGATTAAATCCCTTAGGCTGTTTTGGAAAGCTTAATCTTGATGTTTTAGCTTAAACTACAGTAATTGAATGTATAATACATGTTGCCTGAAGACATGATGGTGTTCAGTTAATAAAGGTCTCCCGTCTGAAAAGAAATGTACATGGATTATTTAAGAACTAGAGGAATATTATCTTTCCTTACTGTATGTTAAATATATGCATTAAACCTGAAATGGTTTTGTGCTAAAACCATAAAATTCCAAGAGGTTTTTCCCGCCCTTCTTCCAAATATTAACAAAGAACTTAAAATACAATTGAAATGATGCAACTTTTTTGGGGGGGAAAAAGGCAGGTTCTGATTAGAAAGAAACCTATTTGCTTGCACTGCAGAGCATGCCACTTTATTATACACAGATGGGAATTCATAATTCTCAAACAAAAATGAGACTTATCATATCTGGACTGGCTGAACTATTGCGGAATTCTTTTTGCTAAAAAGCACTAATATTTATAATCTTTATTAAGAGTACTTTGTCTCCTGAGTTATACTTTTGTAATGAAAGGACATTTCAAGTTTCTTGTGTCTAGATACCAAAAGTCAAAAGCAAGGCTTTTAGTGGTTTATTTAACTATTTAGCTATTATAATGCCAACCCACTTCTAACTTATCTTACAGTTTGATTTCCCATGAACCACCCCTTTTTGTAATCCCCCTCAGGCCTAACCCAACTACTTTTGTTTTTACCAACACTTATATAAACTCTACAAAATACTTAGGAAAACATTCATACTTTGGTGTGACCCCCACGTGGATGCAGGGCTGTTGAAAAACACGAGGAAATTAGCATGCAGAAATACACTGTGTGATCTGGGCAAAAAAGATTCAAAGAACACTTAATTCTATCTGTGATAACTTGCTCTATTTGTAAAAGAATTTTTTTTGTCCTACAATTTCTATACCTGACAGGTTGTCTTTTGTGCTATTTTCTTACCATGTTAAAAATTGTTAATCGGTAGTAAGGTTGCTAGGCTGCTTTGCCAGCATGTTCCCTCCCAGAGAAGTGTGTCACAGCACACACCTTGGGGACTGATTCCCTTTTAAAGAATCATAGAATCATTAAATGGTTTGGGTTGTAAAGGACCTTAAGGATAATCTACTTCCAAGTCCCTTGCCATGGGCAGGGACACTTTCCACCTGACCAGGCTGCTCAGGTCCCCATCCAACCTGGTCTTGAACATTTCCAGAGATGGGTCTGTTGTAATCTGGTTTAGACTCAGAGGAGCAAAGAAAGTTAAGTCTCCATCTGTAAAAAATTAAAAGAACTCTGGAGTTTAAAAATATCCCCAAAAATTATATTACAATTAAATGACGTTAGATGATAATGCCAAAAGATTGATGTATTTTATTTAATAGTAAAAGAGGCAAAGAGAAAGAAAGATAAATGAAGGCAAGAAAGAAATAGAGAAATAAGTGTGTGTGGGGAGTGGGGGACCAGGGGAGCGTGACAGGGGCTAGGTGGAAGCATCTCACCCATCCGAGGGTCCCAATGGCATCTTGTTGCTCCCTTCATCTGATCCTCCCTTCTATCAGCATCTTATTGCTGGTGAGTGTCCCCCGCTCACCACAATGGACACACCATGCCACCACATGCCAAAAACTAAAGAATTCCGTGTATTCTGTGTACTTTGGGCCTGGTGGGAATGCCCATGTGTCTCTCTTGCAGGGGGACAGTTTGACACTGCCCCTTGCAACACTGAGGATCTGTTGCATTATACTGCAGTGCTCCAGTGCAGGGTCTGAGAACCCCTTTGGGGGAGCCTTTGATGACTTCCTTTGCTGTGGGTAAGCTTTTACCAGGGAGAAGAGCCCCTCAGTTGAGCTGGTCTGTGCTATAAATAAGGCTGGACGTTTTGGTTAAAACAAAAGTCAACTCATTTATTGAAAAACAAAACAGCACCAGCGAAGGTGGAGGCCCAGGGTAATCCCAAGCCCCACTAGGTAAGTCAGACAATCAGCAGCCGTACAGTACTCTCAGCAAAACCTTGGACACGTTCTGGAATGTTCCCATGCTTTACTGAATCCTCCATGATGTTAAACAGAACCCTATCTACTTTAAGTTAGCCCGTACCCACACCGATTACTGGACTATACCCCCTTGCATAGAAGCACAAACCCACTAACAACAGATACTAACAATTAATTAGGAACATGAATTAATTAATAGCTTATAATTAAACATTAATGATTAATCAACTTGTTATAACCATTGGTTTACCCATAACAGTCTGCACATCAGAGGATGGGCATTCACTGCCTCTGACCTGAGGTTTTCCAACACTCATCCAAGGCCTCTCTAACCCCACCTTGGTTCAAGGGTGTTTGCAAGCCTGGCAGCTGATAGCCCAGATATCTGATAGCTGTGGTCTCCTCCCCAAAGGTATTAGGCTTGTGCTTTGTGAATGTCCCCAACCCTGAGTCGTTACTTTATCTTCGTCAGGGAACTGTGTAAGGCCTCTCAGAGCCCCATCCAGGGTGTGATGGTGCTCTTTGCAGTTTTTGTTCTACAGTTTTGCTATAAGTCCTTCATGAAAATATTTGAATCATAAACTATAATATTTTAGTCTCTGACGGGCATCCACAACTTTTCTGGGCAACCTGTTCCAGTGTCTCACCACCCTTGCAGTAAAGAATTTCTTCATATCTAACCCAAACCCTCTTCCAGATTAAAGCCATTTCCCCTTGTCCTATCATATATGGGATTTTTATGTGGCTTTTGACAAAATCTCACACTGAAAGCAGTAGCTTTGAGGATAGTAAATAGTGCCCTTTTTTGTTTTGTTTTGGGGTCTTTTTGTTGGTTCATTTTTGCTAATTGGATGTACCTACTTTAGTATATCAGTTAGGATTTGAATTGTGTTTTTGAAATTAATCCATAATAATAATACTTACTGTGTTTTAAGCCATTTTATAGAGAAGCATCAGTCCACGTAGCCTGTTGAATGCATTACTTTTTCATCTTTCTGGATGGAGGTAAACAGCACAACAAGTTTCAGGAGATGTCTTAATGCAAGCCACCTGTTAGTGGGTGTTAATTCCAGGGTACCAGAGGAGGGCTAGAAAAACAAACAAACAGAAAAACGCCATGGAATTTAAACCTAGACTGGTAAATTCTCAGAACTGTCTTGTTTTGTCTATAACCATTTTGTGTCATACTCCTTAAGTACTGCTTCATTTAAATCTATTGATGCCATAGATGATCTATCACAATGAGTTGCATTCATACTGCATGCTAAAGAAAGTGGAGGAAAGAAGCAAAAATTTTTTTCTAAGAAAATGGGTAAGTTCACAACTAGAAAAAATTCAGAATCATTATTGCAAAATAGAAGCATTAAATATGAATAATGAAGGCAGATGTAGAAATAAACTGTGATGTACACTTTTGTAAAAGTTGGACTATGACAATAGAAGTATTACAGAACAGAAGCAAATCTTGAAGACTTTATTCATAGCAAAGACTGGTCTTGAATTCTTCTTTTACCAGTATGAAACCTGGATGAGGAGAACAGAAGGACATGATACCAAATCAGTGCATATGACCGTGCATACCATCTGCATGTGCATAGTAGCACATCTGTCATACTTAGGGATAAATTTGTGAATATTACTGCCTCTAAGAGAGAGACCAGGCCAAAGATTGTACAGACTGCCCTAGAATTTTTAAGAACAGTATTTTCTCTCTTCAGCTTTGCTGTTGCTATCCTGTTGAGGTCTGTGAGTCTTAAAGAGAATGTGTGAACACTGAAACAGAATGGAAAATGACCAAAACGCACAGGAAGGAATTTGACAGAGTGAAGAGAACTGGTAACCAAGATTGTACTACAGAAAAGCTGCTTTAATAGGAATGTGAGAATGCTTCAGGAAAGTACTGAAGCACAGCTAGAAGCTTGTAATGCTTAGGCCCTTGACAGCTAAAGATGAGAAAACACTTGGCTGCTAAAGGAGCTTCTTGCTGTGGATTTTTCAGAAAAGTACGATTTCACAATTAAAGGAGAGGGATAAGCACTTTGATAATGAGCCATTAGAAAACCTTTAATGACACTTTTGAAAAGTGCTGCTGTTGACTTTATAGTTCTGCTATGACTCATGGCATCACAAGGTGAGAGTAAGACAAGTGAGCAGTCATAAAGGATGCCACATACATTGAGCAAGAGGAAGCCTCTCAAGTAACCCACAGATGCTTACCAACACATACACAGTCTTTGTATCTGTGCCTAGAGGCCTGCAGATAATTCAGCTGTATTCAGGAATGCAACAGAGTGGGCTGGGACAAAAAAAAATTAAAAATTGCATTTCAGGATTTATCAGATCACAGGAAGGAAGTGACAGAGAAGATCATTTCTCTCTTAAAGGGTGATAGGAAGAAATGGGTTTGCGTGAGACTGATTTTTGATTAAATAAGCATTGAACAGCAGTACCATAAGATTTTAAGGTTAGTTTCAGTGGATAAAAATTTTCATAAAGTCTGTGTATCTGGGTACAGGTTGACTGAAACTTAAGCACAGAGTGTGCACACTCATTGTTTGATAGCTCAGTTGCCATATATAGAGATTATAATTAGTGTAGAAAATGGAAAGTGAATGATTAAAGCACATGTTTCTACAACCCACTGAAATTCCAGACCTGATAATGAAAAAAGGCAACATCATATTGAGTGACAAGTATTGCATAGCTACTGTAGATAAGTGACTCATTTATTGAGATGGTGAACATTTTGAAAATACTCAGGGAATTAAAGAAATATTTTTCAAGTATCTAACGTGAGAGGAAAGAGGTACATAGTACATGACAATGTAAGATGGGAGTCTGAGTACCAGATGTTTTCTACTGGCCACTCAGAGAACAACAGGAAGGACAGTCAGCAGAAAAGCTTCTTGTACTGGTATCATAAGAAAAATAAAAGAAAGTAACAATTTGGTGATATTAAATCACTTGACATCATTCCAGACTCCAGAGAATAGTATAACAAGTAAAGAAATAAGGAATAAATCATTGTTTCCTGATTGGAGAAAACACTGTCAGGTTAAACTAATTTCATAATTAATAATTTCATAAGTTTCTGATTTTAAAGCTCTTGTACTACATTGACTGTTTTTAAGGCTTTTTAAAGGGTGAAGCTTTGCATATTACACTGTCAGGTTGTTGATGTCACGTGCATTCTCATTTCCCAGCACTTTCCTTCTTCCACTCTTTACATTTTTATCCTGCTCAATAGAATTCTGTCAGTCAGCAAATGTGCTGGGGCTGAAACTGTTCTTGGACCATGCCAGCCACTCTATCACTGAAGCACCTGGCAAAGTGCTGGCTTATACTTAAGCAAGGCTTAGAACTTACACACTGTACATCATAAGTACAACTTACCCTTCATTTTACTTATATTAGTTTGAGCAATAAATCATAGTTCCTTTACTGAGACAGAACTCAAGACCATTTTCTCACTTAATAGCTTTCATCTGTATGATGTTCACTATAATGGATATCACAGTACACTAATGAGTTTGCCACCGTTATCAGAAGATGTATCACCATTTACATAGTTCCTTTGTATCCCTGGAATGACTGTATGCATTTAAGAGTTTTATAATTTTTCTTCACATATATAGGTAAAAAAACTATGGTCCATTAAAAATACTTTGAAACATTCATCTTCACAATGTTGTTAGTGTACAGTTACCATTATGTTTTCTCATTAAAAGTGATTTGAACTGTCTCACAGAATAGTCAGTATTTGTTTAAGGTGAGTGTGACCACACACAAAATTATTTGATTTTAAAAACAGAATTAAGAGCTGGTCTACAGAATCCGTGACTTCCTTTATTTTATTCATAGATAATAATGTCCGTGTCTGGAATGCATTATTGAAAATTATAGAATGAATTCTACTGTTTCTATTTGAGAATCGTCTGATGCTTCTGTAATAGTACAGAACAAGATTTTATTTTTTTTTAATGAAAAGGTGAGAAACACATTAGCACATTTGAAATACAGAAGAATAAAGAAAGATGAAAGACAGATCTTCTGCAGTAGAACCTTAAACTAGGATGTTTGGTTTGAAATGAAAAATAAACCCTGAAAAATTTATGTGGGCTTGCAACTTATTTTTGTTATTGTAAATCTTATACTTAAATTTGCTATCACAACTAAAACTAAGGATTATATAATCTCAGCTGCATAACCTGAGTGAAGACTAGAACTAACTAACGTGTGGGCCAAAAATTGTTCAATGCAAAACAAATGTTTTCTAGCACTGATGCTCCTGGGACCTACCTTGATAATGTTTTGAGTTTTTATATAAAATTCAGATTTTCACATTAGGACAGGGGAAAAAAAGGGAAAAAAAAATAAAATAAGTCCCAAGGTACATGGTACATAAAATGCTTTGAAAAGTATTGTCAAGATTTTTTATTAGTTTTCTTTTATGCCAGCCACAGAGTACCTTCAGCACAGCAATTCACTCTGGCCTCCAGTCTCCAGACTTCGGCATAATCAGCTTCATGTACTGTGAACAACATCTTATTTTTTTCTTTTACATCAAGTTGTGTGTGAACATGATTGAGGAATAATGACATTAGGAAGTACTGTTGCATAAGGGGGAAGCTATGAGGATTCAAACTATCTTTTCTCATTTTCTAATGCTATCAGCTATGAAGTTGCTATCTGAGCAAATAGCTTTGGTAAGCTTTTTCTTGGGTGAAGACTGCGAGACAGGAGACTGAGTGTCTTAACTCCATGTGTCTCCGATTCAAAGAGGTACCTAGGAGCTGGAATTTCAGTGGTGAGTTCTAGGTGAACAATTTCCCTCATTTACCTACAAGATACCCAGTTTTCCCTGGATAATGCATTCCAGAAAACTGGAATTGATATATCCACAGTGCACAGGCCATTGTTTGAAAATAATTCATGAGGTAAGAGCAAGTAATAGAGGGAGTCAAGCCCTGCAGTCTACTTATGGTACCCCAACACCTAAGTCTGTTCAGAAGGGACTTGTCTGAGCTACAAATTGCTTTCCTCTCCATGTTCACTTGAATCTGAGATACATGCTTCCCCCCAGCAATTCCTGTTTACTGCCTTAAGCAGTGAAGTTTGACATGTATCTCAGGTTAGATGCATTGATTTTTTCGAGTTAATGATCTACTTCCCAGCAGTGGCGTGGCTAAACTCTCATGTTTCCAATGGAGAATTGAATTGTTTTAAGGACTTCTATAACAGAAGCAACAAAAAAGAGATTTGAAAGGTTTCTCCTTTGCAATGAGCTTTACAAAGGACACTAAAGAACTGGGCAATCCAATTTGGAAAAAAGACACAGATAAAATGTACCTTGCATGGACCACTCATGGTTTCCCCAAGAGACCTCAAATTAAGCAGTAGTTGCCTTCTGGCTTTTCCAAAGCAAGGGAGGGAGAAAAAGCCTTGATGACTCTGATATAGCCTTTCTGAAGCAGTATTCAACAAAGATTTAGGATGATACATTTGCAGTACCACAAAGAGAGTTGCTGCTTATTTTTAAGCTAGAAAATTCATGGGAAATAATCTTCACACTTGAATTTCCAACTGTTCCACTATACCATCATATATACTATACTATATATACTATATATACCATCATATATACCATTGAGACAAAATTTTGTTCTGCCCATTAAACACTGCAGTTGATTATTCACCAAGAAATATCTAGACAACAAAATTCCAAGTAAAAAACTGACACCAGTCGTAGTCAAATAATACATTTCTGCTTGTACCAGTAAGACTAAATGGAGGCTCATGTCTGTCTTAGTGTTGGGTGCTCCCTATTAAGCAGAAGTACATGGGATGCTTCAATTAGAAAATGCAATGAGATTTACCTCCCCTCCAAAAAAGCTAATTATGCTGCCCTTATTCAGAGAAGAGCACACAAAAGACATCATTATCCACTTCTAACACATAACAAACTGGTCATTCTGCTGCTGATTTTTGTCCCATCTTTTGGAAGTAAAAATCTCTACTTTCTTTGCAATTTTGGAGATAAAACAAAGATTGCCAGTTGTATTAATACATGTTTTCTATATCTGTTTGCTTGGGGGTTTTCATTTAATTTCATTTCATGTTAAAAGATTGCCAATAACATTCAGATAAGTGTAATACAAATCTTAAAAAACAGCACCATTTCCTCCAGGTTTGTTTTTGGTTATCCTGCTAATGTGACCTATGAAATTTTTTCAGTACAGGGTGTATAACTTGGGATTCCTAAAGAAAGGCAAGCTTAGAGATGACTGCACATACTGACAATATATGTTAAAGGATTAGAATTATAGTGTATAGAATTGGACATTTACCTTTTCATATAATTGCAAACACTCTTCAGGCAACTGGCCTCTCAGCTTAACTTCATCCTTTCTTCCTTTCTAGTCTCTCCATTAGCATCTTTTTCAAGCCTGGACCAGCACATGAGGCTGTGCCTGCTTAACTGGGTACTGACTATTTATTCTTACATTATAATTTCATCTGTCTTCAGGGACACTGAGCATATAACCCCATTTTAGTGCCACTGTTTTGAGGAAAACAAGACCAAAGCTTTTCTTTAAAAATCACTGAGTTTTTTCAGTCCCCTGTTCTGGTATCACGCGAGCAAGCACTTTGAGAAAAGTGGGTCTTATTTCACCAAGCAATTATGAACTTGGTGAAATACAATTGCTTGCAGTCAGGGTCTTAATTTTCCTTTTTATCCCAAAGACACCACCTGAGCTGAGGGCTAAGTGCTTATTGCAGGCACTTTAGATGTCATAGTTAAGTAAATACATGCTCTAACAAAAAATGGTGAGAAGAAAAATGGGAAGAGACATGAAATTATTTGTTCAAGATTCTCTGGCTAATTAAATATACAGCCATGAGTAGAAACTAGTATTTGGAAGTTGGCATGTGAGACAGTAAATATTACTATCTTCTTTTAGGCTTCTCTCTCATATATCGTAGAACAAGTTCACTCACAGCAATTTTAGATATGGAGAAAAACACCAAGATAAACTTTATGTTACCTCTGCAAAAGTTAACAATTCCTCCACTATCACTAAAGATCTATTCACAAAAGACCACAGATGAAATGTAATTCTTCGCTGTCACTTGCATTACATTTATCCAGCTATTTATCTCCTGTATGAGTTTTCCCTTACCAAGAGCAGACAGCTTGTTAGAAAGTATTTTAAATGAAAGTGATATACATTTAAATATAACACTTGTCTGAGAAGTAATTTACCCTTCCTTCTTTACTAGCCATAGAATTCAATAGTTCTGAAATGCTGTACATAATGAATGCTAACCCCACAGGGCTAAGCAATAATTGCCATTTTTCTGTCTTAAAGATTGCAGCTATTATTTATTTATAGTATAATAAACTTCAGTTGTCATTCACCCCCATGACCATGCCACAAGCTGCCTTTATTCCACAGTATAAAAGAAAACTGCTCAAGGAATAGATTTATATATGCTAATTACATGAAAGCTATTAAGGGAACCTTTTCTCATAATGCCGAAATATTGAGGATGGTGAGGCAAACGCCATGGAGGACAACAGAAGAAACTCAGCTTACTTCAGTGGTCTCTGTCTCAGATTTTACTGTGATTCAACTCCATGCTGAAAAAGCAATGCTACTCTTCATTTAACTGTCCTGGTCAACTTTCAGCATCTTTCAGTGTCTTTTCAGTATCTTTGTTCCTGGCTCTGACTTACTTGGAGAACTGGAAAAAATAGCACAGATCCACCCCTGCCAGAAATGATAACTCATGGTGTTACAGCACACTTCCAGGATACACAGCAGGGCAGCAAGAACTCTTGTTCCTCTGGGAAATAATAAAATCAACCACTTAAAATCTGTTGTTTGAAGCCAGCTTTGTAAAACACACGAATACAAATATGCACTGCAAAAAGTAACTGAGTTTTGTTATGTATTATTAGAATTTACACCCTGGGAGCCTTGAGGTGATTGCTCTCCATAAATGTGTATGTGTGTGTATCCATGTGTATTTTAACATATCTATGCACAATACAAGTAGTGAGTTGCTGTCTCAAGGAGATGCTATCAGTGGAAACCATGTATCACTGAAGCCATATTGATGAAGAACTCTTTTAAAAAAACAAAAACAAAACAACAACAATCTCACATTCTGTACAGAGATGGCACAGGCAATTCAAAAGCATTCTGAGGGGCTTTAGTACGTTTTCTGAACTTCAGTAGTCCATATATATCATGACTATTTCATTGTTCAAATAAAGATAATTGAAAGAAGCAGGCCAAAAGTAAATTTTTAATGCTAATAGACCTTTGATTCATATCCAACAAATTTTTTACATTTTTATATGAATATATGTATTTTACATCTATTATTGCTTAGAATATAAGAATTTAATGTTAAATTTATTAACTTTGGATGTTAAAATTTAACTACACTGATCCTAATGCTGCAAGTTGAGTTATCTAAACACTGAGCTCATAATTAAGTAATGAAATATGTAAATAATCTTTAAAACTTACAACTTCTAGCCTGATTTTCATTAGCACTGAGCTGAATTTACAACTGGATCCAAAACTATCCAGTATCTTATGAGACTACTCTATGTCAGAGCTTTAGGCACTTGGGTAGATTTCCTTAAGTAAAATTGATGTTAATTTACATTGATGAAATAATCTTGCTTAGGAAAACATTAATTCATCACACAGAACATAAGACCTTTACTTAGTATTTACTTAGACACTTGTCAGGAAACTCACGCATCTCCTGAAATAAGCAGGTGATTTATGTAGGCTAATTAACTTCCATACTGAAGGACAAGAAGTCCCTCTCTCCTTTAGGAGGTTTTGATGAAAGCAAGCTTCTCAGTGGAAAATATCTGACTGGAAAAGACTTGGCTGAATCTCCTGGAGCAAATACAAGAAGCAGTGAAATCCGTTGCTGAACAAGTGGTAGATTTCTCTAAATTTGTTCTTCCAAGCTGAATTTAAATCCCTGTATCAGTGCATGGAGCATTCAGCACTACCAATTTAATCATCTGTCCACTGATGTAGTTTCTGAATGGCTTCAGATCTCCTGTCTCTGCATATTCAATGAAGACCAACTCTCCTGAAGGTTAATTTTCCTTGTAGTCATTTATGTCAAGAGCCTTTGAGGAGATCCAAGAAAATGCCGTTCCTTTAATCCTTCAATGCCCTCGATATTCTAAACTGTTCAAGGTAAGGTAATGGCAATGAGTGGTTTTTGGCCTCCTCCTTACCATTCCTGCTCTGAAGAGGTGGGACCTCATAATGGGACAGTGAAAAACCTCACTGTTCTTTTCAGATG